>NC_091810.1:70424062-71048125 GCF_041296235.1 Equus asinus
TCATATCACATTCATCACCAAGTCTTATATTATTTCTAACTCCTAAATGTCACCAGATTCCTTCCCCATTCTCAGCGCCTCCACTGCCACCACCTGAGTTCTAACCACCTCCCTCTGTCTCCGAGAACTGCCAAACCCCCTGACTGGTCTGCTTTCACACAGCAACCACTGTGAAGCTTTAAAAACTCAAATTAGAGTTTTTGAATGATCAAATTAGATCGTCTTGCTCCCCTGCTTAAGACCTGCATAATTTAAAGGAGTTGCACAGTTTTTCTCTACAAGGCCCATTTCTTGCAGAGTAGTCCATGTGTCTAGGGAACGCAATGATGAGAATAAAACCTTAAGTCATTACCTGGGGAGAGGCCTATTGAACAGAAGAGCCTTCGAGTCCAGGGTCACCTGTACTGAGAAACCCTTCCAGACAGCCCCAGGCAGAAATGACCTCTCCTTCCTTGGTGTCCCAGTCTGCTCTGAAGAGACACTTAAGCTGAAAGCTGTGTATGTTTTTGCAATTTTTTAGTGTGATTCTCTCCCTCTGTCAGATTAGAAGCCCCCTGTGGACAGGCTGAAGTGTTGTCTCTGGACAAAGCCTGGAGCAATTCTTGAACAGAATAGACCTTCAATCAAGGCCTCTGGACCAGCCAACCAAATAAATTAATGACTCATGTGAAAGGAATATTCTCCATTTCAGTAGCACTTACCTAGGAGACTAAACTGGAGATCCTTCTCCTCCTCAGTTGGTGCCGAAATGTTTAAGCTGTCAAAGGGCCTTCAATTTTGAGGGGCCTGGATGGCAGACCCTCACGGGATCTAACTGAAGACTCCTCCCTGCCGATGAGCAGTGGGACCTGTTTTAAGGAATGATATGCAGGCCTGTGACCAGTCCTTCCTCCACAGGAGCTGTCAATCCTTCATTAGCATAGCCACCTCTTTCTAACACCTCACCAGCTGACCCCTCCTCCTCACTGACCACTCGGTGGAGCCCTTCTCTGTGTTTGTTTCCTTTCCTGGCAAGTAAAGTAAACTCAGCTTTCTTTCTCTTTAAGTTCTTTGGACTTTGTTTTCTCCGTGTTCCTATGACTGGCTGATGAGCCCCAGGCCCCTGCCATGGCTCTGGAGAGGACCTTCTCTGCTTCCCCTCCTCGGTACAGAGCCCTCTGCTGATCCCACACTGTATTATAGGATAACCAGGAAATGAAGCTCCAGACACCTGCCTACCCTGGAGATTGTTACAAGCTTTCCTTGAATTACATTTTAAAACTCTAGAGCTTGTTGAAGGAAAAGAGCACTAAATACTACTAAACACTAAAGTACTATAGCAATAGTAACACTAATATACTATCACTATTGTAGTAATGGTAATAGTATAGTATAATAATACTAATGCCTAAGTACTATAGTACTAAATAGCACATATGGTACTATAGTGGTACAAAAATAGTATACTATTGATGCTATAGTAATGGTGATAGTATAGTAATCCTAAAGTACTATAGTACTAGATAGTACCGTATAATACCATAGTGTTAGAAAAATAGTACTAAGTTTTGTAGTGAAAGCAATATTTTTAAAGCCTTAATAAAATTTTTTTATGCTTCACACACAATACCTTTCTGTAGCTCCTATACCTGTCCAATTGAAATTTTGACAACAAAGACATTTCTAAATTGATGGTGTAGCAAGAACATAACTGGGATGTTGTAGCTTCACCTTAAAGATGATAAAAAGGACACAAAACTGTCCTGACACATTTGTATCAAATGTTGTATTTTATTATCGGTGTTATCAGTCAAGATTCTTTTGGTTGCAAATGCCAGAAACCTGACTCAAACGAGCTTACGTAAAAATGGGACCCTTTTGCTCAGGAAGGGTTGAGGGATTTGGCCTCAGAGAGAACTGAAAGCAGGGGTTTGAGGCCACCGAATCCTCTTCTCACCTGTTTTCTGTGAATGTCAGATTATTTCTCTTTCTCAACTTCAGACAGGCTTTTTCCATGTGGCTGAGGGAGACATGGCCTCAAACAGTTTTAGAGTTTTAGTGTCTGATAAGTTCTGCCACCAGAGAGGGACTAAATAACCTTCCTCCTTCCTTCTTCCTCTCTCTCTCCCTTCCCCCTTCTCTTTTTTCCTCTCTTCAAACATTGTGAAAAAGCATCTTATTAGCCCACCTCAGGTCTTGAACCAATTTGGCCAAAGGTGGAACATGGAGGTTGGCTGAGCTTGAGCCAAGTTCCTCATCAGAACATTCAGGACAAGTGTCATGTGAAAACATGGCAACTTCCATGGGTGGGGAGGGGGAGGTTAAGGGCAGCTTAGTTTCTATGAAGAGCAACAGATATGATCTGAGCTCTCACCTTATGCTGTCTCAGAACCGGGTTCCTCTGACTCAAAACCCAGCTGGACAGGAGAACAAGGATGGAGCAGAGGGCTTGTGGCTGGTGATCTTGAAATGTTAATCAGTAGCAAGAATGTGTTTTCCTAGTAGTTAATATTCATCTCTTCTATCAGATGCCAATTCAAGTAGCTTATACCATGTCATATCAATTGTCATTAATTTTATTTTGTTCAGTTTTTCAACATATATTTGTTGAGTAATTATTAGGTATCTGACATGCTGCTCAGTGTGCCAGATATAAAAATGACAAAGACATAGTCTCTGCTACAAAGAGGTTACAGTCTACTGGGAAAGGCAGCCATGTAAATGTGTAGTTACCACAGGTGTGACGAGAACTACAATCAAGGTGTGAATTCAATGCTGCGGTATTAGATGTAGAGACAGGGAATACACGGCCATATATAAACCCGTGTTGTAAACAAAATTTACATACATATTCTTCCACATACTTCCCTTTCTCCAAACAGTTATTTAAAATCAAGATGTTTCCTCTCTCAGCCAATGGCTTTTGTGTGCACAGCACATTATGGTTTACCCAGCATTTTCACTCACATTGTCTTTAAACCTCAGAAACATCAGCCCTGTGAAGAGAGTAGAGCAAGTATTATTTTCCCCATTTTACACATTAAGAAATGGAGATTCCAGTGCTTTGAAATTACTTGTCATGATCCCACAGCTAGTATGTGACAGTACTGATGCTCGAACCTGTGCCTTGGGCTTCTGTGCTATTCCTAAGCCACCATGCTACCACTGCCTACCCGTGAAAGGAGAAGATCCTTCTAGAAAAAGAAACCTCTTGATCTGTGCCCAGCAGTATGCTGAAGGCCTCTGACCCGTGTTCATCAGCCATCTGGACCATCCATCTGTGTGTGTCCTTCAACATTCTTCCCTCTGTCAGGACACCTCTGGGCACTGACGCCCACTGTCCCTGGCTGGGGCCAGGCTGACTGCTGCTCTGGGATGGCATTGATCTAGTGGTGAGGGGGAGGAGGTTAGCCCTGACTGAGGGAAAGTCACACGTAGGAAGATGAGAATTTGGATTCCGTTCTCCAGAACATTGTCTCTAAAACTTTAAAGTGCACGTGGATCACCTGTGGGTCTTGTCCAAATGCAGATTTGATTGAGTAGGTTTCAGGCGGGACCCACATTTTCTATTTCTAACAAGATCCCAGGCAATGCTGAGACTGCTGGTCCACAGACCACACTTTGAGAAGCAAGAATCTAGATTGAAGACACTAATATCTCTTAGCCACTCCTGGGAAAATAGCAAGTCAGTGCACTGGTAGCTTTCTTAAACACTTGAGATGGAAAAATAGGCATGTGATCTTAAATAAAATATTATTTAGAAAACATAGAAGGAACCCTGAGATTAAAGTTAAAATGTCTTGTAAACTTACGCACATCACATAGTCCACCTATGCTTCAATTTTCCCAGTTCTGACTGGAGGGTAACAGATTGCCTCAAGCTAATTAATGCATGCAATATTGTTTGGAACAAAAACATTATGGAAAATACAGGTTATAACCTGTGGTATTTTTTGTTGTCTTTTTCTTTGTAGGAGATATCAGTGAAAAAAAGGGTCCAGAATGATTACTAACCTATGACTCCCAACAGTATGACAGGTACCTATTTTTTTTTATTTTATTTGTGTGTCTCCATTTTTGTTCCACCTAAAGAGAAATGTAGGGTTCCTAAAAGACCGGTTTGAGAGTCTTAGCAACAATTATTTCCAAACCAACAAGTGTTATTACATGCAAATACATCCTGTGAACACATCCCTGCGAATGTGCTCCCATCTTCTTCAGGAACTGTGAGATGCATCATCCCCAGAAACATAATGGGGAGGAAACAGTAATTCACAGCAAAAGACTAGTTTTTAGCCATTCTAAGATCACCCTCACACTCTAAATACATTTACTTTTTATATTCATTCAGATCAATATAACAAATGGCTCTATATGCTTAGTGACACAGAGTACAGGGATCTTCCCAAAAATGGGCTGTTTATTCCATTCAGCAGTAGAGTCACAATGGAATATGATTAAATCACAAGGTAAAGTGAGCTAGAAACTCTTAGCGAGGGACAAAGGAGAGATAGAATGACCCCCAAGGAACTTAAGTTTGCAACAGTGCAAATTCTTTGTGTAACACGTTAAACAGGGGTTGTAAACTCAAAGGCCCCAAGGGCCGGGCAGATAACACCAATGCCTGAAACAGGTTGGGTGTAAGGAAAAACAAATGAACAAAACTGGAGAACTCAGGTTTCCTCCGAAGAGAGGCCGTTCCTCCACTCTAGGCAATCACTCACAAGCAGGGATGAAGCCCAGGGCGCCCAGAGATTTGAATTTTCAAGAGAAGTTGGAAATCTAGGTTTTAAATGAAATATCCCCATTTGTAAAGTTTAGCGATTAACTTATAAAAGACTCATGGGCCAGTCAAAATATGTCTGCTGACTTGAATCAACCCATGGGCTGCGACTTTACACCTCTGCTATCTCCCTTCCAGCCTAACACGAGCCCATGACTGTCCTTTTGGTTACCATGGCAGAGGGCAGGCACCCATTGACCTCTGCATGTCATGGGTACAGCCTGACCTTTGATAATCCATTCATATGACCTCCTCATCCAGTGACAAACTAAACGTGCAGGACGGTTCCTCCAAGAATCTGTCCCCAGTAGACCTGAGAAACCTAAAAGTTGCTTCTCAGCCTTCTGAAAATTTGGAAGCCTCCCAATGACCATAACACTGCATCACCCAGCATCACTGCCCTGCCTTTCTACCCACTGATGGTTAAGCTCCTGGTGCAGCAGAAAGATAAGAGTGCCTGGGCAAACCAGAATGATTCACATCTGTAGGAAATGAGGGCCTCGGAATCACATCTTACCTTCTCCTCATCTGATTGCTCATTAACAGGCACAAACCATGCCCACTTCCATTTCCGTTCTATTGCCAACTTGGCCAAAATTATTCCCCACTTAAACCTCACTGCTTCTGTGTCATAAACCTGCTCATTCAGTGGAAAATTGGTACAGATCAGCCTCAGCTATAGCCTCTGGGTTTGTTCTCCTATGAATGGGAATCTGGACCAGAAGGTGTCAAGGCATAAGTCTTAGCAGGTGCAGGTGTATGTGAGCACACACATATCATACCGCATTAGCCATACTGCAAAACCCAGGGCAAGTGTCCTCCTCTGATAAAGGAGAGTGTGGGGTCAAGTTCTACTCAAGAGTGGCTCGGTGCTCCATGATAATTTTCCCATTTGAAAAAGCCTCCAAGGGCCGGCCTGGTGGTGTAGTGCTTAAGTTCACGTGCTCTGCTTCTGTGGCCCAGGGTTCACCAGTTCGGATCCCAGGTGTGGACCTAGCACCACTTATCAAGCCATGCTATGGCAAGCATCCCACATATAAAATAGAGGAAGATGGGCACAGGGCCAATCTTCTTCAGCAAAAAGAGGAGGATTGGCAACGGATGTTAGCTCAGGGCCAATCTTCCTCAAAAAATAATAATAATAATAAAAATTTTGAAAAAAAAGAAAAAGCCTCCGAAGATCCAGTCTCAAAGAACATACCCTCCTGAGACCTGAAAGTGGCAAAACGTGGTTTAAAAGTGGGTAATCCGGTGGTTTTTGCTTGCTTTGAGGTTGGTGCTAGATAAAGTGTAGTGGTGACCATCCAGCCCAGGTTCCTGTAGAGCAGGGGTCAGCAAGATTTTTTTGTAAAGGGCCAGATAGTAAATATCTCTGGCTTTGCAGACTACTCAATTCTGCCATTGTAGCAAGAAAAGCCATGGACTATGCATAAACAAATGGGATCAGATGTGTTTCAAGAAAACCTTATTCACAAAACAGGCAGCAGGCCAGCTTTGGCCCTAGAACCATAGTTTACTGACCCTCGTTCTGGAGTCTGAAGTAGTTCAGACCTTCTTATTGTGGATCAGAATCCCCCAAGGCCCAGTCAGCTCGTCTCCAGGGCTGAGCCAGCCTTTCAGCTGATCCTGTGGAAGCTGGGATGCTTTCCCTGCAAGCTGAGCTGGAACCCCAGGTGCCTCTCAGCGGAGGAGGGAGTCTTCGCTTCCCAGCGTTTGCTTCATAGTGTGGAAGCTAACGGTAGTTCTATTTTCAAAAGAAATCTATTCCATACACACATATGCTCAGGATATGTTAATGGGCTCAGCTGAGAAAATCATGGCTTTAGACTTCCTTGTTTGTGGACGAAATAAAACAGTGTCCTTTTCCCCTCTCTCTTGGCTATGATCTCGGGCTACGTGTTTATTTTAAGAAGCCTAAAGGGAGACCATAATAAAGTTGTAAGCCATCGGAACCAAGTGCTTGCTTTGGGAACATAATTTAAAGGGCAAATATGCATATTTTCTTCTTTGAAACACGTAAGAGGTACTATTACTGTTATGCAATACAAGAAATGAATTAACCTTTATAAAAAGAAAATGACTTTTTAAACGAACAGGAGTAAGAACATGGAATCTGTTTTCCTAAAACCAAGCAGACCAGCATTTTCAGATAAAAGATCCACGCTGTTGGTATGCAGGCTCTTTCAGCCACTGTGCTTATTAAATTCATATATTTTGGATTAACTCAAATGGAAAATTGTTTCTTTTCTGGCATTATTTAGTATCAACTAGAATGGAGTCAGGTCTTGCCAAAATTTTCTCACTGCTTTACTCCACCTAATTCAAAATTAGGACTTTTTGAAATCACTTGTTGAAAAATTCTGATTCTTAAAGAGGGAAGTAAGAAAGTGATTTAATAGTCTGGAATTAAGCGCTGCTTCCTAGGTAATCTGAGGGGAATTCTGCTAACAGTTATGGCATTATAATGAGTTCTACTTTGCATAAAACCATGATTTGCAGCATAAGGGAGTTTGTTCTAAGATATGAATACCTAAAATGTTAAATACCAGAGTTAAAGGCTTTCAGCCTTGGTTGAAAAGGAAACTAAGAACGCAGGCTCCCCTAACTGTGCCTGAAGAGGTAGAAACAAGAATCTACTGTTTGCTCTGAACTTGGCTTTAGAAATTAGGATACTACATAAAGTCACACTATTATGAATCTTTCCATGTGAATAAAATATTCCTTATTCAGTCACTTAACGTGCACCTCTTTTTGGTGACCTACTTGTTCATTTAAGTGTTCTGTTGTGATATTTGCCCTTTTCTTTTTCTTCTCAAGGCATTATTATTGAGTGTGTCCCAGGTACCAGGGGAAGGATGTTTGCAAGGATGTGACAGGAGCTTTCGGCTGTTGCCCCAGTGTTTTGATTGTGTGGTCTTCAGATTGTTCGTTTGCTTGTTTGGGGATGGGGTCATCTGTTAAGCAAAATGAAGGATCACATAGGTTTGGCTTTTTTTAATTTACATTTCTCATTACTCCTGAAGTTGAGGTCTTTCACATGTCTATTGGCCACTTGCATTTCTTCATCTGTAACTGACTTGTTCATTTTTATTGTCCACTTGATCATTGTGGCTTTTATAAGTTTTCTCATTATTTGTGGAAGCGATTTATCATATGTAGAGGATAGTAACTAAGCAAATCACCTAATCTCTCTAGATCTTGAATTCCGTATCAATTAAATGAGACAGATGAACCAGTCAGTTCATCTCTAGTTCCCCTCCACTTTTAAGATTAGATTATCTATACTTCAAATTTGAACGTTTATAAAACACTTTTTCATAAAGTAAAGCATAGGTACATTGATGGTTGGGTGTAAAGAAAAGGGGAACCCTGGAGCAATGTATTTTGTGTTTTGAGACTGTCCTAATGAACACGTTTTCCAGCGTCAAACAAAACATTTAAGTTGGAAAAACTCAATATTTTACTGTAAAGCCCAGGTCATTTTTCAAAGGTGACTCTCCAGGTGTTCTTTAGGCTTTTCAACTGCTCCTTAATAATCATTTCATTCCTTCAGAAAGAGAATCACAGTTGTGCTAATGTCCTACAACCTAACAGAATGTCTTTTCACGGAGTCAGAAGGTTGTTGACTGCAAAATAATGACGCCGCTCAAAGATAACTAATGTTAACAGTGTACATATTGCTAACATTTCCCATTGTCAATAAACGCTCTTCAGATGGGATTTTGCCCATGGCTGCTGAATAATCCATCATACAGTGATACCGTACCTGCTTGTCAGACTTTTAATATACTGTTATTTAAATAATGTTATAATGAACTGCATTGTACATAATTTTGCACCTCTGATTATTTCCTCAGGATAAAATTCTACTGAGTAAAAGAAAATGCCAGGTCAAAGGGACTGAACATCTTTAAAAACCTTTTCTCTTCCAAATTGTAACTAGATTAGTGAACTAACTGACACACCCACCAGCAGTGCAGCAGCCATTTAATCATACACCCTCCAACTTTGGGATTTTTTGGTAGTTAGTTTGCTTATTTTTGAGGAAGCTATTTATTAGGCAAGATTTTATCACAGCTTTTCAAAACTTTACTTTTTTCTCACTGATAAGGCAAGATTTTATCACAGCTTTTCAAAACTTTACTTTTTTCTCACTGATAATGAATTTGACTACACAGACACACACATTGATTGGCCCCTTAAAGGTCTTCTTTTGTAACTTACCTGTTCATTTGACTTTTCTGTTGTGCTATTTGTCTTTTTCATACAATTTATATATTAAGGAATTAATTCACTGTCTATCATGATACAAAGATTTTTCCCATTTTGGTATATAGCTCTTCTTTTTGTGTATGGAAATATTTGACCTTTTTAAATTTTCCTTCTCTTGAAATAATTCCAAACTAACAGAAAAGCTGCAAGATTAGTTCAAAGAATTCCCAGCTAGCCTCTACCCAGAGTCCTCATGTGTTAACATTTTATCACATTTGCTTAATTATTTTCTCTCTTTCTATTTCACCTTTATAATTCTTGACCCATTTACAAGTAAGTGTAAACATAATGGTATGGCATTTTTTGAAACAAAAGTTTTTAGTTTATATATAGTGAGCTCTATTGAGGTGTCATTTTATTATTTATGTCTTTGTTGTTGATCTTAGAAATATCCTCTGGTCAGTTCTGAGAGACAGCTCAGTGGGTTCTTTGCGATGAGTTAGCACCTCTATTTCAACACATAGTTCTTTAATTAGACCCAGGAATGCCTGGTTAAAGTTGAAGATTTTCTCCACTTTTTTCCAACCCTTTTATGCACCAACCATCCAACCCAAGTACCCTCGCCCTAGCCTTTGAGGGCAGGAAGGGAAAACCTGAGAGTGCTGGAGGTGCTTCTGTCCCTTCTTCCAAGGTAGGACAGCCAAATCCCAGGTCTTGGTACTGCTTAGCCCTGCAGAGGACGTCACTGCAGAAGCCAGACATGGCGCTCTGCTTCCATTCCCACGTTGCTCCAGGCGCTGGGAGGGTTTATATTGATTTATACACTCTTGGCGTAATTACTCTGAAAGGGCATCTGGAGGCTTATTTGACTTTCTTCCGAATTCCTGTTTCCCCAGTGGTGGCCAAAAATAAAATGTGGCCTTGGATTTCATAGAGCTGTCCATGCACGTGACAAATGTTGCCACAGATAGTTTTGGAGAAAGACAATATCAGCCTACCCAAATAGCTTACTCTGCTGTTGGTAGAGCCAATTACAAAAAGGAACTTGGGTTTTATTTCTTGGGTGTTTAACCACACGAAGCCATGGGGGCCTTTTGGCTCCCTTCTCAGCATGGTGTCATTCTAAAAGAAACAAAAACCTCCCTGCAAATAGGCTGGAAAGGAGACCTCAGTCTTCCCTGAAATGCCTCAAGGGCAGACGGGAGGCTGCTACACACAAGGAACAGAAAATCTCTTAATTCCTCCTCAGGCGTCTCTCCCACGGATCACTCCTCACCGTAACTGCTGAGATCTCATGTTATTTTCTCCCTCTCTCGCTGAAAGCTAAAAATCCTGGTGTGTTGCCAGTGCACACACTGCTGCCCCTCCCCACTCCCGTCAGGATTCTCCTCCTTCTTCTCCTCCCTACCCCCACCCCTTAACTCCACCTGCCATTTCCTTTGAAGATTATGGGCCCCTTCTCTCCACCTCTCCCATTTGCATCCCCTTTTAAGACCTCACTCAACAAAATAAACAGATCTTCCTTTCCAAGAAACTCACCTTAGAAAGCATGGGAAAGGAAAACCATAAATGCTTATAATTTGCATTCCCCCGCCCATCACACACATTGGTAGAAGACAGTGAAAGTCACTCCATGATGTCCAATCTGGGGAAGAGAGCAGACCAGCACCTCAGTTCAAGATTTTCTCCAGTTTCTACAATAACAAGGGGGAAATCAAGAGAACCACAAAAAAAAGGGAATTTCTGTGCAGCTAACACACCATTCTTTCCCTTAACACAAAAGCAAATACTTCTTTTTTCCTCGGAAAACAGAAGGAACAGTGACTCTTTGTGCAGTACACGAATGGGTAAAGGATGCCAGACATTGCTGTAGAGTGTACCTAGAGAAAAATTGGCCCTCCTGTACTCCAGTCGTCTCTGTCCCTCTCACATCCCTCACCTCTTTAGCTTCTTGAACTTCTCTTGGAAGAGAAACTTCCTACTGAAAAGTATAGGACTTTCTGAAAGAGACCAAATTAATGAAATCTCACCAAATCCAGTCAGATTAGTGAAAATCTTCCCTCAAAACTCCTGGGGCCTCTAAGACAGTTGCTTCTAGAACAACTTCACTATCCAAAATTAAGCTGCAGCCAAGTGATCAGGACGTTGAAATGTCAAAAGGACAAGGCTTTACAGAGAGCAAAAGGTGGGAGCACAAGAGTAAAGAACAAAACATTTCTTTATCAACAACCCCTGGGGGCCGGCCCAGTGGCAGAGTGGTTAAATTCACACGTTCTGCTTCGGTGGCCCGGGGTTCGCCAGTCCAGATCCCTGGTCTGGACCTACACACCGCTTGTCAAGCCATGCTGACAGACGTCCCACATATAAAATAGAGGAAGATGGGCACGGATGTTGGCTCAGGGCCAGTCTTCCTCAGCAAAAAGAGGAGGATTGGTGGCAGATGTTAGCTCAGGGCTAATCTTCCTCAAAAAAAAAAAACCCAACCCCTATATTTTTCCCATAAGCCACCCTTTACAATGTTTGGCTTCTCCTAGACCCCTACCCATAGCCCCATTGTCTTTGCCCCCCACCCAACCTCCATTGTCACCACCACCACCACCAATACCACTACCACCATCATCATCACCATTATTATCGTCAATCACCACTATCACACCATCACCATTCTGACAAACTCATCTCTACCTCCTTCGAGTCTGCTCAGAGAGTTGCCCAGCACATCTCTACTTGACTTCTACTAAGAGTCACAAATAACAGCCGTAACCTAACAGGGTTCTGTTATGTCAGAACATATCTTCCTCTCTATTCTCCTAATATGACTGAATTCCACAACAGTTGCACATGTGTAGGTGCAAAGTTCTTTAAAAGAATTGAAAATAATTTTTCCCAACAAAAATTTAGTCCCTAATCAATATGTGATGTTATTTTGTTTGCAGTGAGCCAAGAGTTATTTTTCTATGCCACCACCACCTGCCCCTGCTCCCAACTGAAAAGCCCCAGGATTGTGTTTTCTCCATCTTGGCTGTTCTTTCAAGTCTTGGCCATGAAGACATTCTCACTCTAGAATTTGGCTGTGCTGTAGAAGGGAAACTAGTGTGGAAGTCCAACGCTCCAAGCCTGTAGAGTGCACACCATGCATTCCTGTCTTGGTACTAGAGCTAAGCTAAGATTCATTCTCTCCAATCCTCACATCTTACATGTCAGCAAGCAAAGGCCAGCATGGTGAAGTGACTTGCCCAAGGTCTCCAAGCAGACTGTTGAGTGTTTGGACCATCAGTTCCCAAAACTTAGGAAACTGTGAGTTCAATGACTTTAAATAGTGACCGTGTCCATTTTTTTGTTCTTAACTAAAGTTCTTAGTCTTTACCATGCTAATGTGTATACCGAAACTCCAAGGAACGTGGATTAGGCAGTCTTCTCTCAATTTATTAAAGCAGAACCCCTTCTTTAGTGGAGGACCTAGCCTTGTCCTGCTCAAATTTCCCTGCACATTAGAATCACCCTGGGAGCTTTTTTAAATCCTGATCTCACACCACCCCAGACCAGTTAAATCGGAATCTCTAGGTGTGGATCCAAGACTCAGTATTCCTTGAAAACTGTCCAGGTGATTCTCAAGTACAACCCAGCCTGAGAACCACAATCTGGACACAGTGGTTCTCAGCCCAGGCTGCCCATCACAGTCACCGGGGGAGCTCTTTAAAAGTACCAGTGCCTATGCCCCACCCCGAGAGATTCCAGTTGAGTTGGTCTAGGGTGGAACCTCTGACATCTTTGTTTTTTTAACTCAAGTTTTTCTAATGTGCATCTAGTGTTGAGAAAAGAGCAGTCATTCTCAAACTTGGTGTTGAGTTATTAGAATCACTGAAAGATTTGGCTAAAAAAAAAGGCAACCAAGCTCTAGTCTACCATCTTACCTAATGACAAGTGCCTGGGCTCCTGGGTGCCACCTTAGCTCTCCAGGTGATTCTGATACACGCAGAAGTTTGAAAACCACTGATCTAGAGGGGGTTTTTTTCTATATTGGATGTGTTTTGGGAAGTGTTCATTTTCTAACATTCATTCTAACATTTCATCTGAGTACCCACAAAAGACATCTAAAATATTGCTGTTAATCTAGACCTATCCTGGCTAAGGGTGACACACTGAAATGTAATTAATGATGCTTTAGTCTCATTGACTATGTGGGTGTACATTGTTACTTTCACCCACAAATGACAGACTCACAGTTCCTGCAACCGTGCACTTAGCTGGTGGACTTCAGCATTTTCGTTTACCTAAAAGGCCCACCAGGGTAGCAACCTCTTCAGTTCAAATGATCATAAAGTCCTTCAGAAATGCACTCCAAGGGCAGCATTTTTCCTTGAAGAAATGGAGTGTTCATGAGGAAACTTGTTTCTCTATTGTGCAAATTCTTTGTAAATAATTCTCTTAGACACTGAGCTTAGAATATCATCCCATGTTTCTTTCTTTTTATTATTTTTTTTCAGGTGTACATCGTAATATATTTCAAATTCTGTGTAGATTACATCAATTACACCCAAAGACTAATTACAATCCACCATGTTTCTTTAATGGGCAGTTTCAAATTGTGTGGTGCTTTTGGTTATGGGACAAATTATTTTCCTTAGAGGGTTTTAGCGTTTTTGTTTTTGTTTTATTTTTCATAAATTAAATGACTTCCAAATTTGGCCTTGAATGAATATAGCTCTCTGGTGAGCAGTACCCACAGGGTTGTAGTTCTCAGTCTGGCCTACACATTTGACTCACTTGGGGAGCTTTTAAAAATCCCAATGCTGAGGGGCGTAGTGGTTAAGTTCATACATTCTGCTTCAGTGGCCCAGGGTTGGCAGGTTCGGATCCTGTGCACAGACCTAGCACCACTTGTCAAGCCACGCTATGGTGGCATCCCACATAAAATTGAGGAAGATTGTCACAAATGTTAGCTCAGCAACAATCTTCCTCACAAAAGAAGAAAAAAATCCCAATGCTGAACGTTGCTCAAAGAATTGTAGTGAAGATATAAGATTTATATTAATCGTTTAACACAAAGTGTAGCAAATTGGGGCACAACATAGAATAGGGAGTACCTAGTACGTAGTAGGTATTCACCAATGTTAATTTAATTGTGAGAAATGGCCCATAGAATTACTGAACTACAATGGAAAAAAAACAGATGTAAATGAATATTTGTAATTTTTTTTAAAGTTTGTTTTGCAGATAAGCTTACATTTTAGAGCTTTGCTTAGCTCATTCCCATAATTCATGTTTTCTCTTCAGTGTCACAATCAAGTTCAGCCATCCTATTTAGTAGTTCCTGAAAGAATTTTCTGTACAGCTTGAGACCTTTTCTCTTTCTAAAAACTGGGAGACAAGAAATGCCTTTGTTTTCTTTATTATTTTATGGAAATATACTTTTTAATGAAGTAGTAACCTAAGCATAACATTTGAAGCAAACAATTCATGTGAAAGGAAGTAGATAATTTTAAATACGATCTCTTCCTTTCTGTAACCCCCGATAAAATGAGCATCTTAAAACACTTGCTGGTATTATTATTACCTCATTTTTTTAATAGGCGTAAGTTCCTATGCCAGGCAAGGCAAAGAGACCATACTACACAGTATCTTCCTGGATGCTCTGGACTCCCCGCGATGTAGGATGTAGCATGATGTAATCACATGAGGTGGGAAGTGATCGCAAAATGGGAGAAGGATACATATAAAAAGAACTTAAAAAGAAAAGAAGAAAAAAGAAAGCACTGGTTTCTCATCATTAGATTTTATTCTACTTGTATAGTGTCAATTGTGGTTCCCATTTTTCTGCCAAGACCTTCTTGTTACTCCCCCCAATGCCACACCTCCCTTGAACCCTGTGTTTTCAAACATTTTACCTGCCAAACTGCATTTATTAAGTAATAGAATTCACTGCCTATTTTTAGTAGTCAAAAACATATATAGTCTCATCTGTTTGATGAGCAGGATGAAACGACCAATGTTCCCACACTACACAGAGACATCGAAAACTTTCTAAATATTTTTCCAAAACCAGAAGGCATAAGATTTTTCATGAAAGTGGCATAGACTGCTTCATATCACTATATAATTTCTCTTGGGCCTTTTCAAACTTTTAAATTGCTCATAGTTTCCCCCAATACTACTTTTATGAACCTCAAGTGAAGAGCTATTTGAATAAGAAAATTCTGAATGTTCTGTGTTACCATTTTCTCAACTCTAAGTAGGAATTATGCTCCTATACTATTTAGCTAAATAGAACTATAAATGAAGCCATCAGAATACCAATTGCTGCTGGCACTACCTTTAATCAAAAAAGTCTTTCAGTATTATTATAAAATCATTCTTCAAAGATTAAGTTTATGTAAATGAATATAAAATAGCCTATCATACTCCGTAATGCATAATGAAAATATGCATGAGAATTTCAATCATTTGAATCTGTGCTCCAAATTAGATCAAGAAATCACTGGCATAAATCAGAACATTAGTAAATTCTTTGAGTTTTTTCAACAGAAAATTCTAATTAAATTTAACATTAAAGTTTCTAAGATATTGGACTCTAGGCCTATAACTAAGAAATAATCTTGAGCTTTGAGGAAGTCAGTCAAGAGATCACAGTTTCTGAACCCATCAATACTTTTTTTTTTTTTTTTTTGAGGAAGACTAGCCCTGAGCTTACTGCTGCCAATCCTCCTCTTTTTGCTGAAGAAGACTGGCCTGAGCTAACATCCATGCCCATCTTCCTCTACTTTATACGTGGGACGTCTACCACAGCATGGCTTTTGCCAAGCGGTTCCATGTCTGCACCCAGGATCCGAACCAGCGAACTCCAGGCTGCTGAGAAGCAGAACATGTGAACTTGACCGCTGCACCACCGGGCCGGCCCCAATACATATTTTTTAACATCTAAAAAGACTTACAGGGGCCGTCTCCTTGGCTGAGCGGTTAAGTTCGCGCGCTCTGCTGCGGCGGCCCAGGGTTCCGATACCGGGCGCGGACATGGCACCGCTCGTCAGGCAACGTTGAGGCAGCGTCCCACATCCCGCAACTAGAAGGACCTGCAACTAAGATATACAACTGTGTGTGTGTGGGGGCGGTTGGGGAGATAAAGCAGGGAAAAAAAAAAAAAGATTGGCATCAGTTGTTAGCCCAGGTGCCAATCCTTAAAAAAAAAAAAAGATTTGCAACAGTTGTTAGCCCAGGTGCCAATCTTTAAGAAAAAAATAAATAAATAAAAGACTTACAGAGGTTTAGAATTAGAAGGAATCTTACAGACCATCTGGTCCAACACCCTGAAATTACAGGTGGAGACACTAACCCATGGACTTAGAGTAACGTACCTGTGGTCGTGCAGCCATGCACCACACAGGTGTTTTGGTTGTTCTCATAGATGATTCTTCACGCTTCTCACTCCTGAAGCTTCCATTGACACTGATTGCATTTGTAAAGGATTTAATGATGTAATAAATAAGGAAGCTATGTGGAATCATAAGGAGACTGTTAGTAAAACAATGCTTTCTGCTGCAACAAGGTGAATCCCAAAATCTCAGTGACTTCATAGGACAGAGTTTTATATCTGACTCATGTTAAGTCCAGTGGCACATGTTCTTGCTTGGAGGGTAACATACCTTGTGGTCATTTGGGGACCCAGACTCTTTTCCTTCTTACATCCCCATTTACCTCTAGGACTTGAGAATTCTTTCCATTCAACTGGAGAAGGGAGAAAAGAAAATGAAAGGACATATGGAGTTGTTTTATGGGTCAGGCCTGGAAATGGTGCCCAAGGCTTTCATTCATTCTGTTGGCTAAAACTCAGTCACATGGCCACGTCTCCTGCCAGAGGCTGGGAAATGCAGTCTAGCTGTGTGCCCAGGAAGTAGGGAATGCACAGATTTTAATGATGAGTCTGTGTCACAAAGGCTATATGAATGCATGATAATATTATGGAAGTAAGTGACGTCAGGAAAGACTTGGTCTTTATATTGAACTCATCTTTTTGTTTAAAAAATGTCTGTTACAATCCTCTGAACCTCCTTCAGGCAGCATCAGCATCTCTAGACAGGGCTAGAATGATCTATTTTGCCTGCCTTTTCTAGTTGCTTCTGGAGTTGGCATGGCGTAGTGAAAAGAACATAGACTTCAGAGTCATGTGTCCTTCAGTTCAAATCCCCAGTTTGCCACTTATTAACCTTGTGAATTTGAGCAAGTTGCTTAAGCTCTCAGTCTCAATTTCCTTATTGTAAAATGGGGGAAGAAAGCATCATAGAGTTGTGGCGAGAATCTAATTAAATCAGTCAGTAAACAATTATTGACAGCCTCCTATGTGACAAGTCCTGTGGTACACTCTAGGAAATAGCGGAGAGCCAAAAAATAAAAAGGCACAGAGTCTAGACCAAATAACCTGTGTACAGTCATTGTCACTAGGAGACACTCATAAACATGAATGCTCTCGCTTCCCCTTACCACCCCCCACTACATGCTCTGAAAATTTGATATGATTTCTTTTTTTTTTTATCTTTGTCCTTATGCACTAAGTTATGAAGACAGGTCTATCTCCAGAAATTCCAGATAGAATAAATTAGTGAATAATGATGCATCTGAGAGTTGGAAGGTCAAGTAGAAAATGTTTCAATTGTTCTGTTGTTTGGAATTGAATAGAGAGGGTAAGAATTCTATGAAGCGTGTTTAATGTGCAAGTGCTTAAAACATAACTATTTGAACTACAAACAAATACTTGTTCAGTTCCAGCAAAAGTAAACAGAGAAACATCAAAACAGAGAGCCCCTTAGAGGCTGGTGGCTTTTACATTGCAAGGCATCCTTTACAAATCAGAAAAGGAGGATCTTCAGAGGTGGTGAGTGGGTCCCTGACGGCCAGAGGGTAATAAGGCTGCAGCGGCCCCTCCTGCTTGCTGACAGGTCAGGAAGAGCGTGCAAGGGCTCCCAAGAAAAGGAAAATTACAGTGTCAGCATCCCAGCCACCACCGAGGCCTTGGTCTTCTGGCTGAGGCTCTCTCCAGAGACACCACCTAGGGGGAACACCTCACCTGTGGCCCTCCTTGACTCCTTGTCTCTCAGCTCTTGTTTTATTGCTTCCTATGATTTCCAAACAGGACAGAGGAGTGTAATATTTGTTTCATTTGAAAGCCTGCCTGGTTTTTTCACTCTCTTGCTTCATCCTTTCCATGAAGCTCTGTTTTATTTCTCCTTATTCACTTTTATCTTTTTCTTCTACATGCAGAATAGGATGAGAGGGCAGGCAAATAATGAGGACAATATGTCTCTAAACCAGGAAAGCATATACCATCCTATCTCCAGTTACCTCTGCAGCAACCATTTTTAATACGCCAAACCGTATATGTGCACTGCTGACCCTTACAATGCAATAGAGGGGCCAAGGGCACAGGCCTGTGGTCAAATCCACCTGGGGTCCAGTGTGGCTCCACCTCTTCAGCTGTGACTTTGGGCAAGTTGCTTTTCCTTTCTTAATACTCAGTTTCTTCATCTGTGAGATGGATATGATCATTATTTATCTTGATATTAGTGTAGGGGTCAAAAGAAATAATGTAATGTGCTTAGCACCAGGGCTGGCACGTTGCAAGCCTCAAGTAATAAATGATAGATACTGTCATAATCTCCACCATCACCTCAATATCTCCAGGCCAGATGCACCACCCCTGCCAGGAAAGCTTAAGGGGACAAATGCAGCTGTTGGGTTATCTTCCTTCAAGCACATTAGAGGATGGAGTTGATATATCCCATAACCAAATGGCGTCCAGCTTTCCTGAACAACCCAGTCCTTAGTCCAAGAAGTAAAGAGTCATAGGTTTGACTCAGAAATGGGTCTTCCAGTCTCACTTTCCAAGCCTGATCCTTAAGAATTGTCCATTCATTTTAAATATCCCTTTAGGATGTTTGTGGAAGGGGATACCCCTGAAAATAGATTACTAACGCTTCTAGAATCCTTTTGCTGCTGGCCTGCCTCCGCAATACATCTAATTATATTGTTCCCTGGTTTCCAGACAAGGATTTCCTAAAGATCCTTTTGCATGTGGTTCTTACCCAGTCCCTTCTCTTGGAAGAACTCAGGAAATACCGGCCAGGCCTGTGATTAGCCTGATCTCTGTTTTCAGACAGGGGCAGATGTAGCCATGGTAGATTTCCTTTCCTTTCCAACTACACAGTCCATAGCATGTTTAATTAATGGAGGCCTGCTTAAGATCCCAAATTTCCAAGACTAAGAATATGCTGTGTTTCCTGACCCTGTCAAGCTCCAACCCTTCACAAGAATTTTCCATGTGCCACAAATTACTTGAAGAAAGGCCTTTACTCTCCACATGCAGTGGCCAAGAGGACAAGGATTAAATTGGCCAGAGTATGGGGGATCCTGGGCCTGGCACAGATTAGCCCAGTCCAGTGGTAATTCCACCAAACACACTTCCTAATCAGTCTTCTCCATCCCCATCTCTCTCTCTCTTGCTCTCGCTCTCTCTCTCAGGAACTCTGGCCATCTAAGATTCTGGTCTGCTTGTCACCCTTATAGCTTTTCACCACTGTCCTCTGCTGCCTTTGTTCACTTGATCCCACATTGCCAGAGCTGCCCACCCCCACTATAGAATACCATTGTTTGCCACTCCCCAGGGGTGTACTGGTTTAGAAAGTCTTGCTGTCATCTTAGCACAAGGAATCATCTGACACTTCAGTCCAATATTATTTCATCCTAAATAATCAGCAGCTGCCTTAATTCTGAGATCAGATCAAAGATACGGAAGACAGGGTCTGCTAGTTCTGGAAACAAGGAGCTTGCTTCATCTGGATGAGGGCTACCTGCCTTTACCCAGTTTCACCCCAGACTGTCTCAGCTTTCCCTGTGTCACGTGGGAGGCTGCCGATGGAACTCTATATTAGGAGTCGGCACACTGGTGGGTTCAGACTTGGTTTTGTTTATAACTGTCCAAATGGCCTTGATCAAACCAGGCAACCTTTTTGGACCTTGATTTTCTTTTCTGTAAATGAGGTGTTTGCACTGGTATGAGCCCTAAGGACCCTTTAGGCCCAACTATTCTCTGAATTTTACTACTCAGAGCCCTTTGGATGAGAACCAATGGAGCTAATTAATTTCCCTCTGAAACTGGACGTGGAATATTGACGCACATCAAGCTGCCATACACATCCATAGCTGATGGTCAGAAGAATAAGGAATCTGGGGAACGAGGTTGATGATTCAAGTGATTCAAGAAGTTCCCCCAGTGTGGGTTTGCCCAGGTAGCATCACTTCAGTTTGGCACCATCGTACACTGGCATAAAGAAGAGTGAGACCTTTACTTTCTAAGCCCTAAAATGAGAAGAAATGGTTCTGAAGTTCATCATTACTGCTAATTATTTTGTTCATGATGTGCCTGCTTCACTTGCTTTAAATAAAAGCCTACGCAGCATGCCTTCCAAATACAGATCCACAGCAGTCCGGGGAGAAGACAGCCTGTGACTTATGGTAACAAGGGCATTTCAAATACCTAACAAATGCGCCCTGTCATTTCAAAACCTACAAGTCAATATTAGCAAGGAAGGGAAAGTAAGTAAGGTTTGTTTGAGGCACAGGAAGTTTTTTATAGCATTTCTTCCCTTGCTAGAAAGCAATTGTGATCAATACCAAGTGCAAATAATTGCTTATAATAAATTTTTATGATTATCTTCTGATGGAACCACATCACATTTGTTTATGCATGTTACAACTTAGGAAGGTGAGCAATGCTTTGCAAATTTCACCATCTTTCCCATCTACTAAGTGTCCATGTTATTATGATCCCCTTGCTAAAATTTCACAGGTTGGAGCTGAGTTTACATTAAATTAGTGAGTCACTTAAAATACAAGTATTCCTCCTAGTGCTGAATCTATCAGTCGTTCATACTTTAGTGTGAATTAATTCAATCAGACTTTTCATCCTGGAACCAATCACACTGATTGGTGGGGGAAAGGTGATAGCAGTATAGACGAGAAACTCCAGTGCCAGGGTCAGAGAGAGACCACTTTGATTCAAAGACCTTGAGAAACTCACTCACCCACCTCACAGTTTTGCCTAAGTCAGGTTTCTCAACCTCAGCACTATTGACATTTGGAGATGGATAATTCTTTGTTGTAGGGGGCCGTCCTGAGCACTGTAAGATATTTAACAGCATCCCTGGCCTTTGCCCACTAGATGCCACTAGTGCACACATACCTCAAAGTTGTGATGGCCAAAAATGTCTCCAGACATTGCCAATTGTCCCCAGGGAGGCAAAAAACCTAAGTAAGGACAACCAGCCTGGGGCAGCCGTATAGGCGCTCATGGTAACTTTGGTCTCTGTGTGTCTTTTTGAGTCAATATAAGGATCCACTGAATAACCCTCGTCCGGAGGCAACAGGCAGGAATGGAATTTTTCTTCCAGAGCATGCTCCTCGCTTTGGCAGCTTCCTTCCCCCTTCCCTCTTCTTCTTCTTTCCAGGCAAATGTACCCCTAGAATTGGGGCAGCTGTAGATGAAGCAGCCCCAGGAAGTAAACCACCCATTCTGTTTGGGGTTGCAAGTTTGGATCATGTTGCGGCAACTTCCACTAAACTTGCCACATTGTCCTCACCAAATACAACAATGAGAATACACAAGAGGACATGCTGTATTTAGGGTGGCGAGCACTGTGGCACTGCCATTTTGGTAGCTCACTTTCCTCTGCAGAAGCTGTCATCTGTAGACATGTACCAGACAAACAGGATAATTGCTAACAACACACTATTTGTTCTTCTTTTGGTTACTATTTGGTCAGAAAACATCTCAAGCCAGATTTTTCATAAAACTGGAAATGTTTGTATCCTAAGCTGTGACTTTTTTTTTTCAAAACTCAGGCATTAATGATTCTTTTAGGTTCCCAACCATCATTGTTCTCTGATACCATTGTTCCATGGTCAAATCAGACAAGCCTGTTCATTTGGACATAATGTCCTTCCTACATTTATAAAGAAATATGCCCTTTGAGTCCATTCTTTTTTTTTTTTTTTTTTTTTTGAGGAAAGATTTTGCTTCCTGAAGTCATGTGTCCTGGGGAAATACATGAACCTCTCTCAAAGCAATATTCATACTGGAAGGTCCATCGTAAAGCCATAGGGTTTCCCATTTGCCATCAGGCCAGCTTGGCCCATCTTAAGGAAGATTCCAGGCCCAGCACTGCCCTCTAACAAGCTTTGTGACCGTGGGCTAATGTTTTACTTCTCTGGACTACAGTTGTCTCATCTGTAGAATGTAGTATAGGGGTTATGAGGACAACTTCCCATTTATTATCTGTAACTTTGGGCAATGTCTTTAGCTCTCTCAGGTGAGGTTTCCTTATCTATGAAATGGGGCTAAGAGCATGTCCTTCACAAGGTTGTTGTAACGAGTAAATAAAACACAGTATGCACTATGCCTGGCACACAGTAGGCCTTCTATAAGGGTGAGTTCTCAATATCATAATCTCTAATTGAAATTATCCTTTTGTCAGTTCTAAATTATTTGGTGGCTCTTTAACCTTCCAGATGGGCAGCTAGGAAACAAATCAATCCTTCCTTCCCTGGGTTGTTTTGTTCGTTTGTTCATTTTTGCCTTCTTTCTAAGTTTTCTGGCCACTTGCAGACAGAGTCCATGCCACCATAACACTAACTTTTTGAAAAATCATCATCAGCAGCCAGTGTGGGAAACAGAATCACTCCACACACAGCTGTCTCTTGTTTGGTAAATTTACTGGAAAAAAAAGTTTTAATTAGAAAAATAGCTCTTAGTGTCTGAGGTATAGAGTGAAAATGTCAGAATTTGAAACAGCATTGAGATTGAGCAATAAATCCTTGTTGTATACCAAAAACATAAGTTTTCCATTAAAAGATCATGGGATGAAGAATCAGAAGACCCATCCCAGCTCTTCCCCCATCTGGGTGACTTTGAGCACGAACATGACCTCTCTGAGCTTTGGTTTCTTTAGTTCAAACCTCTACCTACATATTTTAGTCCACAGAATTTAGTTCTTTTGCCTTCGATGATCATCTGAGTCATTTGGTGCTGACTTCTCTTAAACAGGTAGAAGTGTGGCATGGTTGGCTAGACCTCCTTGGATTTGGATCCTGACTCTGTCATTTACTCACTGTGTGACCTTGGGCAAGTTGTTAACCTCTCTGTGCCCCAGTTTCTTATCTAAAAAATGAGGATAATATTTTTACCTCCTAGAGTTATTGTGAAGTTTAAATGTAAAGTGCTCAGAAATCAGGCCTGCCATATAGTAAGCATCCATTAAGTGTTAGCTATTACTTTTATTATATTGTTGGGTGTCTCTAAACAGGAAAACCTTAACAAGATGAAATTATAATCAGAAATCTTGGTGTTTGGATTTTTGCATTTCATGGCCCAAATTTGCTAACTAACTGTTTAGGAAATAAAGACATTAAATGTACTTCCCTTTCATTTCCCTAACCAGCAATCCATCAAATACTCCTTTCCTCTCTGATTCCTGAGTAGCAAAATCTTATCTCTTGTAGTAAATATTAAATCCCACCAAAGTTTAAATTGGGTAGCCACACATTTAACAAATTCCATCTACTTTGTATGGGAGACTATGCCCAAGAACAGTGTCTCTAACATCAGCGTGCGTGTGAATCACATGAGGATCTGGTTAAAATGCAAATTCTGATTCATCAATTCTGGGGCCAGAATCCCACATTTCTAAGAAGCTCCTAGGTGATGCTGATGCCATGGGTCCTCAGATGACACCGAGAGGAACAAGGCCTTAGATAGTCACAAGCCATTTGAGGATGGAAGGGACATGGGAGCACATCTGGCCCTTGTTGGGGGCAAGCAGGTTGGAGAGGGGCAGGTCTGCAGGGCCTCATTGCCAGCCCCCCTCTCCAGCCACAGCCTCACCAGCTCTATTTTAAGTAATTGAAAAGTTTAAGGGGGGAGCAAAAGGTATGAAAAAAAAAAACCAGTAGAAACCCCACCTACTTCTCTTGATTTTCCTGAACTGTGAAAATATCATAGAACAGATTACACCAAGCAATTCGACCCATCTATAACGCTAAATTATCTTCCACAAGACAGGCAGGTAGAAAACAATTTAATTCTGCCCTCTGATTCTGCCGTTGAGATGGGACCTGTGAGGTGCAAATGCTAGGCCAGCCACCCTGCTACATACCCTGCAGGAAGCTGTGTCATGCCACCAGGGCCCATTTAATGAAGTATGTTGTTGATATATTTAATCGTACTCTGAGGGTCTGAAAACATCCCGAAAGCACCTGCTGTCAGGGAGTCCTCACCTATCTAAAAAAGCTTGCCTGCCGTCATAACCAACAGCAAGGAAGATGTGCATAACGTGGCAGTGCCTCTATTCCTCAACAAAAGGAAAAACAACACTTCTCCAGATTGAAACATTTGCTCCCTAAATGAAGGAAATATCTGCAATATTGATATTGATCCTAGTTACTTATTTCCACACAAAAAGATGGAAAATGATAGTGAGTTCTACGAAAACCCAGAGGCCAGGCAATCTGTAGGCCTCTGTGTTTCTCTATTAACACTGGCATGTATTTTTGTCCATTTTGTTCATCCTTGAGGGTAATTTATTGAAAGAATATATGTGCTTTGTTGCCAAGTAATGAGACTCCTTTTAGAGTGTGATGTATAAAATTGATCTGATTGCCCAAGATTCACTTTGTGTCTTTTTATCAGAGAAACCGTAAATCTCAAAGTTTGTTCTTTATCCACAAATTATGCCCCAGTTCTAGTTTCCAAAGTTAGAAAAGATTCACATGCATTTCCTTCTTTTGGAAGGGATATTTCAAGTTTGGGAACATAAAATGGGGCCGATCTCCCAGGCTACCTTCTGTTTTTTCAAAAATGTGTGTTCAGACCGGCAACAAAAATAAACATTATGATCTGAACTTTCATACAGGAGAAATCTAATCCTGGCGGTAAACATCTGTTCCCTTTTATGTGCTTAATATGCATGTTTCTGGAACAGTTGTAGCTTTTCTAATATCCTAAATGGAATATCTGTGGCCTTTACAGTAATGACCTCAAAGTTTGAGTCATCTGACCTGAGGATTCTCTGATTAAATCCGGTAAGAATTATGGAAAGCCAAATGACGGTTCCGAGGGGAGGATTCCATTGTGTCCTCTGGAAAGAACTTTCCCGGTCTTGGGGGCTCTGGTCAGTGCTCCAGCCATCAGCCTCTTCCTCTGTGGTTAAGTAATTGTGAGACCTTGCTGGTCGCTGCCATGTTTTCATGAAGGGAAACTCCAAGTGGAGTTTCCACCACGGTCTCCGGACACATGTTGTTTGTTTTGTTTTTAACTTTGTTTCAGGCTAAACTTTAAAATAGCTTAATGTGCATCCCACTTAAAGATTCTGAACACACACTTTTAAAAAATTTTAATGGTTTTAACTTATTATCAAGAGATTATCATTGTCGTTTCTAGTTTCAGAATAATTATTTGAGGTTTCTATAGCTGGGCTGATTGGTTTTCATTTGGAGAGGGACTGCCTAATGAAATAGACAGGAAAACTGGAGAAGTGCGAGCAGCCAGATAAGGAAAAGATTTGTTTTTCTCTTAGCAGCTCCCAGATCTCACTCACTTAATGGACTGAGAATCCCTGCCAAGGAAACAAGAGAAACCCTCTGTGATAGCAAACTTAAAATCACCTGCACACAGGGGCAGAGAAGGCCAGACTCAACAAGAGGGAAAATTAATAGGCAGGTGCTCAGCAAAAGAAAACCAAAGCCATATAGCAGTGGAAGGCAGCCTACCCTAAGAAAGAGCTAATTTTGTAAGACTTTGCCTATGAGAAGATATTTCTGAAGATGCATTTCATGCAACTAAACAAAGTCAGAGCAAGGCCCTCAGCAAATTCTCATTTATCAAGACTCAGGAGTGAAGCAAGAGTCTTTCTCCGGATAATCACACTCTGATTGGAATGTTTGAGCACATTACCCCCTACCTCAGTGTTCTGTTCATTCATTCCTTCATTCTATACGTGCATAAATACAATGCTAATAAAGCTTAATTTCTTCTTAAATCTTCAAATAAAATATGAATATAAGGCCATTATTTTCTTCTCAAACCCCAGCATCCAGTCTTTAAAGACATCTGCTCCAGATCTTGAACTAGCCACAGACACATAGTACTTAGAAGATGGAGGTGGTGAAGGAAGAGAAGTTGGGGGAAGTAGTGTGGGGACCAAGAGAAGACAATGAGAAAGAGCGCTGAGCTAAGCAGTGGGAGACAGAACAAGCACAAAGGGAGAAGGACTCGCTGCCGGATGCCTGTTTCCCACTGTAGAGAGGAGGGAGGGAGATGCAGAGAGCTGTCAAGTTTAATCCAGTTCTACTCAGGACAATGGGTGTTCATCCATGGACCAGGCCCCATGCTACCTGCTGAGGCACAAAGCTAAACAAGCCATGGTCCCAGCTATTAAGGAGCTCACAAATATTAATGGGTGAATTAATATTTACAGTACATCATAACACATTCTAAATAGAAACACAGGAATCAGTTAACTTCCCTCCACTGTTATTTCCTCATTGGTTAAAATGATGGAAACGATACCTATTTCTTGGTTTTGTTATGCAATTTAGATGAGGCGATGTATGAAAAGTGCTTATGATGCTACCTGTCCCATAGCAGCTCAATTAATAGTAATTTTTATTATGGTACCCAGTCTGGTAGCCCAGCATATAGTAAGTGCTCAGTAAATCTTGGCTGTCATTATTATTGTTACTATTATTATGCATGTAGAGTACCTTGGACACATTAATATTTACAGTTTCCTTCCTTTCTCATCCTCCCTAGCCACAATTCTTTAGAAGCATGTGGCCTGGAAGGCCCTGCCCCAGCTGTGACCCATACCCCCATGTGTCTGCCAATGGCCAGAACATTCCATTGCATTTTGCAGGTTTAAATTGTGGAGAATATCAAAGTAGTATCTGGTCACAATCTCAAGGACTCTCCAAGTATTCCTATTGGGTATGCAAACATATCTCGGATACAATGCATGGTTGCATGTTATTAGAACAAATATTAAATTTGTTTCAAAGGAAGAGGAACTTACCACAGAGAGGAAGGCTGTTTGTCTAGGACCCAGCTGAGCTGGGAGAGTTCATGGTGTTTGTGTAAGTTGAGAGAAGTAGGGAGCATGAGAATAGATCCTACAGGTTCCTTCCCACCCGTTGAGAATTGTGGATTCGATCTCCATAATTATTAGTAGTAAAATAGGAAGAAAACACTTCGAGCACTTATTATATTTCTGCTTAATGCTAGACCTTATACGTATGTTGGCTCATGTAATCTTCACACCAACACTGTGGGGTATTTTCACCCCAGGTTTACTAATGAAACTCAGGAAAGTCATGTAACTCTTCCCTTACAATTCTTGAAAGTAGTAATAGTGAATTTCCTTTAAAAATAGTCAACAATTTGACTTTTCTCTATTTCAGAGAAATCTCCCTCCCTTGCCCAAATATTCCAAATTTACAAGTCTCATGGCTTCCACTGGGTAAGCACCACTAGCGGAGACCTCATGAATGGAAATAAATGGCAACCCAGGCACGGCAGCTTCACGCCACTCTGGAAGATTCCCAGGCCAGGCAAAGCCACCCTAGACAGATCCAAAGGCACGGGAAACAAGCCAGCAGCCTGCCCTCTGGTGACCGGCCCACCCCACCCCAGGTGTTGCAATACTAATGGGCGTATGTGAGTGTTTCAGAGGTCCTGAAAAGCTGGCGCTGAGACAGCAGCAGCCACACTTTGGTGTCTCTTGTGGAGCTCTTCAGCAGACATTTGTCTGGACAGCAAACAATGAGCTACACCTGTGGTTTAGGCAGTGTTTCGTGGGACACAAATGCCAAGGTAAAAACAGTCGGTGTACCCAGTCTGAAGACTGGAAAGAATGGAGTCCTTTGGCTGCCCTTTCTTCTCTATGCACAGAACACATCTAAGGCTGCACTGCAGCATCTGTTTATGGCTGAGCCGCCTTTCTTGCAGAGCGTTGATGCTAACCAGTTCTGGCTGACTGTCTTGCATAGAGCACCTTCTTGCTCAGTGAACAGAAATTCCTAGATAGATAAAAATCTATATGTGCGCTGTTCAGCTTCAGGGGTATTTTGACCTGTCTACGTTATGTTCAATTATTTCAAATAATCTTTATTGAGGTCCCGTCATGTTAAGGCACTATGCTTAGAGCTGTGGGAATTGAGAGATGGATAAGTTGATTAGAGTCCAGTAAAGAGAAAAAAAAAAGTGTGGATACCACTGACATAATACAAGGAGGATGTGGTAAGTTCTTGCCTTGCAGAAGAAATGGAGACAAATTGTATAGATATCCCAGGGAGAGATCCAAAGAGCTGGAATAATTTTCCCAAAGTCACACAGCTAATCAATGGCAAAGCCAGAATTTGAACCTTGACTAGCAGAGCCCATGTTCTTATCCACTATCCTATCCTGCCTCTAAAAAACAAAACAATTTTCACGTTCACCAACTGTTTGGGGAGGATAATACTATTGGTAGTAGAAAATCTGCATTGAATTGGTTTTAGTAGCAATGAGTCCTCTTTGTGACTTACTGGTGGCTTTGAATAAGAAAATAGGCATAGAATCTGTGCTTAGAAAATAGTTTTCTCTTTGCAAAGTTACCAGATTATTAGGGGACAATAAATATTAATTAGGACATTGAGCTAGGTAATGTGAGTGTAACCAAAAAGAGGGAAATTATACATGTATGTAAATGACCATATCACAAGGTAAAAAGTAACACATGGAGGGAGGGAGGTACATGGAAAGTGTTATGGTGTTAAGAAGGTAGATGGACTGGTTCAAGCAAGCTTGAATAATGAGCTAGGCCTTCAAGTTTGAGTAGGGATCAAACCTGGGTCTTCATTATTATGTTGTTTGATCCACCAAGCTGAGCAAGCCAGGGATGCTGATGGTCAGGCCAGCCTTAAGGGAAATGCCTGCTTCGCCAAAATGTCTCTCCCAGCTGTCTTGCACAGCAGTCAGGAATCCAATTTTAGACATTCATTCCTTGGGCCATGGCCCTACACTTTCCAGGCATCCTCTTAACACAACTTCTGCTGAGAGGGGTGACTCCTCCCAGGTTCTCAGCCATTAACTTAGTGGTGTAAAGTCACTTATTAAGCTTCTTTCTTTTGGAGATATTCTTTGAAAATCTTGTTTAGAGGAGACTTGAGTTTGGAGGATGAGGCCGAGGAATGAGGTCATTTGGGTGCATAAATAAGGAGCTAACACTTTTTGAGTGTTTACAATGTGTAAGGCACTGTTTCAAGAACTTTTTATGTATTAACTTATTTAATCATCACAACAATAAGATGTTCCCATCTTACAGATGAGGAAACTGAAGTACAGAGAAGTTTAAGAAAGTTTCCCAAGGTCACAAAGAGATTTGTGAGTAGGTGATCTGCCCACAATAGGGACTGAGCTCCCAGAGTACAGCATGAGAATAGCAAGTACTTTGGAAGAGGGAGAGAGGGGAAGGGAAGGAGTCGAAAGGAAGTGGGAGGTCATCCAAAACAACCTCATCTATACAAAGATTCCATTTAGGACCAGGTGATGATGGTAGTGGAGGTGGTGGTAGCAGTGTTGATGGTGATAGTGGTGCTGTTGATGTGCGGGTAAGGTAGCTATATCCACTAAACATAGATTTTTTTTATCAGTAAAAGTAACATTGTTTTATTAATAGTAATTTTTCCTTTGGATCGAAAGAGATGTGGTGATGTACATAGATAGATTAGATAGTTACAGCACTATCTACCCCTGAATAGCACTTAATTACTAAGTATGTTCACAAACATTGTTTCACTTGATCCTTAGAAAAATCCCATGAGCAATATTATATTGCCCTTTTACAAATGAAAAAACTGAGCCTTGCAGACAGAAAGTGATTTTCCCAAGATTAGACCCTTCAGCCAGTACATGGAAGAGTTGGCACTCTGACCTTCCAACCTCCTCCCTCCACCAAGACAGAGCTTCCGCCAGCGCTGTACATGGGTCCAACACGTTAGGATTTTCATTTTTGATTATCTTCCTTGAGAAATGCAACCCTGGTAGATTCTGAAAAAGGGGAAATCCAAGCGTAATGTAAAAGGTGGAGGCAGTTGGATCCTAGCACTTGATACATTGGGAGTTGGTTATATAAGGACTCAGAAAGGAGGACTCCAGACATAGCGAAGAGCTTCCTCAAAGACACTGTGGTAGGAATGAGCTTCACGTGTTAGAAGAAACCATATGGCCAGAGGATAGAGTGCGCGGGGCTCAGCGGGACACGCAAGGATAAATCCCATGGAGGCTTGCAGTAAGTCCTTGGGACTTTATTCCAACATTGATGGGAAGTCATCAGAAGATTCTAAGCAGCAAAGAAATATCCTCTGATGTATATTTTTAATAGGTCACCCTGGCTGCTATGGACAGTGGACTGTAGTTTCCTGAGAGTGAGAGCAGGCAGACCAGTGAATATAAGTGAGTCACTGGGAGAATTGAATAAGACAATTCAATTCTTTATCAACATAGTTTATAAGAACTTTCAAAGTACTTTCAAATGATCGCTATTAATAGGTCAATGACTACTCATCAAACTATGGCAAATAATGAGACCATGTCTCTTAACAGCACAAAAGGTGTGAAAGAGCAGATGAGATGCTTCTCTGAATTTTAGGTTCCTTGTCAATCCAGCAGTCTACCAATACATACTTCTCTGGATGTTCATGAAGATGAGTAAAAGTGTCTAGCTCAGTACCTGGCCCATCATAAATGCTCAGGCAAATATGAGCCTCCTGTTCTACATGACTCCACAAATAACAATCAGTTGATGTTACATAGTCTGAGAATTCAGCAAGGCTAAAATCTACGGATTGAAGTAAAAAACTGAAATGGAAATTAGAGACGTCATACTTAATAGCTCGATGCTATATAATGATAGTTCCACACACCCCCTGGGTCTGCAAGCATTTTTATATAGACGTACCCCAAATACAGAGCGTGGGTTGGGGTTTCGGTACCTAATATTGATGGCTTTTTGGTGCAAACTGAACAGTCTTATAAGGAGAGCCTGGAAATCCCGGCCTACCCAGCTGACCCTTTCTGACCACTTGGTCATAATCCTATTTCCTTTGCCTTAGCGCTTTTCTAAGGTATCAGCTCGCATTTGTGTCCTGAAATACTTGAATATTTTCATGTAATTCTCCCTTTTTTGATGGACAGATTTATTTTCTGTCATCTTTCATGAAATTTCCAAAGATAGGATATAGATAGTTATGTTAATGAGATTTGTTTTTTTCTCTTTTGCAAAAGTAACCCTTTAGATCAGCGCTGTCATTCAAAGCCTCTAGAATTATGGTCATCTAATGTAAACTCAATCATTGCAGTCTAAACGCCCTTGAGACACACAGGCCAATGTGTGTCCAGTTATTTTAGTAGCAGTTCACATATCCCCATCTAGTTATTTTTTTATTCTACTTATTTATTAATTTGCATGATAACTGGCAAATTACATTGGTTAATTGTCTTGATGTCTAGAATATGAAGTATTATAAAGCCAGATGTTAGCTGGGATTCATTAAAGAGAAAAGGGTTCATACTTCATGTTTGAATAACAAGATATGATCATTTCTAGAATCCCCCTTTTTTAAAAAAAAAATGTGTTTCTGCTACTGTTCACATTGTGTCCCAAATAATGCTCAGAACAACAGGCATTTTGAGTGAACATTTATTTACATCCATACTGGCAAACTACAAGATAAAATCCAATTAACATCTGACTTTTAACGCTTCACACAGTAGATCCCAAAACACTTGATGAATTTTTTATTTATAATGCAAATTTATTCCAAGGCTGTGTAAAACGTTAGAATCTGAGAAAGAGATTGCACCTTTCTCTGAAACTTACCTGTAATTTGTTTTCTTACCTTAGACTCTCTTAACCCTGTGGATCTCAAACTCTATTGGGTAATAGAATCATCTGGAGAACTTAGTAAATATACAAATGCCCAGGCCATGTCCTACTTCAATAAGCCTGGCCTTCTGTGTTCTTCAGTAATGCCACAAGCGGACACTTAACCAAAGTTTGAGAATCACTGACTTAACCTTTTGAGATTTTAATCCTTCTAGAAAGAAATATCTCATTGGTTTGAGTTTTGGAGAAACCAAAGGATATGAGCATTAGACACAGAAGTAGCAGGAAATCCCTAAAAACCATTATTGCCAGCAAACATATGTGGAGGTAACTTGTAGTTCTTCTCAATGACAGCATCCCCGGTAGGCAGAATTTAAGGAGCCCGGAGAAGTGGGTATCTTATCCCTCCTTGGGAATGGAATAGGAATTAGCTGTGCCCCCCTATTCTTGGGAGGATGACAATCGAGAATCCTCCTTAAATAAATCCCTCTTGAGTTTTCCCATGACCCACCCAGGACTTCTCAGTCTCCCGGTTTCCCAGCAGTGCCCCAACCAATAAACCTGCCAATTAAGCAACTGAATATCATTATCATGAATGTAATTACAGACAGTAATTTTGAGCTAGTAAATGCCTCCCATGAATGAATCCCTTTTCCCAAACCATCTCAGCTTCTCTTCTTAGGAAAATGGAAGGCAATCCTATCCCCTGCCTCACCCGAAACGAAACCTCCTTTGCTTAGAAGAAATCCCCACTCCTGCTGGCCCGGGGGACATGCTGAGCAGGCTTTCATAGGCTATGCTTTAAGGAGGAATGTCCCCTTGGGTAGGGTCCCTTTCAGCATCTATCATCCAAGCATGTTCACTAGTTCCCTTCGCTAGAGAACAGTACTACCCGGTTTGGCTATATTGCTTTATTTCTGTTCAGGCAGGGGAATTAATACCAAATTTTTTAAATTTCTGCAAAAAGTCAAATGTTAGAGGCTTTACAAAATAGTGTGATAACTTTAACTTTACTTAAAATGGAGCTTTCCAGAATGCAATTTGCTGAGGATTTAGAGAGGCCCTGAAAATAAAGGCGACATTACAGAAGCATGCATGAGTGTGAAGGCTTTGCATGTCTGTAGAAATAAAATGAATTTCTTCAGGCCTAGAATTAACTCTTGCATTCAGTAACTTTATATTTAGCTCATGAAAACCTCAAACCCCTGTGGATAATAGATACTTGAATGGTTTCTACGATAGATATGTTTAGTCTGAAATGTAATACAGTCTCCCAAGATCTTAATCTGTTGTTCTCTTTTAATGGATAGTGCGAATAAGTGCCTGTAATTGCACCAGTCCCTGGCATGGTTGAGTCCAGACATTTTCAATTCACCATGCATTGAATAATGCCATATAAACTCTGAGAAGAAAACCCATGTTTATTTCACTCCCCTCATGCAATGCCTAGCACAGCTGTTTGCATAGAGTGAATTTTCAGGGTTCTTCTCTGAACAAGATCAAATGTCACATCCAAAAGCTAGCACATTGTACAATTTTTTTAAAGGGGATTATTGCTTACTGGCCAAGTTAAGATATTTCAAGCCCCAGCATTTCCATTTACCGTGACAAAGAAATCATGTGTTGATTATTACTTTATTGTTGTCATTGTTCACAGTCTTCTGGAGTAGAAATAGAGTGTATGGGCATCGGAATTTCCACGTAGTAAAGACCAGGAAGGGTAAATGCAACTTCGAAAGTGACGGACAGGAGATTATGCCTTGAGAGAAAGCATCCTGGCAAACATCTCCTGGGGACATCTAGTAGCTTTAGCTTATGAAAACCTAAACCATTTTAACCCTTGCATTAAATAATTTAAAATTTATTTTAGATGTTCAAATGGCAGCTTAAAATTCCCAGATCAGGATCGATGTGTCTCTCTAATACAGCTATCTGTGGTCCTTTGGTAATTTCAGCATAAAAGAAAGTTCACATAACAATTATAGCCTTTCAATAACTGGATATGATCGCTTTAAAAGTAGAACTCTATTTATATTCTTTCTCATTTTGACAGACAGTAGCCGAAGTAGCTGGAAATATGGGTGACCAGATGGATTATGTTTTTTAAAGTGTGTGCATATACAAATATATATATACCTTAGCTTGCTCACTTTTACTCTGTACTTTATGTCCATGTACAGTAAAGATATTCAAGGAGGTAAAACTGGCCACCAGGGAAGGTTAGCGTGAGAAAGTTTTCATTATATTATTCCATTTTTTTCCCATTTTCTAGAGGGCAGACCCTCAAGTCCCTGAAAATGGAATAGAAAAAAACAACATAATATACATAAATAATTAACTGCCTGTCCCTCAACCGAAGAGATTTGGGGCTTATCATTCTATCATTAGGGCTCTTAATTCACCACACACTAAAGCACTATCTACTTTCCTTCATCGGATCTCAGTGCCAATTTGGGACTACCCTGAAACCATTTACAAAATTTCTATTTGAAGATCCAGTCTCTTTTTTTTAGGCCGTCAGGGATAGAAGGTGGTAAGGAGAACAGAGTTGTCACTCTCAGCGTAGCCACGTGAGCATGTCCCACTTAAGTAACAGGGTGCCCCTCAGGTCAGCCTGTGATAAAACCCAAGTCAAACAAGGCTGAATCCTGGATGTTTTATGTCGTAAGGATCTGAAAAGTGTTCACGACCAGCCCTGACCCTCAAGACCTCAAATGGTCATCTAAGCAGTAACATAAATTGGTGTAAACTTGCTCTTGGGCCATTGCTGTGGAAGCGGGACTGGCAAAAGTGCAGCCTTCCCATGGAGGAACTAATGTCTTTGTAGGCACTAAAAATAAGGGGGAATGTGTTGATTACTCCGACAGGCAATCCAACTGTGGTGGCTAAATGCCCAAGGCTGACAAATTCTGCATCTTATCACTGCCGTCAAGTGGAGGTGCATGTGAATACTGTCAGCCCGAAAGAATTGAGAAACAACTTGCCTTCCAAAACTGCATCTCAGCAAAATCTTGACAATGCCAACAGCTCGTCATCTCGTGTTTTTCAACCCTCCAGAAAATGGCCTTCCAGCCTGGGACAAATCGAAACACTGTCCAGACCGAGAACACGACTGGAAGCTAGTAGGAATGTCTGAAGCCTGCCTACATAGGAAGAGCCATTCGGAGAGGCGCAGCACGTTGAAAAATGAACAGTCGTCACCACATCTCATCCAGGCCACTTGGACTAGCTCAATATTCCATCTGGACCATGAAGATGTGAACGATCAGAATGTCCCCAGTGCCCGGAGCTTCCAAACGGAGGAAAAGAAATGTAAAGGTAACCAGATTTTTATTAAACCATATCAGGTGTTTCAACAAGGAAAAAAATCCTGTGTTGTAACTGCGTGCTTGGTCTCCATGTATTCCAACTATAGTGTCCATGTGCTTTCCCAACTGTTCTGTTACAAAGTTTCTTCATATCCAAGTCTTCTTTTAAACATAAATAAATAGGTGGGTTCCAAAGGAGAGCAGCTAATTTCAGTTTCATGTTGTGTTGGGGCGCTTGGGGAGAAGGCGTTTTTATTTCTCTAATTAGCAAAAGGATTGTTAGTTTGGCTTTAATTTTATTTTTGAATCTGCGTAGAAATAGCCAACACTAGCATTACATAACTACTTGCTTGAAATGTCTGTGCGCGTGCGTGCATGCGTGCATGTGTGTACATTTCTTTTCCCAGTTGTACCAGTAGCTAATGGGATCTCAAAGTCCACCTTTAACCTAAATAGACAATTCATGTTCAAAAGAGAGGTTTTAAGTTGTTTTCTTTTACTCATTAAATCCTTGTGTCATCATCCTGAAAGGCAAGATTATGGTGTTAGGAGGTTGTCACCTCATAAAAAAAGTTAAACTGGCCTAAGTTCCTGATTGCATTAGATTTAACTGGTCTTTACCTCAGGTTGCCTCCACCCTGACAGATGTCTTTGTGCTGATCGCTTTATTGTCTTAGGGCTCCCCAAAATCTTTGCTTCTTAAATTAATTTGTGTCTTTAAATGTCCAAGAAATCAATTTGCGTTTTTAAATGTCCAAGTTCATGTAACTTCTCATTCGTTCTCAATTTAGCATTTTTTTTTTAAAGTTCTTTTTCTTTTTTCTTTAAGGCATTAAGCTTTCTTAAGGCTTCGTGACAAAATTTTAAATTGTTATTTGAAAATCTGGTAATCACATACCAAGATATATTAATGAAAGTTTGTAAAGACTCCTATATATGAGCCATGAAGGACTTTTGAAAACTGTTCTAACTTGAACGTAAACACATGATTATGTTTAACCCTCTCAAAAAGCCTCTGGTCCTTTAGCTTTTCTGAAAACACTTCGAAAGCTCCTTGGAACTACCGGTTGACTTGGGAAGTGGTGTGTGCAGATCATTTCAGATGAAAATAGGATGATCTAAAAATAATAATGAAACAGTGATATGAACTCTGATTTGAGTGCAGTCAAAACTATATATGTTCTCTTTGGAAAGATTTGTGTTTGAACTGCTTCTCTTCTTTATTTCTTTAGGAGATTTGAGAAATTGAAAAAGATATTTAGGAAGAGCAAAAAGAGTTTTTTCAAAGGAGTCAGGGTAGAGGACAGGTGTGTCTGTATATGTGTATGTGCACGCTTGTTTGAAATACAATTGAGATTTAGTCTTAGAATTTGTAACCGGGTTGTATCTTCAAATTTTATGAACTGGCATTAAAACCATATCAGTCCTTGATTGATAGTGAAATGCCAACAGGAAACTGTAGTGTCCTTATGATCGAAGGACCTCACAAACTAAATTTGATTTATTCACAGTTGGTACTCATATTCATGTATCCATTCATTCATTCATAGGGTCCGTCCATGACTCTATCATTTATGAGAAATCTTGGCCTTGCGTTTCTAGAGTTCTTGACACTGTATATTTTCCAGTATGTTGGTACAGGTTAAAAGCAAAAGGAAAGAGTCTCTATTTGGATCCTAGACTCTAAGTATAATACAGTGGTTAAGACCATAGATTTTTAAGTCTGACATATTTGGGCTAGAATCCTAGTCCTTCCACTTTCTGTCCTTAAGAAAACTTATAATTGTTGATAAAAACTAAATAGGATAATGTATTGAAGCATTTAGCATAGTACCTCTCATATTGTGCTCTGTAAAGAGCAGCTGTCATTGTTAGTATGCTCATTATTATTAGCTGTACATCATTAAATCACATAAACTCCTTGGGCTGCACTGTATGCCTCGTAAGGAATGGAGGAGGGGAGCGGGACAAATGAGTGCAGGGTGGAACATGACCTTTCACGGAGGTTAGAGTTGATAATCCATTTGCATTCGTTCAGCTCTCTTTTGCTGAAAAGTCAGAAAATTTGTTTAAGAAGAAAATTTAATCAAATTATTAAAGTCCTTCCTCGAGATTCTAGTATTAAAAGGAAAACAACTAAGGTAAGCTGTCTTATAGTTTGCAGAGTAACCAGGGTTCACTTTGGCATGGATATGAAGCTGTGCTTTGGTTCAGCATGAAAATGCCACCAGAAAGCCTAGGTTGTCATGGCCCAAGGACCCCATGGACTGAATTTCACTCATTCACGACGGACACCTGTATTTAGTGAGGCACCGGCAAAGCCAAGGAAACAATGTGATTAGTCACTCTTTTCTTTTTGGAGGTGGTTCTTCTCTGCTTGCCTGCTCCTTCTGTATAGTCACTGTGAGGAGAGTTCTATTTCGATGTCCATCTATCCTGGGCATTTATTTCCTGGCTATCCCTGTCTAGCCCCCAAGCATGCTTGATATCTCAGTCCTGGGCTATAATGCCATGCATTCATCCCATCAGTGTTTATTGAGTGCCTACTATGTGTAGAATATTGTCCTCGATGTCCGAGCATGAAGAAATAACAGCAGAGCCAAAAGAACATCCAAGTAGCCACATTTCAAAGATCCCAAATGGAATTGATAAGATCTAAATGGCCCTCAAGGCTACAAAAGCTTAAGGATCCACAGTGCAGGAGCCGTGCAATCAAACTGACTGCTTGAAGTTGCATAATAAGCCCATTTCCCAAATCAGTAATCTAGCAAGTCTAGACCAGTGCACCTCTAACTACGGTTTGTGGGTGGGTATCCTTCTGTAAACTATTACTTTACGACTCTCTATCAATGCAAGTCCAGAAACTGAGAGTAAGCTTTAGAAGCTTTTATAGCAATTTGACATTGCCACTGACATTCAAATGCATGATCAGTGGATTCATCTCACTAAACAGCAACCAGTTGCGTATTGTCAAACTTGCCTGATCAGTCATGTGTGGCCAAAGCTACGTAAAAGTCCTGTGCAGTAAAACTGTGTATTGGGCCATAAGGGACTGGATATTTTTTCTAAATGGTCCTTCACTTCAAATAGTTTGAGAATCCCTAATGTATGTTTTATAGTATCCTTAGTGTTTTTTCTTTAGGCTATTTTTGGTATGTGTATAATGTTTTGTTTATCATTTTAGCCTGAATACTGCTTTCATTTTAATCCGCATATACGTGTGCTCCTATCTGCTACGCCATTCTAAGGAAATTAATTGGTAAGATGTTTAGCTAGAATGAGAGCTCTGGAGACCTTATATTCTGCTGCAGAGCCCACACTTCAAATCAGCCCTAGTACCAGAGGCTAGTGACCCCATTTCCTTCCCCAGCCCACCCTTCTATCTCCACGGTACACCTCCCTGGAGTTTCTGTCACAATTTGAACTGATTGCTCAGCCTTGAAGACCACATCCTTCTCCTGCCCTTCTCCTCCCTTCCCAGAGTCTGAGATGATGTATTTGGTGGTGCTCAAAGTTCACCAACCAGTGGCACTAGCAGCACTGGGGGGTTATTAAAAATGCAGAATCTCAGGCTCCAACCCAGGCTACTGAATTGGAAACTCTGGAAAGGGCCCATGAATCTGTGTTTTAACCAGCCCTCTGGGTGATTCTTAAGACCTGAGTGTCAGGAAGTGCCTGAGAATACTCTTAAGCTCTTACTATAGGAAAAGGTCTGCCACCTAGTGGACAATTGGGGAATGTGCATTTTTCTTCCCTTCCTTGACCGCACCTGATGAGCCACCTGAGTCTCTCGGCTCTTGATTGGGCCTTCCTGTAGGCCTACCTTATGTTAATTACCAACTGGATGTTCTCCTTAATCACTGGGCCTGATAACACAACCCTCTGGGACGCGAGTCCTTCTGAGAGTCCCACACTCTGTTTGGCTGGGGCCCTGATACTTCTCTTAAGTTCTTATGAGGCTTCTCCATTCAGCCTTCTCACGCCCTCCTGAACTTCTCTCTGGGAAGCACAGTCCCAACCAGTCCTATAAGGATGGGTACTAGGCAGATGCTTGCACCCCTGTAGCTGAATCTAGCCAGCCCTGTGGAACCCAGACAGTCCCTTCCATACTTTGATGTTTACCCTTGATGTCAATCATGGAACACTGGAACCTGGTGGGAGAAACAAGGCAGGGATGGATCCACCTCCCTGGTTGCATTAGAAAAAGGATAGCAGCAATCTGGTGATCTCACTGAATTTTCTCTGTAGGTCCACTCTATGTTTAATATCAAGAAAACTGAGTCTCAGGGCCGGTCCAGTGGTATAGTGGTTAACCTTGCACATTCCACTTCAGCTGCCCAGGGTTCATGGGTTCAGATCTCAGACATGGACCTACACACCATTCATCAAGCCATGCTATGGTGGCACCCCACATACAAAAAATAGAGGAAGATTGACACAGACGTTAGCTCAGGGACAATCTTCCTCACCAAAAAAAAACAAAAGAACTCCTGAGTCTCGATACCCAGGAAGGCATGAAAAAAATAGTTAAAATAATTTTACCAACAAGTTATTTTCTTTCATTATAAAAGCCTTCTATGTTCATTGTACAAAAAATGAAAATTTCTCAAAAGTTCAACAAAAATAATTTTAAAAAATCATTTGTAATTCCGTCCTCCAATGATAAGCAGTGTTAAAAATCTTTATTAGATTTTAGTCTTTTTCCTGTGCATATCTATTTTTACAAACCTGGAATCATGCTAGGCATATCATTTTTAACCAGTTTTTAATGCTTAACAATATATCATGCACATTTTCCCTTGTCATTAAATATTGTTCTGAATCCTGGCTTTTATTGGCTATAGATTATTCTTTCTTACAGATATACCATAATATATTAAATCATTCCCCAGGATTTAGACAAGTTAAAGTAATTTTTAAAATAATATCTTATGTCAGCAAAGGGACAAGCTATTAACTCATCCTCTTCATAAGGAGAAAAAATGAATCAAATCAATGATCACAATTTTAAATGATGTATAATTCTCATTTACCAAAATAACAAAGTGTTCTGAAAATGAGAGACATAAAACCAAGTCATTGTATGCATGATAATCCTTCAAGTTAGACATTCACATTTTCAGCGGATGATCGCTATCTTTTGTCCTTAAATAAAATACAAGGACATCTTCAGGTGAGTACTTTAGAAGGTCGACGGTTAAAAAGCTTGAACCCTTCCACCAGTATGACCATCTGCTCCATCCATCTCCGCTCTCCACTCAACCCTACTCACCATACATCAGGGTGTGCAGTCCTCGCTGAGAGTCCTAGTGTGATTCATATACCTCAAGGGCACTCAGAAGCTTTAGCCATCAACCTGAGAATGCCTGCTCTCTACCAGCTTCTGACATATGCAGGAGAGCTTTGTTATTTGATACTGCAAAAGCAGTGAAGAGCTCCCCTAAGTAGACGAAGGCAGACAGAAATAGAGGGCAAGAAAAGAGAGAAAAGCTATCAGCCAGAGTGGAGAGGAGGAAAGAACTGGAAACAGAGCAAGGTCAACAGAAGGCCAACATAAGAAATTCAAGGCTCTGTTCCATCCAGCTTCAGTTTTCATTGAGATGTAGCATGGTGCAGTGATGGACCACTGGCTTTCCAAGGCCAACTGAGCAGCGTCTATCACAACATGAAATGCAAGTGTGCTTTGACCCAGCCATCCCTCTTAGAATACTCTGTCCCATGGAAATACCACACAAGGCATGAAGATCCGTGTTCAAAAGTTTTCTTTGCACCTTTGTTTTGATTCCTGAAAATGTGGAAACAATCCAAATGTCCATCCATAGGGGAATGTTCAAATAAATTATGGTATATCTAAAGCATCCACCAGAAAAATAAACAGATTTTTTTAAAGAGGTGGTTTTAGGCATACGTAATGGAGAGGCAACTATGCATTAAGTATAATGCAATCCCATTTACAGTTTTAAAAGTCTTCATAGTTGTGTGTGCACAAATGTGCATAGAAAAAATTTCTGGATACACATCAACCTTGTGACAGTGGATACCTTAAAAAGGAAAGAATGGAATAAAGGAGGATGCTGATATTAACTTGGTAAACAACTGCATTCAAAATATTTTACAGTAAGAATATATTAATGAATAACTTGTGTAATTTTTTTAATGTTAAGATCATATGCTTTACATTCTGACAGGCTTAGGTTGACTTCTTTCTCTTTAATTTACTAACTCAGGGCAAATTTTAAACCTCTCTGACCCTGAGTCCAATTTTAAATGGAGTAATAATATCCAGCTTTCAGATTTGTTGTAAAGATGAAAGATAATGGGTCTAAACACCCAGCATGGTGCCTGCCACTTAGTAGAGATGAGATGCTAACTATTCTTAGAATATGAACAATCTCTCAGCTTGGTGCCCCCTCCTTCAGTCTTTGTCACCCTTTCTGACCTTGAAATACATCGATGAACTGTATAAACATAAATGAAGGAAGCAAAACAACACATCACATACACAGCTGTAGCAGAGGCATAAACACTGAAAGAAGGGTCCACAGTGGCAACCAAGACATTTCTCAAACTCTTTGCAAAATTAAAAATTTAAATAAGAAACCAAGAAAAGTATGAAGGGGCTGAAGTGGAATTTTAACTCAGGCAGTCTGACTCCAGCATCAGAGCTTTTTATCATTGTACTTTCTTATGACACAAAAGGGCAAGAAGATTCCAGGCACCCTAAGGAAGGAATCTAAACCTTAGGGAAAACATTGGTCTACACTCAGGGTAGGGTATAGAGCAGTCAGACCTGCTGTGACCAGAGCAGTGGGGTTCAGCACATAGCTAGTTATAGTCTAAGGTCAAATTCTGGTGCTGCCTCTTTTCAGCCATTGAACCTTGAACGAGTCACTTAGCCTGTCTGAGCCTCAATTTCCTCATCTGTAAAATGGAGACCCTCTCCCATAGAATTGTGGAAAGAAACAAGCTCTTAGATGATTTTACAGGACACAGTGAGTGCTCAATAAGTGGGAGCTATTATTCTTATAATGAAGCTTGGAAAGACTCTGAGGAGCATATACGATATTAAGGAATTAGAACACTCATATGAGAATAACCACTATAAGTCGATACTGACAGGATTGAAGTTTCTAAAGCCAGGAATATTATGGATGCAGGAGAACAGACACAATAGCCAAATCCCTTGATGCTTCCAACAGATAGTTTTCAGACAAAATCAGGTACAGTGTGAAGGGTTAACTTATTGACCTTGCATTGAAGTTGAAAAGCTATTGTTGGGAGAGCCAGCCTTACAAAGACATCACAGATGACCACTGGAATTCAAAGTCTTTCCCTTCCCCAGGTCATCTCCCACAGGGTTGCCCTGAATGCCTGTAATTGCCTGGTTGCCCTTTCTCTGTGGTCTTTCAAAATGCAAACCTCGGGGCTGAATGAATATCTTATCAAGTTGCTAGCGTCTCCAACTGGTTGAATTGGATCAGATTCCTTTCTCCCTTGACGAGGTGCAATAAAGGCAATGGAAAGAGTAGGAATGGAAGGAGGCCATTAAAGACATGAGGACAGCCTGGTGGTACAGCTGTTAAGTTCACACGTTCCACTTTGGTGGCTGGGATTTGCCGGTTCAGATCCCAGGTGCAGACCTACACACCGCTCATCAAGCCATGCTATGGCAGGCATACCACATAAAAAGTAGAGGAAGATGGGCACAGATGTTAGCTCAGGGCCAGTCTTCTTCCTCAAAACGAGGAGGATTGGAGGCAGATGTTAGCTCAGGGCTAATCTTCCTCAAAAAAAAAATTTTTTTTTAAAAAGCACAGAAATGGATGAGAGAGAGAGAGAAAATAGGAAACAAGATTGCCTCATCCCAAGGGGCAGGTTGTCAGGCTGTGTACTGTATGCGACATTCACCTCATAGTTGAGGATGTGACACAGTGTCCTGAGGACAAACACCACCTACCTCACTGCTTGACAAGGGCTGCCCCTGAGCACAGGATGAAACTACAAAGAGGTTCTGGTCAAATTTAGACAAATGTGTTAATGGCATATTGATCATGGGCTATCAAGATATTCCAAGATTGATAACACTGTGTTGTATAATTGAAATTGCTAAGAAAGTAAAACGTGAATGTTCTCACCAAAAAAATTTATATATATAATTTATTATATATATTTATATTTATCTATAATATATATTTATATATAATATATATCATTTATATTTACATATATAAATATGTGAAGTGATGGATGTGTTAATTAACCACATGGGAGGAATCCTTTCACAATGTATACATAGCAAATCATGACAATGTACACTTTATTTTTATGTCTGTTGTTTTTTTAATTTTACTTATTTTTTATTATGTAACATTGGCTTATTACATTATATAAATTTCAGGCGTACATCATTATTTTTCGGTTTCTGTGTAGATTACCTCATGTCCACCACCCAAAGTCTAGTTACAATCCATCGCCACACACATGTGCCTAATTACCCCTTTCGCCTTCCTCCCTGCCCCCTTCCCCTCTGGTAACCACCAATCCAATCTCTGTCTCTGTGTGTTTGTTTGTTGTTGTTTTTATCTTCTACTTATGATCGAGATCACACAGTATTTGACTTTCTCCTTCTGACATTCGCTTAGTATAATACCCTCAAGGTCCATCCATGTTTTCACAAATGGCCGGATTTCATCGTTTCTTATAGCCAAGTTGTATTCTATTATATATATAAAACACATCTTATTTATCCATTCGTCCCTTGATGGGCACCTAGGTTGCTTCCAAGTCTTGGCTATTGTGAATAACGCTGCAGTGAACATAGGGGGTGCATATATCTTTACGCATTCGTGTTTTCATGTTCTTTGGATAAATACCCAGCAGTGGAATAGCTGGATCATATGGTAGATCTATTCTTAATTTTTTGAGGAATCTCCATACTGTTTTCCATAGTGGATGCACCAGTCTGCGCTCCCACCAGCAGTGTATGAGAGCTCCCTTCTCTCCACATCCTCTCCAACACTTGTTTCCTGTCTTGTTAATTATAGCCATTCTGACAGGCATGAGGTGATATCTCATTGTAGTTTTGATTTGCATTTCCCTGATAGTTAATGATGTTGAATATCTTTTCATGTGCCTGTTGGCCATGATGTACACTTTAAATATCTTGCAATTTTATTTGTCAATTATACCTCAACAAAGCTGAAAAAAATATATTTCAAGAATCCTCAAGTTGCATAGGTAGCCTACTGCATCAAATCTTAGGGATGTTGCCCAGCATATAGTGGACACATAGGGAATGTTTAGAACAGAAGACGATGGTTTGGCTCTTGGTTCTGACACTTACCAGCTATTTAACCTTGGATAAATCACTAATTCTCTCCAACAAAGAACGTAATCAGAGATTAATTGACCACAAAGAAACCAAAGACATTGATCTACACTCCATTTTAAAGTAGCTCTCCAGTACGATAACCATACTTCCCATGGTGGGGAAAACAGGGAAAAATACATTAAATCAGTACTGGCCCCAAAAACCTAAGCCGTGATAGCATAAAACAGTGCCAGCTCCAGGAAAAATTGAGAAATCAGTTCCCTTACACAGTCTCCTTCAGTATCCTTACTTCTCTTTGGGACGGCTTTCCCCAGGAACAGAGGAGTCTTTGGCCCATCCAGAGGCCCATTCTCAGTTCCCCGGTAGATCTAGGCTTCTTCCCCCTTCAGTTTCTGAAAGTATACTCATGCTCCATAATAAACTTATTCCCCTGAGGGCGTTCGTGACCAATACTACCTTATCTCCTGACCTCTCCAGTGCAGGGACTTGGGGTTTTGAGTACCTCTGGAGATGCAGAGGCTCCACACCAAGGGTAGCCTCTAAGAGTGGCACTGCAGACAAAGTAGGCAAGTATCTTAGGGAAAATTTTCACCTGTATTTATGACTTAGAGTAACAGGGATGGTTTCTCTCTCTAGCTAGTCTATTCTGTGTCTTATGCTAATGATGAGCTATATTTACAGGTTAGTCTTTCAGGTTCTGGACCAATTCAGCCTCCTTGACTTGAACTGGAATAAATATGACCCTATTTCTCTATCCACACTGCAAGGGTGCCAGAAATCCAAAACCAGCTGAGCTTTGGAAATGAGAGTCAGAAATCCTCCATGAGGGGCCAGCCCTGTGGCCAAGTGGTTAAGTTCTCGTGCTCTGCTTCGGGGGCCTGGGGTTTCGCTGGTTCGGATCCTGGGTGCGGACATGGCACCACTCATCAGGTCACGTTGAGGCGGCATCCCACATGCCACAACTAGAAGGACCCACAACTAAAATATACAACTATGTACTGGGGGGATTTGGGGAGAAAAAGCAGAAGAAAAAAAAAGAAATCCTCCATGATCCAGAGTGATCCTCCATGACATTGACCTGAAACAGAATTATTATCTTTGGTAAACCTACATCACCATGACATTTGTCAGTATTGACTTATACAAGGGACTTGACTTTATTAAACTTTCCTGCCTCTTAAAATATAGAACTGCATTGCAAATATGACTATTTAATTATCTATACTTTGAAGGCACTCAACATTTGAGTTAGAGTATTGTGCGGGGTTTGATGGTTTATTAGTCTAGATGGCAATGTTGAGTGAGTGGCAGATTTTACCCCAACTACCCATGGTTGCCCTATAATGTGCAGCTCTAAAGGCCATACTATTGTAAGCCAAGCCTCAGAACTAATGAAAAGATACTGTTTTTGCTCTTTGTTTGCCTAGCTCTGGAAAGAGCTTCTTATAATAAGCCTAACATATAAAACTAAAGGTCAAAACTGTGTAAGTAAAAGAAGTTCCTGCCCTTTAAGGGGAAAAAAATACATGTTAATTTTTGCAAGAGTTTCAGTTGAATGGGTTTCCAAGGAAACAGGTATCTGCAATGGGTTCATCCCATTTAATATTTATGGCGGAGCAAAGGGAATAGTCCTTTCTAGTTATCCCTTTGTGGTTACACATGACATGCTCATTCCTAACTTTTCTTTGAAGCGATCTCTCTATATTTGAGTCTTATTTCTTCCCCAAACAATGGAAATGAAGGTTCATTCTGTGATTTTTTTTAAAAAAAAGTTGTGCAATATCAAGAATATAAGCTGGTGATAACTACTAAAAAGTACGAAAATAACGCTAATCAATCTGACACACTTTTCTTAGATGAATTGAAGGCTATTGGATTTGCTTGTTGTTTTATTGCAAATCTGCTTACTTTTTGAGTTGGTTTCTGTTTTTAAGATTTGAATTGGAAAAACAAAATTGGTGCCAAAGGACCATCAAGTCTTCAAGTTTGAGTGACTTGTGTGTTTTCTTGGAACAGCTGCTAAAGTAAACTTATAAATTTTTTTTGTATTTGATCTTAAAGCAATCTCAGGTTTACTAAAAAGTGGAAATAATGCAGAGAACTCTCCTGTACCCTTCACTTGGGTTCACCAATTGTTCACATTTTGCCACATTTGCTTTCTCATTCTATGTATGTGGATGTTTGTATGTGTTTGTATGTATATGTATTATTTTTTTTCAGAACTGTTTGAGAGTAAGTTGCACACATAGTGCTCCTTTAAATACTTCAGTGTGTCTCCTAAAATCAAGGAAATTATCTTAGAAAACCATGGAACAATGATAAAAATCAGGAAATTTAACATGAATGCATACTATTATCTAATCTATAGACTTTATTTAAATTTCACAAATTGTTCCGCCATACCCACCTTCAGCACACAACAAATGCCCCCTTTCTTTGTCTTTCATGGCATTGACATTTTTGGAGAATGCAAGCGGATTATTTTGTAGAATGTCCCTCAGTCTGGGTTTGACTGATGCTTCTTCATAATTAGAATCAGATTATGCATTTTGGGGAAAATACTAAAAACTTGTTGTATCACAGGATGCTTGCTTTTATAAAAATTTGAATTTAAGTATATGATTCAGAAATAGTTTCCTACCTTCCAAACCACCTACATCTTTGTGTGAGGCAGCTTATGTCTTTATTGATGAACTTGTCTTTGTCTCACTGGGTTGAAGAAAGTATATTTTCCAAAAGTCTTCTTATTAAGCACACATTCAGTGCTCTGAGGGTGAATGTCTCAAGAATAAAAGTTACTTGTTTCTCTGTTACTTGTGACGTTTTTAAGGTTGGAATGACAGGATGATACTTACCTGGGGAACACCTTTCTTTATAGTCGGGACAGAAAGCAGATTCTCCACAGTTTGAAGACTTTTCTGAGGATGACAAATAGACATTACCTCTTCATTCTCTTCTCATGTTTTAACTGGACATTCTTTTCTTTCCACAACCCAAATCATAGTAAACTACGAAACAAGTAAGATTGGGATGTATCTTAGATTAATCTTGATATTTACTGTGTATCTTTCCAGACTACTTTGACATTTGAAATAAAATGAAGAATTTCAATTCACCATTTTGTATGGGGATCTCGGGCTACCAACATAACAGAGATCTTATTTTTGAAAATTCTTTTACCAGTGCTCTTTTATTCTCCTCATCCTTCAAGTCTCAGTTCAAATAGTGCTTCCTCTGTGATTCTTTCTCCATTCCCTATCAGAATGAATCATTTCTTTCCTTATGGGGTCATGAAATGTTGTTGAAGTACTTACTGTGCTCTGCCTTCTCTTATTGTGGCTACTGAACATGCCTGTCTGATTCAGCAGAGATTATGAGTTCTTCTTGATTTAGACCAAAACTGTTCTTGAGTGTGTTCTATGTGCCCAGTACTGTACTATGTGCTGAGAATAAAAAGTTAAACAAGAAACACCACTTCCTGCTTGGGATTTCCAAGTAGATATGTTGGAAGAGCTTTGAGTCTAGACTTGAAATGAGCAGCAACTCTGTTGACGACCGCGCAATGATAAAATTATCTTGGCTGGCTGGCATTTGTGTTAGAGAAGAATAAGAAAGAATTTAACCTACATTGTTTCAGATATAATTCCCTTTTACTCCATATTCACTTAACATTTGAAGTATTCAGTGTGTCAGATACTGTTTTCTGGTTGTTGATATGTCTTTTTAGTTGGGTTGCAAATTTCAGAGCAAGGTCATGTCTTCCTCCTATGGCGTATCCTCCATTAGATCTAGAAAATAACTTATATGATATTGATACATAAGTGAGGTGAACTTTTTAATTTTTTTATTTTGATAATCAGTTTTAATTAGGTCAAGCTATTTGTAATCCTGTATCTATTTTTGTAAAGCTTTACTGAGATATAATTTACATACCATAAAATTCCTCTGTTTTAAGTGTACGGTTCCATAATTGTTAGTATATTTACAGAGTTTTGCAATCATCACCACAATCTTATTTTGGAACATTCGCATCAGCCCAAGGAAATTGTGAGCTGGTTTACAGTTACTCTTCATTCTCATGCCCAGCCCCTGGCAACCACTCATCTACTTTCTGTCCCTACAGATTTGACTTTACTGGACGCTGCACAAAAATGGAATCCTGCAATGTGACCGACATCTTTCCCTTAGCTTATTTTTTTTCAGCTTCATCCACATTGTAGCATGTATCACTACTTTGCTTGAACTTTTCACCTTTAATTATTCTTCATAACATTTTCAAGTATAAGTATAGAACTGGAGCCTTTAATGAACAAAGAATAAATCTTTTGAAAACTACATCAGTTGTGGCAGAGTCTAGATTTTGCATTAGTTATTCTTAAAGGTGAAAAAGCAAAGTAAATGCAGATGACTCAGTCACTCATTCGTTATTCCTATTATTAGGGAAATTTGTTTTAAAATTAATCTCTGACATGTTATTCTGGAATAAAAAAAGTATACTATAGCTGTAAATGTCAAAACCATTCCATTCAAACAATCACTCAACTTTTCAAATCAAGTCCATCAGTGTGAATTACAATGAAATAATCTTCTCAACACATTAAACTAAGGAGAAATGGATCTACTTGCTGTAGGTGATTAAATAATACATGAAATGAGTGGCTATGTGATACTCATGCAAAGCATAAATGATGTTCATAAAAACATAAAATATTGAAGAGTATGTATGTTTTCCAGAGAGAAAGAGAAACAAACATATTGATCAAAATAAATACATGAAGTAGCATTAAATTAGGTGCATCTTTGAAAAACAGACAAATCATTATAATGACCTTAGAATTTGTGTTGAAACACATTATTAGTTGCCCAAAACTTTCAAAACCTTAAAATAATTTTCTAGGTAGAAAAGTAGTGTGGGGAAGTGGGTCAAGCAAGTTCTAGACTAGCAATTTAAGGGCTGAAATTTCAATACTAACATCTTCCCTTAGTAGCTACATAGGGTGAGAACCATCCCTCAGTTTTCCACTCTGTAAAGTGAATGGAAATACCTCCTCTACCAGTCTTATTGTTTGGTTATGAAGATAACATGCAATAGACCTCATCATTTTTATTTAGCCAGTGTTCTAATTAAAGTTACACCAAAACTCAAGTTTTATTTTATGTTTTCTGGACTGCGATGCCCAAGCTTCATCAGACTATATTAGACTCATTAGAATTTCCTTTTGAATCAGATGTTCATTCATGGAAAAGAGCAGACATTCCACCATTGGCTTATAAAAGAGAAGAATTCAATGCTGATAACAGTGGTCTAAAATATATTTTAAAAGCCTTACTTTTCTTTCATTCCCCAGCCGTAAGTGTGCTATTCTGTACTCACTTTTGTGTACATACATTTTCAGTTTGGTCTGGATCCTGAGCTCTGTTTTAATTTTATCTCATTTTTTCAAAGCACAAGGAGACCTTATGATTTGCCTTTGGTCTTAGGAAACATCAGTCAGAGCAAAAACCTTGATCTTCATCCTGGGGGCTCTTACGTGCAAAACACTGTCCTGGAGCTCCAGTCACTAACCAACACTCCTCCAGCCATTGAAATGCTGTGGAGGAGAGGCCTTGAAATAGCACAAATGTCTCTGGGAATTTGGGGTTCTAAGACCCATTACTTGAAAACTTAAATGGAACAAATCTTGACTTTAGGCTCAAATCAGACTGTATATTATTTTTTAATATGCAAGAGAGAATTTTATAGACTTAACACCTATCCAGGATGTTTAGAAATATTTTGAGCACATAAATTTCCTTGTATGACATGGTTAAGTTTCTGGTCCTCTCAGGGAGGTCAACTGACAAACCATGGGGGATCACTGCACGTCAGGTCATCACAGCCCTACCTGTGGACCCCAACGTAAGCTACGAAAGGCATGAAGGCAGCAAACTGGAGGCATGTTTTGTAGCCACATCCTGTATTCCAACTTATCATCCTGTCTACGTGGAGAAAACACATAGTAACTCACAACCTGGAGGGATATAATTTTAGGTCTTTCAGCCATTGTCCACTCTCATTCATTCATTCATTAAGCAACTATTATATGCTTATTGTGCACTATAAATTAACTTAAATATCCAGGAAATAAGCACTATGCTTTCATCTCTAATTTATGCAATGATTTTAAGAGAACACAGATATAAATATAAATACTATTTCAGCTTTACTACGTAGAAAGGCACCATATTTTGGAAATGAGCATGGGATTTGCAACCAAATAAACCTGCGTTCAAAATACCACTCATCAGCCTTATGACCTTGGGCAGGTTATTTAACCTCTCCAGGTCTCGGTTTCCTCATCTCTAACACGGGAGCAATTATATCTACCTACAAGATTGTTGTGAGGCTTTAATGATATGATCTACAGGAGAGTCATTTCACAATGCATAGATCACTGTGTGGAATAGAGATAAAGTAGGAAAAGAAAACAATGTGTGACCAAGGCATAGAGACATCGTTCAGCAAAACAGCAAATGGCCTGAGTTCAGGTTATGTAAGTGACAAGAGACAGGATAAAGAACAGTCCAGGGCCACATTACGAAGGACCTGTAAGTCTTTAAAACTCGTCTTGAAAGCTGAGGGTGATTTCGAGCTGGGATGCGGGTTGTGGGAGAGGAAATAGGTGACATGTTTTCGATTCTCCTTTAAAATCAATCCCCTGGCTGCCATGTGGAAGATGAATTGAAAGATCAGAGTAAGATCAGAGGCATAGAAACCTGCTGGGTTAACCAGCTTTCCTCTTAAAGAGAAGTGAAGGGGAGTTTAATTAAGATAGTGACAGCATAGAGTAGTCAGCCCTTTGTGACCACATGTTGTGGCCAAGCTAGAGAGAGAGAAATAAGCTGCAAGGAAAAGTCTGAATGTGCCATCTCTACTGGAACAGATCTGGATTTGAATTCTGACTCCAAATTGCTATCTGTGTCACTTTGAGCAAATAGATGTTTTTTCATATGTTTAAAAAATGTGGATGGGGTGGCCTGGTGGCATAGCATTTAAGTTTGTACACTCCTCTTCAGCAGCCCAGAGTTCGCCGGTTGGGATTCCAGGTATGGACCTATGCACCGCTTATCAAGCCATGCTGTGGCAGGTGTCCCACATATAAAGTAGAGGAAGATGGGCACAGATGTTAGCTCAGGGCCAATCTTCTTCAGCAAAAAGAGGAGGTTTGGTGGCGGATGTTAACTCAGGACTAATCTTCCTCAAAAAGAAAACAAAAAAAAAGATGTGGATAGCCATAATTGTCCCAAAGGGCCATCATGAGGATTAAATAAGATAATGCTTATAAACCCCCAGCACAGAATCTGGCGCAGAGATAAGTTTAGTCTTGGTGTGTGAGGTACCGTGGAGGCATCCAAGAAGAGGTATTTGGTAGGGGGCTGGACATGCAGGTCTGGAGGGCACAGGGGAGATTAAGCTGTGGGCATTGATAGATCACCTGGTGAGAACATGTATGGTTAGAAGAAGGTTGAGGATAGAACCAAAGAGGAGTTGAATTTTAAAGACAGGCAGAGGAGATCACCTGTTGAAGAAGACTGAAAAGAACCAACCAGAGATAGAGGAGGCAGATGAGAAAAGGCTTCATGACACAGAGTTTTCTGGCTCCCCACCAATAGATTGTGGCTGTAGGGGTTGGGTGGAAGCAGGATGCTTGTGCTATTATGAGAGTATTTTGTCCAGAGACCCAAAGATATCAAAAGTCACTGCGCCTTATGAGAGTCCTGCAGGACGATGACAAAGTATGCTGAGTACTGTTATACTGGTACTGCTTGATCACCAAAACCCCAAGTAGAGACCAGGAAAATGGAGCTGGGCTGGCCACAAGGAGCACACTACTTCTCCCAGGCAAATTAGGCCTAAAAGGGTTCAGATCAAGGACAAAGCCAATACACCAGCCAGGACAAGAGGAAACAGAAGATGGAAAGGAGCACTGAGAATCCAGGGCTCAGGCTAACAGCAAGTGAGGCTGGAAAAGTTGACAGAGACCACCAGCTCAAGGGAGCACTTGAGCTTTCCTCTAAGGCAGTGGTTCTCAAACTTTATCCTGCATCGGGATCCTCAGGAGAGCTTGTCCACACACGCACTGCTGGTCTCACCCCCCACAGTTTCCGATCCGGTGGGTCTGGGACAAGTTGGAGAATTTGCATTTCTAAGAAATTCCAGGAGATGCTAATGCTGCTCGTTCAGGAATCAATGTGAGAACCACTGACCTAAAGATTTTGGAATCTATTTTATAATGTTTGTGAAACTACAAAGCACTGTTTTCCTTAGCCTATTCATTCCAAACATTGATATATTTCACCTAGTAGAAGGCTGCTGTAACTGGGTCTGTGGTATTATTTGCATGAATGTGCTAGGGCACCCATTCCACCTTAGTGAAATAAAGCATACACCTTAAACCTTAGACCTGGGAAGAGTGTCCAAGTTGAGGAAGCCACCAGGACTGCCTTAATTAAGAACCTCCTACTCCTTGGAAATCTCTCAATTCAATTATTGGGGCTGCTTCCATCAGCCTGGGCCACAAGAATGTCTTGTTCCCACTTCAGTGTTCTCCTCAGAGACATTTCCATTGCGCTAGATCAGAATTCATTCCCTTTATACTAGTAAACCGCACTGTCACTTTTTCAAGTACATTTTTGTAAAAGCAAATTCTGCTTGGTGATGGATTGTAAACAAAAGCCTTACCTTAGTATCCTTTAGCAGAGCTGTAACAGGCTGAAACTACCAAAAAGCTTTTTTAAATACGAAAGGAGAAAAAATTAGAAACAAAGTCAAAGTACAAGATTTTTTAAAAGAGGAGGGCTTTGAGCTTCTATTCCTCCTCAAACAGACTCAATTCAAAAAGCCAAAGACCCAGTCTTGTTCTGTGGATACCTGGGGATTTTCACTTCCATGTGTCCCACCTGCCTCTTCTGGTGAAAATCGAAAAAAAATGATGCTCCCCCTCAGCAGCTTCCCAGTCTCCTCCTCTCTGTCCTTGGTGTGTAATCTGAGAGAAAGCACCATTCTTCCAGGAGGTATATCCCTACAAATGACCTTACCTCCGGCATATATTCAACAGAACAGAATTCTGTGTTTCTCAAAGTGCGTTTCATGGAATACTGGCAACAGATGTTACAAGATACACAGGGTTCTATGATCAGACGTGTTTGGGAAATGCTGAGTTATAGACAGTCATATAACATTCAACAGTTTTCTTTTATGAATCTCCAAGGAAGGGATATACAATACAATAAATCATTTCCCAAACTCATTTGACCACAGAACCTGTTTCTATTTCTTTTTGTTCAAAGCATCTCTTGGGACTGGTATTTTGGACCACTTTGGAAACACCATCTGAATATTAATCCAGTAGCCATGGTGTCCATTTAATAAGTATCACACAATTACAGTAATCAAGAGGAGAGTGATTCATGCTAACACATCTAGGACTGAGGAAGGAAAAAGTTCCAAAATGATTAGAGTTGGGCATGATCCTAGCAACTCAGGGCTTTATATAATTTAGCGGAAGTCCTGAGGAGAGAGCATCAATCCTCAGGCCTAGGACAAAGCCCCTTAATTCCCTCCCTCCCTCCAAGGCAATTTTTTAAGCTTACAGCACTAGGGTCACTTGAGAAAATAAAGGCCTCATCTGAAACAAGAGGACTGATACACTCAAAGCAGGAGTGGGTTCTGGCCCTAATCACTACCACCTACTGTGTGACAAAAGCCGCTTCATCCCTCTGGAACTCAGTTTCTTCATAAGTCAAATAAAATACATATGAAATACACAGCTCAGAAGTTCTAGTTGTAATATCCTAGGATTCCGGGGGAAGCCTCCGTAATTTCCTAGATGTCTTGGGGATGTGGGGAGAGTCACTTTAAGATAGAGTGGTCCCAAAGTGCCAGGAGCTTGCCCCTGCTCTCATCTATCTGGAGTTGGATTAATTTGGAGTCTTTTTTAAAAAGGAATGAGTCAGAAGATTCCAGACATCAAAAGACCAAGAGAACACGCTCAAAAAGTTATTCTGTACCCCTTTTATTTTCCCCTCAAAAATTACCTAACATTTAGATGTGCTTTCAACACTCATATGGTGAGATCTGGACTCCGATCCCCTTACATCTATAAAGGGACCGTTCCTCACTCTGGGTAGCTCCTTCACAGGGCAGGTGATGTTTCTACCCTTCTTATAACCTCTCAGAGCGGGGATGATTGGCAATGATGACAGCGTCCCTAGTTCCATAACCTCAACTGAGGTAGGTTTAATAAGCAGGTCTATCTCTGTTCTCTAGTGGCAAAAATATAAAAGAGCAAACTGGCTCAACTTTAGACAAATCGATGTCTCACAGGGACTTGCCAAGCCTGAGATAGTTCATTTACTTCAGTCTGTAAAATTTTATCTTGTTTTAAGACATGCACATAGATTTGGGTGCACTGAGAGTTCTCTGTCTTTTTTCTGAGAGAGCAACCATTGTCGTATATGTGATGGCTGTCAGGGGCTTTCAGGCATATGATGGAATCAAGACTCCTGAAACACAGAGAAAGTGACATTTAAGCTAAATCCTGAAGGGAGAAGGCTCTGCCCTGAGAAGAGCTGAAGGTGCAGGCACTTCAGACAGAGAGAAGAACATGTGCAGTGTCTCTGAGGCAGGCAAGAACTGGGGGTGTTCAAAGAACCACAAGGACACCATTTTGGCTGGAGCCCAATATACAAGAGGAAGGGGAGCAGTTTTGATGTGAGGTGGGGAAGGGCTACCTTTTGGTAATGAGTTTGAATTTTATTCTAAATGCGGTGAAAAGCCACTGAAGGTTTTAAGCAGGGAAGTGATGAGATCTGACAGGCAGTTTTTTAAAAACATGGCTCTTTGGTTGCTGTATCAAGAAAGAATTAAACTGGGACAAGGCCAGTTAGGAGGCTATCTTGGGAGTCCAGTGAGTTGACAATGACAATTTGGGCTAGGGTGATAGCAGTGGAGACAGAGAAATGGTTGGATTAATTACGTTTTTTTGGAGTAAAAGCCAGTGAACTTGCTGGTGGATTAGATGTAAATAATGAGGGAAAGTGGAGAGTAAAGGAGAGCTCCAAGGATTTTTGCTCAAGCCCACAGGGGAGGGGTGGTACTGAGATGAGAAGACTGCAAGAGGAACAGGTTTTAGAAAGAATTAAGTTGGAGATGCCTAACTGGTTGTACAAATGGAGATGTCAAGTTGACAGTGGACATAAGATTTTGATTTTAGAGGAGACATCTGGGATGGAGATATACATTTGGATATCATCAGCATTTAACTGTTATTTAAAGCTGTGAGACAGGATGAGATTACCAAAGCAGGGACTGGCAAACTTTTTCTCTAAAGTGCCACATACTAAATATTTTCAGCAGACCATATGGTCTCTGTCACAGCTACTCAACTCTTCCATTGGAGCACAGAGTAGATACCAGAAGCAGCCACAGACAATATGTAAACAAATGAGCATGGCTGTGTTCCAATAAAACTTTCTTTACAAAACAAGTAATGAGCCATATTTGGCCCATAGGCTGAAGCTTGCTGACTCTTGATCTAGAGTGAAATTGTGGACTGAGAAGGGAAAGGAGTCCAGGATTGAGCCTAAGGTACCTCAATAATAATAATTATTGTGTATATATAATTATATCACTTACTATGCCAGTCACTGTTCTAAGTGCTTTACTTACATCAACTCACTCAATCTTCACAATAACCAATGAGGTGGGTACTGTTATCCCTATTTCACAATTGAGAAAACTGTGACCTGAAAAAAAGAAGTCCAAATCTTAGCTGTCTAAGCTAGTATGGCCATTCCATGGACTTCAGCAACCTAGACTCCTTCCAGCTCATTCTTCTACCGTCTCTAAATTATGGCTCTCATGCTCATGAACCAGAATGATGGCTGGATATCACATTTCACACTTATCACAGTTATCACATTATCGTACTTCCTTAGGTTTAGTTCTTTCCTGGTGGGTCTCCTTGACCTGTCTCCTCTACTTGACGACATAACCCAAGGACAGGTGAAGCCAGAAGTGTGGAGGGTAAATTTTTAAGAACTAAAGGAAATAGGCTGTGAAACCACAAATGCCCAAAAAGGAGTGGCATGCAGGATGCCCTAGCGCATGGTGAAGTGGTTGGGGTTGAACACCCAGCAGAACAGTAGTTCTCAAATGTTGCTGCCTGTGAAGATAACCTGGAGAACTTCAAAAAATCACAATGCTCATGTTTCACCCCGTATCAGTTAAATCAGAATTTCTGAGGGTGACACCTAGGCACTGGCGTTTTCAATTTCCAACCCCATTGGGGTTATTCCAATGGGCAGCCACATTTGAGAACCAATACAGCTGGAATAGAGGAAAAGAGAGATGGAAAGAGAGAAATAATTTCCTCCTTTGAGACCTTGGGAGTTTGTGGTTTACCTATGAGATTTTCCAAGCAAGATTGTTAGTCTTATCCTTTTAGGTTATTTCTTTCCAGCCATAGACATAGGTGTATTTATCTAATACGTGATTATTGATTGGAACACTTCTAATGAGAATTATCAAAGCCCTCCTAAGTTTATTTCAGGCAGTTTGATGCAAAATGGGTCAAATAACTCTTAAGCTTCTCTTTACGTAACTAAATTAGGGTAGTCAGCCAGGGAAATAAGAAGACAGTCTTACTGAGGCTCACCTCATTTGTGACACGTAATGTGTTTAAACTGCTTTACAAAGAAGCGTGCCGGATCGATCACAAGTGACACCATTGTGATTGCTTCTATCAGGATGTGAGGGGCTGTATTTCACATTCAATGTGAATAGTGAACTCCATTTTCAGCTGCCAGTCATGAGAGTTTCACGCGTTTACTACCGGTAAAGAATATCCCCACTCAATACCATAAGGAGTGCATTTGAGAAAGTTTTGTACTGTTTTCTCCAAAAGATAAAAGTTAGTGAGGAAGTAGGTTCTCTTAAATATGTTTTGAAACTTTTTTCCTGTTCAAAGATTTCTGAGAGAATTCAGGACTTTTTTAATTCCATAAGAATGCTGTTGACTCTCAGTCTTCCAAATGTTTAGTAAAAATTGAGAGAGAAAAAAAACATTTTTCAGGAGCCGTTCTTTCCTTTTTCCATGCAGTATGGATATCCAGTTCTGGGGCAGAAGAAAGCTGTGATTTTTTAAGCACTTAGAGATTTCTGAAAATCGTTTGTAAGCGTTCCTTTGGAATGAAAGTTGAGGCTCTGGCTTTAGTTGACATTGTTGCTGGTGAAAAGCAAGAAATTGCTTGGATTTGTGCCTTCAGTGAAACAGAAAGGGAGCCTGGAAATGCGCTGGGAAGACCACAGAATTGGGTGGACTCACCACACAGCTTCTAGCCAGAAAAAGAGGCCTTGGAGCGTGTGTGTTTGCCAGGAAAGAAAACTGCTTTATTGAAAGGTTAATTTTCAGATTAGTTTTGGGAAATTTGAGATAAATAAATGAGATCAGACAAAAAAAACATAAGGCCCGGATCCTTTTTTCTGGGGTTTTCAGAAAATAATCATTGCTTCCAGTGAAATGTTTTGACATTTTCAGTAGGGAGAAAATGTTAATTGTAATGTTATGTGTGTGTGTTCTTAAAAACACTTGCGAATAAATCTTTTATCTGTTTTAAGAGTAGTCAGAGAGTAAAAACACTATAAAATGTTAGCTGTGTTCTTTATTCCTTGTGGTAACTTTCATGCTTTCTAGGATGTTGCAGTTTATTTTCCGAGTTTAAATATACCAATCTGGAGAAAATTCCTTTACTTGTTTTATAGTCCAGTTGCAGTTTTGAGGAGTCTTATTACTAAGTATCCCCTGGGGTCTGCCTGGGTTTCTTCTCTCATTTTGTCTCATCTTTTGCTTATTTTCTAATTTTTCACCTTCTTCCTTTGAATCGATGGCTCCTTTACTACATTTATAAGAAGTCAGCATTTAAAGACTCTTGCACGACAACAGTCTGTATGGTGAATATACATGCTTTTAAGCTACTTAGTGGCGGGAACCATGATTGGCTTTTTGAACAGCCATCTCTGCTTCCACCTCCCTGCTTTGTACTCAACAGACACCCCATAGATGTTTGCTGAATGACTGTAATACCCTCCTTTCTCCTGTCATATGTCCCTGGCCCATAATTCCATGTTGCTCTTGACTAAAGCTTCATGTCCAAAGCAGCGGTCTTGCTGTTGAATATTACAGTATTACATTGTCTGTGGGCTCTTATGAGGGAAATACCAACAAAGTCACACATTCGTGAACCAACAGGAACCCAAATGTAAACATCACCGCCTGAGGCCCAGCCCTGCAAACCGGGTCTCCAGAAGAGAGAGAAAGAATCCCTGGGTTCAAAGAACGCAGCTTACTGAATCTGACCTGGAACACGCATGAACATGGACATACGCACGCTAGCCCCCATCCACAAGGAGAAAATACCATTAGTAATTATCTTAGCAAGCATTTATGGTCTAATTTGATATTTGTTAGCATCTTAGGTAAAAGCTACGGTAATTCTTATAAAAATACTTTTCCTTTGTGGATCACTATCTTTAAACGTCAAGTGTGTGAATACTACTTAAATCACAATTAAACTTGAAAATAATTTCAAAAACACATTAGAATGGGAAGGAAAGGATAGCTGTCCACAGTTTTCCACATACTCCTGTTAAGAGTGCAGTTAAGCACAAACAGAAGGGGAAGCTGCTGTAATAGAGGGGTATTCTTCATTTAAGGGTATTGGCACATTCTCTCCCGCATGCATTTATAAACAAAACATAAAGACAGAATTGAGCACTGCTAATTTAAGCTCTAGATCTCACGTAGATTAGTGCTAATGATGTAGAAAATTATCAGGTGCAAGGAACAGAACAGAACTCACTCGCAGACACCAGTGGCACTTTCGAATGCGGCTTTCTTTGGCATGTTTTAAAAACCTGTGGGACCCATGTGTCATTAGGAAGACAGTTGGATCTTGCTATTAAAAGCCAATCAGTGACATTCAACAACAGATGCAGCCACTAACATTTGTACTACTAGATTAATGTTTTGGAGTCAATCATCAGGCTCATTACTACTGGATTTTCTCTGGTTCATCTAATAAACTAGATTATTGATTTTAGGATTTTCTGTGTATCCAAGGATAGTCTCTAAGATGTCTTTATAATGTTTCATGCTTAAGTTGTCAACTAAAATGAGGTGACAATGAGTAATCATTTTCTAATCATGTTGAAAAGGGTTAAAACCAGCGTATAAAATGAATCTTCGTAGCTTCGGAGTAACAGAAGCATTCTTGCTGTCACTCCTCCAGCTGGGTGGAGGTCATCCCTACCTGCCTGCCATCCTCCCCAGGAATTAGCTGCATTCACAGCTTAAGACCTTTGATAGTCAGAAATCTGCTTTCCAATATGTCTGAATGGCAGGAGAGCTCAAAAGACACCTCAATCTAAATAGGATTTTAGCACATCAGGTGCTATTCCAAAGTAAAGCAGGCTGGGTGGCTGTGTTGGTGGTGGTGTTTATTCATCTTCCCTTCTCGTTTCATGTGTATGGATGTACGCGTCTCGGCGTATATGCCCGGCTCTCAGGGTGTATGGGGCTGGTGAATGCATGCGTAGAGTGTGTGTATATGTAAAGTAGAAACTGAACCAGGGTAAGAAAATGAACTACTGTATGCAAGAACTATATGAAGTGCACCCAGCTGCTGGCAGCAATTGCTACATGCAGGCCACTGATTATTACGCGTATTTTGAAGATAGTCCGGGTTACAGTGGTTGCAACGCTCAGGCTGTGCCCAGTAACAACATATATATGGAACAGGCCTGGGCAGTGAATCAGCCTTATACCTGTAGTTACCCTGGAAACATGCTGAAAAGCAAGGACTCTGACTTGGACATGGCCCTGAATCAATACAGCCAACCTGAATATTTCACTGAAGAAAAGCCTACTTTTTCTCAAGTGCAGTCGCCATCGTACTCTCAAAAAAAAGGTAGGGACCATTTTACTTCAATTTCTTAAAAGTTTCCGTGTTTGTTTCCAGTGCGTTTTAATGTTACTGTTTGCATCAGCTTCGTCAAATCTTTGACTTTGAACGCTGAATGTTGGAAATTAAAAACAGCAGTAAAGAGAGGTTGCTAGGTAATTGAAAGGGGTCCGTGAACAACAAAGATTTCCAAGCACTTTTTTCCTTCATATATGAAAGCTGGATTGAGTTGTTTTTTAGGCTGTGTGTGTATATATATATATATTGCCCAAAGTGAATATTGTCAGCTACTTTACTAAATAAAATAGGTAAAAGGCTTCCCCTTGGTGGAGAGGCGCTGGGGTGTAGAGAGTAGGACCATTCTCCTCAATTCAGGTTCAGATAAAAACTCACTTGACTTTTTCTTGGCACTTCATATTAAAAGTTTATTTTAGTTAACTAGTAAAATATTTTAATGATTTTTTGATAGCATTATATGTTGATACATTAGGATTTGTAAATGTTATTTTAATATATTTACTTATCCATGTAAACTGTAAAGAACCTACTTGTAACCATATCAAGCTGTAAGAATGTAAAACTCAAAAAGAAACGGATACACTTTATAGCGCCATTGTGTTCCTAAAGTGTGAGATGTCTGGAATCATGTCACCTGAACTCTCTATATGAGAGCGAGTGAGATTTCCTTTAAAGGATCCAATGTTAAAACAAGTGCAGTATCCATTTATTTCAGTAGATGCTGTGGCTGTACAATGCTGTTTAATTTTCTATCAACAAAACATTTCTTGTGTTACCAAAAAGTAAAATGAAAGAGGCAAACAGGTAGTACTCAGGAACTTAGTAGAAACTGCCAGGTAGAAATTCTTTTGAAAATAGCTTAAATTCTAGTGCAAATATGCCAGAAACTCGTTTTTTCTGTGTACAATCTACAGGATACTGCATAAGAAATAAATTTACAGGTTTCTATAATGTGCAAGAATATGATAGCTGTTGATTTTCAAAGATGAATTTCTCGGTGGAAAAAAGAACAGAATGTAGTTTGATTGTGGCTCCTATAAAAGTTATCATTTGCTTTTGCTAATGTGACTCTATAATTAAAATTGGCCCATTTCAAAAACAAATAAACAAAATCTACTAAAAGTAAAATACCTGTTTAGTTTTTATCATATACTGCATTCATATTGTCTGTGCTATTCTATAACTTCCAAAGATGAAATATGAAGTGGATTACAGTATAAAACATATTTAGAGTTGTTCATCTGCATTTTCATTTAGTTTCACATCCTCTTGAAGGGCATCAGAATTTCTCATTTATTACAAGGGGCACACCATGTAAGTCCCCTAATGGGAAAATTTGAGATAGACTAAGTGTGTGCTTTCTATTTCATTTAATATTATACTTACAAGTAATTTATCTTCGAAAAGAAGTTAACGTTGCCTCCTAAGACGTGCCTGGATATGACTTTGATAACGTTGTAGGATCACAAGAAAATATTGGTGTCTGTCTCTCTATTTGGACATTCTGCCTTCTTAAAAATTCCTGCAAAACTTTTCAGGGTATTTAACTCTTTTTTTCTTTTGTCTTTTCACTATATTTTCTTCAACCAGAGCTGGTGAATATTTGCTTATAAAAACATTAAAGCGGGGATCCTTTACTAATTAATTTGACGCACGAACTAGAAGGAAAGACACTTTGTATACATATATTGATGTAATTTCTCAAAGCCATATGCCATTGAAAGGCCACTGCCACCTGCCAAACTCACTAAATCAAAGCAGGCAAATATTCTTAAATGCGCCGTTATTTACTGTTACAAGCCTTTAAGTAAATCCCAGGAAAACTAAACCCAGCTGTTAACTGTCTCTTAGGACAAAAGGTCGTACCCAGCACGTTTATCCATAATGATCCATTATTGATTTTTGTTGTTGTGGGAGGACATCAGTAGTATCTCCTTAAGGCAAAATTAAGACTATAAACAGGTGTTCAGTGGGGCAGGCCTCATTATTCCAATTGGATTTTTATCTATTTTCATGAAATTCATAATTGCTTCATCTGTGTTTGTTGCTGTCACTACAGCTCCATAGACTCTTCAATAATGCAGGCAGCTGTCTTAACTTTTTCATTATTTTTTTAAGGATGGCTTATTCTCTAGCCTTTAATTGGAGTTTTCTAGTATGTAGAGAATGATCATAATCTTGTAAAAAAAAAAGTGTATTATAAGTACACATAGATGAAATAAAGGCAGGCTACAGCACCTGATGTTAAGACTGGCTATCTTAACAGTGGACCTTAAAATGGCCTTTAGTTCTCTTTATGTTGTTTTTCTATGTTTTTACATTTATAGCCAAACCGGGGCGGGGGGGTGGGGGGGGAGTTATCAAGCTCCTGAAGTGTTGAGAACATGAACTAAGGAAGAGTCAAAATTCAGTTCATTGAATCACATTTAAAATAAAACTTCAGGAATTGGAGGGGGTGGCAAAGAGTCAATATAATTTTCACATTGAGGAGGGCTGACATGCAGAATATAATGTCTATCTTATTTTTCATATAGTATATGAGAAAACATATTCTTAATTTTTAAAAGGTAGGGACAAATAAAAAGAACCCTAGCTATCACTGGAAAGATACAAACTCCTTATTTTTAGTCTTTCAAGTAACAGAGCCGTGATTTGTTATGTTAGAATCAGTCATCATGGCCAGTTCTGCTCCCACACTTCCTCCCTGGCCCCCAGCTCTGGAGGAAAGGGGAGTAAGTTTGGAAATCAGACAGAGGGCAGGGGAATTGGCAGCCAGAGTGTTGTGTCTTCTCTTTTGTGGCCATGGTTTTAGCAGTTAAAAAAAAAAATGTTATCTTTTTTTGTGTGTGGAGGGGTGCTGGCTGTTTTCACCAGAAATTCCAGCTACATTCCAAAATCCCCAAAGAGCTTGCGTCTGGCTTCTCTGCGGGCAGCTTTGCCAGTCAACCTCTGGGTCTGTTTAAACAGAATCCTTCCCTGGAGTGTCTGTCCTGTGCTGCCCTCCTCCACAGGATTCTTTGCTTGACATTCTGCGTGCCATCTTTACAGGAACTGCATGTCCAGAAAGTTACTAGAGCATTTGCATCAGAATTGGTTATTATGTCCAAGAGAACAAGAATTTCCTGTTTTTGAGCCAGGACCAAGGAGATGGGGTGTGTTTGTCCTGTTCAGTTTGTGTTTTGATCACACATGTTCTTGTTCTACAGCCACATTTTTAGTGTTGCAGAAAGAAAAATTAGTAACTGAAGCAGAAACTCCACATAGACCTGTCCTTTCTGAATCCGCTTTCTTTGCCCCTCTGTCTCGGGGACAGGAATTTAAGTCTTTTTTCATGTTCTGCAACTCTGTTGACTTCACGTGAATAATTGTGTAGACATTAGAAATGGAAATTAAATGGTAAGGTGGAGGATGTTTGAAGTGACCCACATCAAGAGGATTGGATTAAAAAGAAGAGTTAAGCCCCAAAGAAATACGATCTCTAATTAGAATTTCCTTGGCCTCTTTTAAAGTTAGAGACGGACTGCTATACAGTAGAGTTGGGGATGCGGAGGTTCCAAAGTCTGCCCAGGAAAAAAAAAATTACATGAGAACCAGGTATCCTTAAAGCCTAGAATCACACTCGGTCTGGTGAGAGGCAGGCGGGAGAGGAAATCAAAAGAAGGGAAGACTTATGAGTCCCACCGCATAATCAGTACCAGGCATGAACTTGAATACGAGATGATCGCACACCATTTCAATTTCTCTTCTTCCCCTTTTCCTCTCTTCCCTCCCCGCCCCTCTCCTCCCTCTCTTTGTCTCTCTCCTTTGCCTCCTTCCTCTCTCCCTCTTGCTCCCTCGGTCTTCCTCTTTCTCCCTCTGTCTCTCCCATCCCTCCTCTTCCTCTCTTGAATTTAATTTAAACACTATATAATCAGTCCACCCAATGAACTAAGCGTTGCAGACATCATGTCTTTAAAATGTAATACTTAAGAGGTTAATGCAGTTGCAGATTTTTCTACAATGCATACGTAATTATAAGGATGCCGATGTGAGGTTAGGATTTCAAATTAGTCACTGCCACCCGTATACTATTAAGAGGCAACACCACTCCAGAAAACAATAAAACCATTTTTTTAAAAAAAATGCAGAACACATTTGCTGTTCAAAAAATTAAATGAAAGTGCCTCTCAGCACCCAGAAATGGAAGCAAAGTAAGGAACAGTAGTAGTTTCCAAACCAAGTCCAAGCACAGACAAAAGCATGACCTGGCTCTTCTTTCTTTTCTTTCCTGAGAATTAGGTATCTGTCTTGTCAAAGGCAGGTCCTTCAGAGATTTCACTGGATGCCCTGACCTCATCCTAAAGCATGCACTGCCATTCCTCACGATGAAAGCTAATAACAGGGCTCCAAGGCATTATGTGAAACTGAAGTCAGGTCCCTGGCAGGCTTGGGAAAGAATGTTGGCACTGTTTATTTCCTGGGTGCGGGGTTCACGTCCTTGCATCCTTCCATGAATACTTTCCCACAAACTCAAAGCTTTTTTCTCAGCTCCTGACATTTAGATGTATTCGGCCTGAGGTCCAGTTACTTCTGCCTCTACCATCTGCCCTGGTCCAACTTTTATGACCCCATCTTCTTGTACTAAGTACTGGTACTCACTTAGTGTCTGTAGTCTTCCTTTTCCAGATCCTCATGACTGCTGAGCTCCCATGCGCTGTCCTTGGTACCACCCTCATCTCAACTCCCTCTGTATGAGCTGCTTTAGAGAATTTCCTCAGTTCTCCTGGAGACTCCCAGAATGTGCTTTCAAGTGGTCACCCCACTCCGCCCCCTTCCTTTGTCTGCAGATACTTCCTGACATGTTGTCCTCTCCTCTTCTCTCCACGTTCACCCGTCCTCTCTCTCAAACCTTCTGCTTCCAGCCCCTCGGTGGCAGTTCTTCCCTGTCCTCTGCACCACCAAAGGGCTCCTCCTCAAAGTTTCAGAACCTTCCCATGACCTGTTAGGTCAAATACTAGCATCATCAATTCTTCCCTGCCCTAAAGAGTTTCATTTTGATTCTGGCTTTGCTCTTCTGCCCCACACACTCTGTTCCAGAAACCTAGGCCAGTTTCTCTATGTGTCCCTCTCTCTGCCATATATTGTCCTCCATTCCTGAACCAATGGTGCTTTTTTTTTCCAACTACCACCCACTGCCAGCGACACCCTGTTGTGCACCCTGCCATTCTGAGCCTGCATCACTTCAGGTCACTAACTCAGCTTACAGCCCAGCAGCCTCTTCTATTTAACCAACACCACATTCTCTCCATCACCCCCGATCCTGACCCACCCTGGCATCAAAGGCAGGTATCCCTTGGTTTATACAATAGCACTGAAGCATTTGTGTAAATCACCCTTTTAAAAGAAAATAAATTCTATATAATGTGATTAGACCAGAGTTTTTCAACCTGGGCGCCACTGACATTTTGAGTCAGATAATTCTTTGTTCTGGGGGCTGTCCTGTGCCTTGTAGGATAGTTAGTAGCATTCCTGGCCTCTATACACTGGATGCCGGTAGCACACCCCCTCCCAGTTGTGATGACCAACAATGTCTCCAGATATTGCCAAATGTTCCCTTGGGGGCAAAATCACCCCCAGTTGAGAACCACCACATTAAAAGAACTTAATATTTAGACAACATCTGAGGTAAAGGATCTTTTGTGACGTGAAAATCCCTACTCAGTCTTCATGTTAAACAGTTTCAATTTTTGTATATTGAGTTGTTTCAAAGTGGAGTACACTTGAACATCCATGTACATAAAAACATGCGACATGCTACTTACATATATGTGTACATAGATATCATTCCTATAGTCTGAGTTTGGGTTCTCTTCCTCATATATGCCTGCCTATGTCAACTCTATCTAGATCGTAAGCACCATGAAGGCAGTAACCTCCTTTACTTCACGCTCTGAAGCACACATCTACCATGACTGTAGGGCCTACCTGCAGGGAGCCCACTACAGCTCATAACAACCATGATGTTATCCTGATGGCAATGCAACTGCTCCTTCTCCTTCATATAGCATCATGCTGAAGAGCTGAAAGCCCACATTTTTAGAGCTATAATTTGAATCTCATTCTGAATGAATTTTCAGATAAAGAAAAGGTACCCATTTTTCTCAAACATGCAAGACATGAAATAACTGTGGGTGCTTCTGTGTAAGCCCAGTGCCATAAATTGACTCTCAAAGCAAACTTGGAGGCAGCTAGTGCCAATTTCTGGTGACCTTTCCCAATCTCCTCCCTCTCACCACTCTTCTAATACACTTTACTTCCCTGCTTTCTAATCCATCCCCTCTTTTAAAACAGGAAATGATCTCTTTAGTACCAGAGTTCTAAAACTCCAACACCTACAAGCACCTGAGAGCTGATATTAGTGAGAGAGAGGCACAGTGGTTGCATAAGGACTGCTTAAATTAAAATTTTCAACTAACGCATACATTGTTTATATGTTACATGATAGGAATATTTTTCACTTTCATAAAGAAATATTCACTTTCCATAAAGAAAGAAAAGAGAAATTCAATTTATTGAGTTACTTTTGTCTTTTCACTTTTGACAAAGATTAAAAAAATGTTGTTTTTACTTATAAAAAGTCAATGCAAGAACAAACATAAACAGCAACTAAAATATAGCCTCAGAGTTGGGGCACAATAGGGAGTGGTACTGACTGTGGAGAACCAGAAAGTATATCTCTTTCTTAGGAGGTAGGCTGCCCTTCTCAGTTCAGTTGATTATTGCCCTGTGAGAATTTGGGCTCGATATTTCCAGATCTTCCCATTTTTTCACGTGAAGCAAGAAATCTGGATTTTATATGAAATCTCTTAGTTTTAAAAATTGGCTGAGATTTTTAAACACTCTGCAAGCCAAATACTGTAGACTGCCAGTGTGTGTACCCTTTTGATTAAAATTTTGACTGAGACTCATTATACCAATCTATTCCCTTTCCTAGTGATTTGCATCTTCAAGTGTTTTAGCTTTAATTGTAGATTCAAAGGTTATGTCAGCTATTAAGAATCTGAGTCCACAGGGAGAAGGAAGTTTAACTGGGGGGACTTTTTCTTGTGTGTGAAACTGTATTATGCCCAAGCCTAGCCCTAAAACTTAATATATTTTGGTTTCAGGAATTCTTGAATCAGAAGAAATAATCTGAAACTTGCTTTTGCCCCTTTTGCTGCCCTAAGACTTCTAGATGGTGGAAATCCAGAGTCCCTGGTCTTCATGTCCTCTCCCCTTTTCTGGCTTAACACCTCTAACCTGGTCCTCTTTCTGCTCCCCTTTCCTTCTTCTACCCCCAATCTCTAGAGTTTGAAGACTTGGGACTCCAGTGTCTTCCGTCCCCCAGCAGCAAGGGCCCAGCCACCAGAGGGCAAGGTGTAAAGCAAAGATGCTCGATGATTCCACGAGAGTAGTAGGGAGAGCAGAAAGATGGTTAATGTTCTAAGGAAAGATTTTGTGAAATGGGAGCCTCTGAGGAAGCTTTGCTGGGAATTTGCAGATAGCAATAAAAGAATACCTTTAAAGTTAATGCTGTTTCAAGTTTGTACCCAGGATCTTACACACTAGGCCCATACATGTTTGTTAAATAAATAAATGAATTGATGGAGAGATGAATGGATGGACGGATGAATGGTTGGATGAATATATGGGTTAGCAAAGAGTAAAAGACTAACGTGATGCAAAACTTGGCACCTAATACTAAGAATTAAATGTAAAAGGAATCAGGATTAGTATTTTGGAAAAAAAAGGCTAAGAGATGAGCTATCCAAGACTTTTTTAAATATATAAAGAAATAACAGGGAAGAAGGTGCCAGTGGGGAAAAAAAGCTTAGATCAGAAGTATTTGAGCTGTGGGATGAATTGAGGAGGTTCAATATAAAATTGGAAGAATGAGTAACCATGTTCATGATTTAGCTTCCTTAGGGGTGTTAAAATGTAGTTTCATCCGATATCCTGACCCAAACCACTCAGGGTTCTTTGTTGGCTCTAAGTTGATGGTTCCACAAGATGGATCAACAACATGAACCTTCTTCACCTCTCTGAACTGCCTAAAGTATTTCCCACTACCAATGATAACCACTGTCCTTTTAGATGCCAGGACTCGTCCTGCTGGGCTAATGGCCTTATACAGAAGGTAAGATTAGCCAGCTTGGAAATGGTCTCTGAACTCAGCTCCTCTCCTCTTCCGCTAGGTCTACTTTCCTAGGCAGCACCTTCTACTTGACCTCTATCATCAAGAATAATCTGCCTTATGTTCTATTCTCTAAGGGCTGTGTGTCTGCCAAGAGGTGCCAGTGTCTCTTCTCCTAGGACTTGAGACACTGTTATAATTCACTCAAAAGAGTTAAACTAGCCAGACTTCTGATTTCACCCAGACACGGGAAAGCCTTGAATCCAGTGCAAACCAAGAAGCCAAGCTTACTGCCTGTTGCATGATTTCTAGTGCAAATGTACACAACTTTCCCCTTCCACATACCAAGTCCCTCTGAGAATCAAGTTTTTTTAAATTAATGTTAGCTACAACATGGATAAACCTTGAAAACATTATGCTAAGTGAAAAGCCAGTCACAAAAGACCACATATTGTATAATTCTGTTTATATGAAATGCCCAGAATAGGCAAATCTATGGAAACAGAAAGTAAGTTAGTGGTTGCTAAGGGCAGAGGGGGTAGAGCGCATGGAAGGAATGGGGGGTTACTTCTAAAAAGGTACAGGGCTTCTTTTGGGGATGATGAAAGTGTTGTAAAATTTATTGCAGTGATGATTTCACAACTCTGTGAATATATTAAAAGCCATTGAATTGTATGGTATGTGAATTATATCTTAATAAAGCTGCTAATAAAAAAAGGCTAAAAAAAATGTTAGTAATATCTTACCATGTCAACCTATTTTACATGCAGGATAATACTTAGCAATTAACCAGACATTGCTAAGTGTCAACTAAAAAGAAATCTCCAAGTCTTTTGTTGAACAAACAGATGGAGTTTGCTTTCATAATAATATGCTTGATAAAGTGGCAGCGTAGTTTATTAGTCTAAAACATAATGTATCTAAGCATATAAGAGCTAGTGAAAGTATATCATCCTTGGACTACCACACATCATCATAGGTCTTAATTGTTCTCTGAGGTGTTATTAACCATGCTTCTTTAACAGTCACCTAGAACAGCATGCAGATGCAATTCTCAGATGAGCAGTGTGGCTTCCAGGGCTGTGTTTCTCTATTTGTTTCTAGACATAACCCAATACTGACATCCGTTCACTCTCTACTCCTAGCAAGAGAACTAGCACTACACATGCATTTTCCTCAGCTGGGCATATTAGCCAGCATGTGACTCATTTGGTGAGCACAAAAAGGGAAAAAGATGGAGATGCTGAGCTAGGAGAGCGAGAAATGGTTAAGTTATCTAGGAGAACTGGTTAGCATGAGATGTTGTCAAGTGTATTCAGTAACCTTAAGAGAATCCCAACCTACCTGTTCATTATGTGTGGGATGTTACTCCCTGATGGAAGTTATTTGATGATGAATAATGGATTTAGGGTTAATGATTGATGTATCATTGCCTGTGGTGACTGTTTTGGGTAAATAAAATGGTTTCAAGTTAATATTTTCGGGAAGAGAAAGAGATGAGTGGGGTGCACTAGTATGACCATGTAAGCACCCGTGACCAACTTAAGTAGATGTTTCTGTAGAAGTTTTGATGATTTAACTAAAGACATTTAATCTCCTAGTCATCCACCCACTAAGGAGAAAATCTAGAAGAAATAAGAGAGCAGAGTAAACCACCCATCAGAGTAGCAGTCAGAAAATGGGAGTCCATTCCACTCACAGATTGAATTATCATTGGATTCAAGGGTTCACGAGAACCTTAAAGGTCAAACAGTTTAGCCATATACATAAATTGTTGAGTTACATGGGGGAGGAATTCTTCAGTGTCCTGCTGCCAACACCAAAGGATAAAGCAGGCAGGTTGTGGTGAGGTAGGGTGAGAGATGCAGAGGGGCCTGCATTAACTATGGTTAATGTTCTCTGGCCCTCCCAAGGCATGTCTCACAAGCAACACAGTGTCCAACTGCAATACAATTGGTTCCCCAAAATGAGATTAGAAGGAAATGACCTGCACCTCTTTCTCCCTTATCTCTGCCATCTGCACTTGATACTGAGAACTCAAAAGTCTTTTCTCTGATCAACCATACATAATCTCTAGGCATAAGAGGTCAAGAGGTAGACAATATCAAGATGTATAGTTCATCTGCCTTTACCAGGAAGGTGTGTGTTTTAATAATCGGTTACTTTGTTGTTTAAAAGTTATGTTGTGTTTTATAAGCATGTGTTTCAATGCACACACAAGCACATGTGCATACACAGTCAACACGCTAATCTAAGATGAAGAAACACCAAGGTGCACAGTGGTTATCTCTGTGGTGGAGAGTTGATAGGTAAATTTGTTTTTTGCTAATATATGTCCTTCAATTTTTCTACAATGAACTGTATTACTTAGTGTAATTTTTTATTTAAAAAATCTGGACTTCATAAGGAACTAATACACACATTGTTTTTGATTCCTAAAGACTGACCACTGAAGTCCATTGGTAAATGTTAAAGTCCAGAGCATCTCTGACCATTTTCACTATGACTCCTCAATTCTACACACTTGATAACTAGTTAGTTCTCTGAATACAGAGCCCTATTGGAATTTTTTATATTGTTTCTTCTTATGGATGGACTCCCCAAAACTGTGTTTGGAATGAATCAATGCCTAAAGAGTTTTCCTGTAGATTTTGTTAGTGTTTCTTATTAAATTTGAGCCACAGCACCATCAGTTACCTAGCAGACAGTGGTATACAACCGTAGGATTTAGAGTTTATGATCATGTAATGAGAAAACCTAACCAGCAAGCAAAGTTTCTTTTGAGTGCAACAGATAGTGGTTTATATAGCTCAAAGTATGAAGTTGAGCAAGTTGTGTAAAATTCAGACTTTAAATCTCCACTTTTGGTGATGACATCTTAATCAAACTGGCCTGGACATAGTGCTTTTCATTTCCATGCTGTGGGAAAGTAGTATTGCCTTAAGCTCTCCTTAGTCCTGTGTCACTGTATTGAACCTAGTGATCAGAGCAGAGCCAAAGAAAGCAGGACCAAATCTAGTTGATCGTGAGCATGGATCTCCCCAGATCACTAGGTCTTGGACGAGCTTGAATCTGGATGTCTTAGTCTTAATCTGAGTGGAATCTTGGTTCCAAAAGTCAAACTTTCTAATGCAGTTTTCATTGGTTCAGAAGTTTGAGCCCCTGTATCTGCATTATGACCTCTTTCAGAAACCCCTGCCGAGATCTTTAGCCTTCTCAGGCACACCTCCAGCCTTCAAGCCTGCCTCTCTGTAGGTTCCAGATATAATTCTCCTCCCTTATGTTCTTTACCATTGGCCAATAGCAGCGATCTTGAAAAACTATGATGCCATTTTTCAGAGGAAGCAGGTGCTAGATGCGGGGCTTTTGGCGTAAGTGATATGGTCCTGCCCTCTAACTGGAACTGCACAAACCTATAGTGAAACAGAGATTACCATCTAAGAGAGGAAAAAGTTCCCAGGTAGTTATAATGCAGATAATAAAGGGCTACTGTTGGGGAAGCACAAGGCAGTATGGGAGCACCCAACCTGGGCTTGGGCTGGAGGAAAGGCAGGAAGTCTTGTCAAAGAGTTTCTCTTTTGTGATTCTGTTCGTAGCCCTATCCCGATCCTACCACATTATATGCAGATGATCTGTTATTATCTGTTTTCCCTACTTCATGGAAAGCTTCCCCAAGAATGAAAACTTAGTCATCTTTAGATCTTTGGCACATTGCCTGGCACATGGTATACCCATATAATTGTTTGTCAAATGGAACCCTCCTCTTCTATTTCCTTAATTTCTTTGTTTTTTTATAACAGCTTTATTCATACATTCATAAATTCAGACATTTAAAGTGTACCAAATATAGCCATACAAAACAATGGTTTTTCATTCAATGGTTTTTAGTATATTCAGAGTTGTACAACCATCAGCAATATACGATTCTAAAACATTTTCATTACCCTGAAAAGAGACTTTGCACGCTTTAGCAGTCACTCCCCATTCTCCCCTCCCTGTAGGCCTTGGCAACCACTAATCTAATTTCTGTTTCTAATTTACATTTCATATAAATGGAATCATACAATATGTGGCCTTTTGTGCCTGGCTTCTTTCGTTTAGCATCGTGTTTTCAAAGTTCATCCATGTTATAGCATATAACAGTACTTCATTCTTTTTTATGGCTGAATAATATTCCATTGTACAGATATAACACATTTTGTTTATCCATTCATTATTTGATGGAGGTTTGGGTTGTGTCCACCTTTTGGATATTATGAGTAATGCTGCTTTGAACATTCATCTACAAATCTTTGCATGGATTTATGTTTTCAGTTCTCTTGGGGGTATACCTAGGATTAGAATTGCTAGATCATATATAACTTTATGTTTAACCTTTTGAGGAACTGCCAAACTGTTTTCCAAAGGACATTTTACATTCCCACCAGCAAAGTTTGAGAGTTCTAATTTCTCCATATCCTCACCAGCCTTTGTTGTTGTCTGTCATTTTTATTATAACCATCCTAAAGGATGTTAAGTGGTATCTCATTGTGGTTTTGTTTTGCGTGTTCTTGCAGTAGTGTTGAGCACCTTTTCATGTTCTTGCCTTCATTTTCACCTTTTTTTCTCTCATTGAGAAATGACCAGGACTGGAAATACAGAACTCCGTTGTTTATACATATGATTCTCAAAGGAAGAAACCATGTCTCATTTATTTTTATATTCTCAGCACCAAGCACAGTGTTAATACATAGTAGATACTAAATAAATGTTTTCTGAATTTGTGAATAGATAAACGATGGGATGAATGCTCAAATCATTTCAGTCCCCTTTTTTCCTGCCCAGATCCCTCCCAGAATTCTCTTTTTATAGATGTCTGGTGAGAGTTTTGAAACCCTTGATGTGAACTCAACAGATGAATCATGGTTTGCATGATGGAAAAGTTAACTAAGAAAAGCTGTGATATTTAAAAAGATAATCCTGTACATTACCAAAGCTCACTTAGAAGTCATTTATCTCCATCCCAAGAAGGGAAATTTTTCTAAAATAAATCTAAAATAAAATAAATTCTACGAAATTATGAAAAGGATTCATTTTATTCTGTTTTCTTTGTGGCTTTTTTTCCTGAAAAGTAAGCCCTCAGTGACCCAGTTTAATTTTTAAAAATCTATGAAAATGTCAAAGTGGAAAATCCAGTAAGTCATCTGTCATTTCAACCTGGCTAATCTTTATTGAAACCAGTGAATTTATTGAGTCAAAGAACTTCCAAAGGGGCCCCAATCAGGAGAAAGAATGATGTGTTTTCTCAGCCTCTCCCTTCTCTATATCCCAACGAATCCTGCCTTGTTTTGATTTTTTGGTCCTGTCTAAAGCTCTGTGCTTCTGTGGTAAACTGTTGATACCTGGGAAACTGAATTTGCCCTGCTGTGTCAGTTTCTCGTGCATGAACACCATCTACACACGAAAGGAAAGAGGCAGAGACAGCTGGGAAGTGGACGGCTTCTGTTTTTGTTTTTAAACTTAAGCTTCTTGGGTCAAGGAATTTAAACCAATAATCGACTAATAAAGAGAGTTGTCATGGTTGTATTTTCTTAATAAATAGAACCTCTATTATTTCACACTCCTCAGTATTGGGTTATGTATCATAATATCACAAGTTTAGCAAGTTTCTTTGTAGATGGCCTTATTCATTCTACTTAAAGTTAATTGTCTATTTTTAGAAACAGACCAGCCTCACTTATACCGGAGGACTAGAAGTTAGGAGATCTTGGTTTTGGTCTGTGCTGTTCATTTCTAGTGTGACCATGAGGACGGCCAAATGTCTGAAGGCCTGTTCACCTCAAAATACCCGATGATCTCCCAGGACCTTTCCAGCTATAAGTTTTCTAAATTTTTTTCATGGTGCTCTGATTCCAATGTGGATTAAGTCTTCTAAGAACAAGTTCTGAAATAAGCCTTGAGAAAGAGGTTGTGTTATCCAGAATCCAGAGCACTCCAGGTGCCTCAAATCCTGGCCTCTCTGCAGGATTCATTGGCTCCAATAGCTTTTGGATCTGTTCCCACCTGCACAGCAAGAGTGATCACTCCTATTTCTAAGGCATTCTGAAATTCTGGGCCTGACGTTAACTCTGTAAGTGTGAGATAAGATACTAGACAAGTATAAGATGCTAAGAAAGTATATTAAGTCAGGGAAAAACTTTTTAAATTTCTTCTTGTTAAATGTTTTATTTACCTTTTATGTTTAAAACTAAATGATCACAAGATGTAAACCCTAAAGCAGAAACTGTATTAAAACATCCAAGACAGTTCAGTCTTTCCTCCGCCCTCACCCACCTCACCTCTTGTCCTCTCCTTCCACTCCTGCGAGCTATGACGCGTCCTTGATTTTAACATAATATTGTTTACTCACATTCCTCTTTTTGCCTCCTTCACAGGGTACATCCCGAGTTACTTAGACAAGGACGAGCTATGTGTAGTGTGTGGTGACAAGGCTACGGGGTATCACTACCGCTGCATCACGTGTGAAGGCTGCAAGGTAATGGCCCTGGGGCCAGTGAGCTCCTGCTCAGCCCGGCTCCAGTCCCCTCCCAGGGTTCCACCAGAATGCAACATTCAATTCAAATCAAAATCAAATCCCAACATTCTTGGCCTGTGATCATCCAGGTGTCTGGTTGTCATCTTCATTTTTGGCATGTTCAAGAACTGAATTTGTTATTTTTTTCAAATCAAAAATAACCAACTGAAGTTTTGGGAGAGTATGATATCTGGTTTTCTAGACAGGGAGAGAATAAAATGAAATTAAACTAATAAAATTCTCACTTTGAGTTTAAAAACGCATAGATATTTTATAGCATATTATCATCCTAAGAAATAACCATTTCTCCTCCTGTTTGAGGAGGCAGAGCTCGCTGTAGCACAGGCTACTGTTAATCTCAGTGAATACACTGACTTTTAAAGGTTCCATTGGGGAATATCTTTGAGGCTACTTAGATTCAATTATGTTCTGAAATTATCCAAATTGGCTTTCTGCACAGCCTGCAGTCAGTAAGTAAATTCTGGTCGTCCATCAGCTAATTTCATGTTCTACAGACCCATCATCAGGACATACTTGACAAGAATACACCAGTGATCAACAGGCAGTTCACTTCCCGAAAGTAAGCCCAAATTTGCCTACTTACAATCTTCGCCATCGAAATTAAGATGAGCTTTCTGGCAAATATCTTTTGGTCCAACAACCTAGCCTAGAAAATAAAGTCTACTATGAAGGTAAATAAAGCTTCCCCTGGCGCTGTATTCAGCGTACAGCTAATGTTTTATATATGAGGAAGTATGTTAAGTCACGGAAAGACTTCTTCAATTTCTTCTTATTAAATGTTTTATTTACCTTTTACATTTAAAACTAAATTATCACAGGATCTAAACCCGAAAGCTCAAATTTGTATTAAAATTATAAAACAATTCAGTCTTCCCTCCTCCCTCACTCGTCTTACCTCCTCTCCTCTCCTTTCCCTCCTCCAACTGCCCCCTTTCCTCCTAACCTTTGACCCTAATCCCCAAAAATCAACATGTTAGCTCTCTTTCAAACTAAGGTGTCCGGTTTTCCTAGCGGAAGATTTTCTATGCAAACTCCCTACTTTTTGTGCATGAAATTAAGAAATAGCAGAAGCCTGCTAAAAGTGTTGAGATGATACATCCATTGGAAAGAGGTCATTCTAAGGTCCCAAGGCCTTATATCTGCAAGACTTTTTTTTGGAAGGTGACATACATATTCTCATTTACCCAGACCCCTTTGATCTGGAATTTGTAACCTTTTAACAAAGATGAGGCTAAAGCTTGCTATTCCATCTATGAAAATAATGTCTTAAGGAGTTTAATGGAACTAATTACAAATAAGTCCTGGCTGTTTATTCATTGGGAGACTTGCAGACTGTCTCTTGAAAGCCCAGCTTTATTGGTTTTATTCGAAAGTAATAAAACTGCATTACTTTAGACACATTCTCTCATTCCAAAAGCTCAGTAATTCAAACAGGTCTTTTTTCTAAATTAGCCCCTATTCATGAGGCTTTACCTGCCTGATTATGCAGCACTGAGATTCTTTCAAATCAGCTTCTAAAGGAAAATTTTGAATTCTAGGACAGACTCTAATGAAAATTCCATTTAATACTCAACTCCCCAAAGTGACTCTAACGACTGAATGTGCCTTACAGAGGACTTAGTGCTTATTAGCAATTGACTTAAACAAAGGAGAATCAAGCGTATCAACCCGTGTCCCTGCCTCACGTACATCTTCATGATGAGCAAGAAACCCACGAGCCTCTTTTCCTACAATCACTAGATGTTTAGGGCCTGATTCAACCGAGGTTTACTTAAAAGAAGAAATCATGTAGCAAAAAGCTAGATTTCTCAGCCTCTGTGCCTTTATCTCAGACCAGAATCCTGTTTCTAGGACCGCCTCCAGCATAAAGTCAGAAAGAAGCCTTCCTAGGGTGGTTACACAGATCACTTAATACAAGAACAAAGAGTCTTAGAAAAAGACAAAGGAGTTTTTCAAATGAAACAGTTGTTAAGAGTGGCCAGATGAAAAAGGTACCGTTCACATATTGCTTATTCAAACCTGTAATTTAAAAATATTTCTACCCCATCCCTCCGATGTGTACGAGGGGAATCTTTGCCCGTTATACCCTGACGACAGTTGAAATCTTTTGGAGATGTTGTCTCTGTTTTAATGTGCCAGTTTTTATGCATCTTTTGCAGAAAGAATACTGCCCCACAATTAGCCATTTTTAAGAAAGACTCAAAGCTTTTTAACAGCTGCCCAAATATTGTGCTAGGAGGGTGACACAGCTCCTTATTGCACTGATCAGTGCACCATCTCAAAGCACTAAGAATGGATCCAGTTCTTCTCAAAATGCAGAGAAATATGTCTGATGTTGACTCTAAAAGCACGACCTCCACTCTCCAACAAATCATCAATGAAATATATGTCCTTATTCATTCCTTGGGACATCTCTTTTGTCAGCTTACATTACTCTTTACATTTACTCAAATGAAGTGGTCCCTCATCACATCTCAAAATATGCTTTTATTATAGCTTAGGGGAGGCCAGTATCTTCAAAGAGATTTGGTCCATGAAATGCCCAAGAAAAGTCATCAGAGATAAGCACAGAAAAGATGGTACTATGAATAGCAGAGCCTGCTACCTCAACACTTTTTTTGAAATAGGCAAAGTATGCATTATTTCATTCATTCCACTTAAAAGTTCATAGAGTAGCCTTTTTGGAGGAATGACTGTTACCCCGTGTCTGGTACATCACACCTCATTGCCTCCTTGGTGTTGTCTGACTCTTCAGCATGCTCTCTGCCCCCTAGAACATGAGTCAACATCAGAGCATGGATGAGAAAAGAAATCTGCCCCACCTCAGATAGAGTAACGATTTTCCTGTCCTCACGGGATGCCCTGGACTTTGTTGTTTCCACCTCTAAGGAAACTGCATCCTCCAGAGGAGGGATGATACCCAGCCCCTCTCCTCCCTGGCTGTGACATTCTTGCCAGGGATCTCTGGGTTTCTTGTGCCCTCCATGCAGGGGTAACCCTTGAGGGGTGGATTGGACAGAGAGTAACAGACCTGGAGGAGGGAGGTTCCCAGGGAAGCTTGTTTTTCACTCTGTGGCGTGTCCTGACATTCACACTTTGGTAGGATTTGCCCACCTTGAATACCCAGGGAAACATTGCTGACTTCTCAAACAGCTGCCCTGTGTGTGATTTAGTGACTCTTACAACAGTATATCAACATCATTCAAACTAATGGACTCAAGTGTTTAAAGATGTTAAAACACAAATATAACATGACAGTTTTTCTGTTAGAACTTGAACAATGGACATGGCAAGGAAGTTACAGACATGCCCCTAAATCAAGTCCATTTGTGTCAATTATTGCTGTCATTTTTCCATTTTATTCTGCTTTGCCCAGTATAAAATCCTACCTTTGACATTTTCATTATAAGAAAGAGCTCTTGTCTCTGAGTGAAGAATATGCAAGTGGTATGTGTACATAATCAAAACCGAGGAGAGTTAAACAGGATAATTAATCTAGGTCAACTGGTATTTCAGTCCCAACATTTATGTAACAAAGTTAGAGGTCCCCCTTAAGCCTTAGTAGACAATATCTTCAAAATTTGTTTTGCCTTGCTGTTCTACTAAAACAGATAAAGTGTTTTATTGAGGAGTGAGTGGGAGGGGACTATTTATAATCTGTTCTTCTAATAATACAGTAAAATTGGATTCAGTTTATATCATATAAGCAGTTAAGTAAGATTTACACTCCAACTCCTGGTTCCAGGCTGAGTTCCAGCATGGACTTAACTTGTGATTTTGGGCAAGTGATTTAACCTGTCTGAGGCTGAGTTTTTTTAATTCCTGCAATGGAGATGTTAAGAGTACCTCTTCATAAGATTGGAAAAGAGATCAAAGAATATGGAATGTGTCTACAGCACTTTGCAATGTGCCGCTCACAATAAATGCTTTCTGCCATTATTAATTCCTACAGTACAAAAGTATAGTTGCCAAGACTTGAGTATCATGTCCGGAAAGGTTCTAGTATAACACACCCTTGAGATTGTTGTATAAGTCACCTCAACCTGGAACTAAACGGTATCCTCAGAAACCTTTATGGTGGCACTCTCTCATGCCTTAAGAAAGGAAGAAACATATTGAAATTTATGTTGTGTGTCTATGGATCCTGGAGAAAAAGAGTGTTATGAAAGGGAAAACCCCAATGCAATGAGCTATGGGAAAAATTTGGTAGAGAACCTGGAATTTTCTACTCCCCAAGTCTGTTGTCTCAAGGGCTATCTGAGCTGGTCATGGCCATCTCAAGAGTGAAAAACAAGAATTCAACTAAATCTCTAACAGCAGTTAATGCATCCATTTAATTGCTAAATGGTTAAAGTGTTAATTAATAAAGTCTCACAAGTATCCAGCTCGTCTATTCTCCAGTATAAAGTGTAGCAAACCTCTTCATAGCTCAATTTAGCAACACAATTATGGCACTTTATGAAATGAAATAATACAATTTATATTACTCAATGTTTAGAGAAAAAAAAAGCGAACACTAGATTTTCCCATTAGCCTCTTTTCCTTGAATAAATGCCAGAAAGATATTGACTCTGTAGTCCTATAACATATCCTTCAGCTCAGATTTAGAATTCCCTTTGGTCCTATATCTGAGCAGGTAGCGCTATAGGCCCATACACAGGTAAGGTCCAAAACAATCCATCGCAGTTTGTGGACACAAAATTCTGGAGTCATTTATTCCAGAAAAGATAAAACTGTTGTCTTGGGTCTTTCTTTTTCATGTAGGGTTTCTTTAGAAGAACCATTCAGAAAAATCTCCATCCATCGTATTCCTGTAAATATGAAGGAAAATGTGTCATAGACAAAGTTACACGAAATCAGTGCCAGGAATGTCGCTTTAAAAAATGCATCTATGTTGGCATGGCAACAGATTGTAAGTAATCTTCTTCCTTTGCTTCATTTTCAAGGAGTGTTGATTGGGGAAGGGTTTGGTTCAAGGAGATCAACCAAGCAGGAAAGAAAGAAGGAACCAATGTGCACAGAGGGAAGACACGCAACATTCCCACAGACCCCTCACTCCCAGCCATAGCAGGGTGGTTTCCATCCTACCCTCCTTGTCAACTCCTAACCCTCCGAGTATCCAGATGATGGGTGAGGGGAAGCGGTTAAATTATCCCTATCATATTTGCAGGACAGTCAGCAATCCTCTGTTTGGGACAGAGATTACAAATGAGGTCTTGTCCATTCACCTTGATAAGGTGTAATTTTACATGCAACATTCATGTGATGAGAGCCTCAGGGACTAGTCCTAATATTTTTTCAAAAGCAGAGACAGGAATTTATTTTGTGGACATTTTTGGAGACGGGACACTGGCAGAAAACATCGTGTTCAGAAATTTCTGAAGAATGTGAAGTTGAGTGCTGTTGCATGAGTCATCCTGCAGTTGGTTGTTTGTTATATTTTTAGCCATAAAAACATTCCAAGCTGAAGTCGTCCTACCCAGTTTTCAAAGTGCCACAGCATATGGTGGTGAGATTAGCCATTGGGGTCTCTTCTCCCGACACTGTGCAAGGGATTTACACCAGTCACTTTAATTAATCTAATAATAAAATAAGAATCATGTCAGTCAGAATGTGTGGCCTCCCTTTTGCCAGGCATCAAGGTTAATGAGTTCTACTGGCGTAAATGTTTTGCACATCAATGAAGGATTCCAACTTTTAGTTAAAAACAAAAGAAAGAAAAGAGAAAAAGAAAGAAAGAAAAAGAGAATGCAATGAGGATTTTTCCTCATGAAGGAGCAAATAATCATGGCTTACATTTACGTGATAAACAGGGTTCTCTCAGCTGGAACAACAAATCTGTAGAAGGTCCTGGTTTGCTCATTAAAGAAGACAAAACGGGGAATCTTAAAAAAGGAGGAGAGTTGTGTAAGGACGTTAGGCAGGGAATCCTGGGTTAATCCCCACCTCTGGCTCGGTGTCTTCTTTGTCTTTACCTTTTAAAGGCTTTTATCTGTCGCTAACAATATGCCTGATCAGGATATGTGAAAATGATTGACCTAGAACCAAACAGTTAGATGTGTCACTATAATGAACTGCTATTGAGTATCCATTTCGTTATTTTATTGAGAAGTTAAACATGTAAATGTTTATGGCGTTAAAAACCTTAATGTTTACCTAGACTGGGTTGAAATTAATTTTGAGTGCACCTCACTTGCATGTGAGGTATTGTAAGAGCGCAGGTTTTATAATCAGAAAACTGTTGGAGTCCCAGATCTGCCGCTTACCAGCTGTGTGACCATCAGACTTAACCTCAAGTTTCCCTTCTGTGAAATTATCGTCTACCTCAAGGGTTGTTTTCAGGATTAAATTAGATAATGCACGTGAAATGCAACGATCCCTGGCACAGTGGAAGCATTTGGGGAATGGAGCTATGAGGATAGCCCCATTCCTCTTCTCCCAGTAATAAGTGACTTAACATGACTTAACAGGGCTCGTTCATATTTCCCACATTTGTTAAAGCTCACCTGACTTTGATGATCCAGTCAAATCTACATGGTCAGGAGTTTCATTATTCTGTTTGTGGATTAGCTGAGTACCTCTGGTTCTCTTCCTCCAGCTATGTTTGCTTTTTTCTTTTCCTACCAAGTCACACCATTATCCAGAAACGGCCCTAGGATAACGATATTGTAGAACTGGAGTCAGGAGTCCTGAGTCTTGCCTTGGCTCTGCCATGAACTTGCTGTGTGACTTCAGACAAGTCACGATCTCTCTGAATCAACCTCCTCCGCTGTGAAATGAGGGAGTTGTACTAGATAATATCCAAGGTCCCTTCCAGTTCTAAAATACTGTGACTCTGTAGTATAAAATCTGAGCCTTCCCATTCCATTGATAGTTACTAAGAGTCTGGTGAAATGGTTTTATTTTGGAAATAATCACGGAAGTATAGGTTTCTTGCTACCTGCCCTTTTTTGCATAAATGATGAAAGTCATGGCTGTGTTTACTGAGCACTTATAGTGCATTATCTCATTGAATACCCTGTGAAGTGGGCATGATTGATCCCATTTTATACAGGAAGAAATAAAAGCTCAAAGAGCCTTAGTAACTCACCAGAGGTCACGCAGCTAGAATGTGGTAGTGTCAGGATTCAAACCCAGGTCTTTCTAGATTCCAAAGCTTGGGCTCTTTAACCACCATTGAGGGTTGACCAGGTCGAAAGTAAGGTGAAGTGAGTACTGTGAGCCCTGAGGTAGGCCCAGACACACTCCAGTTAGCCCTTCAGGGAGCTAACAAAGAGCTGGAGTCCTTTTTTCTCTGAAGAAGGGATCGTTAACCTCCCGTCAACTGCTCCAGAACTTTTCTTTAACCAGAAATTCTTCTTACTAAGAGCCATTTGAGGGAGGAGGGGAGGAACAGAAACCTGAGAGTGAATTCAGATGATTGGCTAGACAGACTCATCTGAGAACCTGTGGGTAGGATAGGTTTTCCCTCTCTCTGCCTCTTTCCTATTTAGGGCCAACTTCGGTGGAGTTGGGATGCCCAAAGTCCAGCTCCCCCCACAGCTTTGTTTTGAAAAGATGGCTACACCTTGGGAGTTTGGCACCAGGCCTCATGTTGGACAATCATTAGGCAATGGCAGTTTGCTGCCAAGGGGAGAAAATGCCCCAGTGTGACCCACCCTGTGGGATCCACTGAGCCACCTGTGCCTCAGTGGTCCCTGCCCTTAAGGCTCCAGGATGTGCAGTCTGCCCTGGGTCTGGGGAGCATCTGTGTTTTGTCTCACTTTCTTCCTCTCCCAGTGGTACTGGATGACAGCAAGCGGCTGGCAAAGAGGAAGCTGATAGAGGAGAACCGGGAGAAGAGACGACGGGAAGAGCTGCAGAAATCCATCGGGCATAAGCCGGAGCCCACGGACGAGGAGTGGGAGCTCATCAAAACCGTCACCGAAGCCCATGTCGCCACCAATGCCCAAGGCAGCCACTGGAAGCAGAAACGGAAATTTCTGGTAAGGCTCCCCGGTACAGCTGAATATCGGCCGCCTGCCCTGCATTTCCTACCTCAACTCAGTCCTCATAACCCTGGGATGCTGGTGCAATTGCCCCCATCTTACTGATAGGGAAACCGCAGTTCTGAGAAGTCAAGTAACTTGGAGAGGCAGGATTTGAATCCAGGTCTTTCTGAGAACAAAGCTCACTCCTACTATCTACTGCCAGTGAGTCACTGAATTTTAAAGCAGCTTCTTAGGTCACATTATCTGTTGCTTTTGCTGTTAGCAAGACCAGCCCTGGATGAACTAATTAGTAAAATTCTTGGGGCTGGCCCCGTGGCCGAGTGGTTAAGTTCGCGTGCTCCGCTGCAGGCGGCCCAGTGTTTCATGGGTTCGAATCCTGGGCGCGGACATGGCACTGCTCATCAAACCACGCTGAGGCAGCATCCCACATGCCACAACTAGAAGGACCCACAACGAAGAATATACAACTATGTACTGGGGGGCTTTGGGGAGAAAAAGGAAAAAAATAAAATCTCTAAAAAAAAAAAAATTTCAAAAAAAAAATTCTTTACCAACTTTGCCTTTTTATACCTATTTCTTCCCTCATGTGCCTATTTATATAAGTACTTATTCCTCTAAACTCACTCCAAAATGTCCCCTTTACAATTAGCCCTAAAATGAAGTGTCCCATATCTCGAATGTATTTTTATGTCAATAGAAGTCAAATATTTAGCTTAAAATAAATGATGTCGAGTCAGGAAGACAAGGATGGGGGTAGGGTATGTAGAGAAAACAGGCTTTTCCAGGCCCTTGGAGTATGGATGTTTGATGTTTCTATAAAAATTAACCATTGTGAAAGTCCTTCCCATTCATTTTCATTTGAACCTCACAATGCTTTGTGGTAGGCTGGAATTTTATTCCCATTTTACAGATATATAAACCAAGCCCAAGGCATTAAGGGGCTCACCCAAGATCATGCTACTAGAAGGTAGCTGATCCAGGCCCAAAAGCCAACTCAGGTCTTCTGGTTCCAAGTCTAGGCTCTTAGCCCACCTCACCAGATGGACTGCCAATCCCACCACCAGCTGGTGTCTGACCATCTCAGAGACTGACCCAGCACTTGGCTTATGACGTGAACCCTTTATGAGCACCTCACTGAATCCCAGCAGTAGAATCCACTGGGTCTATTTGTACCTCCAGGATACATTCGAGTACCTTCCCATCTGAAGGTGTAGTGGTATACTTGTCCTTGCACCTCCACATCACCGTTATAATGGGATAGTTTTTTTTGTGAAAACAGTATAACAACAACCTTAAAGGAAATTTTTAGAAAGAAAAAGCTTACCCATAATCCACCTTCTCTCAAACAATTACTTTCATTGTAGTAATGAATCAAGTTCTAACACACTTTGTTGTTGGCTTTCACTAAGAGTGATGTTAGCAAACACTTAGATGACCCTTGCTAAGTGCCAGGTACTATTCTAAGTGCTTTCCATACATTAACTCCCTATGCCAACCGTGTAGGTAGATATGATAATATCTCCATCTTACAGAGGAGGTAAGTGAGGCAGAGAAGTTAAGGGAGCTCTCACAGCTAGTAAGTAGTGGTGGTGGATGCATCCCAGCTCCAGGATCCATGCTCTGAACCACTACACTATGCAACTTGGCCACCTGCTGAACTCGAAGAACTTTCCAAAGATGCAAAGTCTTTGGAAGGGCAGCCTCTTAGTGCCTTGATCTTGCATCCTCAGCCCTACCCTGGTATATCTGCCAGAAATTAGAAAACACTGATTCTGGATAGATAGATAGATCAATTCTAACCCAAGGTATTTGGGGCACAGCATGATAGAGTCTTGCCTAACCCCAAGCCTAAATCTGTCCTTTCCCCGAGTATGTCCACCATAAATGGACATTGTGGAAGCCACTTCCAGGACTGATTTCAGAGTAGGGACCAAGTTGAATTTCAAGGAAGGTGGAAGATTTGAGACACACCCTAGACTTCTCCTAGCAAATTTTGCACTTTGATTTTCTTTATTTGTAAAAAATAATGGATACTAGTCTAACCAAACAAGTTTCAGTGGTCACTAAAGTGCTTCTTTCTAGATTCTAAAGATTTGTTGTTTAGCTTAAAAAACATTTATTGAGGAGCTACTATGTGCCAGGAAGTGAATAACTCAGCCATATTCCAGTGGAGGGAGACAGACAATAAGAGTTAAACAAACAAGATAAATGCAGGTAGTGGTGAGTGCCATGAGGGAAATAAGCACCGTAATGGGACAGAGTGATTGTGAAGTGGAAGTGGGGAGAGACTTCACTTTGCTAAACAGGGTGGTCATAAAAGGTCTCTCTGAGGAGGTGACATATGAGCTGCATCTGAAAGCTGAGAAACCAAGTCTATAAGGTCAAATATAATCAGACCTCTTCATGCCTCATGGTCTCTTCAGCAAAAATAGTACATTTTCTAGTAATTAAAACCAACCAGGTCTGCACCTTTAACTCAAAGGCTCCTAACAGTTTTCATCAGTCTAATCATCTATAGAAAGAACCAAAGAAGGTATGGCACAGAATGATTTGCCGTTTGTTTTTTGTCAGAGCCATGAGATTATCTGGGCACAAAAAAGTTTTCTTCAGGAAGCTGACATTTACAGAGCGACTGTTTACCCACCAATCTCCCCACCCCCTAGGGAGCTGACATGAAAGGTGTAATAGGTAGATCCTTGATCTGTTCAAGAAATTGTCCTTCTTGATCCAAATACAAATAACTGCTTCTTCACGCCATTTTTTTTCTTAGAGAGATGCTGGGGGAGCTCAGAATGCCTCCACTGTCCTGTCTGTCCCTACAGTGAACTTCATTTCTATCAGCCAGTCCCCTTCTATGCCCGGGATCACCCCTGCATCTCCTTGGGGGAAAGACCCTGTTCCATTCAGCATTGTCATTTCAGTGTCTATCACGTATGTGGTTGAAATTTGTGGTAGTTTTTCTCCAAGATGGCTGCCTTTAGAGTCTTTCCTCCCTGTAGACACAGCCCATTCTCTCTCATGGAGAGGTGGAGTCTGTTCCTCTCTCCCCTTGAATCTGGGCTGGTCTATGATTCCTTTAGACAATAGATTTTGACAGAATGACTTTTAAGGCTGAGTCACAAGAAGCCTTGCAGTTTCCACTTGGTTATCTTGGAGAGGGAAGTCACCTGGTCTCTCTAAGAGAAGCCAACTGCCATGCAAAAATGTCTCAGTACCCTGAGACCAGCGTGCTGTAAGGAAGCCCAAGCTAGCCATGTGAAGAGACCACGTGGAGAGACTCCCAAGCAGCCAAGGCAGCAGAAATTCGAGTAAAGGAGCCTGCAGGTGACACCAGCCTCTGTTGCCATTTGATGACAGCTGTTGAGGGACCCCAAGTGAGAGCCACCCTGCTAAGCCCATCAATCCCCAGAACCCTGAGAGAGAGTAAACATTTGTTTTAAGCCACTAAGTTTTGGGGTAGTTTGTTACACAGCAGTAGATAACCAGAACAGAACTTGATAAATATTGTTAAACAGAACCTACAGTTCCACGGGCCCATTCTCAGAGACAGTACAGTTAGGCCCTGTGTCTCAGCCAGTTTACATATTTACACATACCCCTTAAAGAAGGGTGACTCCAATTGAGTATTGACGCTCAGGATAAAAATGTCACTCTTTTGAGGGGTGAATTATTCCTGCAAGGACATTAAGAATCCTTCATTAACGACAGCTTTGCTCAATGGTATCCATGTCCTGAATAGGCTTCTACATATTATGATTTGCATCTCCTGTGTGGCTGATACCCTTTTTTTTTCTTACAACCATGCTACACATATTATTTCACTTATTTTTATGTTATAATGGCCTATCCTGTTCTGAAAACAAATTTGAGGAGGCCTATTATATTAATAATAGTATAGTAATATATCATAAGAGATTAAACATTATATGTTGTCCTAAAAGCTAAAAGAATTCATTTAACTGGAATGGGTAAGTAACTTACTCCCCAGAAGGAACTTCTTCATCATTTTTTACCCTAAAACCAGGACTCAAGTCAGAAATAAAGACTGGTGATTTGACCCAGGTTTTAAATCTATATTTGTGTCTGTGAAAATAAGAGTCATTGGCAAATAATAAATTTTTGCAAAAGCCATGCAGATTTTCATAATACAATAGGCCTTCTGTATGCACAGGTTCCACATCTGCAGATTCAACCAACTGCAGATAGAAAGCCTTACCGTAGTTGCATCTGTCCTGAACATGTACATACTTTGTTTTCTTGTCATTACTCCCTAAACAATACAATATAACAACTACTTACATAGCATTTACATTGTATTAGGTATTACAAGTAATCTAGAGATGATTTAAAGGATAGAGAGGATGTCCATAGGGCATGTGCAAATACTACATCATTTTATGTAAGGGACTTGAGCATCCACAAGGGATTTTGGTATCCACAGAGGGTCCTGGAACCAATCCCCCATGGATACCAAGGGATGACTCTAACTCTAAAGCCACTCTTTAAAACTACTTCCAGAAGCATTTAAATCACGTAATTCTCTAGTTTTCTTCAATCCACTCAGATCTCTGATGGTACAGAAGTGCCCAATTTAACCGCCAACAATTGGTGTGTGATGACAGTCATGATAGAAGTAGATGTGGACTGAGAAGGGAACAAGGAGCGTCTGATGCCAAAAAGGGAAAGCAGTGTCTCTCCACCAAGGGTAACTCACTCCTACACCTCCCAGGGGTGGTGAGACATTCCATTTGGAGTGAAGCCCATACCAAGAACACTGTTATCTGTTGACATGTGTTATTATTCTGCTCCCTGAGCTCACATGCAAAAGTGTGGCTTTGGATGGATTTTCCACCAAAGTATAAAATGTGACCATCAGAACCAGGGCAGGCCTGCCCTAGTTTCCCCTGGTAGAGCTGCTGGCTGATTTCACACATTCTTAGCTGAGGTAGCATCAGTAAAGGGGCATGAGCAGAAGGGTGATTTGCCCATGTGTGGTGTGTGTGGACAGGTCACAAGACAAGGGCAATCAAGCCAGGAAGGCTTCTATCACCCAAAATTATTATAGCTGCATCAGAAGAAGGCAGGGTAGCCTAGAAGTTATGTGCGTGGAAATTGGAACCAGCAGCCTGAGTTCAGTGCTTGCCTCTGTTGCTTTTTTAATTATGTGACTTTGGGCAGGTTGCTTCACCCGTCTAATGCTCAGTTGCTTTTATGTGCTTACCAAATGGTATGAAAGTAAGATATACATGCCCGGCGCAGCCTTAACGACCGCGGAAGTGATTACTATGTGCATCATCCCTACCACCATCACCCTCCCCATCCTGTCCCTGCTCACCCCAGGGAAAGGGAGAGCCTGGAGTAGTGTACCAAGGCCCAGCGACGTCTGATCACCATTTGTCTGGGCCTTCCTGCCCCTCCTTGCAAAGGTGCGGGAAGACACCCAGTGATCAAGCACAGGAAGGGAAGAACCCTGTCTGGCCCCATCCCATCTGCATGTGCCAGAGAGCTTCAGGTTCAAGTCAAGAAGTCCTCAGCTCTGAGCCAGCGACTTGCAAAGAGGTCAACTGGCAGCATTTCCTACCCACCTTGAACAACACTGACGAGGCAGTCAGAGCAGAAAGCCAATTTGTCTCGATCATGTAACACCAGCCTCCTCTAATGCTGAGCCAGGGTGAAGCCCACACCTGCACACACCCCGAGTCTCCCATTTTGAATCTCCCTCCACCCCCTCCACTGCCCCAGAGGAGACACTCTGGATTCCTTCGTGTCCCTCACCCCGCAGCCAGTCCATCAGAAATCCCTATCTTCAGCTCCCAAGATATGTCTTGAATTCTTCCACTTCTCTCCATCTCTACCGCCTCCCTATGGTCCAGCCACTTCAGCTCCTGCCCAAACCACTGCTGTGCCTGCCTGTTTCTTCCTTTGGCTCCCCACATCCCGTCTCCACATAAGTCTCATCACGCTTCTCCCCTGTTTAAAGCCCTTCAGTGGTGCCCCATTGCCTTTAGAATAAACCCCTCTCCTCTCCATGGCCCACAACCCCGTCATCATGGTTGTCTTGCCTGCCTTCCATCCTTCATTTCATGCCATCTCTGGGCTGTAACCACCTAAGCCTCCTTTCTGGCCTTGGGACTTTGCACTGGTTTTTTTTTCCCTCTGCCTTAAGTGTCCTTCCTCTGGCTCTATGGAAGGCTGCCTTCTTAATATTCTTCAACTTAAAGCTCACTCATCACTTCTCAAAAGGGCTTTGGCTGACCCCCCTATCTCCTGACCCCCATGTACGATCATGTTACCTCCAGTCTTATCACAAACCGAAATTCTTCCATGAAAGTATTCTTTTTCTTTATTGTCTATCTTCCCTCATTACAATGAAAATTCCTTGAGATTACATTATTCATTGCTGTTACCTCAGCATCTAGATCTCAGCCTGGCCCATAGTAGATGCTTAATAAATATTGGTTGAGTACATGTAAGAACATACATTTATTCACTCGCTCAACCAACAAGCATCCTATCCTCCACCATTTGGCCCAATGCCTTCTACACGGTAGGCAAAGATACTTTTAAGGCTTATTCCCTCCCCTTGAGAAGTCCATATCTTGGATGTGTACCAACATAACCACAATAAAAAGTAATAGTAATAAATGCCTAAATGCCATATGAGTGACGTACATGGGCCACCATGTGTGTGCAGATGAGCTAGACATCATTTCAAACTGAGGTCATCTAGAAAGACTTCAAGGAGAAGCTAGAGTTTGAGTTGGGTCGGATTTGGAATTGGCAGAGATAAGACGGAAGTGGGGACTTTGGAGAAAGCAAAAGTCAAAAGGGAAGGCAGCCCCAAAATGGAAAAGTGCAAGGCAAGTTGGGGAGGACATGTGAAGAGGTCATCTGGGCTGGTTCAGGAGGTCATTAGGGTACACAGGGAGGAAGAAAGTCAGAATGAGAATTGGAAGCACCCCCATGAGCAAGCTAAGGCAGTTTGATCCTCAGAGACAAAAAGCAAACTTTCCCCACAGTCCACACTGGTGAATCTGCAAGCCAGAGACTTATCACCGGTATCTGAGCTTGATCTTGTGTGCGTAAACACTTATGTGTGGTAGGAGCAAATGTACTTCATGTAATGGATTACAAAGCGACTGGCTCTAAATAAAATCTCTAATAGATTCAACTGATGTAGAATATTCTTACTCTTCTTCATTTTTCACATCCACCAAATATTTTAGCAAATGATGTGTTGTCCTTATGGTTGAAAAACCTTCAGGAAGTCACAAAGTTTCATTGCTCAACTTTAATTTCTCATACCTGATGTGTTAAGTCGGGTCAATTCATAGACTATATGAATTTTTCTAGTATCCAAGATCCTTTATGGAGATAAACCTTAGTGATATAATAGGAGGCTTTTATTTTGTATATAATTTTACTTCTAACAATTGTATTTTCCATTAAATACCCAAAGGCTTAAAAGTAAATTTTTTTCCTACCCTGAAATTTATTTTTCTCAACAGAAAACCTTATGAGGTTATTACATTTGGGGGTTTAATTTTAATTAAAATTGCCATATTTCCTTGTATAATTTCCCTCCTTTTTTTCAAACCTTCAGAAGTATCACAGATGGTGATTCAAAGACCCTATGAACCCAAAAGTTGAATGGAAATTATTAACATCAATATTAACCCACCACATTTCAAGGGACACTGAATACTATTCAATAAAATCAGATTAGATCTATCAGTGGATATCAATAGCTCTATTAGATCTACTGGGCCAAAACTATTGCTATGCAAATATTTTTACTTTATTTTTATTTCTAAAAAAGTTCACCCTACATTTATGTGTGTGTGTATTTGTGTATCCATATGTGTGTGGGTATAAAACTTCCTACCTTTTTTAATGTGTGACCACATTCCTTTTATTAATTGATTTTCATAACAGAGTTGTGAAGGGGACAAGGCAGGTGAGATTAGCCTCATTTTGGGGTGGGAGGGATTATAAAGACCAGCAAGGAGGTCTGAAGGATGCAGGGAGCATCAGTGCCCAAAGGAGGAACTGCTGTACCTTTCCCCGTTGCTGAGTCTATGTGAGAAAGACAAAGAGAGAGAGAGAGGGAAGCTGTGCATGTGATTATTCCATTAATTGCATCTGCATCCGGAAAGCCAGCCGATCAGTAGCCTTCCACGGGCTTGCCATGCCAACCGTTACCCCAAACATCGCCATTGATTATGAAAACACGACAGAAACCAGGTTTATTAGGAAATAAATAAAGTGTCCACTCACTGCCCCCAAAACAAACAATAAAAAAGTCGAATAAAATAAACAGAAGAACCTACTGGATAATCAAAAGAAGGTCAATGCTGCCAGAGTTTGTTATGTAATATATTTTAAAATCCTCCCCTGGGCTGTAACTATGATTCCTACCACACCCTTGGAGGGCCTCAGCTGCTCCTGTTGACCCCAGTGCCCTGGCAACAAGAGAGGGAAAGAATCATCCTTTGCTTTTCTTCGTGCTGAAAATTAGATGTGAGCAGTAATAGGGGATATGTGGGAAGCAAAATGGTAACTGGATTACTTAGAGCTGGACATGGTTACTACTAGCCCAGAGGTTCTCACAGTGTGGTCCTGGACCAGCAGCATCGGCACGCCCTGGGAAACTGTTAGAGATGTAGATTCTCGGGCTCTGCTCCTGACCTACTGAATCAGAAACTCTGGGGGTAGGGCACAGCCGTCGGGTGACTGTGAGGCACAGTGAAGTTTGGGGACCACAGCCGTAGGCCACAATTGTGTCACTGGCAGTGCCCTCACCTCTGCAAGTGAGGGATTCAGTCTTGCTCAACTTGCTCACAGTGCCAGTACCTCCTGGCCTTCTCTGCCCATCCTCCCCCACCTCCCACTCCTGGGTGCCAAGTTCCTGTCTGTCCACTGTGGCTCTATGCAAAGGTGGCCACCATCCGGCGGGGCCTGAGTCTCTGATCCCTTTCATCACATTCACAACTTCCTGGAAGACAATGGGAGAGGCTGGCAAGAGGAGGAATAAGGAGCGGAATTCTGCCCCCTGGTGTCAAAAGTGTACAGGGTGTAAAATCCTGGAAGCAAGGGGGAGATGTGTGGCTCCTGGCAGATTGCTGTGTGGGAGTCGGGGTGACTGAGAACCCAATCCTGGCCTCAGGGGATTGTGCTTAACCTCCCTTAGCCCTTGTTTGCTCATCTGCCAATCAGGAATTGTGTGAGAACTACCTGAGATCATGCGCTCCAAGGGTCTGGCTCGCTTGTCAGCCACAGACAAATGGTGATTATTATTATCACAATGACAAGAAAGGGCAATGGAGAGGACTGTTCCTGGCAGGAAGTACTGGTGACAACAGGAGATACATGAGAGAGGCCACACCATGGTGGTCAGGGAACGCCGGGCTAAGGAGCTAGGTAGCTCCAGTGGACATCGGGGTGCCTAAGGTGAGCATCACCACCTGGGGGCCTTGCTAATATACTGATTCTGTACCAGTAGCTCTGTGGAGAGGACTGAGATTCTGCATTTCTAACAAGTCCCCAGGTGACACCCAAGCTGCTATGCCACCCTGTGAGCGGCAAGGGCATGGATTGTTCTTGGGCAAGTGAACTGCAAGTCCCCTGGGAACATTGACTACTAGTGAATTCCCCACTCTGCCCTAAAGTTTGCCAGGTTTGCACAACTCGGTTCCTATCAGCAACCTAGAGATCTTCCCCTCAGCCTGCTGAGACTTCCTTCAGCTGGAGTCTGATGGGCAAACAGGAACTTTGAGCCCCGGCAGCTGGGTCAGAAGCAAGAATGAATCCAGAGTGCTGTTTGCCAGGGCTCCTCCATCACTGCCCACACTGTGCCCACCTCCCACACAAAGACACACACCAGAAGGTGCAGTGTTCTGAAAACGCCACCAAGAGCCCCTAGAATTGATGTCACCTGGCATCAGTATCACCCTTTGAGCATTCCGAAGCAGAACCCAAATTCCTGTTGTTACCCACCCCCTTTCTCTCTCTCTCCCTCTTTACTTCTTCCTGCAGCAACAGTCCTGTGAACATTATCACAGGGGCCTCTTAAAGCAATGGCCAACACATATATCTTTGCTCAGAGAACTAAACAATGTGAAAACTGTACAGTTTGTTAATAAACAATGTGAAAACTGGACACTGTACAGTATGCATTTCAGAAGAGCTTTTCTGCCATGTGAGAACTATGATACATAAAGATCCCTTTAACTTCTTCATTTAAATCTTTCTTGTTCTCCTCCTTAGCCAGAAGATATTGGACAAGCACCAATAGTAAATGCCCCAGAAGGTGGAAAGGTTGACTTGGAAGCCTTCAGCCATTTTACAAAAATCATCACACCAGCAATTACAAGAGTGGTGGACTTTGCCAAAAAGTTGCCTATGTTTTGTGAGGTGAGGAAATTGTTTTTCCTTCTGCATTACTTTTCATTTTAGTTCCATCAATTTCCAGGAATACTGAGTATCATTTATAATTTAATATTAATTAGGAGGGACTTAGTCATATGAAAGCAATATCAGTACAAAATGAAAATGCACCCTGTTTCCTTTTGATGTCCCCACCTTCTCTGTTCAGTCACCATTCATTAGCTTGTCCACGTGGGGTCGATGAAGATCCTATCCACCCACCCACTCCAGGCACAAGGAAGTATGATAACAATCCTTCCGTTCATTCAGCACCTATGCTGTCCCAGTTACCATGCTTAAGTTTGCCCACATTAAATCCAGTCCTTATAACAGATCTGCAGGATAGCTCTGATTAGCCCCATTTTACAAATGGGGAAACTTAAGATCAAAGAGATTAAGTTAACTTATCCAAACGTGGGCCATAGTTTGAGTCTAAGTCTATATTCTTTCCACTACTTATTCCAGCAAGATGGCTATGCGATTGTTTCTTAATCCTCAAGAATAAGTTAAATGTTGCTCACAGAGCAAGGATCATAATATCTCCTTAAATCTTCCCTCTTTTCATATATGCTCACCCTGTCTTGCCCCACCTCCAAGGCATCCTGAAGAGCTCCCCCGCAAGGGCTCGCACTTTCCCTTTGAGACACTAACCTTAGCAGTCCTGTTGTGTGGTAGCTGAGAGCGTGGGCTCTGTAGCCAGCTGCATGGGCAAGAATCCTAGATACGTTATTAAATGCCTTCAAACCTTGGTTATTTCATCTTTAAAATGGGAATCATAATAGTATCTACTTCTTAGAGCTGTTGGAATTTTTAAATGGGACAATATATGTAAAGTGCTGAGACAGTGCCTGGGTCATAAGTAGTCCGTAAATGTTAGCTGTTAATACTGCTGTTATTTCCTCTATTACATTACCATCCTGCCTCTACCTTCCTTTTTTTTGAATCAGGTAGGGTTGATTTCTGTGGGTATGTTTTCTGGAGAATTTTTCCCTTTGAAAAACCCCACCAGGTGCCAATCTATTGTTCTTCACAGCTCCAAGGAGACCCAGAAAGATAGCAAATAGAGAGGGCCACATCCTGCTGTGAGCCTCTTACATAAGCTACCCAAGGGAGGAGTGAATCTAGTCTCACTAGAAAGAAACTGAGTCTCCTCACCTGGAATGATTCCGTCCAGCCTTGGCTTCCAGCTCACTTGTGTCCTTGAGTTTGCAATACTGCGAGCCCAGCTAGAGTCTGAGAGACCTCAGACACTGATGGGGACACTTCTCATTGCCTAGTTCTGAGCCTCCGCAGAAGCCAGACCCAGAAGGACAGAGCAGTGGGCTTCAGGACACAGGTATCTGACCCCCAGACAGAGCTGAGAGAGAGGGGATGCCTCCCTCTTACCCCGGCTTCCGTGTGGTGAGGGCCGGGCTTCCTGATGTGCTGGCCCAACAGCCCTGCGGTAGGAACCAGGTCATATCCCACCCCCAGGGGAACCCATAAGTCCTGGAGAAGGAACTTTGACCTCTGTATTTGGTGTGGAGCTTTCCATGCCTCTTACCACCTTTTTTTTTTTTAATTAACATTTATTAAAGTTTTGGAGGCTATTTCCAAAAAATACCTATTTATTGGAGATTTATAAAGCATAATAATGGTAATGATTCATGATAACACCACTAAGAGAGAAACTGCTGACATTTTGGAGCCTATTGCAGTCTTTTTTCAAATACATGTGTGTATACACACTCATATATATACACACATACATATATATGAAATATATTAATATAATTTATACCATAATGTTCTTTCTATTTATAAAACTGCCTTTTTACCTTTTTATTAAAGAGTAAGGAGTACATATCATAAGGGTGTAACTCAATGACTTTTCACAGACTTAACACATCCACGTATTCAGCACCAAGAAACAGAAACAGAACGTTATCAGCACCCTGTTGTACTTAGCTTTTTACCCTCAACTGTAGAACACATCATTTAAGTATTCTTTCACAAAATAATTTTTGATGACCTCATAGTATTCCAAAGAATAGATCTATCATAATTTAGGCTGTCTGTTTTTACTGGATCTTTAATTCATTTCCAATTTTTCACTAATATAAATATTCTGCAGTGAACATTCTGGTGCCTATGCCCTGCTCACAACACTGACTATTTCCTAAAGGCAAATTCTAAAAGTAGAATTTAAGAACCAAGGTATAGATGCCCTTTAAGGCATTCGATATGTGTTGCTGAAAGGCCCTCAAGGAGGGTATACACTCTCATGTCTGCACCAAGACTGCTTGTTTCCTCTCATTCTTGTCAACTCTAGGTACCATCTTTCTTTTTTGTTCATTGGGTTGAGTCTTTTCCCGGACCTCTCTTGGCTTTCTTTCTCCAGGCTGTGCCCCTCATCCCCTAGTCCTTGGTGTCCAAAAAGGAATTGTATTGAGTTTGCTACCCCTACAACTTGAGCTAGCCTGCCAGTCATGTGTTCCCCTTTGAATACCCACCAAAAATGTCTTTTAAAAAATGTAGGGGCCAGCCCCGTGGCCCATTGGTTAAGTGCAGCGTGTTCCACTTCAGTAGCCCAGGTTTAGTTTCCAGGCTCAAACCTACACCACTCATCAGCAGCCATGCTGTGGCAGCAATCCACATACAAAACAGAGGAAGATTGGCACAGATGTTAGCTTAGGGCCAATTTTCTTCAGCACAAAAAAAGTAAAGCTCATGTAAGCCAACCCCTGAGAGAGATTTCAGTTAAAGACAGAGAGAAAAGAATCCATCTCCACCACCAGTAACACACACACCATGCACTTATGTCCATGGCAGGGATGAGGGGTCAACACGGAATTTTCAAGCATGGGTTGTATCAAGCTTCTCCAAGTGTCCCTCAGAAGTTTAAGACTGCTTCAAAGTCAAGCTTCCATCTCTCTTTCAACCTTGATATTTTGTAGTCTCTAAACTGCAAAAAAAAAAAGCAGGGGGGAGCTACTTTGTCAACTTAAAAAGCAAATTTGCCTGTTATTTTATCCTCATAATGAGTTTATTCAGGAAGAGCCAAAAGAATTGCAATTCAGGATGTGCGTGCTATGGCAAACCATAGACAAATCCAGAAAAGAAAGGAGGAGGGCTGCTTTTATAGAGAAAAAGGGGGAGTAGGAGTGGGGCCTTTCTAAAGGAAAGTCCAATGGGAGAAAGTAACAGTTTAGGGCAGCGATGGCTTATTGGCTGAGCTGCAGCATTTCTCATTGGCTGGGCTATTGTCCGGTAGGGCGAGAAATCTTCCTTCAATAGTAAAGTAGTTTTACTCCCTGTACAAGATGCAATCATCCATCTCTTCCTGTTTGATGTAATTGATGATGTGTGATAGGGCTTAAGAGCTCCCCCTACAGGCCTTCCTAATTCCACTTTAGTTAAGGTTTCTTTTATCAATTTCCACAACTTTTATAGCAGAGATGCGTATGTTTCTGGTGTTTTTTGCTTCCTGAGGACCTTTTGCCTTTCATCGGCCCTTTGGAACCCCAAAGAGGGAAATGAACTGTGTAGGCCCCTGAGCTACCTGTGAAGTGGGTGGAGATCCCTGGTGGTCTCAACAGCCAGAGGTTTCTTGCCAGAGGCAGTTCGATGCATCTGCCGTTCAAATTGTGCTCACGGTATTTTCTGCTAAGATCCATGCCAACGCACCAGACAAGGTTGGTGGACAGCTAGAGCTTCAAACAATCTAAAATCATCGCAGGAAGAGCTGCCAAAAACACACATAAGGACCACTTATAGAGTGCGGGGTACTGTCATCTTTGCCAATCAACCTGAGTCTTGTTCTCCTAAGGAGACAGGAAGAGACTGTGGGAGGAACCCTGCGTCTCTGTCTGTCATGCCTTTCTTCGAGCATTCTCACAATGAAAGAATTTTGGCAGGTGACTAAGAGTTTATTTGCTCACATGTTGAAACAAATCTCGCCAGGATCCTACAAACCTGTCTTAAAGGAAAAGGCATCTGGCCTAGTTTTTAAACTGTTGGTGATCCTTGACAAATACTTATTCAACTTGAATTTAAATTTGAACTGATCAACAGTTAGGAAGTTTTAAAAAGAAAACTTCTACTTCACCTATAATCAGACTTGGCCACAAAGATGGGCCTGCCCAAGTTTGCATACTTTGTTACAGATAAAAATAATAATAAATGGTTTGATGTGGTTAGAAATTTCTCTTTGCTATTCCATGCCTGTGGTGCTCAAGAGTGGGGTCCCCAACCAGCAGCATGTGCATCACCTGGGATCTTGGAGAAATGCAGAAACTCAAAAGGTGGGGCCAGCAATGTGGGTTTAACAAGCCCTCAGGTGATCCTGATGGGGCTGAAGTCAGAACCACTGTCCTAGGCATTAAAGCCAGCCTCTGCCCACTTCAGCCAATTCTCCATCTTCCCTGTGGAGGATCCATCCAAGCTTGGGTTTCCTATTTCCTACCATACTCTCAGGTCAGGAATCCAAGCATGTAATTGAGGAGTACAAATTAGAACCTAAATAAATCAAATCAAGGTCATTTTTTTTTCAATGAGTGTGTCGATGAAAATAATCCATAACCAACTATAAATGAAAATTTGGGTGAGTTTATTCTGAGCCAAAATGTGAGGACCATAGCCCGGGGCCTTCCTTCCTGAAGGAAAGAAGGGCACCAAAGAACTGGGGTGTACAGAGTGGTTATATACTCTCAAAGAGGATGTTTCACATATGATTGAAATGTCCCTTTTACAGTAGTCACAAAACTGCTCTGTCAGCACAGCAATTGATGGACAGAGAAGGTAGTAGGTCGGCTGTCTGGGTAGACACAGCAGGGTGGCAGATCTGTTGTCTCAAGCTGAGTGGTCTCAGGTGAGTGCAGCAATCAGTTCCTAGCCTAGGGAGAGATGCTTATCCTTAAGGAAATGCCAATGTGGGGGGAAGTTGCACCTTTATCTTAAGGGCATTTGTTCTTGTCTGTGGGACATAGCAAAGGCTTAAGCAGATATACAATGCATGCTCAATGGCCATGTCAGGCCCTTTTGGGAAAAACAAAGTCAGGCCAAATTAGGTTTACACCAAATGGCTTCCTCGTATACTCCAATATATCCTATTGCTTGCCATTTCTATTTGTCAAGTGGAAGGAGAGAATTCACATGTACAGATTGCAGAACCAAATATGAAGTGACTTTTATTCTGTAGAAAAAGCTAAACAATTTCAAATTAAATGGTAAGGTGCCTAGGTCGAGTTGGTGAAAAATATTAAAGACCCAGTATTTTAAATGTTATTCAGAAATATTTCTTTCGGTTTTGTATAATAACCTAAATTGAACCAGTCGACTGTTGCCGACAGTAATTCCCAAAAAGAATTTGTACCCGCTTTAATGAAGAGAGGGAAATTATGTGTAATTTACATCTTCATTGTTTATGGAAACTTAGTCACATCCAAAGTACTTCAAAAGGGTGTATTCTCTTCTTCTCTTGGCTTCCGATTCTAACAGATCTGGCTTCACATCCTAGCCTCACCCACAAAACATTCATGTGACCCCCAAGCATGTTACTCAAACTCTCAGTGCCTGGATTTCCACATCTGTAAATAAAACTGGAATTAGAATATTTACCTCACTGCATTGCTGTGAAGATTAAATAAGATGACGCACGTAAATCTTAGCATGATGCCCAATTCATCAAAAACACCCATTAGCTAATAGCCTTTCAAACTATTTTGATAATGGCATTTAATTAAACATTCTTCCCCTCCAGAAAATAAAACTCTGATTTTTTTATTATTTTGCTTAGGAAAGTTCTCTTTTTTAAGTTTATTATTAATGTTATCACAAATCCTAATAAACAGGGCAACCGAATGAGCTTAAAATGAGATTACACCACCAGCAGAAAGATCCAGTGTGTGGAGTCATTCTGCTGCCTGAGGTACTGAGAAGAACAAAACCCTAGGAGCCAGGAGGTCTGAATTCTCATCTCTCATCTCTGCCCCTAACTCACAGGGTGAGCTTGGCAAAGCTTTTGCATCCCAGGGCCTCATGGGTAACATGCGTCTGTAAGCTACCTTCTAGCTCTGTGCTTTTTAAGAGACTCAAGGAGCAAAGTTGCTTCAAAAAACAAAGAGAAGCACAGTTGCCAACTAAACAGTATAGTTAGCTGTTGTCTATTAGAGCTACAAGACAAAAATGTTGGTAAGTTTAACATAAACCCTGCTCTCAAGCAGTTACCAGTTGGGTTATAATGCAAAGCCCTGAGTAAGGGATTATCAGTTTCACACGTGACTGTAATACCAGTTGGAGCTCTATGTCCATCATAAAAGAAATGCAAACTACTGGGATTAAAGTTGGTGAAAATTAGACCAACATGGAGTATGAGAAATGGTTGTTGAAAGTCTGCAGCCAGGTAGGAAGGGAAAGCCACAGGCTGGAAGAGCACGGGACTAGTGTCAATCACAGGATGTTGTTCCTGTTGCCGCTAAGATGCCGAGTGTTGTTCCTGCCTGCCATGTGTCCGCTTGTTCTCTGCTGATGTGGGCTGGTTCTTTTCAGCTGCCATGTGAAGACCAGATCATCCTCCTCAAAGGCTGCTGCATGGAAATCATGTCTCTTCGCGCGGCTGTGCGCTACGACCCAGAAAGTGAGACTTTAACCCTGAATGGGGAAATGGCAGTGACACGGGGCCAGCTGAAAAATGGGGGTCTAGGGGTGGTGTCGGATGCCATCTTTGACCTGGGCATGTCGCTGTCTTCTTTCAACCTGGATGACACTGAAGTAGCTCTCCTTCAGGCTGTCCTGCTGATGTCTTCAGGTGAGTATGCCCAGACTCATTAGTAGGCATCTGGTGCTGATTCAAATCACTTGATGAGTTTTCAATGCCCATTTAGCTTCAAAATCACAGCTCACTCTCCTTCAGCGAGGAATTCTGGGTTTGCCAGTGGACTGGGAACTGAAGGATTGTGTCAGATGTCTGATGCTTTTTGCAGTCTCCCAGAGTAGTGGGAAGGAACCAACAGAGCTATCTTACAGATTATATGGAATGATCCACCTTCAATGGGCACTACCCAGTCTCCTCATGATAGTTAGCCAACCCTACTCCCTTTTGGTTTTCTGGATATGGGTATGAGGGACCACACCATTCTTTATTAAGTTCTGTGTGAGGAAACCATGAGTGAGAGCTAGAATTTCTTCATAGCTTGGCTACAACTTAAGTTTCAATTATTTATTGCTTTAGCATATCACCCGACATCCAAAATGGCTAGGTTTGGGGCTGAGACATCAAACAAGGCTCTAGGCCTTTCTCCATGCAGCCTCTCCTCTAGCAGGGCTTCAGTGTCCTTTAAAATAAAGAAATTGAACTAAATACATGGGAATTACATTCCTGGAGGGGGGATTCAAGGCAATTTTTTAGCTGCTCTGAGTCTCCAACGCCTCCTCAGTATTATCTTCTAAGCCCTATTGTTTTGTTTGGCATTTCTGTTACAGAATATCTTAGGCCTTTTCTTCAAAGACTTTTCCAGAAACTACTACTGCTAAGACCCTTGGTCCTGCAGTGATAAGCAGAGAGCGAAACTGAAAATGATCCAAAAGACATATCTTTGAGAAATTTTGTCTTAAGGAGTTAAAGACAGTCTTTAACCTTTAAAATGTTTATTCATAAACATGTTTAGTACAACTTAGCATCATCAAAATGTCCATTCATCTTCTCTATATCATTTATATGACCACCTTGTCTTTATCTCTCTCTCATCAAAGGGCAGAGTTTTGACAAATTCAGATTATTTTTTCCCTTTGAAGGAATACATCCAGAGCAATATTATGTTCATTTTCTGTTTGGATCAAAAGTTAAAGGCTCCTGTGGAGAATTCTTCTGGCACACTCAAAGAAAGAGAGAAGACAGGAAAGAGGAAGAGAGAGGGAGTGAATAGAGCAGCATCGTCAAAAATTAAGGAAACCACAAAATAAAAATGCACAAATTGCACTTTGAGCCAAATAAGGAGTCCAAAAGCCCATAGATTTTTGTTTAGACTCAGAAGGATGGATTGCGACATCAGCCCTGATCCTTCCTTTCAGATTAAGCAGAACTCTAGATTTTTGCTAATATACATACTTCACTAACTGGACACTTGGAGTGTGAATTTATTTGATCAGAGCTACAAAGAGCACCCTCAGGAGAACTGGGCAGGGGGATGGTAGGGCTTCCTGGAGCTAAATAAGGAATTCATCCAGGTTTATAAATTACTTTTGTAAACTAGTGTTTGCAGCCTGGATGTTCCACAGTCATCCAGCCTTCTCGTGACACCCCTTTATCATTTCTCGAAACTGCCTCGAGTCGCCTCCCAAATATTGTGGGAACCAGTGGTCCTCCCAAGACTTGGGAAGATTTCCCAGGCTTTACACCATCACGGTCTCCTCTTACTCCTGCTTCCCACTGTGACTCTTCTCTTCTCTGCACAGGGTGACTCTAGCATGGCTCACGTCCTCTTTTCTTTTCATTGTAATTCCCAAGGCACCACGAACACAAGGCTGCCACAGGTAGTAATTTTACTGAAGGTGTAGAGGAAGGGAAGGAGTGTCATTACAGCCTGGCAAACAACTAAAATTGGATATTGTGCCTCTTTGTCTTCATGGGAATCTCTTAGGGTCCAACTTTCCCCCTTTGGCATCCCGGCCTCCTGAGATGTTCCTAACCTCTTTTCACATCTCCCCCATCTCTGCACATCCATGCTTGTCCTCCCCTCTCTCCCAGGCAGCCAGCAGAAACTCAAAATCTTTCCCCTCATTATGCAGAGTATTTCAGCCCTCCAGGTAGGGCTTCTCCTTCGGTACCCTGGAGGGAGACATCACTGTTCACAGCCAAGGAGGTGATTTGTCTAAAACAGAGATGAACAAAGCATCTATTCCCTTCATATAAATGATGCCACTCCCCAGTATCTTGGTGCCTTATGCTCCAGAGTTCATGTTACATCCATGCTCATTCCTAGGATCGAGAAGTCCCCAGATCTGGCCACTTCACACTAAAAGACTTGAATTAGACAAGTCTCCTTGCTGCCTCTGACTTAACATCCATCTTCTTTCTTCCTCTCAGATCGCCCAGGGCTTGCCTGTGTTGAGAGGATAGAAAAATACCAAGATAGTTTCCTGCTGGCCTTTGAACACTATATCAATTACCGAAAACATCACGTGACACACTTTTGGCCAAAACTCCTGATGAAGGTGACAGACCTGCGGATGATTGGAGCCTGCCATGCCAGCCGCTTCCTGCACATGAAGGTGGAATGCCCCACGGAACTCTTCCCCCCATTGTTCTTGGAAGTGTTCGAAGATTAGATTGACTGAATTCATTCTCATAATTCCCACAGCACTACTGGGTGTCATTTCATTCCATTGCCTAGCTCTTTTTTGTTTGTTCCTTTGTTGCTTTGTGTTGGGAGGGATTGTTTGGGGATAAAAGAAGGTAGTCCTTGACATAGACATGGATGAAATTGCCCCTCAAATGCGGGTACTTGTAACTATTGCATTTTGTTCTCCAGTCCTTTGATGTGAATGCTTTGAAGGTTTTACAGTTGTGGAGGTGGGGGTGGGGACAATCATTAATTCACCAGCAACAAGCCATCACCAGCTCCCATCTGTCCCTGGTCAGAGACTCAAGCAAGCAAAATGGCACAGCAGAAGACTAAAGAAGCCTTAAAATCAACATAATATGGTCATCTTGATCCAATCCTGCTTTTTGCAGGGCTCAAGTTAGCAGGGCACACACCACCTTTGGTTAGATGTGGCTTTTCAACTTTCTAGGGAAAGGTCTCAACAAATTTTTATCTGTTCAAGAGCATGATGTTTTCAGCAGTCTTCATTCTCTCCTAGCAGCATAACTTGGAATGTACAGGAATATTTGTTCCCAAAATATCAATTTTTATAATTGTATGATTGAATTCAAATCATACAAGGGTGTGACTCAAAGATGGGCAGGTATTTGACTGAAACCAACAAGGAAAACAATTTTCTTCAGTGAGCCCAAAGAAATTAGAAATCTTCACCAATGTCAGTGATTCAAGTTTCCAAAAATTCACATAGTATTACCTCATAGGAGGAAGGCTTCTTTACAGCTTAGGCTCAGAGAAAAATTTCCACAGAAATCAAACCTATTTACAAAGCATCATCACTTTTCAATGACATCTGATCTGTCATCTCCCAAACTCCTGAAGTTATTTATCCTGATTGCATCTTTGCTAAGCTGACAACAGATTTCCCTACGGATCAAATCTTCTAATCAAGGAGAAAGAACAAGCTGAAATTTGAGACTTGTTCTGGAGGAATTCTAAGGAGAGATTAAGGTGGTTATATTCTGGGTTGAAGGAAATGCCGTGTTCTGAGAGCCCCCTGCATGGACTGATGGTTTGGGGATGCTTCCTTCTGGTCTTAGATCCTCAAGCTCTTTGCTCTACTCACAAATACTGTCTAGTCCCCTTTTCCCTCTGACTCTGAGGCTGGACTGTCGCTAAACAAAGACTGACCCTCTCCGTCCTTCTTATATCATTGCCCTGACATATATTCAACAGTCCTGCCGCCATGTACACGAACCCTCACTCACCTTTGCTGCCCAGCCCTCCTCCCCAATGGCAAACACTGGAGTAGCTTGTGCTCGGAAAATAAATGGTAACCCTTGATCCCTTCAGCGTCAGAAAATGGGCAAAGAATGTTCCCATGCAATTGAATGTATCTCATTCTTCACTGGATAGTAGTCATAAACTATTCCTTTGCTTGCCTTGTACTGCCTTATCCTGGAAATATTGGGGAAAATAAGCCATATCAGTAAGATTTACCTAAAAACAAAAGAATGAAAGTCACTGTGAAAACCAAGTGGACTAATTTTTTTTAATTGGCCCAGAAGTCAGGGTGCATAAGTTCTAGTTTGTGCTCTGTCGACTTGTAGATTTGTGACTTTGGGTCTTGGTTTTCTCACCTGGTGAATAAGTCATGAACTCTAAAATCCTTCCCATCCTTAATATTGTACTAATTTCAAGGGGGGGAGAACCTGGTTCTTTTGATTATTTCTTTCATATTCAAATTTCTAGCTTTATTAGACAAAAATTATGTCCCTCTTAACAGTTAAGAAAAGTATATTTAGTATTCATTCAAAATAAGAATTTGACGCACTAATCAACTTTAGAGAAATGCAGCATGGCCTTGGAAAAAGGAGATGAACAGCACTGGAAACAATCTGGGAGGAAAATGATATGTTTAATGCACTGAAACAATTATACTGGCTTCTGGGGAAAAGGAAAAAGAACATCGCTATGGAACTTGCTAACCAGAGAAAGGAAGTAGGTGAAGAGATTAAAGTTATAAACATGAAGTTCTTGGGTAGATTACCTGCTTTGACTTTATCTACAGACAGTTTTTTTGGTTTTCTTCTCTCTAGACAGCCCTCTAGCCCGTCTCCTTAAGTCTGTGCTTTATTAACATCTCAGCTCCCTCTCTTGTTGAAGAACTACTCCTTCAAACATGACCGCTTCATCAATCACCTTCTAGTTCCAGAATAACTAAGCTTTGCGGTGTGGAGCAAGCTTTCCCTCAGAAGGGAAGGAGAGGAAGGCAAACAGGTGGGGCACTGGAGGGTTCATAGACTCCTTGGGCATCAAGATGTCCCGGGAAAGTTTCCTCAATTTGTCAGAGATTCCCCAGTACATCAGACACTCCCAGATTTGAATGTATGGACAGAGCCTGATCTTAAGGTAAATTGGGATGCTTTGACGATTAACTATGATTGGGCATTGGCCAAATGGTACAGTCTATCTACAGTAATCCAGCCAGCCCCACGTAAATTTATGTTTTGTCCTCGGCTCCTTGAATGATTGCCCTAAACAGGCAAACCGCTGATCTAAAAATCTTGTTGAAGGCTGAATACTTGAAGCTGAGTAGGACATGCCTTAAAGTACTTTAGGTTGAAAGGAAAGGCTATAAGGACTCAAAGGCTCCTGACCCCAGTGGTCGAAGTGACTCGTTTCTTCTGTAACTGAGGTACGTAGTGCATCTCAAGACTCCATCTCATAAAACTCGATTAGGAGGGATTTGCTTTGGATTATTTTTTTAACTTTTTTTCTTATATTGTCTGAACTTTCAGACCAAGTGTGGACTTGATTGAAACCCCTCACAGCGGGGAGATAGCCCAGCAGAGGAGAACACACCTGTACAACTGGGATTCTTATTTATAAATCACTTAACTTTTCGAGATGAGTGGTGTGGGGTGGGGAGGGTGTCTTCATAACCCTCAAGTGTACTTTACTCTTCAATTTAGACGTGCAGTATTTCCAGAAATAGTGAAAAAAGTAAGATCTTTTCTTCTTTATGATTCTGCTCAAAACACCATGTGCCGCCTCAGAGCTTTTTCTAGTCAAATGAGCCTCAGTCCTCAATGACGCGCTTGCCGTGTTGATGCCTCAGCCCAGTGATGTCCCCTCACCTGTGCCCCGAGTGACACCTCTTCCATTGGCAGCATGGTCATCGAGTGGACCATCAGGCTCAGCTCTGCTCCAGCAACGCCATTCTCATTGCTCTTCCGTGAACAGGTGTGCAAGCCTTGGCCCCTCCTCAATACTAACCCCCAACCCCCACAGACTCAGGCTCCACGCAACTGCTGAGCACACTCAAAGCATGTCATTGTCAGTGATACATTTTTATTCTACGGAACTCTAACCTATTCGTGTCATATTGACCTTTTGCTGCATGAGTCATAAATTATGAAATCGGTCTTATGGTTTTTTGAAATGTAGCCAGCGTTTGTAAGGCTAAACCTTTTTCATAAACTGAATTTAAGTAAATAACCAAGCCACAGTTCCTCTCCAAAAGGGGAGTGCTTATGGACATTTGAATCTCTTTGCCCTTTCCAACGGCTATGGCACCACGTTCTAAAATAAGCTTGTAATTTTTCCTGTTATTTTAATAATATGGAAATATTAGCATAGTGTTTCTTTTGATAGTGATAGACTATAATCCATATTTAAATTTTATAGAGAAGAAATTTTATTGTACTGTGATGTAGATATTTATTATCCAGGTAAGGATTTGCCCGGTGTGTATTTTTTACAATTGAAACATTTTACTTTAATCTTTAAAAAAAAAAGTACATTAAAAACACAAACAAAAAAACAGACTGGGGGGGAAAAAAAAGGTTTGGCCTTATCACAGAATTTTTACTGTGCTGTATAAATGTTTGCAAATGCAAAAAGTGTGCATTTCTAGTGTGTTTCCACATTAATTAATGCCGCCTTCAAAAGCAATATCGTGCAGGTAAAACGCTGTTTGTGGCTTTCTGTTGCACAGTTGAAGCTGACCCACCTTATGCACAAGACAATCAAATGTAAATCTGTCATCCTCAGGATGCAGATAATAGTCATGTAAATTATGGAGCACAATGTAAGACAAAAGAAGACACTCTGCTTAATTACACATGTATTGTTGACATAGAAGATACCAGGGCATGAATGAGCTGACATTATGCCACTTTTTTCTTTTGGTTCTTCCTAAATAACTTGGCATTTTTCATTTGATTATAGAGCCAAATTAGTTCTCCATGCCTTCTTCAGAGAAAACACCTTTTTCCCCCATAACATTTTCATGCCCTGTGAATCAGGAAAATACTACAGAATAGGAAAAGATTTACAGTCATCAGAAGATTTGTTTTGCAAACAGTGTTAAGTGATATTGCTAGACTGGTAATATTTTCTTTCAGCCTAAAACTCTGTTGAAATCTGTGATCAAAATGTTTTAAACTCTCTGAAAAGAAAATTTGTATATTTGGGAAAAATGGATTTTTACATAGCTTTTGTATGCAGATATTAAATTGTAATTATGAATATAGTGGGCATAGATAAACTCATAAGCTTCAATTCTAAAAAAGAAAAAAAAGAAAAAGCTTATAATGGATATACTTTCCTGTCTCTTTCTTTACATATTATTATTTTCTAAATAGGAACTGAGTTGCCTGCTCTTCTCATCTCAGCTGCTTCCAAAAGGAGGGAAATGCAGATATAAGGGCATTAGTTTCATAAACATCTACTAGAATATGCAAATTTCTTGGGAGGCTGGTGTCGGGGGAAGGGAAAGAGAGAAGGAAAAGGCTGATGAAGGATTACCTCTTTGAAGGGACCACAAAGATGGGGTGAGGAGTGAAGAGTTAAGTTTTTGCAGCTCAAGGACTATAATCTTATAACGAAATGTTTCAGAATATTATTAGTGGAATTATACTAATATAATACTAATATTGTACTAATACACTATCAACATATATCTCAATCCCCATTGCCCTGAACACATGTTGAGACTCTTTCTGTGATGAGTGACAGAAAGCTAAATCAAACTGGCTTAAGCATAAAGGGAATTTCTTGACTGTAATATCTGGAAAGTCCAAGGGTAAGGTAGCTTCAGGCATGACTGAGTCTGGGTGCTCACTCAGTATTGTCAGGAAGTGCCTCTTTTCATCTCTCTGTGTAGATTTTCCTCTGCAGAAATTTCCTTCAGGTAGACTTCATGCTCACAAAGCCTTTTATCTTATAGTGGCCCCCAGTAGCTCTAAGATTAGCCTTATGGCTCCAAACCAGTGGAAAGAGAGTTTGTTTTTCCCCAACAGTTTCAGTACAAATGGTGGGCCAAATCCTCATTGGCCCAAACTGAGTCATGTGCCCATTCCTGAGCCAATCACTTTTCTCAGGAGAACAGATATGCTAATTAGCTTAATCTGCTGAAATCATGGAACTGGGGGGGCAGGAGGGAGGGGTAGGGAACAGGGATAATCAGCCCCATCTAAACTATGGACTGAGAGTTGGGGCAGGGATGATTTCTCAAAGAACATTCTAAGCCTTGCTACTATAAGAAGTGTGGAGGAAGAGCGAGCAAGCCAAGGCAACAAATGTCCATGCCAAAAGTGAAACCTGAAAGCACACCCGTTTTCACTACAGCAATGGAGACACCTTAACACAAAGGAAGCCTAGTACAATTTGGCCAGGTTGTGACCCAAATAAATACTCTCCACAAGAAGTATCTGATTACATTCTCTCTTCCCATTCTATTCAAAGGACTGTGTATAACTTTTATATTTACCTCTTTTCTACAATATGTACCTCTCAAATTCACCCTAATGAACACGTTTCCCTCCCCCAGGAAATTACATTATTCATTTTCTATTGGAGAGTTTTATATATATATTCCAGCTACATACAGTTCTTTACCCCTTTACACAGGCAAAGCCAACTCAGAACTAATGTGATATCTAATGGCTTGATTTGGGTTATGGAGCTGGTGTCATGTCACAAAACTGGACAATACTAATAATCTAGAATGAAGAGGAGCCAGAAGACAAAGTTGGTTTGCTTCCTCACCTTGAGATGATAGCTCGTCCTGGTTTCATATTTAGCTACTTAGGGCACATTGTAAATAAGTAGAATTGTTGTTAGGTTCATGTACACAAGTTCTGACACATTAAATGTTTGAACAAATGTTTAAACAATGTTTGAAATGAGAATTCATCTACCAGCTCTCATCTCCCATTATCAAAAATGAGGTTGATACAAACTTGGAGTGGAGGTTGTACATGCCTGGCCACAGAGCAGGTCCTGTGGCGTCTCATGCTTCAGGAACAAAAGCAATCTCCCAAGGAGGACAAGTTGGTGTCCACTCCCTCAGCTGGGCAGAGCCCATCTAGACTGGGTGGCAGATGAGGTGGCAAGTGGAGAGAAATAAGGGACTCTGGGCCCTGGGGCAATAAACAGAGCTTAGACAGTGTGCAGTGATCTGAGACAGGGGTTCCTCCAGCCAACGAGTTCTTCTGATTGGAGAAAGGGCACATATGGGCTCTCAAGGCCCAAAGAGAATTACGAAGATCAACAAACAACTAAACCTATATTTCACTGTAACCTGAATTTGCATGTATAGGGGCTTTGAATTTAATACAAACTGGTCATGTAAAGTGTCCACTTGGTACATTTTCTTGCAGTAGCTGAAAAAACTGAATAGACTATTCATTTAATTATACAATATCAGTTTTTTCTTATAGGTGGCTCATTTCAAGGGAAAATTTTTTCTATACAAATATCTAGCTGAAAATTTTGTAGAAGCCAATAGAAACTTTTATTTTTTCCACACAAAACTTTACTTTGGGGCAAACACTTTTGAAAACAACGCATATGAAAAGTGAAGCAGATGAAGTTATAATGAACACTCTTCTTCTCTCAGGACAGACTAACATCCTCGTCATCTCCTTTTAACTTTCTTGCTTGTAATACTAATTGCAATGAGGGAGGCAGATGTGTACAGAGTAAAACATCTTCAAGTTAGCAAATCTGAAAATTCTTGTGCCTACAAATCCCAAAGGGTACAGAGATATGAAAAACACTCCTCAGTTTTACCCTGAGTCCTAGAAAGATGCTGCAGTCTTATTTGTTGCAGATATTCAGGTGTATTTGAATTCTAAGGATGTTCTGATTTTCCCTATGGGTATTTTTAGCCTTGAAGAGACAGTTCAGGATTTCTCTACCTGAAGTCAAAGCCAAATAGAGTCTTTGTAACAATACATTATATCAAAAGATGAAGAACCCAAGACCACCAAGGATCATTCATTGGTAAGTGAGCTGCTTTGTAAGAATCCAATTGAACATTTCAGAAAATTCACCTTTATTTTCTCCAGCACTTTGACAAAAATACTACTCATTAGTTACTTGCCACTCGAGAGTCTCATGAGCCATCCCAAAGGATGTGCCAGGTGTATGTGCTGCCTTCCAGAGTTCTTCACGGTCACACTGGAGTATATAATAATGGTCCACCAGGTAATGAACACCTACTCTATGCCAGGAATCGTACTTGGCCCTCTATTTACCTCCAATCCTCCAAACAAACCTGTAAAGTAGGTGCTAGTATCCTCATTTGACAACGGGGAAATGGAGGCTCAGTGTGAATAAGCAACATATCCAACATCATGCAGGTGACAAGTGTCAGAGCACGTAGGATTCCAAGATCTGTGTTCTTTTTACAACCTGCACTAATAAGACCAGCATAAAGCCTTAGCTCCTCAAGAAAGAGAAAAGGAGACTCTTCTCTGAAAATGTTTACCATTCCCCTTCCAAAAGACTCTCCTACCCTAATGCAAAAACAGGTGCATGCTGGAGAAAGGCTACCTCACTTCTCATTAGGTTGTGTCTATTGCAAAGCCACTCGTTGATTTGCAATATTAAAGAGTAATTTCTCTTTGCAGGATCTATTTATAACCCAGCTGGCTTCTAGAGGTGTCAGCTTAACAAGAGGACATTTTGTTTTGCTAAGCATTTTGGGGTCTAAGTAGTTAAGTTTTGGGAGAGCCAAATTGCTCTGCATAAGGGAGGAAGAGAATTTATGGCAATGGGGGTGGGGGGAGGAGAAAGAAACAAGGTGATGGAAACACTTAAGTTTCAAGACGTGATACCATACTGTGACTCCCTCAACTTTGCATAATCAACTTAAAATTGGCAAATGCATGGTGCAGATGAATTTCTTACAGGAAGAAATGAAAAGGGACACTCAGCTATCATGTAGAGATGGAGCAGGAGAGCCCCAAAGCAAAGGGGACGCTCATAATATAATTATCTGAGAATTCATAGAATTCTGGAGGTTACTTTATCTGGTTTCAAAAAATTGAGAGAAGAGTTTTTTAAAGCAATTTCACCTTGCTCTGAAGAGAGGGCTCTAGCTGACATCTGGTAGTTACATTTACTTAAGACTGCACGTAGACATGGGGATAAATTAGTAAATTGAAAGTCCTTGCGGAATTTTCCACAGGAAAGCAATAAGAGCCTCTCTTACCCAACTTTTACTCTCACCCACAATTAAAGGAAGACAGCAAAAGTCTTAAGCCAAATATTAGCAACCAAACCCTTGGAGAGAAAATTTTTGCAATTTTCTCAATGTCTGAAATGTCATGGGATTAATATCAGGAATATGCTGGTAGGTTTTCCAAATCAACAAGAAAAAGGCATGAAATGCAATAGAAAAAATAGAATATTCAGAGAAGAAGCAGCCCAAATGGCTATCAAGTATATAGTGAGATCCCCCACCTCACTAATAATCAGAAATAGGAAAATTGACACCACTTTATACCCACAAATCAGGCAGACAGGAAATACCAAGTGTTAACAAGAATGTTAGAAGATGAGGACCTCCTCTGCTGCTAATGAGACTGTAAACTGATTCAGTCCATCTTTTCTATAGCCAGTAACTCTATATAACCAGGATCTGTTCCTGGGAACACACCTCAAACTCTCACACAGACGTATAGGCATGGTCATCCTAGCATCCCAGACTTTGGTATGAGGAACTGAGCTCAGGCTAGGGGAGAGGAGAAGAACAGAAGGTAGAGGGCTACCTACCATGAAAATCACTGCAGCATCAGAAACATTGAACTAGACCTGAGTACAGAAACATGTAAGAAACGAAACAAGACCTAGAACACTGTACTACTTACGTTAACTACATATGCAAAGGAACACCAGATATTTTACATGGAATCATACATAATCAAGGACATATATCAAGCACATTAGACTGAGTGCCTATGTGGAAGAGATGAAGAGAAAAAATGAAATAAAACAGGAGAAGGCTGGTGATTTTAGCCATCATGAAATGAGGAGGATGATTATCTCAAGTCCCCTTAAAAAACTGCCAGGTTTTAATCATCTCTTTACTATCTCTATCCTGAGTCACCCCATAACGGTATTTCCTGTGTGATAATGGGCATTAAATGACCGGATGACAGAATCCTGGTGAGGAACACAACCTATGGCCTCAGAACTAGGGAGATGAAATCAAAGATGGCCCGCAGATGACTAAGGGCAGAAAAGAGAGAAAAGGGTAAATTGTCCTAGTTGATCAATGATCTTCCAACTGCAGAACCCATTTTTCCAATCAAGAGTATCAAATGTGAAACTCCAAGACGTAGGAATGGAGAGAAAAGGCTAGGGTTGAATAGATCTGCCCACTTAGCCACTCCAAAGTCTCCAAAACAAATCTCTCTCCAGAGATCCCTAAATCTCCATCAGAGTTATGGAAACCTCTGATCTAGACATCTTTGCATTTATAAGCCAAGTCTGGAGTGATGAATGGGTGGGTCAACTTTATTTAAAGGCCAGAGTAGAATGACAATGTCTCCTTAACATCCATTGATAGTCTACAGAGAAACAGGACCTGGACCTAAGGATATGCGCCTGGGACAAGAATGGGAAACCCGAGAAATGGTCTTTTGCTGCCACTACTTCTGCTTTATCCTTTAAAACCAAATTAACAAGCCTCTTTTATTTTTATGAGCCTGATATTAAATATTTGATTTGTTTGTTCCGTGTAAGTGGCTCAAACAAATTTAAACTATTTCTATCTCTTCCAATTTCCCCTAATTAAGAGGGCCTCTGAACCCGGACCCAATCCATTTCACATGGGGAATGATCCAAGGACCTGGGATCGTTTAGCCTGTAGAAGACTTGAGGTGGCATTCTAGCTCTCATCCAGGTAGAACAGGAAATCAGTTTGTTCTCTGTTGCTTCCAAAGAGCATAGTCAGGATTAACAAGTGGAAGGAAGTCATTCAGAAGTCAATATTGGCTCAAAAGAAGGAAGAATTATGCTACAGCTAAACTGTCTAAAGTGGAAATAGAGAGTTCCCCATCACTCAGGTGTTCAAGCAAAGACTAAACTCTCATCTGACAATAAGGTAGTAAGAAGACTAGAAGCATCAAAGCAAATGACCTGTCAGATCTGCTCCAGCCCCAGGTCACATCCTGACCATGTCCTCGGGGGCCTGCTCCCCACAGTTGCTCAGGTTTTAGGCGGTCCCTGATGCTGTATTCTAGGTTCTCCACAAGGAAACACGTGAGATGAACCTCAGTGAGATGCAACTTCTGGAGCCGCTTACTTTGAATGTATAATCATCCCCTGCGAAAGCAGATGAGCTGATAAAGTCAAGTCTACCATCTGTCCCTCTGTGCTTTTTCAACGATCATCCTACTAGTTCCTGAGAAAATCTTCTCACACTGCCATGACTCAGGCTGATCTGAAACCATTACCAGAGAAAATGATGTGCCAGAATCTAAGAGCAGCTCTAAAGTGAGAAAACATAGAGCAAATAAATTCCGGGATAGTCTGACACACAGGGGACATTATGTTGCCATTGGTTTACTAGAATTATGTTGAATACTGCAGGCTCTATTAAGAGCCCGCATCATAACATGAATCTCAATTTACTTGCCTCTGGTTGAGACTCTGCACGTTGGTTGTTTGCCCAGGCACGCATTTATTTTGACCAAAATTAGTCTTAATCAGCTTGGTTTGAGTAATGATGTAGCCAAAAGAACACAGCCAGCAAGCAATTCAAGAGGCTTCTCCAACAATTCATAGATTAGAGAAGAACAGAACTTTAAAAATATATTTTGCAAGGAATTAATCCCTCTCCTACATTTCAGAACGCTTTTATTCAGTTTAATTAGCGTTATCAAAAGCTGTGGTTGTTCAACTCGGAAAGGTGTCTGGGGAATGAAGAGGGCACTGTGGATGGACTGGTGACATAAAATTGTCAGGGCAGGGGGTTGTATTTTAAAGTTCTGCTGTAAGCTCTCAGCTCCTTCTGCAGGGCGCCTGGTGAGGCTTTAGGGCTAAGAAGATGGCTTATTTTGAATGTCTATCAAAAGCGGGCATGGTTAGATTCTGACCACTCTAAATTACTGTGGGCTACAAGCAAGATTGAAAATGTGCCGGTGCGACTTTTTCTTCCAAAATAGTGATTACGAGTCACATATTTACAAGGACTGAGGACACCCAGCTTGTTGTAAAAACATTTCAACTGCGATCAGCCTTGTCATCCCGAAGAATCCCTTCATTTCACATCCAAGTGCAGGCTTCTTTCTCCCTAGAAATAAGACCATACTCTCTCCACGAAAAAATGCATAAATCCATCTCATCCAGACAGGAAAACTGGGTGGGAGACGGGGAGCAAGCAGCACCACAATTCTGAAAAGTATGGTGTCCATGGCACATAAAAATAAAACTACTAACGCCAGAGATTCAAAGAAAGTATATTCTTAACTCGAACCCAGGGAGCTCTGGGGGTTCCGTGGACTTATTCTCAAAAGTCAACAAAATTTCTATTTAAGAAATTTTTAATTTCTGGTTTCATTCCAAAAGTAATCTTAAAACTTACCGTAAGGCATATTTTTGATCATCTGGATCAGCTCAAACCCAAATACAAAATTTCAATCATTCATATGCATTTATGTGTACAATGCCTTCAATGTCAGGTAATACACTTTAATTGTTGCAAGCTAATGAGGACCAACAAAAAGCAGAGCTACTATATAAATGATGCAGTCACAACAAAACCCACAGCATCATGGCTCTCTGGGCCCAGGAAAGGTTTGGCAGTAGTCAACGAGAGAAAAGTGGTGGCAACTGGAGTATCACAACTAAGGGCTACCCAAATCTGGGACATCTAAGAACCACTCAAGAGGCATTTGGCACAGATATAGGGAAATTTTTTAAAAGATGTATCAGCCCTAATAATATTTTTCCGTTAATTATCTAAGGCAGCATGGTTGTTTTGTCAGTGAGGGAGAGAGAAGATACTGTTTCCAATCTTTCCCCAGGGCATCTTTATCTACTTTGATAACGGACAGCTTGTTCTATAGGTGAGGTACTTCTGAAGTAAGGCAAATTTTCTTGACTGAGACTAGAAAACATTTCCTCAATTGCTGAGGGGAGATGAGAAGTAAAATGAGCTCAGACTCTAGTGGGTCCTGAGAAAACCTGAACCTGGTCCATCTAGGAGCCCAATGGAGGAACAGAAACTTCAGTTAAGTTTGGGGCAATCCGAGAGCAGACAGGACTCGGACTCCCATTCTTGGACTGAGGTTATGAAGACAGCGAGACCCCAAAAGAGAAATGGACACGTCGGGGACAAGTTCCCCAAGCCTCAAAATAACAAGGAAATGGCAAGAAAATCTTGCGATGCTGAGAGAGGCCTCAAAGTAACCTGAGTTTAGATAACCCTGAAAAATTTCCCATAGCCCAATTTGATATAGGAGCAGAAGAATCCTTGTGTGCACTGTGTACTTAAGAATGGCACACAAATTAGCTGAGAGAGTGAGAGAGAACTTGAGTGAAAAGGCTTGTAGTCAAGAATGAGCAATAAGCTAGGCCCTGCGTGGACCAACAATGGAACATTAGAGGACTCAGCTGATGCCACTGTGGATTGATGACAACAACAACCAGATGCCTTACCCATGACTTGACACCATAGTGGGGCTACTCTCAAATTTTAATGTACCTTAATATTACCTGTAGAGCTTGCTAATGTACAGATGTCTAGGCCCCACTCCAGAGTTCCTCACTCAGTAGGTCTGAGATGAGGACTGAGAATCTGCATTTCTAACAAGTTCTCAGGTGATGCCAATATTGCTGCTTTGGGGCCCACACTTGGAAAATCACTACTATCATGGATCCTAGCCCCTAAGTTATGTGAAACCCAGATATAATAGGGAACTCCCAGCATAATGGAGCTCATACTAGGAGTATACTTACGGGAAAATACAGTTTCACTTTCTCATACAGCTGCACATGGGAATTAAGATTTGTATCCATCATGGAGATAGGGACAAGTGGTTTCCTAAATCTCTATTTGGTTGTTTTTCCACTGGAAAGCATCACTTCCTATTCTATTGCAACACTGAATGTAATTCTTAAATAGCCCCAGTAACATAATAGAGATTTATTTCTTCACTTAATGGAAAAAGTTCACTAAGTGTTGGAACCACTGTCGAGTGTAAAATATTCTAAAAAATTATAGCAATGATTCTTCTAAAATACATCATATCAGGTCAGTTCCCTGCTCAAAATTCCCCAGTAGCTTCCCATGTCACTCAAGTAAAATTTGCAGGCCGTCACACTGTGGCCTGCAAGGCTGTACGTGGCCTGGGACCCAGACACCCCTCTGTCCTCTTCTACACTCGCAGCACTGATCGCTCACTCCGCCCTAATACATTGACCTATCTGCTGTTCTGGAAAAGTAAAGGACATTCACACCTCAGGACCTTGTGTGCTGTTTCCTCGGCCTGAAATAGCAGCTCCCTCCCCGCCTCCCTTCAGGCCTCTACTCAGATATCGCTTCTCAGAGAGGATTTCCCTCTTCATTAATACAAACTAGCTCCCTTCACCTTCATCTCCCTCCACCTTCCACCTGCTTTGCCCCATTTCTTTTTTTTCCCGTCACTTGTCATGACCTGACATAGTATATTTTAGTTTTTACAATTTTTTAACTGTCTGCTAGAATGCAAACTCCATGAAAGAAGGAAATTTGCTTTGTTTACAGCTAGATCTCCAGTGCCTACAAAGTACCTGGCACATAACACCACTTGGTAAATAATTGTCAAGTGAACCAACAGAAAGAAAGGCCCAGCAGTCCAAGGAACCAACAACCCCTCCTACAAACACTCAGAGAGGCGTAAGGGAAAGTCTTCTGCCCAAAGTGTCCCCCCACCACGTTGTTTTTGCGTGCCCACCTTCCCCTTCCTCTCTCACCCCCAAACACCCCATCCACCAGCACTAAGGAAGACCTATGTATATGCTGTTTGCAAGAACAAAGAAGGCAACAACACACTGGTGAGGCAAAGGGGAAGCCAGGGGCAAGGAGAAGATTCCTTCTCCACATCAGATAACCCAAACTCCAGTGAGGACACAAAAGAATGGCCTGTGATCCCATGGCCCGGGGACAACCACAGTTGACATTCAGGTAGATAAACATCCTTCCATACATTTTTATGTGCATAGACACACAGCATATTAATCACTTCTTTAACTTTCAATGTAGACCTGATTCCAGACAAAGAGTTCTAAGGGTTAATCCAAAAGGACTATAAAATCATAAGATTAGATCAACAGAAGAGATAGGAAGGGGGCAGGCAGAAGAAGCTCACGCTTAAACAATATTTTCCCTCGTCTTTCTAGAAGCTGAGAATTTCTCTGCTCCAAGGTCAACAACCATAATTGTTTTTGATAAGTAACATATTTAGATAAGTGATGTCAAAAGGGTCAAAAACTCTTTTCATTCTCAGCTTTATCAGAAATATGGAAGCGCCACAATTTAGCACTCAATTATCACCATCTTCCTTGGAGAGATTTAAAAACTTAATGAGTTTGTCCTTTTGTGTGAGCAGAGAGTTCAAATTGAAAGAATCCTTCCAATGAATCACATTAAAATTTATTCCAAATGTCTTTTAACATTTGGACCTTAACAAAGAGACTGAGTTTTTTTCTGAATCAAAATGTATCTTCCTGCTTAATGTAATGATAAATTTCCACAGAAACTGCCCAGGTTACACTTCAATGAAACCAAAGATCCAGAGAAGTCACAAGAAAGAGATTGAAGTGACTTTCAATTTAAAGTGATTAGGAATCAGGAAAAGCAACCTTTCTGGATGTCAAAGTTTAACAAACTCTCAAGTTCTGGGTTTGGAACTTAGAACACTTGTGTTAAGTGGCACTAAGGCATTCTACTTCACAGCATATACCTTTTTCTTAATTTTTCTCCTCCTTTTTCTTCATGCTCTCCATCCATTCCTATCACAGAGTAGATACATACAAAGCTTTTAGTAAAATTTATAAATGAATGGATGAATAAATATCTTTATGTATCCATCAGAAATCCCACTATGTCCTGGTAATTTATTAATATCGAGTTTGCATTTGTTATCTTATTGATTCCTAATGAAAAAACCAATGTGGTGGAATTATATTTCCAACAGCCTTTGCAGTGGACAGCAGCATGAGGTGGGAAGATCATGGGCTTCTGAATACAGATGTGAATTTGAAGGCTGGCCTCATTACCTCTTGTGTCCTTGGATAAGTCGTTTGACTTTCTTTTGCCTCAAATATTTGTTTGTGAGATGGGAATAATAGTATATATTTTGTGTTGAGAGAGACAATTCTCCATGAGTTTCTCACATTCACACATGGTGTGTAGGGTATGCCAAGAGTGAAAGGCCCTGACTGCTCTCTAACCAGGCCAGTTCTCAGGGTTGTACTTGTAGTGAGCAGCCTTCGAGGATGAGCTAATGTCTCCCCCTAAAACAAAGAGCACAATTACTTATTACTTGTTATAAAAGTGTCAGACTCATGGCGCTGGCCCCGTGGCCGAGTGGTTAAGTTTGTGCGCTCCGCTGCAGGCGGCCCAGTGTTTCGTGGGTTCGAATCCTGGGCGCGGACATGGCACTGCTCATCAAACCACGCTGAGGCAGCATCCCACATGCCACAACTAGAAGGACCCACAACGAAGAATATACAACTATGTACTGGGGGGCTTTGGGGAGAAAAAGGGGAAAAAAAAGTGTCAGACTCCAAGAGCTCAGGGTTCCCCAGCTCCAACACAAACCCACTGTGGACATAGTACCCATCTGGACCTGTGTGGACCTGCCCAGCTGGATCTTGGGTACCAAGGGGAACCGACACAAAATGCTGATGCTTATGCTCTTTGCTGTGACATGAGTCATAAAATCCTTTATCTCTGATCCAGGAGTCTCATCTGCTAGCAACAGAAATAAGAGACTAATATTCACTGGAAAATCCATTTTGCACATTAACAGGTTAACTTATTAGTTTGTAAGTAGCATAAAATAAAATCCCACACCTGACCCTTCACGGGGTTGTGGAAAGATTAAATGAGATAGTCTAAATAAAGCACCTGGCATAGAGTGGGCACTAAATAAACACAAATAACATCTTCCCTTTAACATCTTGTTTAAATTTCTTTAACTATTTTAGGTGAATAGTTCTTGACAAAATCACGACGATAGTAAGGTGGCTCCTTTACCTCCTTCCACCTTTCCCGTACAATCTACCATGTGTCTGTCCCACATGTAGTCATAACCACATTCTCCGGGATGGGCTTACAGCAGCGACCTCTCGGAGGTATGAGTGCTTGTAATAGTAGAAAACTCTTGAAAGTTGAAGAATATGCAAGGCATGGGTCTCTAATACCTTCATTTCAGACCTGGGGTGGGGTAGATATTTTGGGGCATGAGACCACAAATCCTAACACTGCTTGCCAGATTCATCACCCTTCCATCCCAACACTGGGTCCTCTGAACTTCACATCAGGGGAGGAGAAGGAAGGCAATTTTAGAAACAGAGTTTATGCCAAAAGATAAAAGTCTTTTCTGATAACTGAGAAGGTTCAGATGATGCAAAGGAATGTCACAGACTCTTTACCGGATGCTCATAACCTGGTCTTTGCCTCCAAACAAGGTATCTTGGGGTCTTGCTCTCTGTATTGGGCTCCTATTTCTGCTGTAAAAAATTGCCACAAATTTGGTGTCTTAAACAATACAAATTAGTTACCTTACAGTTCTGTAAATCAAAAGTCCAACCCAGATTTCATCAGGCTAAAATCAAGCTGTTGGCAGGGCTGCTTTCTTTTCTGGAGGTTCTAGGGAGAACCTTTTTCCTTGCCTTATCTAGCTCTGAGTGACCACCTGCGTCTCTTGGCTCATGGCCCTTTCCGCCATTCTTGGTAGGTCAAGTCCTTCTCACATTGCTGTCTCTGTGGTTCTCTGTAGCCAGAAAGGTTTTCTGCTTTTAAGGAATCATGTGGTCACATTGGATCCACTAGGATAATGCACATCATCTCCCATCTCAAGGTCCTTAATCACATCTGCAAAGACTCTTTTGCCAAGGAAAGTAACATAGTCACATATCCAAGGGAGTGGGAATTAGAAGCTAGGCTATTTAGGACTTTGGGGAAGGAAATTATTCTGTCTACCATACTCTACTTCTAGAACCCTGCCAAGATTTGCTAATTCTCAGAGTTGATCAACTTGACCATTTATCAGAAGCATTAAAATATTTCTAAAGCTGAAAATCTCTGCCATGGAGAGGAGAACAAACAGCACCAAGTGATAGAGCAACTTTAAATTTGTTTCAATTTCCACACATTGTCAGGAAAAATAATCAGAGGAATGCTCCTGGGATTCTAATGGTAGCCTCTCGGTGCCTGTAACCATAGTGATGGAAATTACAAGAAGAATGTTAGTTTATATGAAAGCAGATGAAACCAAAGCCTTGGCCCATACAGCAAACCTCTGGGTGGCAATGTGTTCCATAAGAGTGGAGTCTGAAGCATCCAAATTGCTTTTTCTTGAAACATCTGGAACATCTGAAATGACTCCTACCCAGGAGATTGTCTTAATGGTATAAGATTTGTGGGCAATTCAAGTGATATGACAATGTGAGGATCCTTATCTGAGAAGTAGGGGAAAGCATAGTCAGTAGTAGGGAGAAAGCATGTATGCACCTTGTAGATAAAGATGCGTATCAAATTCACACCCACAGGAAAATTCATTTATTCAGAAATACTTATTGAGCAACTTCGTATGCAAAAAAAAGAAAAAAAGGACTAGGCTGGGTGCTCTGGACTTGAGGATAAATTAGTCAAGAAGCCAACCCTTATCGAAGTTACACTCTAGCATTGAAGGTAAGAAACAAATTATTCTATGAGTCAGAGATGAATAGTTCTCTAAAGCAGCGCTTCTCAAACTTTAATGTGCCTACACGTCTCTTGTTAAAATGCGGATTCAGTGAGCACCGGGTGAGTCCTGAGATTCTGAGTTCCTAACAAGCCCACAAATGATGGCGATGCCAATGGTGCCGGTCCAAGGACGATGATTTGAGTAGCCAAGATCTAGAGCAGTATTTCTAAAACCTCACTGAGCTTAAGAATCACCCAGGGAAATTTTACAAACAAAAGATGCCCAGGTTCTTCCTGTGGAGGTTCAGTTGTAATTAAAGTGTAAGAGGAGGCATCAGTATTATGATTTTATGTGCAGCAAACCATTAACACATTGCTTATTATCCTAGCTATTAAAAAATCTTGGGAGGCACTTCTCAAAGTGTGGACCCCAGACCAGCAACATCAACATCACCTGGGAACTGGTCAGAAACATCATTGCTGGGCCCCACCCCAGACCTACTGAATCAGAAACTCTGGGAGTGGGGTCCAAAAATCTGTGGGTCAGCAAACCTATCAGGTGATTCTGATGCAAAATCAAGTTTGAGAATCACCGATCTAGGGCAGCTGTTTTCAATCAGAAAAGCAAATTCTAATCACCTGGAGAGCATTTCAAAACTACAGATGCCCTAGCCCCAGCCAGTTTCTGAATCAATTGGTCTGGGGTGGGGTCTTGAACAAGGTATGATTGAAAACATCCACAAGTGGTGGCTCTAATGTGTCACCAGACCAAGAACCACTGATCTAGGGAATTGTCCAGAAAAATCATCTCCTTCTCTTCTCATTTATTTGTTCATTTCTTCCACACATTTTATAGAACAACTACTCAGTATATATCATCAAAGAACTCCTTCCTCAGGAGACCAAAGAGCTTGGCAGTGGGGAGTAGCACAAAATGAGGAGTAAACCAGGCAGCAGGGATAAGCACAGAGATGAGAGCCCATGAGCAGAGAGGATGGAGCCAAGCAGGACAGATTGGAGGCCAGGAATCCAGTGGAGGCCAGTACAATAGCCTAGGCCTCCCTCCTTGGTTTCTAAACTTAATAGACATAGGTGAAGAGACCAGAAAAGAAAAACAGACTGTTTCTCTACCAGAAGAACCCTGACCAACCGATTACTGTCGGGCATGAGCTTGCCACCTCCATTGGTATTCCTTTCTGCATGTAATCAACATGTTCCTGTTTAACAGCACTCACTCCTTCTCTCTCTCTCTCCTATCTCTCTCTCTCTCTCTCTCTCCCCCTCTCCCTCACTCTCTCGCTCTCATTCTGCAGCGTGCTGTGGATTAGTACCAATAAGTTTTAGAATGTTAGGGTCCCATATCGTCATCATCTACAGATTGAGTGAGCAGAGAGAGGAGGAATCCCAGAGAAGTTTCGTATCAATTAGGCCTTGTTTTGAGTATCCCTGAAAAACAGTTAAAAGTGAGCAGTTCTTAAGTCTCTTTCCTGGTGACAATAATGGGTGGTGGCCCATCCTTTCTTAAGAACTCCTGATAAGCAATGAATCCACTCTCCACCCTGGAAACTGAGTGGACTTTTTGCTTCATGTGGCTCCCATGATTCGGCTTCAAGGAACATGTGCCAAGAGAGGCTTCCATCCCATCTTGAAGTGAACAAAGTAGAGGGCTTATGAAAATTCTTCCAATAGCCCTCTTTACTAAACTTAACACACGTACTACCCCAGAAAGCAGTACCAGCATGGACAACTACTCTAGTCTAAGTCACAGAAACTAAAGAAGCAGTTGTAATATGTTTTCTGTCCGATGCATATGCAGGATCAGCAAGCATGGGAAATGCGTGCAAACCCCTACACAGGGATGGTGGGCTATACGTGCATGTTACGTATTCACACTGTGGATTCTGTAAGAAGAATCCCCTTGAGAGCATCCCATTCAAAATTCATCCATAGGTAGCTTAAAAGCCACCTCAGTTGTCATATCACCTACAATGATTATTCACATGCACAGGAACCAAGAGAGCATATCATACTCTGAAGGTCAGAGAAGATTCCCAACACTACAGTCAGGGTGCATTTGGGGGAGCAGTGGGAATATCGTTCAATATGTGGGATGAAGCCAAATAATAAAATTGTTCTTTCAAAGAGCTTTCAAATGCTGCATAGGATAAACTGCCAGAAGCCTGAGGAATTATAAATAGAGCTTCGTGTATTTTGTGCAAATGCCATATATTCATTTCAAAGAGTGTTTGGTTCCTGTTGTATTATGCCTGTCAGTACAGCATAACGTTTAAGAGTGTGGACCCTGCAGCCAGACTACCTGAGTTTGATTCCTGATTGCTACTTAATAAACATGGGGGCCTGTGCAAGATCCTCACTTTTCTCATCTCAAAAATGGGTATAATAATAATATCTATATCATAGGATTGTCATGAAGATTATTGAGACAATGCATATAAAGTTATTAGTACTGTGTCTGGCATATTGTTGGTGTCCAGTGAACTTTGGCTATAATGGTTTCTAGGAAGCTAAGGTTCTCAGCAGCCAGCCCTGGTAGTCTAGTGGTTAAGATTCAAGTTTGTTTCCTGGTCAGGTCTATCAGTTACCATACTGTGGCAGCTGTGTGTTGCTGTGATGCTGAAAGCTATGTTATCAGTATTTCAAATACCAGCAGAGTCACCCACGGTGGACAGGTTTCAGCAAAGCTTCCAGACTCAGACAGACTAGAAAGAAAAACCTGGCCACCCACCTTTGAAAAAACTGGCCATGAAAACCCTATGAATAGCAGTGGAGCATTGTCTGATACAGCGCCGGAAGGTGAGAGGATGGCACAAAATACTGGGCAGGGTTCCGCCCTGCTGTATCCAGGGTCTCCAGGAGTGGGAATCAACGGGACAGCACTAATAACAAAAAAGGACTTAGCATATTCACTGAAGGGGGTTACACGGGTCGGGGTAATACTAAAGACAATTCATTGAGACCTGGTAAGCACTGTAAATGCATAGTAAGTTCTTCACTTAAAGCTGTATCAATATTCAGTTCCTGAACACAATCTATTCCTTACTCTTCTAGCTGGAGGACTGCATTTTGATGATATTTGATCATGGCATCAAAAAAGACTAAATTCATGGAAAGACAGAAATTGCTTCCTCATAAAACGGGATAACTGAATAAAAAATGAGAAATATAAGTTTGGGAAGTCTGAACAGACTTCCACATCAACTCTGCTTTATCCTCCAAAAAGGAGTCTTTCAGGGTCAATTTAAGTAAAAATTAAATTTACTAAGGGAAATAATTTAAGCAGCTGTGTTAATTAACTGTTAGAGTCATAGACTTGGTTACCTTAACACTATGTTGTCTAGAGATGATTAGATGAAAACTTGTATTTATTTCATCAGCCCTGCTAATTTCCTATGACACCCATGATATTCCCTATAGCCCTTCTTACCTATAGATTTCATGGACATAAGAGACCTAGATTCCAGTTTTATATGTAAAAATTAAACAACTGGGGATTTCAGAAGCAACATAAATATCAATATCCATCTTACAGGAGTTGCAGATAGGAAAAAGATTGAATTAGAATGAGGAGTAACGCTAAGAAATAAATGGAATAAGATTTTCAAGAGTATATGAGTTTTCAAATTGAAAGTGTCAAGAAGAATAAATTTTTTAAAAAGACCAACACCTACAACATTGTGGTGACATCTCAGATAACCAAGGATTAAAAGAAAAATCCTAAAACTTTCAAAGAAAATAAATAAATAGATAGAAAGATAAATAAATACATGTGAAGCAGATGGTATCACATTTCTCATTGTAATACTAGGGGCAGGAAGACAATGGAACAGGATCTTGAAATTATTTTCAACTTGTAATTATAACCTAATCTATGAGAGAAAAATAAATATTTTCTAATATTCAAAAACTCAGAAACCACAATCTCAACAAAAAGAATAAAATATCTTGGAATAAATTTAACCCAGGAAGTGAAAGATCTATACAATGAAAACCGCAAGACTGGTGCTGGCTCCATGGCCAAGTGGTTAAGTTCGCACACTGCGTTGCAGAGGCCCAGGGTTCGGATCCTGGGCGCAGACATGGCACTGCTCATCAGGCCACGTTGAGGTGGCATCCCATATCCCACAACTAGAAGGACCTGCAACTAAGATATACAACTGTGTACGGTGGGGGGGTTTGGGAAATAAAGCAGAAAAACAAAAAAAGATTGGCAACAGTTGTTAGCCCAGGTGCCAAACTTTAAAAAAAAAAAAAAAAGGAAGATTGGCAACAAGTTGTTAGCCCAGGTGCCAATCTTTAAGAAAAAAAAAAGAAAACCACAAGACTTTCCTGAAAGAAATTGATGATGACATAAAGAGATGGAAAGACATTCCATGCACAAGGATTGGAAGAATAAACTTAGTTAAAATGTCTGTACTACCTAAAGCAATCTACAGATTCAGTGCAATCGCAAACAGAATCCCAATGACATTCTTCACAGAAATAGAACAAAGAATCCTAAAATTCATATGGGGCAACAAAAGACCCCGAATAGCTAAAGCAATCCTGAGAAAAAAGAACAAAGCTGGAGGCATCACAATCCCTGACTTCAAAATATACTACAAAGCTACAGTAATCAAAACAGCATGGTACTGGTACAAAAACAAGTGCACAGATCAACGGAACAGAATTGAAAGCCCAGAAGTAAAACCACACATCTATGAACAGCTAATCTTCGACAAAGGAGCTGAGGGCCTACAATAGAGAAAAGAAAGTCTCTTCAACAGATGGTGTGGGAAAATTGGACAGCCACATGTAAAAGAATGAAAATAGACCATTCTTTTTATGTCATTCACAAAAATAAACTCAAAATGGATCAAAGACTTAAAGGTAAGACCTGAAACCATAACACTTCCGGAAGAAAATATAGGCAGTACACTCTGACTTCAGTATCAAAAGGATCTTTTGGACACCATGTCTTCTTAGACAAGGGAAACAATAGAAAGAATAAACAAATGAGACTGCATCAGACTAAAGAGCTTCTTCAAGGCAAGGGAAAACAGGATTGAAACAAAACACAACCCACCAACTGGGAAAAAATATTTGCAAATTGTATATCAGACAAAGGGTTAATCTCCACAATACATAAAGAAGTCATACAACTCAACGACAAAAAATCAAACAACCTGATCAAAAAATGGGCAGGGGATATGAATGGACATTTCTCCTAAGAAGATATATGGATGGCCAATAGGCACATGAAAAGATTCTCATCATCACTGATCATCAGGGAAATGCAAATCAAAACTACACTAAGATATCACCTTACACCTGTTAGAATGGCTAAAATAACCAAAACAAAAAATAACAAATGTTGGAGAGGTTGTGGAGAAAAAGGAACCCTCATACACTGCTGGTGGGAATGCAAACTGGTGCAGCCACTATGGAAAACAGTATGGAGATTTCTCAAAAAATTAAAAATAGAAATACCATATGACCCAGCCATCCTACTACTGGGTTTCTATCCAAAGAACCTGAAATCAGCAATTCAAAGAGACCCATGCACCCCTATGTTGATTGCAGCATTAGTCACAATAGCCAAGACGTGAAAGCAACCTAAGTGCCCATCAACTGATGATTAGATAAAGAAGATAGGGTATATATTTTCAATGGAATACTCCTCAGACATAAAAAAGGATAAAATCGTCCCATTCACAACAACCTGGATGGACCTTGAGGGTATTATGTTAAGCGAAACAAGCCAGACAGAGAAAGACAATTTCTGTATGACTCCACTCACGTGTGGAAGATAAACAAACATGTGGACAAAGAGAACAGATTAGTGGTTACCAAGGGAAAGGCGGGTTGGGAGGTAAGCACAAAGGGTGAAGTGGTGCACCTATAATATGACTGACAAATAATAATGTACCACTGAAATTTCACAAGGTTGTAAACTATCATAACCTCAATAAAAAATAAAATAGAAAAAAACTCCGAAAGTTTGTCATCCATGGACTCTGACAAAATGTCTAGACAATGTGTCTAGAGGGGAAAAAAAAAACAGAACAAAAAATTAACCTAAAAGCTGATGGAAGATAATAGCAATCTGGAATTACCTCACAACATGAGAGATTGTCAGGAAAGGAGAGAAGGAAAAAAAGGAAAGGCATGCTAAGTTTCTTCAGTTTTTGAGAGAAGGAAGCAGATATTGAATAGGAAAAATGTAGAGTTTAATACATATATTGACAGTTTTTAATGTTATTTTTTAAACAGTGGAAAGGAAGGTACATACAACTTCAGTTATTCTGTTAAGCACTTCGCTAACTATAGAAGCTATAAAAAACAGACTGGAACATTTGTATAAAAATTTAAAATTATTGCAGGCCAAAGAAACCACAAACAGTGTTAAAATGGCAAGGAACAGATAAGCTTCATACTGGGAGAAAATATTCGCATACCATATGTCCAACAAAAGATGTGTATCCAGAATATATAAAGAACTCTCAGAAATCAACAGTAAAAAACAAACAACCCAATTTTTTAATGAGCAAATTACTTTACAGACACTTGATCAGAGAGGACATGAGGACGGCAAATAGGCACGTGTGAAAATATTCTACATCGTTAGGCATTAGGGAATGCAAATTAAAATCACAACAAGATACCATGACATACATATTAGAGTGCACAAAATAAAAAATACAATACCAAATTCTGAGCAGATGCAGAGTAACTGGAACTCTCTCACACACTGATGATGAGAATGCAAATGGTAAAGCCATTTTGGAAAACAGATCAAAAATATAAATATTTTAGAAACATGTGGGAAATATGCACTCTCACAAACATACTGATGATTACATTAATGGGCTCAGACTTCTTGAAGAGTAATCTGACAGTATCCATTAATGTGTTTAAGTGTACACACCATTTGACCAAGAATTTCCACTTGTAGGTACCTGTTCTTCCTGCATAAAGAAACATGCACAAGGCTGTCTTGTGCATCATCGTTTGTAAGCTCAGAAAATTGGAAACAAAGCAAATTCTCATCCAATTTTGGAAGAGTCCTATTTTGAAATACTGCACATCTTCTAAAAAGAATGAGCTGGGGGCTGGCCCCGTGGCCCAGTGGTTAAGTTTGCACGCTCCGCTGCAGGCGGCCCAGCGTTTCATTGGTTCGAATCCTGGGGGCGGACATGGCACTGCTCATCAAACCACGCTGAGGCAGCGTCCCACATGCCACAACTAGAAGGACCCACAACAAAGAATATACAACTATGTACTGGGGGGCTTTGGGGAGAAAAAGGAAAAAATAAAATCTTAAAAAAAAAAAGAATGAGCTGTATACCAACTTAAGGCATAGGTTAAAGTATTTTTTTAAAGGATATCATAGAACAGTATATAAAATGTATAATTTATTTTTAAAATATATTTATAATGTAGGTATAGATATGTATAGAAATGTTTTTTTAATGTATAGATAAAAGAAGCAGAAATATACTTTAGATTGTTGACAATGATTTCCCCTTGGAAAGGGAGTAAGAATGAGTGGAAAGAAGGATATATTCTGTGCAGTTTCTGTACAGAATCTTTTACAATAATAATATATTCTTGTATTATTTATGAATTTTAAAAATGTCAAAGAATCTTTAGATTATTTTTTCAAATACCCTGCATAAAACACAGAAAGTAGAAGTAAAACTAGACACTAACAAGTTAAGCTAAACTTAGCGACAGCTGGTAGATACTACAAATAGGTTCATTACAACAATAAATATAAACAAGCATTCTCCCACATAAAATGTGGGCTGAATGAAATAATAAATGTAACAATTGGCTGGCTAAAACAGACACAACTAAAATAATTTTTTTAATTGACAGACAAAATTTAGGAGAAGATCTAAGGCAGGTGCAAGGATTAAGGCAGGCTGTGGACGACGGACGTGTTGTTTTAAAAGGCAATGCAACAAGTCAGGTGATGTACTTGGAGTCAGGGCAAGCAACTGAGCACTGATTGCCTAACCCTCAGGCTACTTCTCACAATTATCTTGTCTGTGTGGCCCTTGTAGGCATTTGATTTGGAGGGCCCCTAACCCTCTGAGAACATTATAAGAGCAGAGTTACAGAAGCGTAATGGTAAGAATCATAAAAATCATAATCATAGTCATAAACAGTATTTAACCATTAACATCTGTATCACCATAAAAAGCATTGAAAGATGAACTAGTCATTAAAAAGAAAACTAGCAAACTATAGATTAAAGAATAAAAATCCAACAGTACTGAATTTATATGTCCCAAACAACAGCTGAACATAACAAATACAATTAAAAAATACCAGAAATTCAAAAAAAAATAGGAAGAAATAAATTAAAATTAGAGACCTAATTATTCTACTATAAAAATAGCCAAATCTTCCATTTGTTGAGATTTTTCTAAGTGCCTGGGACTGTGCTAAGCACTTTACATACATTATCTCATTTAATCCTCACAACTCCACGAGGTAGGTGTCGTTATTGTTTTCCCTATTTTATAGATGAGGAAACTGGGACTTAAAGAGGTGAAGTGCCTTTGCCAAGGAAACACAGCTAAAGAGGCCAAACTGCAACTGAGACTCGAGCCTATCCAGCTCCAGAGCCCATGCTCTTAACCACTCCACTATGTTCCTCTCAATACAAAATAATCAGAATGTGCATAATCAATAAATAACAAATTTATCAAAGAAATTGCAGATCTGAACAATAGCATCAATCAGATAGACAATGGAGAGATGCAAAAGATAGAAGAGAACACACTTTATCTTGAAGGATATAAGCATCTCATAAAAATTCATCATATTATAGATAAAAGAAGACAAAAAGAAGCCAGAACATCTAATCCTCCATAATATAAAAAACAGTAAAATTAGAAATTAAAAGTGCAAACAAAATTGTATCAGCTTTATTCATCAGAGCCCCAAAACTGAAAACAACCCAAATACTAACTGGTGAATGGATAAGAAACCAAGGTTCAACACCATGGAGGATTCAACTATAAAAAAGAGGATTCTATTGACATGCAACACGTGGTTGAATCTAAAGAATACTATTCTGAGCAAAAGAAGTCAGACACAAGTGACTAATGTTATCTGATTGCATTTTTATGACATCCTACAAAAGGCAAAAGCTTAGGGACAGAAATCAGATCCGTGGTTACCAGGAACCAAGGGTGGGATAGGGAACCGGCTGCAAAGTAGCACAGGAAAAGTTTGGTGGTAGAAATATTTTATATCTTGATTGTGGTCATTGTGACACAATTGTATACATTTGTCAAAGCTCATTAATGCTATGGCTTAACTGAACTTATTGCATAGTCACTTCACATTATGTGTAAGTCAAACCATAATGCTCCACACCTCAAACTGATACAGTGAGATATGTCATAAAACTGGGGGAAAAAATAAAAATTTTTTAAAAAGCTATATTTAAAAGGGTAAATTTTATTGTTTACCCTTTAATCATATCTCAATGAACCAGAGTTTTTAAATGCATACAGAATTTAAAAGCTCCACATCAAATAAAATTTTAAGTGCTTTAATATTTTTTACATCAAGAAGAAATTCCCTCTATAACAGAATATTTTGAAATGATATTTCTCTATTGAAATTTATGGAGTGCTCCCAAAACAGTGCTTAGAAGAACATTTATTTTTCTATATTGATAAGGAAGAAAAAAAAGCATAAAAGCAAATCCCAATTAACCAAAAAAGGGAGAATTATCAAATTTATTAAAAATAGTAAAATGTGGGTGAGAAAAAAGGTATTGGCAATAAATAAAAATGACTTTTAAAGTAGGGATGGTATTCTAAATTATTTATTAATTATCATTATCAATGCTCTACAGATAGCTGCTGAAGTGTGAAATAATAAACTGAGACATGCCAAAATAGAGACTATAAATAGACTAACAGACTAACCACAGGAGAAGTAGAAACAGTTATAAAAAGTTTATGTCCCAAAAAAACTGATGGTACTCTTGGAGTCACTAAAGTATTTTTTTTAATTTTCAAAAAGCAATTTACTTCCTTATTGTTATCAAAACTGTTCAAAAATATAAAAAACAGCATGTAACTCAATTTGTTTAGACAAGTAAAAGTGCTTTTGATCATAAAACCAAAGGCGCCAAGAAAATAATTATATAATAGCTCAATCTTGCTGTTGACGTTAAACATAAAAATCCACAGTAAAATCTAGGACACAAGATGTGAGTTTAGAGGACCAACTCTACAGCAGGTATTGGCTCCAGTAGGGGAGCTGAGGCACATCCCAAGAGGACATCACCAGTAAGAAACTGCAACAAAGACATCACAGGCCTCACCCCAAACCCAGAGCACTTGGTTTAGACAGCAGAACAGGCCCTGTGCTTGGGCATACACCACATGGCCCCCAACATCCATCCTTCTACAGGAGATAGATATTTGTTAAGAAAAATAATCCACATTTTGGAAATAAGGCATAAAGATGACTACATGTCTTTTCAAAGTCATACCGAAGCTTTACTCAACAGCACTTCCCCTCACTCCAGGATTATTTCATTCTCTAGCAGAAGGCACCTTTATTTGATTTATTATTCACCACTGATAAAGGCCGAGCCTCTGTGAAGTTATATGTTAACTTGTACACTCACACTTTGTCTGGTAGAGATGCAAATGATTTTGGTCTAGTAGGAAAGATAACCCCAAAGGTTACAGTTTTATTGCCCTGTGTGGCATTAACTTCTTTTGTCAGTAATGTAGCAAACGCAGCAGCATGCCTTTCCCAGCTGACAAATGCCTGTGAACCAGCCCAATTATCCTGCTAGTTTCCTGACTTAGATAAACCTTTGACATGTACTTGCTACACAGGACGTAAATTCATGTTTTTAAGTTTTTAAAAATTATACTGTTTTACATGCAACAAATAACCCCCTAATTACTATTACGGTAAGCACCATGAAAGAAAAGTGGGTGACCTATCCTGGCCCAAGGGATCCAGAGGAAGTAGTGCTTAAACACAGGCCTGGAGGCTGACTGCACCTACAGGAGGCCCAGGGGCCAGGAAGAGCCCTCCACAAGTTAGTCCTTTCTGGAGTGATTTTCTAACTACTAAAGATTCCCAAAGTCACAGGGGAAAGTAACCAAAAATTATCCTCTACAATTGCTAAAGCAGTGTTGTCTTGTATTTTTATACCAAGATAGTCTTCAAAATAAAAATAATAAATAATAGTGATAATAATATCTACTGTTGACTCAGAGTTTATTTACAATCTTCCAGGTCTGGTACTAAACACTTGAAGGGAATTATCTTCAGTCCTCATGACAACCCTACAAGGCAAGTACCGTTGTTCTCCCTATTTTACAGATGAGAAAATTGAGGCTCAGAGAGGTTAAGGTATATGCCCAACGGTACCCACTAGGCCTGCCTGATCTCACTCCTTAATGCCTTTGCTGTCCTGCCTCTTCCAAAGATATTTCTTCAAGTTTGTGCTACTTTATAATGGGGAAGGGATACATTATTTTCATTTTTGAACATATCCCTTGTAGATTAAAACATCACATCAAGGGCCCAGCCCGGTGGCAGTAGTGGTTAGGTTCACATGCTCTGCTTTGGGGGCCCAAGGTTCACAGGTTTGGATCCCAGGCATGGACCTCCACAGCGCTCATCAAGCCATGCTGCGGTGGCATCCTACATAAAATAGGGGAAGATCGGCTCAGATGTTAGCTCAGGGCCAATCTTCCTCACAAAAAGAAATCCTGTGAAGAAGCAGGGAATGGGAGGGGACTGTGTGGGAAGGGTGCTGTGGTTCAATGTTTACATTAGCTGGTCCTGTTTGATTCCTGATTGGAGCTTCCTGCTGCAGTGACTGGAAGTGAAAAGCAGAGCTTGCTGAGAGTGGTTTTTCAACAATAAGGAGTGTCTTGCTGAAAAGCTGTTTACTCCACGCCCTTGCTTTTAAGTACTCCCCAACACAGCTCCCTCTGCTGCCCTTCTCTCATCTGTAAACCCTGAGCACTTGTCCAAAAGCTTTTAGCCCAACTGAGTGGGCAAAAGGCCTCCTCCACCACTTACCTTGCAAGTGATTCTGAGTTTCTCTTAAGTGTTTGTCTGCCTATTTCACCAAGCATTGAGAGTCCATTGTGAGCAGAGTCCATTTGCCTTGAGGGTGCGTAAGCTTTCCAGAGTTCCCTGATTGTTTTTGTTCCTTTTCTTTCTCCATTGGTACCTCCTGCTTTTAAGCTGAGGATTATACAAAAGTGTAATTATCCAGCTACTTTCCTTAATCTTATACCCAAAGACACTACGTACGTCTTCTTTATTTACAGACATATTTTCCAAGAGACCCAAAGGTATGTTGAATTCTGTACTGGGTCTCCGTGGCTTCGAGTCTCATGCAGCCATAGCCCCTCGTGACTCTTTTTTTTTAATCTTGAACAGCCTACAAGAAAATCACAGAATTCTAAAATAGCTGGACTTCAATGCCCCTTAGAGATCATCTAGCCCAACTTTTACATTTTACACAGAGGAAATGGAAGGCTGGTAAAATTCTGGGAATAAGACCTCCTCTGAATGTATGAACATTTACTTTGTATTATACATTTTGCCTTCCCAATGTACACTCTTTGAGAACAAAGACCCCTGACTTAAACTTTTTTCGTACTTCATTTGCTACATATATCTATGTATGTAGTAGATATTTAGAAGGGATGGGGCACAGATGTTTTATAAGACCTTCTGCTCAAGAACCTTCACTCTAAACTGAATGGGATTAGATCCAACCTCGAAGGGATGCACAGGTTTTAAATGAAACAGTCAGAGACCTAGAAAAATTTCATCCCAGTTCAATGGGTTCCTTGGTTAGTAGGGTGGCACTGGGACAAGGACCTGCTTCCATGTCCACAGTTGGGTCCTTGGACAGCTGGCTTATTACCAGGTTCATGGCAGGAGTGGCTCCCATCAGGTCCCTGGGAGGGCTGCTGCCTGGTCACTGGATGGGCCCCAGGGTAGGCAGGACTGTCCCTGGACTTGGCTGAGAGGGACTGGAATTGAGCCCCAGGGCTGTTGCAGGTTCCACAGCCAAGTGTGAGGTCTGCAGATCTGGCTCTGGAGGTACAGATGGGTGTATTTCTGCCAGGTCCCTGGGCATGCTGGACTGGACTAGGGGGGTGCTTTGGATTCATTCTGTTTGTTTCTATTACATACGTAGCACATGGATACACCCTTGTAAAAGATTCAGGCAATACATAACCATACAGAGAAAAACACGAAGGACCTCGAAATTTCCTTCCTCTGCTTATTTCCTTCCACAGCATAAGCCATTATTTATAGTTTAAACTATATTCTTCTAGCCCTTTCAATATATTTCTACACATATGTGGGGTTTGTCTTTTTTTTTACATAAATAAGATCATGCTTTATTCATTGTTCTGAAATGGGCTTTTTCACTTAAAAACACATTTGGGGGATCTTTTCATATCAGTACATATGCATAGCATTCCACCAAATGGGTGTGTCATAAATTACTTAGCCATTCTCCTATTGACAAACCCTGAAAGTGATTGTAACTTTTTGCTACAATGAACAGCCCTGCATGTATGTGAGTATTAATTCAGAAGGAATTCCTAGAATGACATTGGTGGATTGATGCTTGTTTCCTCTGAGTGAATAGATCAAAGGTAGCAAGGATGATCCAAAGCAAGTATTTCAACACATGGCCTTGAACAATCACTCCAAATTCCTGACTGCTCCACCTAATTCAGAGAATGAAACACATCCAAATGAGAGAGAGTTATGAAAAGTCTCTGGAGACCAAGAACTACTATATAGATGGAAGGAACTAATAATCCAAAGATAGCAATACACGTTACAGCATCAATAAACCACATACATGGCTACACTGCAGGATCTATAATGGACACCTTAAAGATATCCAAATATCCTTTTCTTGTTTGGGTACATCTCCCCCCTTGCTATTAGGAAGTTGCTCCTCTCCCAACTCCACCCCTGTGGTTCCAGTGAAGGCTACCAATTCTAGCACACAATGATTGATGGAGGGTGGGCCTGTGACTTCCACAGGCCTGTAAGGGCTTTCCCTGGGAGTTTTCAAACTGGGCCACAGGAAAGAAATGCATCCCTTGGAGGGAAGTCAGCAAAATGGCTAAATAAGATGACCCTTGCTTGTATCCCCCTGCAACAACAATAATTTGACATCCACTCATGGGTCTCTTCCTGAGAGCTTCAGGATCCAAGTAGGAGACTGAAACCCAAGTGCAGTCCAAGACCCAGGAGAGCCATTTTGAGAAGGCTGGCTCTCACCCAGGCAGCAGCCCTCCCAGGGACCTGATGGGAACCACTCTTGCCATGAACCTGGTAATAAGCCAGCTGTCCAAGGATCCAACCGTGGACCTGGAAGCAGATCCTCATCCCAGTGCCACCCTACTAAACAAGACACTGGAGGCAGTCCCATCCACCTAGAGACTAGAGAGAATCCACACTTGCCTGAACTCCTGGTAACAAGTCCACCAACCGTGGACCCCACTGCAAATCCAGCAAAAGCCTGAAACCCACTCCAGTCCAAGAAGACTGTTATCCTACCAGCACAGGGAACAGACAGGAGAAGGTCTTTACCTGCTGGAACCAGTCTGTAAAGACTGGAAGAGGTTTTTGCTCCTTCAAGTGCACAGACAACAGTGTAAGTCTACATGGATCACAAAGAATCAGGCAAATATGACACCACCAGAGGAAACTGACAAAGCTCCAGTAAACAACCCAAAAAAAATGTAGACTACAAATTACCTGCCAAAGAATTCAAAATAATCATCTCAAAGACTCAACAAAATGTAAGAGAACACAGATAGACAACTAAACAAAATGAAGAAGACAATGCATAAACAATCAACAGAATCAACAGAATGAAGAGGTAACCTACGGAATGGGAGAAAATATTTGCAAACCATATATCTGACACAGGGTTAATATCTAACATATACAAGGAACTCATACAACTCAATAGCAAAAAATAAATAAATAACCCAATCAAAAAATGGCCAGAAGACTTGAATAGACGTTTTTTCAAAGAAGGCATACAAATGGTCAACAGGTACATGAAAAGATGCTCAACACCACTAATCATCAGAGAAATGGAAATCAAAACCACAATGAGATATCACCTCACACCAGTTGTATACCTTAAACTTACACAACGCTATATGTCAATTATGTTTCAATAAAGCTAAGGGGGGATGAAATGCACCCCTCTCTGGAGCTGAAGCTGTGAGAAGTAGTGTGGCAAGGCACTGCTGGGGCCATGTCTCTAGCTACATGGGGGAAGTCAGTTTGAGGGGTACAGAAATGCAGGCCCTAATGGCATGTAAGACCCTGGTTCTGGATTCTGAGCTGTGATCTCACCTTGAGGCCTCTTCCTCAGGACACAAATACCTTCTAATACACTCCTTCTGTGCCTCAATAGTTTGAGTTGGGTAACAATAACCTGTAATTCCATTTCTGCAAACTCCTGCCATTTCTAACTATCTATGGTTCTTCTCTCTGCACTGTCATTCACTCTTTTCCCACCCACCTGCTGGGAAGCAAAAGGTTGTTCTTGGTGGAAAAATGACTTTGATTTGCTTTCTTTCTCTGAGCAAGGTAACCAGACACGTACTCCAACAGGGCGTGTTTTGACAGAGAGAACGTGAGAGCTCCCTAGGTATGGCAGTCTCTTTCCTATTTCTGATTATCTCTAACATCCTGACTCTTAGCCACGTGATGGGAGGGGGAGAAGCTGGTGTGGGAACCTAATTTCTATAAATGACAGTCTTCAGCTACAGTAAGAACAAAGCCACTGATATTTTCTAAACTTCAAAATCTACTTGCCCACTTAGAACTGAACTGTGGTTCTCATAAAATGAGGACCATCGTGGCATTTTCTAGAACAGAACATTTTGTTTTAGAGAAGCAGTTCAGGTCTTAAACGTCCCTCTGTCCTTGCCATTAGAGTGTGTTTAAATATAGTCTAAAAAGAATTACTCCAAAGAAGCTTTGTCACCATTCCATCTTTGATCTCTTCTTTTCATCAAATGTTCATACTTGAGAGTTAGTTCTGTGGCTCTAAGAGAAAAGCCTTGTTACTTTAATGCTGTCTAAGATCACCAAATTGTTTTTTAGTAAAAGTAGAAATAAATAGGAGCAGCATGCCAGCTAGAGGCTAAATACTTGTCTTTCAGAGGCATAAAAACCTGGATTTAATAATCTCATCTATATCACATACGGCAGATTTAAAGTTAGATTTTCCCCTAAGTAAAATATTTGATCTGGCACTTAACTGCATCAGTGACCCTGGAAAAACCCCCTTAGTCTCCCCTGAGCCTCAGTTTCCTCATCTGTAAAATAAAATTTTAAAAAAGCTCAGCTCATATGGTTGTTGTGATGATTAAATCAAATTTTATATGTATACTCTATATATTAAATGATCACCACCGTGCCTGGAGCATACGATCTGCTCAATAAATGATAAGTATTACAATGTAATTGTTAGTAATGATCCTCACATTTGAATAGTAATTTTCACTTTGATCCTAGTAACAATCTTGGACAATAGAAGCAATGAGTGTTCCCACTTCAAAGACAAACAGATTGAGGTTCAGAGAGGCTAATGACTTGTCCAAGGTCACGCTTCTAGCTAGGAAATGGCAGACCCGAAATTCAAACCAGGCCCCTCTAGGTCAAGACCCCTTCCCTCGCCTTATGCAACACTACCTTACATTAATGATGAAAAAATAAAATAAATGAGATCCAATCAACAAGGTTTTTAAAATATTGAGTACTTCATGGTGTCAGGCACTCTTCTAAGCCCCGAGGCTAAAGCCAAGAACAAAACACAAAAATCTCTGTTGTCATTCTTGAGGGTGAAGATAGTCAATAACAGAATAAATAGGTAAAAGACACAGTATATCAAATGAAGGGGAGTGCTATGAAGAAAATTAATGCAGGGACAGGGGAAGGGATGTGCCCAGAAACAGAGAACAGAGTGCAGTTTTCAATATGCTGATCTGGACTGGCCTCATTGAGAAAGTGACACCTGAGTAAAGATCCGGGGAGGTGAGAAGAGAAGCCAGATCCACATCCTGCGGGAAAGCAATCCAGAAAAAGGAAATGGGAAGTGCAGAGGCCCTGAAGTGAGAGCACACTGGATAACAAGGAGGCCAGTGGGGCAGAAGCAGAACGAGGCAGGAGGAGAGGACTATGGGGTGAGGGCAGAGAAGTGATGGAGAAGAGCGCTGGTGGCCAGAAGGTGAAGAGCAAGTAGGACTTCCAAAGGATGTTACTCTGAGATGGGAGCCACTGGAGGGTTTAGTGCAGAGGAATGCCATGGTTTGACTTATATTAAAGGATCGCTCCAGCTGCTGTACTGAGATTAGACTGTAGGGAGGTAAGAGTAGAGCAGGGAGACAGGACAGGAGACTAATGCAAGAGAGAGGGGAGGTTGCCTGGACTAGGCTAATCGTAGTGCAAGGAGTGAGATAGTGGTCAGATTCTGGATAGATCCTTTTTTACCATGAAAATTTTCAAACACTATAAAAGCAGGGAGAGTCATGCAGAAAACACCTATAAATCCATCACTCAGATTCAGTAATTAGCAAGATTTTGCCACATTTGCTTAACCAGCTTTTTTTTGTTGTTGACTGAAGTGTTTTAAAATAAATTGCATACATCATATCATCTCACTGTTACATATTTCATGCAATATACATTTCTTTAAAAACAAGAACATTTCTTACATAAATACAATTACATTATCATACCTAACAAAATTATCCCTAACTCTTTGGGATCAACTTTAGACCATAATTCAATTTCCCCAGTTGTCTTAAAAATTCCTTTTACAATTGGTTTGTTTGAATCAGGGTGCAAACAAGGTCAATACATTGCATTTGGTTGTTTTGTCTCTTGAGTTGATTTTAATCTAAAGGAGACACACACACACACACACATGCATGCCTGAACATGTGTACACACTTATGCTCACCTTTCTCCCCTTTGGTTTTTCCTTGTGATTTGCATAAACCACATAGTATTCCTGTAACATCTCACATCCCAAATGTTTCCATTTGTTCCCCTGTAGCATGATGAACTCATTCCTCTATCACATATATTTTCTTTAATTGGAAGTAGCTCTAGAAGCTTGGTTAGATTCAGTTTCATTGTTTTGTCAAGAATATTTCATAGACAAAGGGTATTTCATAAAGCATTACATCAAGAAGTACCCAATGTCTGGTGGCCCCATTTATAGTAACACTCAGACAGTGATCATTCCCCATCCATATTCATCTAATGGTTCCATCCATTGATGAGCACTGTGTGTAACAATTATTTCAAGGGGGGGGGTGGGGTGTAAAAGAGGGTATATTTTGAAACTTGGTTTTTTTCCACTTACCAGTATGTTGAGACTTATCCATGTCGATACATATACTAGTTATTTCATACATATCTAGTTATTTCACTTTAATTACTATATAATATTCCGTTGCATGAAGCAATGCAGTTTATTTATCCATTCTCCTATTGGTGAAAAAAGAGGATATATCCAAATTTTATCAGAAACAATTGCAAAGAATATCCTCTTGCATGTTTCTGTGTTCATATACATGAATTTCTCTAAAGTCTAGGGCATGGATTAGGAAACTTTTTCTACGAGGGGCCAGAGAGTGAACATTTTAGGCTTTGTGGGCCATATGTTCTCTGTTGCAATTACTCTGCGGTTATAGAATGAAAACAGCCATAGACGATATACAAATGAATGAGCACAGCTGTATTCTAATAAACGTTTATTTACAAAAATAGGCAGATTTGGCCTGGAGCCCATGGTTTGCTGACCGTTGGTATAGAGCATACCTAAAAGTGGAAAATTAGGAGTGTGTTCATCTTCAGCTTTGTTAGGTATTACTAGTTTCTTTCTCCAAAATAACTACGCCTGTTTAGACTCCCATCAGCAATGGAAATGTTCCTCCACAGAGAGTGATGTTTTTCCACATCCCTGTCAACACTTGGTGTTATCTAACTTCCTAATTCTGGGCCATTCTGATGGGTACGAAATGGTATTTTATTAATGTTTCAGTTTTCATAAGTCTAATTGCAAGTGTGTTTGAACATTTTTGACATATGTGTTGGCTGTTCCGGTTCCTCTTCTCAAACTGCCTATTTGTATCCTTTGCATACTCTTCTACTGTGCTGTGTGCCTTCTTCTTCTTAATTTGTATTCTTGATATATTCTAGATTCGATTCCTCTGTTGGTTATATGCATTGTAAATATCTTCTAGTGGGAGCTTGTCTTTGCTTATAGTATCATTTGTTTGCTTGTTTTTTTAATGTGCATGGATACAGTAATCCTTCTGTATGTGTTGCATGCCCTTTTTACACTTTGTATAAGAAATCTTTCCTTACTCCAATATCATAATATTTTTCTATATTTTCTTCAAAATATTTTCCTTTCCACAATCAGGTTTTGGTACATCTGGAATTTATCTTTACATATGGTGAGGTGTTTGTTTAATTTTATCTTATCCAATAGGGACAGCCAATTATCTGAGCCCCTTTATTGACTAGTCCCTCTGTGTGTTCCCCACTGATTTGTAATGCCACCTTCGACTTACCGCAAGTTCGCACATATTGTGGGTCTTATAGACTCTATATTCTGCTTTCTCAGTCCGAGTGTCTATTCCTAGACACTATTCCAAGATACTACATCATTTTAACGCAACAGTTTTGTAAGTAATCTTACTATCAGGTAGGATAAATCCCTCCTTAGCTCCAACATCGTTACAATCTCTTGTCTGGTCTTTATCCTTTCTCTTCCATATGAATTTTAGATAAATCCCAATTTAAAGGTTAGGAAATTAAGGTTTAGAAAGTCTAAGTAATTTTCCCAACGCCCCATAGTTAGTAAGAAGTGGAGGTGACATTTAAAACCATGCAGATTGATTTCAAAGCCCAGATTCTAGCCACTATATCTATAATACCATCCCCACATTTAGCTTATGAGGTGGTAGAAACAACGGGATTAAATTTCAGTAAACCTTGGGCTCTAGGCTTGGCTTTTCCACATGCAAGTGCTTGGGTAACTCACTGGACTGAGTTTCCTCGTCTGCAAAATGGTTACAAAAATAACTTGCCTCAGGACTATGAATGAGCTATCACTGTAAACCGTAAAGCGTTGATTTTATAAAAGACCATCTAAATTTAAGATTTTTGTGCAGTAAACTAGTCTATATATTTCTCTGCAAAATCTATTTGAAATCTCTTTTATTAATATTCTGTGCTAAATCTCTTTTATTGAAGGTAAATTTGGGGAACTTCAGAGAAATCATTTTGGTTTTTTTAAGATCAAAATGGAAGTAGGGGGAAAACTTACTAATATTATTCTGTATCTCAGGATTATACAGAAAATATTCCAGAACTTATAGGATCCCCAGTGTTGCTTCAAGATCATGCTCAGTCAGCCCCACACCCTACAGGACGCCCACTAACAGATGAGCTGGGCCCAAAAGAGGAAGAAAAAATTACTCTGGTAATTACGTAAAAGCAAATTCCAGATGTGCAGGGCAGGTTGAGAAATTGTGAGTAAGAAGTTCAATGTTTTGGATCAGTCCCTTTAGAAAAACACCTAGATGGAAGGTCCCAACTGTGGTTTTCTCATAACAGAGTTAGGCTCAGCCAAACAGAAACCAAAGTATCTGAAGGCAGATCTAAGTCTGCATTTCTTCCTTTATTTCGTTTCCAACTTCTGCTTAACCAGAAATAAATGGGCAACTATAAAATAAATCATAAAAGTAAAATAAAATAAAGGTTAGTTTTTCATGGTCCTCAGATGGGACAGAAATGTGTGAGCTGTTTTGGGCCAGAGTATAAATGAGAGATGAGTTTATTAATCCCTAAGTCTTACTTTCATCTGCCCATCTAATTTTGCTTTATTAATAGATGTTGTCTTTGGTCAGGTTCTTCCAGAAGCAGAACCTGAGCCAAGATTTCAAGCGCAAGTCATTTATTAAGGAAATTCTCCCAGAAGAAACCTGTAAAAGAGTGAGGAAAACAAGCCATCCACAATTTCACAAAACTGGGGAGATAAAACCTGGAATTCACAACTGTCAAGTTGGAGGAGCTCTAATAAACATCCCCAAATTTAATTAGGACCTCTAAAAGATTACACCCTAAGAGTAAGGTTGAACTTAAACAGAACAGGACTTACAAGAACTGAAACCCAACTGCAAATCAACTCAATGACTGAATTAAAGCAAAAGACTCCTACTTTTACTTCCTGCCAGAAACTAAAAAACCTTCTTTTGGCAGAGATATCATCACCCAAGTAGCTATAATTTTTCATACACTGTCTGGAAATTAATCAAAAATGTCCATGTATGCCAAGAGATAGGCCCAAAAGAAAAAAAACAGACAACAGAAACAGACCGATAGATGATCCAAATATCAGAGTTATCAGACATGGGCTTAAAATAAAAATAAAAATAAATCAGGAGATATCTGTCCCACCCCATTCACCCTCTAATCCTGTAACCCAAAGAAATACTTTAAACGCTTTCAACTCTTTCTTCTGGTATTTACCTCCATTTTCTCAAATGATATGCTCATGTTAATAACTCTAAATTCATACATTTTACTTATTATTTCTTGACTTCCTAATATGGTTGATAAGATTTTAGCTCTCCTTCAATTTTCATGTCTTGCAAATCTCTCTTATATATCTCACTCCTTTCCTTCCTCCCATACATTATAGTTACAACCAATATATGGTTAAATCAACATTCAGTGTTTACTTTATCAGGGTTATATGAATATTGATTTCTACTGAGCCAATTATTCTACTATATTTCCTTCCATGTACAACTTATAGTTTTTCAGGATTTAATAATTGGCTTACTTTTTATTTTATGTTTTCTATATACCTCAATTAATTCTCCTTCAAACTCCCCAATAAATTTATAAAACCCCTATCAATGCTATTTTCCACACAGTCAGATGTATATAGTTAACTATCAGTTCTATTTTATTTTCTCTAGAAACTTCCCTCCCAAAGTTTTCCGTATCCTCCTGCTCCAAAGTGTGCTGCTTGCTCTCTAAGCAGACTGTACAGGTACCATCTTGGAATCTCATTATTTGTACAACCAGGAATTCTTTTATTTATCTGCTATATTAAACCCCACATTTCCAGGATCCCAAGTCTCGGTTTCCTCCCTTGCTTTGGTATACCTTCTTAAGAAATTGTGCATCAGAAATAAAATGCTTGAGACTCCTCATGTCTGAAAATGATCTTATTCTCCCTCTCACACTTGAGAAGTTTTGTTGTATATCGAATTCTTGTTAGAAAATTACTTCCAGCAGAATTTTGAAGCCCTCCTCTACTGTCTTCTAGGTTCCAGTGTGATGGTTGAAATGCTTGAAATCCTATTCCCAATTCTTTATGAGTAACCTACATTTTTTAATCTCTGAAAACGTCTAGGATCTCTCTATCGGTACTATTCTGAAATTTTATAATGATATGCCTCAATAAGGATTATTTTTAAATTTGTATGGAGACATATGCCCTTCACTTCTGAGAAATTATCTTGAATGATCTCTTTGATAAGTTCCTTCCCATTGAAACCCTAAACAAATTCTTATTATCAATCTCTGGACCTCCTGAAATGATCTCTAATTTTTTTTTTATCTGCAGGACAAATCAACTTTCTTCTCCTAGTTTCAACAAAATGGAGTTTGTCCATTTCTTATTCTCCTCATTGCTTTGATGCGATTTTGTAAGAGAAGATGGAACTAAACATTTTACTCTGCTCTCTTTAAACTAGGTATTACTATATTGTTTTTTTATTTTTTAAAAGGCCACAAAAGCAAAAGGAAATAATTCCATTAAACTTTCAATCTATGGCTCAATGATAAACATTACAAGGAAAAGTAGCACCATATATCAGCAGCTGAGGAAATGGAGGAAATTCTGTCACAAGGACTCAGTTAAATATTGAACAATCCCTCAAAAATCCTCCCGTGTCTCTTGGTTTCAATCAAAAGAAAATCTCAGAGATTTTTTTTATGGAAAATATTAGCTTCTCTACTGAATTAGAAGATAGGCACATTTTTAGGCTCCTGCAGCACTGAGCTTAGAGACGATTCAAGAAAGCCTGGAGGTGGGGAGCTGCTGAAAATCCACTTGACTCATCTAAGAGCAAACACGATGGGGGCAGATTTTCAAATAGGTACTTGGCCGCATTATAAGCAGAGGCACTTCACGCTGGGATATGGTACTCTGCAAAGCTGTCTAGAAACCAGAAAAATTTTCGCTTTGAAAATATTTCACAAGCATTAGATGTTTTGTTAACTACTGTGCTAAATACAAGTGTTGGAACCTTGTATTCCATTGACCCTATTTTCTAACTTCCAATTTATTTGGAGGACTGGAGGAGGATGGCGAAAGAACTGCAAATTCTTGCAATGTATTCAAATATCTCTAAATCAATTAGCTGTGGAGATTTCCCACTCTAGTTCAACAACAGAATATATTACTATGCTTCATTTATGCAGGACCTTTGAAGAATGAAAGATGCCACAGGAGTTAAGTTAAAAGTCCTTGGAACACTGCTTTGGTTCTGCCTAGTCTGCTCAAGTTTTAATTGTTTTGGATGAAAGTCTTTGGAGCAGAGTACTCTAGCAACAGCAGTAGCATCACAGGTTGCCAACTGGAATTCACAGGCAGAAGGGCAAGAAATATACCCATTTTTTGTTCACTCAACAGCCCGTAGTGAGGCCTGGGCCAAGCACAGCAGAGGCAACTTGAGGCTGTGCTACAGGAGATGGCTCCAGCCCTTTACTACTTTCCCCTTTACAGAGGAAGTATGGAACTGTCAGGGACAAATCGAGTCTGGATGCTGCCTTTTCCCGGAAATGCCAGGATTACCATCTGCCCAGCACCTGGAGACCTCACAGGAAGTTGTGTTTATGTCCAGCACCTCCTGTTGGGAGGAGACGGAGCTCCCGGATCCAGAAAGCTTAAGGCCAGGAAATCTCCCAAGGGTCCATGGGGTTATTCAGGAAGAAATCTTACACAGTCTTTCTAAAATGCCATGATTTCTTTCCCTTCTTATGCAGAATATGTTCTGCTTTGGGGGGTGTTGTTTTTGAAGTATTTCTGTCTCTTTCCTTGCTGTCATCTACCACTTCTCAGCTCTTGGGATGTCAGACCTCAATATCTCCTAGCCTCTAATCTGCTGGAGACTCAGGCACAAAATAATCAAAGATGTTGAGATTGTGTATAAGATAAGGTTAAATGGCTGAGTGGTGGCCTAAGAAGCATCCTTGTAATAAAAGATGGTCAGTATTGAATTTAGTAATATCCCTCAAGACCAGTGGTTCTTAAAGTGTGGTCCAGGGACCCCTGAGGGTCCCTGAGGTTCTTTCAGGGGGTCCACAAAGTCACAACTATTTTCATAATATTTTTAAGACATTACTTGCCTTTATGACCTCCATTCTCTCATGAATGTACAGTGTTTTCCAACTATATAACATGTGATATCACAACAGACTGAATGAAGAAACAGATGTGAGAATCCAGCTGTCTTCTATTAAAACCTTGAAGAGATTTGCAAAAATTTAAAACAATTCTCCTCACTAAATCATTTTTTTTGAAAAATATGGTTATTTTTCCTAAAGAAAAAAAAAGCTATTTATATTAACCTGTAATGGATTTACTATTGCTATTTTTAAATAAACTGATAAAGAAATATTTTTTAATTTTCTGAACTTTAATTTCAAGTACAGTACATATTGATAGGTACAACCCACATAAACAAAAATTATTTGGAATTCTTAATAATTTTTAAGAGTACAAAGCATTTGTGAGACCCAAAAGCTTACGAATCACTGCTCTGGCCAGCTTCTTTTGAGAAAGATAACCTACTCGTTGCCTTCCTTCAACATATTCAGAAGTAAACCACGAAATGTTGGCCTGATGACACACTAGAGTTTTCCTAACAGATATTTTAATTCATGTTAAATTTTACAATAGAGGCAAAGAGATGGTTGAGTATTGCACAATCAAATAAAAAATAAGATGCACAACCAAGACACAGAGAACAGATCGGTGGTTGCCAGAGGCAGGGGGTGGGGGCTGGGCAAAATGGGTGAAAGGGGTCAGAAGGTACAAACTTTCAGTTATAAAATAAGTAAGTCATGGGGATGTAATGTACAGCTTGGTATAGTTAATAATACTGTATTAATAATATTGTATGGTAATAATACTATAGTTAATAATACTAGTTAATTTATTATTAACTATATGGCATTGGATGTTAACTAGACTTATTGTGGTGATCATTTCGCAATATACACTACAAATATCGAATCATTATGTTGTGCACCTGAAACTAATATAATGTTACATGGCAATTTTACCTCAATAAAAAAAAAGATGCACAACTCAAAAAGGCCTGGAAATTATTTCTCAAAGCTATGGAGACAGTGAAGCTTCACAATGTTCCAAAGCTGTAAAGTGTAGTCATCTTGGAAAGTGACTTTAAGGATATTAAAGTTCTGCTCATGTGGCCTTTCAGGATGGCCACATACATAGTACAGGCTATTGATTCTTTTTTTTTTTTTAAAGATTGGAGCCTGAGCTAACATGTGTTACCAATCTTCTCTTTTTTTCTGCTTTTTCTCCCCGAATCCCCCCAGTACATAGTTGTATATTTTACTTGTGGGTCCTTCTAGTTGTGGCATGTGGGATGCCACCTCAGCGTGGCCTGACGAGCAGTGCCATGTCTGCGCCCAGGATCCAAACCAGCAAAACCCTGGGCCACCGAAGCAGAGTGCGCGAACTTAACCACTTGGCCACCGGCCGGCCCCAGGCTATTGATTCTTAATGGAAAGAATTGTGAATGTACTTTCTATGAGGGTTCTGCTGATCTACAGTCAACCACGACCATTTGCTTGTTTAAGCTCCATGCTCTTCTTTCCGTTGCCATCACTGAAGCCCATCAGGAAATGATCATTTTTTCCCACTTCAACAGGTTCAACTTTCATTTCAGTAATTGAATTTTAAATGTGGAGTATTTAATCAAATAATTGATTTTCCTTCCCTAAGCAATATTCCAGCTATGAATTTGCTTTTCATAAATAAAAGACTTTGAGTCTTCATAAAAAAATTAAAAATAGGAAAGTTTAGAACCAACCTTGAATTCAAACTATTACAATTTTTTTTCTCATATTCAGGTTGCAAATACATTCTAATGCTATTCTTTAGATGAATTAAAAATAAATGTTGCTGGAAAAAAGTTTTTTTATGAAACAGTCTTACCAAACAAAAGTAGAGAGATAAAATATAAAACATATTAGAGAATTACAATTCTTCTTTAGAGGTAGGTGACTTAATCAGTACTCTTAACTATTCCAGACAAAGACAGAACTCCAGAAGGAAGACCCTCAACTCCTCTGAAGAACCAAAAATTTAAACCTAAATTCCATACACTAAAACCACTACACTTTATTTATGGGAAAACTCTTTAAGTTCTCACTTGGAATTGACTTAGTCTTAATTTAGACCAGGAGTCAGCAAACCAGAACGTGTGGACAAGTCTAGCCTGCCACCTGTTTTTGTAAATAAAGTTTTATGAACCACAGCTATGCTTGTTCACATATTATCTATGGCTGCTTTGCACTACACCAGCAGAATGGAGTGGTTGCAACGGAAACTGTATGGCCCACCATGCCTTAAAGATTTACTTGCTGGTCTTTACATAAAAAATTTGCCAACTGCTGATTTAGACCAAATTCTAAAAAGATGAGAAGTTATATTTCCTCAACTGACAGCAGCTTGAAAGCTGCAGAAGGTGGTTGGGGGAAGATATCCTAAGGCTGGGCACACTGACCTCAGCAGGCAGTGGCCACTGTTGGTCCGATACGGAGGAAGAAGACCAAAGAACTCTAAAAGGAGTCTCTAAAATTGAACCATCAAAGAAGTGGGCTTAAGAAGTCCCCTTGCTTTGATGGCAGACAACTCTGAAGGGCCAACCCTGCTCCAGAGCTCCCACAGGCCTGGCTGAAGCCTGGTTGCAAATATGTTCAGGTCAGCTTCTCCCTCTACCCAATCCTGTCTTTCTCATTTCCTTTCAGAGTATCTCCCAAAAGCAATTTTTATGCATGCAGCTACCTACCTCAGTGTCTGTTGCCAAGGAATCCGATCTAAGACATTGCATAGAGAAGCATGGCAATTGATGCTGGCCTCAGTCTTCAGGCAAAACTGCAATCAACTCAGTAAACATGTACTGATCACCTCCTAGATTCCTGGCACTGCAGTAGACACTGCAGGAAATTACACAATGAGTAAGGTACAATCCCTCCCATCAAAGACCTTATAATTTACTTATTGTCTATGGCTGCTGTTGTGCTGTGCAAAGTGATTAAACTACCCAAGGAGAGGATAAACTGCCCAAGGTATTATAAGATGAGGTTCATCGTCACCACCACTGTAGATAGCTTGGCCAAGGGAACTAGGAATGAAGATAGGGTCAGCCCCCCAGCATCCAATTGAAGGAAATGGACATGGTGTCACAGAAGTTATGCTTGGCAAGGAGCTTCAAATATGGAGTACAAGTTTAAGATGGGTGAAGAAAACAACAAACGTGGGATATGATATAAGGAATAGGCTAGATGCAGGAATGGAAAGTACAGGTTACGTCTTGGAAACTCAGTTGTAGTCCAATTTGTCTGAAGCTTGAAATAGGTAGAGAGGCTTTGCTTGAAACATAGGTTGAGACTAGCTCACAGGGGTTCTTGAACGCTAAGCCAAAGAGTTTATTTAAAACAAAAGGAAATAGGAATGATTTGAGCAGATGTAGGATGACCATTGAACTTGTCACCCAAACTATTTTGAGAGTTAAAGAAGGTATTATTAATTACTATGCGAGGACAACAGATATAAACCAAGACTCTCCCAAGTAAACTAGAATACTCACTTATGCGGAAAGACAAAGAAATTAGAGCTGTTCTTTATGATAATTAACATGACAGTGTATCAGTTACCTGTTGCTGTGTAACAAACCACCCCAAAATTTGGTGGCCTAAAACAGCAATAATTTATTAGCTCAAAATTCAGTGAGTTAGCAGTTGGGCTGCTCAGTTGGATAATTCTTCTGCTGTTCTTGAGTAGGCTCACTGCTGTGGCTGCAATCAGCCGTGTATGCTGACTAGTCTAGATTGGCTTAGCTCTGGTAGCCTGTGCTGGCCATCAGATGGTGCTGAAGGCCCACTGAACTATGTGTCTCCAACATGTCAGCCAAGCTTTTTCCCATGGTAGCACAAGGGGTCCCAGTAGCAAAAGATAAGAAAACACCTTTCAAGCCTCTGCTTGTGGCACATTTGCTATTGTCTCATTGGCTGAAGCAAGTCACATAGTCAAGCCTAGAGTCAGCGTGGGAGGACTAACCACAGCTTAGAGACAGGGAGGGGAATTTCGCTGGCAATTTTGCAAACATTCTATCACAGATAGTTCAACAGAGTCTGAGTTGACCTAAAGGAGCAAGACTAAACGTGGAGACAACAATTCAAGACAATTATGATAAGGATCACATTCCCCAAAACTTATTGAACCTTTATTACATTCAAGGAACTCTACAATTTTTCTCACATGTAATTCTCAAACATCCCTATGAAGTAGTTATTAGTATCCCCATTTTTCAGATGAGAAAACTGAGGCTTAGAGAAATTCAGTAACTTCAGCCATGGTTACTCAGCTAAGAATTGGTAGGGCTAGAATTCAAACCCAATTAATCTGGGTCCAGAGCACAAACACCCACCCACCAGACCATACTGCCACCCCTCCACCAGCCAATGTGCAAGAGGATAATGAAAGCCTGAAGTAGAGTGTTGGCAGTGAAAGGGGACAGGAGGCTTTGAGAGGTACCATCAGGAGAACTTATACACTAATTGGAGGTGGGAGTTAAGGAAGAAGGGTGACTCAAAGATGACTCAGATTTCAAACTAGCAGGGCACGGCAAAACATGTGAATGAAACCGGACATTAAATTAGAAGTTTTGACTGATGCCCTGAGCTATGAGAGATATCAGATGCCGAAAAAAGATGTGTGAGACAAAACAGCTAGATACAAATCTTAAAACAAAATACCAAAGAATCAGTTATGCAACTCTTGGGGATTCTTATGCAGATATGAGTATAGAAGACGCAAGAGAGTGGAAGTTTGAGAAGAATTTCTGAGGATTTATTTGGGAAAAACTCTGCTGTGAGTAACACAGACAGACGTCAAAGGAAGGTATAGGTACTCTCCCTTCATCCTAAATCCAGTGCAAGGGGCTTCAAGGGCGTCACTCAGAAAGTTTGACATGTATTCCTGGCAGGTAAAAGGTACAGGGCACAGGTTTCAGATTCTGCTGAGAAACCTGTAGCATCCTATAGCTACAGAGTACAGTTGCAGCTGGATAGTGATTGAACTTCTTCAGATCAAAGAAATGTGTATCCTGGGGACCAGTGTGGAACCTGCAGCAGGAAGGTGAGCCTGGGGCCATTATAAAAGAGATTTTGCCCTAGAGGATGGTTTTCCAGGTCAAAGGAGCCTGGCAATGCTGGGCTGGAAAATGCACCATGGAGGCAGAAGTCAAGAGAGGATCAGCAACTGCCAATTGATGGAGAGGTACCCATCACAGGGTAACAGAGGGGACCAGAATGGGATTTGCAAGAGTCCATAGAAGTGTCCACAAGAAAAAGAGCCAAATTTAAACTTCTGCCCACCCAGAAAGCATGAAGCCATCTCATGGCCGTACCTATTAAGTAAAAATCTACCTGTTCTCTTACTTCTCCTTTCCAGTCTCCTTCAATTCTGGTGGATTCAGGAACAGCAGCTGGGGAGTCTAGGAGGAGGTCAGTGAGAAAAGGAGAAGCTGATCATAACCTCTACCCCAAAGGCATATGGCATAACTATGGCTGGCCCTCACTGGGGAAGAAGTGCTTGAATGAAAACCGATGTGTTAATTACTAGATACTCTAATTTCCGTATCAAAATTGTTTTCTAACTTAGACCTTTCTATTATCCAAGAATTAACAGAAGAGTTTTCAACCTCCCTTACCCCCAGCAGAATACGGACCACCCCTTCAGGAGGGATTGAAAGAAACAGTAAGTGATGAAAATGTCTTAGGTTTATACTCTACAAGTACTGCCTATTCAACACATCATTTAACAGAAATTGAGAAGTAAGGAGAAATAGCTGAAAAAAAAAAAAGATGGTGGAAGTGAGTTTGCTTCTTTCCTTTTCTTTTCTTTTGTTTTTTTTGGTTTGGAAGATTGGCCCTGAGCTAACGTCTATTGCCAATCTTCCATTTTTTGCTTGAGGAAGATTGTCGCTGAGCCAACATCTGTGCCAATCTTCCTCTATTTTGTATGTGAGATGCCACCACAGCATGGTTTGATGAGCAGTGTGTAGGTCTACACCTGGGATCCAAACCCATGAACCCTGGGAAGCCAGAGTAGAGCACACGAACTTAACCACTATGCCACTGGCCCAGTCCCTGAGTTTACATCTTAGAAGGAGACTTTGGCCAATGACAGAAAATGTAACGGCTATCTTCTCGGAAGTGGTAGTTGATGCTGAGGAGTCATAGGTATTGGAGGGAGAAGGCAGAGGGAAGACAGTCAGGACAAAGTTTTGATTGATGATTATAGAAATTAGAAAAGGTTTGGAAAAGCCACTGGGGATAATGCAATATAACATCAAGAAGATGTTCATGGAAGACTGCTGGACCAGCAAGCTCCCCTGGGCACAGAAAGCAGCCAGTTGTGGGGCAACCAATATGTATGATCTCACATCTCTTTCCAGCAAAGCCAGTAATGGAGGCAGCCAGGCCTGGGCATTGAGACATCAGTGAAATGGCTGATTGGTACAGTGGTAGGAAAGGTAATGGACTAGTAAAGCAGGAAAGGGACAAAGGTGAAAAGTCACAATAAGGATGCAAAGAAAAGCCAGCAGAAGTGAGGACATGAGAGAAGTGAAAAATAGCCCATGTTAAGAGAAAAATCTCAAGTTTAGATCCTGGGAGTGAATCCATTTCAAGTGACGATGAGATTGGCCTTGAGAATATAGGGACAGAGGACAGAGTTGAGGCTTCATGGGTGAAAAAGAGGCAACAAAAGGAATGCCAAAATCACCAAAGATTACGGCAGGAAGTTGGAGAAAGGAGAAAGCTCAGTGTTGGTTCATAAACTGACCCTGTATGTGGAGGGCAAGGAGAGGCGTAAGAAAGAGGCAGACTACTCCAGATTGGTAGGTGGCAGGTATCATAAGCAAAGGAAATTTACATACGAGACTTGTCATAGGCAGCCACATGAGAAGTAGATCTACGCACCTGCCCACCAGAATCTTAAAGTTTACATAGAGGCCTTAAGTGGGTTCAGTCACATATATGTCCACATGGTCTCAACAACAATTGCTCTCAAGGCTGTGTCCTTGGAAATGGCTCTCACTGTGGGAACGGTGGGCAGAACATACATTCCAAGGACAGGGGAGGGGTGAGGAGCCTCCCATTGCCTGGGTCCAGCTTTCAGTCAACTGGCCATCATGTCCTCTCAATGACCTCTTCCAATAACCATGAATTTTTATCTAAAGTCCACTAATTTGCCTGATGCTTCATTCATTCTGCTTAAGAAGGCAGAAAAATCAAGGGGCATATTTTTTTAAAGATTTCCATTTAAAATATATACCACTTTTAAATTGGAGGCATTAAAACGATTAAGCTTCCATCATCTGTAAAACTAATGCTTGTGTGATCCTCTATTCCTCAGATAATATTGGAAGATGTAAGCATTATTGGAATTTTAATCCATTTTTTCAAGATCGTCTGAACTGACAGATAATCTCAAAGTGTGGACAAATCAAACCTCTAAGCGTCTTTGATCATGGCAAATCAAAACCTTTGAAAGAATGCACAATTTTGATCCTTTATTGGTTTCATATTTCAAACAACCTTTAGTGATTTATCATTGTTCATCCCAGAGGCTTAGATTGATTATTTATTGAGCTCCTACTATGCAGCAAGCATTGTGGCTATGGAGAGGAATAAATCTTAAGAAAGAGTTTAGCTCCTCTAGTCCCACAGGGACTTGAGTCCAGGCCAGGATTGCTGGACTTAGCAAATAAAAACACAGGATGCCCAGTTAAATTTGAATTCAGATAAACAAAGGAAAAAAATTTTAGTATAAGTATGTCCCAAACATTGCATGCAATATTTATACTAAAAAAAAATTCGTTGTTTGTCTGAAATTCAAATTTAACTGAGCATCCTTTATTTTATCTGGCAATCCTAATCCAGGTTTTTTGGTCTGCAAGAAAAAGGCTTTAGCCAGAGACATCTTTATAGCAAGCAATAAAAAAACCCAATTACATGGGTCCAGCCTGGTGGCACAGCAGTTAAGGCCGCACATCCCACTTTGGCAACCAGGGGTTCCCCGGTACGGATCCCAGGTGCAGACATGGCACCACTTGGCAAGCCATGCTGTGGTAGGCATCCCACATATAAAATAGAGGAAGATGGGCAGGGATGTTAGCTCAGAGCCAGTCTTTCTCCACAAAAAGAGGAGGATTGGCAGCAGATGTTAACTCAGGGCTAATCTTCCTCAAAAAAAAAAAACTCAATTACAAACTAGGCTCTACTTATTTTGCCAACTCTTTTTATTTGTTTCCGTCAGAGAACAGAACCTGCTCATCCTAAGCCTTAATCAGGTAGCCTTCCTAGTCATATGTCCATATAGCACATTACAAACTCTTTTTTTAAGAGCAGTTTTAACTTCAAAGCAAAATTGAGCAGAAGGTACAGAGATTTCCCATATACCTTCAGCCTGTACACATGCACGGCCTACCCCATTATCAACATCCCCCACCAGAGTGGTGCATTTGTTACAACTGATAAACCTACAGTGACACATCATTATCACTCAACGTCCATAGCTTACGTTATGGTTCACTCTTGGTGTTGTACATTCTATGGATTTAGACAAATACATAATGACATGTATCCATAATTACAATACCATATAGAATATTTTCACTGCCCTAAAAATCCTCTGTGCTCCATCTATTCATCCCTCCTTCTCCCCTAGTCCCTGGCAACTACTGATCTTTTTGCTATCTCCATAGTTTTTTGCCTTTTCCAAAATGTCATATAGTTGGAATCATACAGCATGTAGCCTTTTCAGAATTGGTTTCTTTCACTTAGGAATATGTATTTAAGTTTTTTCCATGTCTTTTCATGGCTTGAGAGCTCACTTCTTTTTAGCACTGAACGATAGTCAGTTGTCTAGATGTATCAGTCTATTTGTCCATTCACCTACTGAAGGATACCTTGGTTGCTTCCAAGTTTGGACAATTATGAATAAAGCTGCTACAAACATCTGTGTGCAAGCTTGTGTGCAGATATAAGTTTAGTTTTCAACTCCTTTGCATAAATATCAAGGAGTGTAACTGCTGGATCATATGGTAAAGTATGTTTAATTTTATAGGAAACCACCAAACTGTCTTCCAAAGTGGCTGTACCATTTTGCCTTCCCACCAGCAATGAACGAGAGTTCCTGTGGCTCCACATCCTCATCAGCATTTAGTGTTGTCAGTCTTCCAGATCTTGGCCATTCTAATAGGTATGTAGTAGTATCTCATTGTTGTTTCACACCAATACTCTTTCATATGAGTACAGTTGTGTTAGTTTAGGGTAAAAGCTAATCTGTCATAATAATGATGGGGGGTGGGTGGAACTGGCAAGGCCATCCTCAATGGATAACTCTAGGTCCAAGGTATCTGCTCAAATTGTTACCACCTACCTGCCAGTGGGAAAGGCGAAAAAAAAAAATGTATAAGGCAACTAGTTTTCATTTTAAGGACAGGACGTGTAAGTGACACTCATCACTTTTATTAGCCTGAACTGACTCACATGGCCACTCCTAGCTGCAAGGGAGGCTGGGATATGTAGTTTATAGCCACATACCCTGGAGTAGTAATTCCAGGAGACTCCACTACAGGAAGAAGAGGAGTGTGGATGGGGAGGGAGCAATTAGAAGTCTCTGCCAAAACTTATCACTATGGTAATTAGGTGATTATCTGTGTAATTATTAATTTAATGGCCCTGCCCCTCCCCCCCATCTAGTCTGTGTGCTTCATGAGCGCAAAGATGTCTAGCTAGTTCATTATTCTATCTCCAGGGTGGAGGACACTATCTACAAATATTCCATAAATATTTGTGGAAAGAACAGAAAAGTCTTGAGGAAGAAAAGGAGAATTACTCCCCCAAGATCTTTGCCCTCCAGCCTCTATGCTTCCCCCAACCCTAATCTCTATGGGGCCCTCCCTTGGTATCGGCTCACTGCCCTCCTCTGAAGATTCAGCTGTGCTCTCCTCTCCTCTCCTCTCTGCCTGGGCTTGCCTGTCTCTGGGTCCTGCAAGACAGCATCTGCTCTCAGCCACGTAAGCCCCAAAACACTCTCTGTGGTTCCATCTGTCCACTTGGCATATCTGTCCACTTGGGCACTTGGTATAGTTCACGCTGGAAAGGCCAATGACCAGTTACACCTTTGCTGTAGGGCCCTGCTCCTAAAATTATCACATCTGTTTCCCATTTGTTCACCCTCAGAGGAATCACTGTAACACCACCCCCTACCCCGCCTAGTATCATACAGGATTCTAATTTTGTCTTGGGTCACCAGAGTAATACAGCCCAGATTCCATCTCCAGTTAAGGGGCTGGACCCTTGTCAAACAACACTTTCCTACCTAAGGGTGAAATGAATGCTACTTGTTTTAAAGGGACTGACAGGGCCAGCCCTGAGGCTGAGTGGTTAAGCTTGCACACTCTGCTTTGGCCGCCCAGGGTTTCACTGGTTCAGATCCCGAGTGCAGACACCGCACCGCTCATCAGGCCATGCTGAGGCCTCATAACCTCATAGCACATAGCACACATATGAGGCCACATAGCACAACCAGAGGCGCTCACAACTAGAATATGCAACTATGTACTGGGGTGCTTTGGGGAGAAGAAGGAAAAAAAGAGAGAAGATTGGCAACAGATGTTAGCTCAGGTGAGAATCTTCAAAAAAAAAATCTATGTATTTAAAAAAATAAATAAACAATAATAAAGGGACTGACAGGATACCCAAACTGGCACTTTATGTGCTAACATTCTACACTGGGTGGAATTAACCCCATTGCCTAGAACAGCCACAGTGATTGAAATTCGAGACAAAGTTTAAGACTTTACAACACTGTACAACATAACAGGCAGCAGACATTTGGAGACAGACAGCTGTAGCTTCACTTCCCATCTTAACCACTTATTAGCTGTGTGACATAGGACAAATTACCTAACCTCCCTGAACCTAGATTTCCTTATCTGTAAAACATGAATAATCACAGTACCTACCCCAAAGGGATTTGTGAGTATTAAATAAGATAAATGTTTTATTTAATGTCTGGTATTATGTGAGTGTGACAGTGTTTCATGTTTTTTTTTAATGGTCACAAATTCCTTCCCACTACTGCCATCAAGAAGTGTAGTATATATCTTCTCTCATTGAGTCTGGGTGGACTTGTGACCACTTCGACCAACAGAGTACAGCAGAAGTGATCTCCATTGCTAGCTCGTAAAAACCCATGCAGGTTCTGCCTGGTTCTCTTGGGATGCATGCTCTGGGAGAAGTCAGCTCCCATGTAAGAAGTCTGATTAACCTAAGCTCACTGTGATGGTGAGGACACACATAGATGCTCCAGGTAATGACCCCAGCTAAGCTCCCAGGGGACAGCTAACAAACAGCCAGCCACATGAGTGAGCCAGCTTGGACATCGAACCAGTAAAGCCTTCAGATAACGAACATCTGCAACCCACACAACAGCCACACAGCTGAGCCTTTTCCAGATTCCTGACCCACAAAACCATGAGCAAAATGAAACAGTTTATACCATGACTTATTGGGCAGGTTTGTTACACAACAGCAGTAACCAGAACAATGAACAATAGTAAACAGTAGCAAATATTAATATTAATGCAGCATCTAAATCACATAAGCTCTAGAATCAGGCCTCCTGTTTCCCAAGGTATGAATACCAAGGGATGTCACGGCTCAGAATCCGACTGGCTACCCTTGGAGCTCCTCTTTCAGAGCCTGGCTTCTTTCAATTCTCTGCTAGGTTTCCTGCCTAACTTCTAGATCAAGAAAGTCTGGATAAACTTCAGATAAACACTTTAAAATTATTTCCTGGAAGCTCACCAAACCGAACATGTGAATCCTCCCCAGGCTGCACAATTGAAAACAAGTTATATAATTTCTGTTTCCCAGGGCGGAAAGGGCTGTGCAAGACAGAGAACACTGGGACTGTTGCCTGTCGTCTGGAATGAGATTTTAAATAAATAGACAAAGTGAACTGCGCAGAAATAATGAATAATGAAATGGTAGAAATAGAAATTAAAGAGCAATGGGGACCACAGAAGCTATTTCTATCTCTCACTGAGAATTCCTGGTGACTTAGGTTAGGTGTTTATTTCCAAGGGAGTGGATTATTTTTAATGTCTTTGAACAGTACGCCTCCACGACATCCATTATTTCCAAAAGCCTGCAATGTACTTCTCAGATCTAAACGTCACTGAAGGATTGAGGAACAGCTTGAGGTTCACACTGAATGTGTATGTTTTTCCTTCAGCTATTTAAAATGTTCCATCAGCTATCTCAAGTATTTATGGAATTCATTCTCTGATGAGGAAGTTATTTTCTGTAAAGACTGAAATTATTTTAAGTTTGACTTTTTTCCTCCCTTCTGCTTTCTTCACTGGTCAACACTCTCCAGTCTATTCATTTAGGGTGGTATCATCTGGGATGGCGTTAGAATCTTCCTGAAGATGGATAATAAATAGAGATCACATTTGAACCATACAAATATTATATTCGTGGCTGTGTCTTTTCCTCCTACCCCATACTCTCAAGATGTCTTGTAGCATATTTAAGAAACATTTGCTGATGTGTAAGTATTTTTAAAACATTCAGGATTCTGAAATCTTCATGCAATCACTATTCTTTTAAAATTTATGTGAATACCTAGAAAATTAAAATTAGATTGTTGGTACCATAGTGTCTTGGTCCTCAAACTTGACTGATTACCAGAACCACTGAGGGATTTTGTAAAATGCAGATTCCTGGATTTTTGCCTCAGAAAAATGGAATCAGAGTCTCTGTAAGAGGGGCTTAAGAATTCACGTGTGTGTTAGACTCTCCCAGGTGATCTGACGGCCAGCCAGCTTCAGAAGTCTCAGCCCAGCGGCACCCACACCCTACCATATAACATCAAGAGGAAGGAGCTGTAAGCAGGCAGACAATGTGTGAGTAATGGGAGTAAGGTTCGCCCAGAAACTTCCCAGACCTGGACGGGACTAAACAGACCCTCCTTCCACTCATTCAACTAACAAACAAACATCTTTTAAGGATCTAATATGAATGAATTATAAGATGGCAGGGAACAGAAGAATAATGACTTATACTCTGCCATCAAGAAACTCAGAATCTACCTAATTCATTAACCAACCTGCTATGTGCTAGGTCCTGTTTTAGACACTGATGATACTGTGCAGAACAGATATAGTTCCGTTCTTCATGAGATGTGGTATTTAGCACAATCTACACTCCTTTTTTAGGACGGTAAACAGGTAGCATATGAGCTTGGATTCGACAATTGCATTAGGCAGCTCATGAGCAGAAGCAGTACAGCACTCGCAGGAACCTGAGAACCTCCTTACATTCTGCACCCTAGACGCCACACTTGCCTCACCCTAGTTCCAATCATGAGGTTCAGAGGTGTCCTAGATGGGATTGCAGCACGCTCAAAGACAAGAAGATGCTAAAGATTATTCAAAAATGATGGGTAGAATACACAGGGAGGGGAAGTGGCTGGAGATTTTGCTGTGGGTGAGGTGAGGCTCCAGTTGCAATCTATACACAGTTGGTGAAGTTCCTTGCATGCCAAATGTTTCTTCTGTCTGTATGATAATCATATTGTCCACTTTATTTTTTAGAAAGATCACTCTGACGGCAGCATAAAAATGAGAGTGAGGGAGAAAGACTGGGAGAGCAAGAAACAAAGTAGCTATGATAGTAGTGCCCGAAAAAGGTAACAAACATTTGAACTGAAGCAATGGCCTAGATGTAAGGGGAGCCTTGGTACTCAAGGCTATAAGGATGCAGACAAAAGAGGAAAACTCTAGGGCCACCCAAGGTGAAGAGCCTAACCACACCCTGAAGTAAAAGGTAAATGAGAAATAAAGAGAATAAAGTAAACTTGTCTGTTTCATCCTTAGCACTGGCTGAAGGGAAAAAAAGATTTTTTAATTTTTAGAATTCACTACCACAGACCAGCTCCCACATAGGTTTGTGGTCCAAATTCACACTAACTACATGATACACGCACACACACACCCCTTAAGTACAGAATTTAATTTAAAGCTAGGCCTGGGTTAGCAATATGCCAAGGCAAATGGCAGTAGCAGATGCAAACCCTCAATGGAGTAATATCGTCATCCTAGGTCTCAAAAAATTCTCACAGATAAAGTTCCAAGGACAATGCACAGCTCACGGTACAAAAGTACAAAACACAGAGAAACTACGCACCAGGAAAAACAACAGATCATGTGGCCAATCCCACAAAGACTTCAGCTATTGGAACTGTACATTACAAAATGAAAAGCAACAATGTTTTATGTGTTTAAGAAAAAAGACAACTTTGAAAATATGAGCTAGAATGCATACAAGAGAGACAAAGAGATAGAAATAGAAAATAGAGGTTTGAAGGCATGGAGAATAATATAAGAGGGTCCAACTTGTATCCCATTGGAGTTCCAGGAGGAAATAATAGAGAGAATGGAGAGGAGGCACTATGAAAGGAAACCATGGGTGAGAATTTTCCAGAATTGGCAAAAGACAGCATTCATCACATCAAGATGGGTTTTTTTTAGAAATTCTCACTGAGACAAATCAGTGAAGCTTCAGAACACCAAAGAAAAAGAAAAGATCATAAAAAGGGAGAAAAAAGATCATCTACATAGGAATGGCAATTATACTTGAATTCACAGAAGCAAAAATGGAAGCCAAAAGACTTCCAGTGAAACAATATCTTTAATGTACATAAAGAAAATAACCGTCATTTTGGATTTTTATACCCAAAAAAACTTCTTTCAAGAACAGGGGAGAATTAAAGTCAATTTCTTGAGAGAACTAAAGTCAAAAACTGAGTAAGTTTATTATCAATAGAGCTTTGATAAAGAAAATTCTAAAGGATGTACTTCAGGCCAAAGGAAAAATATCCCTGATGAAAGATCTGAGATTCAAGAAAAATCGTGGTCAAAGATATCAGTAAATACATGAGGAAATCTAAATAAATATTAACTGTTTAAAACAATAATAAAATTAATAATGGGAGGGAAGGCAGGATACAACTAAAATACTGAAAAACAGTAACATACAAAATGAGAGAGGATGATCAGAATTATAATACTCTATGGTCAATGTATTGTGAGGAAGGAAGGAAAAAATATGTATAAACTTTAGACTTTGTTAAATAGGCATGTTAAAATATAAATGATAAGCATCAAAATAATACATATAAAATATAGGACATCCAGGGGCTGGCCCCGTGGCTGAGTGGTTAAGTTCGCGCGCTCTGCTGCAGGCGACCCAGTGTTTCGTTGGTTCGAATCCTGGGCACGGACATGGCACTGCTCCTCAGACCACGCTGAGGCAGCGTCCCACATGCCACAACTAGAAGGACCCACAACGAAGAATATACAACTATGTAACGGGGGGGCTTTGGGGAGAAAAAGGAAAAAATAAAATCTTAAAAAAAAAAAATATAGGACATCCAAACAGAGAGGGAAAATGGAATGAGGAAAAGTGGAATATATACATATATAACATATGTAATTTTTTTCACTTTCATTCATATAGAGAGAGAGAATCAACAAAACTAAAAATCAGTTCTTTGAAAAAAATACATAACATAAATACATAAACATCCATCCAGCCTAGCTAAGAAAAAAGAAGGCACAGATAAATAATGTCAAGAATGAAACAGAACACGTAACTACAGATACCGCAGAAATTAAACAGATAAGAGGATATTATAAACAATTTTATGCCAATAAATTTGAAAATTGAGATGACTACATTACTAAAATAAAATAAAATTTACCAAAACTAACTCAACAAGAGCTGGGAAGCCTAGAAGATCTCCTATAAATTTATTTTTTAAAAACTTCCTGTGAAGACCACATCAAGCCCAAAAAACTTTTTTGACAAATTCTTTTACATTTCAAGGAACAGATCATTGAAATCTTACACAAACTCTTCCAGAAAGAAGTACAATAGGAAATATATATTACTAAAGTCAACATAATATAAAATGTGTATTGCCTTTATCCTTCATGAAACAGGTTCAACCAACAGACCAGTGGAGCAGAAGGGAGAATGGAAATAGACCCATGCAGGTCAATGGAGAAAGGATGAATTATTTTAACAAATGCTGCTGGAAATAAATGCAAATAAAGAAAATGAAATTGGGTCACTACCTCATGCTATACACAAAAATCAGTTCTAGTTCAACCAAAGACTTAAGTGATAAAAGCAAAACTATAAAACATACAGAAGACAATACAGAAAAATCAATTTATGACCTCAGATATGGAAAGATTTCTTAAATAAGATACAAAATTTGCTAAATATTAGGAAAAATTTGATAAATTCTGCTACATAAAAAGAAGAATTTCTGTGCTTGGGATTTGCAATGGATTCCCTCTGAATCTTTATAGCTTTAAAAACAGCATGTCCACACTCTACAAACGTCTCCACCGCTTACCAACAGTCCTGCCCTCCAGCAGCATGCCAGATCCCATTCCATAGGTTACTCCCCTCCACTCTTATCTGTAGGCTCTATTGCCAATGCTTTCTTTCCAGACTTGAGATAATCCCCCTCCATCACAAAACAGCCTTCCCTTGATCTTGGGCCCTCAGCCACCAATTTGATTCTCTTGAAAAAGTGGTTTAGGATCACAGTTTCCATGCTCATTCCTCAACTCCCTGCAGCCTGGCTTCTGCAAAAATTAATAATAAAATGAACCCCTGTGAACCCAAAATCCAGATTAAGAAGTAAAATATTAATAACACTCTATGTGTCCCGCCCTGACTCAATGCCCCTCCTTTCTGCTCCCATCCCTCCTCCGATTAGGGTCTATGGACTAGGGTCTACCACTCAAAATTCCATATTAATCATGTCTGTGCTTTTCCTCCCACTTTTACTACCTAGGTATTCTTAAACAACATGTTCTTGTTTTCTAGTTTCACAAGTCCACGGATGGAGAAGGAAGAAAATTGCCACTGACCAAATGTCTTCCCCAAAGGTCACAACTATACATAAGCATCCAATATGCAGATGCAACTCTGGGGAGAAAGGGACCAGGAAGGGAAGGGATGGAACTCAGAATTTACCTCCTTTACATCATGCTGAGTGACATCAGCCAGACACAAAAGGACAAATACTGTATGATTCCACTTATATGAGGTACCTAGAATAGTCTACGACATAGAGATAGAAAATAGAATAAAGGTTACCAGGGGCTGGGGGTTGGGGGGAGGATGGGGAGTTATTGTTCAATGGGCACAGAGCTTCTGTTTGAGGTGAAGAATAGGCTCTGGAAATGGGTAGTGGTGATGGCTGCACAATATTGGGAATGTACTTAATGCCACTGAATTGTACACTTAAAAATTGTTAAAGTGGTCAATTTTACATTATATATATTTCACCACAATTTTTTAAAATCTGAAAAAAAGAAGAAGAACCTACCGCCTCTAAATTTGAAATGGCTGAGAAAACACTTCAGTGTTTGAGAAAAAAAAAATCTGGCTGAATTGTCCAAAGTTTGATGAGACAGGAGCTCAAATCTGAGTTATTAAAAAAAAGTTCTTATATATTTTCACCTTCCTGAGTACACGGCTGAATATTTGTAACTGCTAAACTATAGTATTAACTTCTTTACATGTCAATAAATACAGATGTACAATGACACTTAAATGGTTGCCCAGTATCCTGTTATATGAGCAAACCATAATTTACTGACTAATCTTCACATGTTAGAAATTTAGCTTGTTTCCACTCTTTTATTATTTTAAACATATATATGGGGGGGGTGTATATATCCATAAATATTTTTTGTTTCTGCACTTGTTTAAATACTTGCTTGGGATAAATTCCTAAAGGTAGACTTGCTGGGCCAAGAGGGATGTACTCATTGATGAGAAATGGGCTCCAGAAAACACTGTCATGACGCACATTTCGATCTACAGGGTATGAAAGACCCTATTTCTTCACATCCTCACCAACAATAAGTGTTTTCATTCTTTTTAATTTCAAATCATTATTTCATAACAGACACTCAATTCAAGACTCCCTTCCCTTTGTGAACCCCATTCCCTGATCAGATGCAGAAGAGCCTCCAGGATACCTTCCATGGCCTCTCCCAGCAGCCTCCTCTGGTCATGCTCAGAGGAACAGCATCGGAAACCACAGTGCAGACTGTCCAGGATGAGCCTCTCTCCTGAAGGACAACCCCATCCTGTCCGTGGCTGCCCTACCTCCTCTCGCCTAGATACCTGGAGACAGATCTTCATCCACAGACGACTGAACACAAAACACCATCCTCCCAGAAGCAACACCACTTAACCACAAGGGGCGATTAAGTCATAGCCTCTTACAAGCTGACATTAGACGAGATGTTGGGGATCACCTAACAGTGGAACAGACGCATCCAACCTAACTCAACAATTATCCATGCTGTGCCAAATGTGTACTAGATCTGGTCCTTACAGTGCTTGTTCCTTTTAAAGACACAACATTTAAATGTTGAAAAAAATCATAGAGAAATAAAAGATAAAGATAATCCTAACAACTTCTACCATATATTTAGTGCTGACTCTGTGCCAGGGATCATACAAGAAGCTTGACTTTCATTAATTTTAAATCTTAAAAAAGGCTTCAAGGTTGCCATTATTATCCCCTTATTACAAATGAGTAAACCCAGGCTCAAAGAGGTTAAGTAAACCTCTTAGGATCACACAGCTAGTAAATGGCAGAACGAGCATATGAACCCAAGTGTGTTAATTCCAAAGTCCACACATGGGTCACTATTCTTTGGAGCTCACAGTAAAGCACTAAAACTGGTACTGCCGGCTGGAAATGCTTTGAGTGGTAAAGAATGGGTGGACTGGGTGCCGCCCAAGATTCCTGGGGAAAATTTCAAAGGGCCAAGAGTTCCTCCCTCATCTCTGGATGCTGCCTAGTTTGTTAAAAGCTTAGTAATCCCAATACTCCTAATGTAAAAACTACCACAGAGTCTAGCATGACAAATTCTGAGGTCAATACTAAGGTCCTGGGTCCAAACTAAAGTCTTACACAAAGGAACATTAATGTTAATCCCTCCACCAATAAAAAGGCTTTGCTCTAAGCACAAAACACTTTGTAAATATTTTCCATCAATCCCCACAGGTATCCTATTCAATTGTATAAATGTGCCTTAGACAAGGTTTAAAACAACACAAATCAGCTTCTTAAGTATCAACTGGCCAAACAATACTCAGTTTCCGTTTTCTTGATTCATAACACATCATTCAATCCACACTTTAACTTCTAGGAAATTAAACTCAACAAAATAATTACTATAAAAACAACATTAAAAATTCTAACCAAACAAAAATGAACTTACTCAAGGTTCAAAATGTGTTGTTTCTATCCCTTATCTAACTGGGGGATGAAATCAATTTCCTCCGCCCTCCTTTACCTCCTTCTTTTATTAACTAATCATTATCTCTCCTAAGCTACTGATTAATTTTCTTCTAAGTATATTTCATCAACATTTTAGAATATCATTCTGGCTTGAAGTAACAAACCAGAAATATAGTACTGTGTGTGGCAGCTTAATTCAAATGGATAAAATAGCGCAATAATGAAACCTAGATCAGGCATTTCATGTCAGACAAGTACAGTGGCTAGGACAAAGCAAACACTAATGAATGACAGCAAGACTAAATGCACACCCACTAGGGCAGGTGTCTTATTACTTTGGTTTCTGGCAAATATACACTTGAGTCTTGGAAGGCAGGGCAAGGATGGAGGTTGCAGATTGCCTGCTGGGATTCAGAAAGGAGAGGAGAGACAACCTCAATGGAATCCCACGCCTGGAAGCAGAGGAACGCCCTAGCTAGTATATATCAGTGGGGGGAAAAAAAGTTTGGGAAAATTGGAAAAGAAGGAAGATCTTATTTCTCATTTTCTGACATTTGAAGGTGATTATTGCTTTGAATAAAGCAGGGAACCTAAAGTATTTGTGATTTTGATGACACTAGATGATAATAGCACAGTACCTGGTCATAGCAAGCAAGCAGAAACTGAGTACTTTCCATCTATCATCTCATTGAACCATCCTGCAAAGTGAGTATCAATATGCCCATGTCACATCCCCAGAAAGATGGCTTGCTTATCAGATGGGCATGCAGCCTGCTGGACAGCAGGTTAACTTTTTTGTGACATGGCCCCTTTTGGAAGTCTTGTGAATGCTAAGAACACCTTCTTAGAATTAGGTTTTAAAATGCATAAAATAAAGGGAACCAATTGTACCAAATCACAGTTCCATCCATGGACTCCATGGAACATGTAAAGAATTCCTGATAGAGATTGGACTGGTTCCACACAACGTATGTATTAGAACTGGAAAGGCCATTTGCTATAAAGTCACCCTGGCCCTACAGGCACACACTGGGGGAAGTGGTTGTGTGTGAGAGAGAAAAGAAAAAGAGAACTCCACTAGCCGAGTAACTACAATGGGATCAAGTCTGCATCATTGATGAGCACTTGACATCCAAGGGTCAAAGACCACGGCAGGTAGAATGCCTACTGTTAGCCTTGTCCCCAGGCATTCATATTCTCCCTCCCATAGCTGAAGGCCCATATTGGAGGTGACTACACCACAGGCAAGGCCTGGGATCACACCAGGCTCTAGATCAGCAGGCACCAGAGATGTATTGGATACAATTCATCCCAGATCATCAGGGAGTAAACTAGAAGGAAGGCTCAAGGCCAGTAGCTGCCTCCTTCTACAGCAACACCTGGTGGCAGCAACAGCAACCAAAACTGGCTCACTGAGCAAGCAACACGAAGCATGGGTGACATCTGGAATCGAGAATGTACTCCCAGGGGTCCTTAAGGAACCACACAGAGGGAGCCTTGTATCAGTTAGCAAGAAACTAATAGCACCTCAAATGGGATAATTGGGAAGAGTTTCATAAAGGCAGTATTTACAAAGATTGAGGTAGGTTGAAGGGAAACCAACAAAGTTTAAGTAGCCTTGATTAGCTGGGGACATTTATCTTTTCCACCCCTAAAGGGCCAGGGAAGAAAGCAGTCATCAGAATCCAGAGAGAAGGGCAGAAAAATACCCTTCCCTCACACCCCTCCACCCTGCAAATCTCGGGATGCATCGCATTGGCTGAACCCAACCAAGGCCCCAAGATCTTAAAGTCCTTCAAGGTCAGCCTCACAGCACAGAGCAAGGAGGAGAAGAACGAAGAGTCGACCTAGAAATACAAACAGGAACTAGCCAAGGATACTTTCATAGGGAGTGGGAAAAGGTGCTCAAAGCCACCTAATTTGTAAAATATTTTTTGCCTCATGGTAAAACGTGGATCAACAAAATCAACAGGAGATGCAGTTACACTCATCTTTCAGATAACGAAATTGAGTCTCAGAGAGGAAAAGTACATTAGTAAAGATTAATAAAAAAAATAATTAAGGGGCCAGCCCTGTGGCCTAGTGGTTAAGTTCAGTGCACTCGGCTTTGGTGGCCCAGGTTCACAGGTCTAGATCCTGAGCACAGACCTACACTACTCATCAGCCATGCTATGACAGTGACCCACATATAAAATAGAGGAAGACTGACACAGATGTTAGCTCAGGGTGAATCCTCCTCAAGCAAAAAAAGAGGAAGATTGGCGATAGATGTTAGCTCAGGGTGAATCTTCCTCAGCAAAAAATAATAATTAACAAAAATGAGATTCAAACTCAAGTCTACTTGACAACAGAGCCCTCAGTTTTAGCCACTCTGATATACTGCCTCTAACAGTTATATTTTAAAACTGGAATTCTCAGACTGCAACAGGATTTGGATATAACCCACTCTCATCTCACTGCTCAAAATATTTTTTTCTAAAACTATGACATATGGACATTTTCATGTAAAACCCTCTATGAGAGAATTAGAAACTCTTATATGAGGACAAGTAGTACAGAAAGTGATCTATGTTTGGAAACAGTCAACCCAAAATAAGAGATAAATTAACGTTTGAAAGGATAGAGTCGCTTGTCTCAGTCTGGGCAAAGCTTCAGTTTTCAGAAACCCACGAAGATTAAAATGAGGCCTCAGAAGAAGCCAACATTACTGATTGTATGAAAGCTTAGAAAGCAAGGCTGATTAGGCAAAATTCCACTCTGCAGACTTTATATTCAGTGAGCAGTGGGCAAAAGGGAGGGTTCTTGTCTTTCCTTAGCAATTTTTTGGAAAAGGAATGCATTGAGTATCTACTTGACACCAAGGAAAACGCCTAGTTCAGAAAGTATAACCACTTTCTCTGTTCCACTAGATCAACAACAGCTTATTCTGTTCTCAAGTGTTTTCCTCTTCTCCCAATCCAGCAACAACTAATTAACGCCCAACTCCTTTTCACACTCCTAGCAAATATCTCCATGCATTTCTAGATACATATATTTCAAGGCAAGTGTAGAATTTCTTAGATTCTGCAGTAGAGAGGATCCTAGGTGGAAAGGTAGTTAGCAGGTCATCAAGCCAGGCTGACAAAGAAGAACCTCAGCTCAACTGAGTCAAATCTGAAGACTGGGAGAGCCTCTCCTCCTCCATCTTGGTTTAGATAGATGAAAAGCCAAGGGCAGGCAACCATGACAGAAATAAGGAAAAGAAAAACAATATGAGACCAAAAAGTAAGACCAGAAAGCCAAAGTCACTTATTTGTCTAAACTAAGTTTCAAAGTTTCCCTTTCAAAACAAAAAAAAAAGCTTTGTAGCATCTAAGGGATACTGCGGCATCAAAGAACATGTCTTCAAAGCTTGTAGAAAGACCAAGTTCTAATCCAGGCCCTGCCACGTAGTCCTAGTTGTGTGCCAAATGAGCAAATTTCACCTCTCTGGAGCCTCAGTTTATTCAACTATAAAATGGGAGTCACAATGCCAAGATCACAGGGTGACTGTGAGAGTTACATGAGGTCAGGTCTCCTGCCTTTTTCTCCAACCAACCCAAAAGCTTTCCAAATAAAGCTCAATTTCCTCTAAGCTCAACTTTGCCTAAGTCAGGCTCTGTGAACACTGCTGAAAATTCACTTGAGGGGCCTAAGAACACCCATGGGACAAATTAAGATAGCACCAAAATACAGACCTTCCGTTCTATTACAAATGTTCGTTTGTAGTTGAAGAAACAAAAGTAGTCGCGTTGTTCTACAGGCTTCCAGAATACAGCTCGCCACTTACTATGTCATACTTATCTAGCTAGCTTCCTCTTAGACTATACATTCCTGGAGGCCAAGAACTTTACATTTTACTTCTGTAATTTCAATAGAAAAGAATTGGTACATCCATAGTACTCAATAAGTATTTATTAAAAAGACAGACGGATGGACACATGAATTATTGCCTTCCCGCCTCTGTCACAGGGCTGTTTTGAGGATCAAATGAGACAACGTATGTCGAAGTGCTTTGGAAACTATAAAATGTTTCAAAAGAGCTCAGTGAACTGTCCTGCTTCTCTGGTTCACAGGAAGAGGATGGGAAGTGTTTTTCAAGGCAGGAAAAGAGATGGCTGATAGCCTGACCTTGAGGGAAAGATGTAAAATTTAAAACCCGACTGCAGAACTTATTACTGCCCAACAATGTACGTTTATGGCTATGGTCCTAAGTAATAAACAAAAGTAAAGTTATGCATTTGTCAGTCATGATTTTGTCCAGGAAAATAGAAATCACTCCAGGTATTTTAAACAGGAAAGGATTTAATACTGGAGATTAGGAGCTTACAAAAACATTGGAGGGGCTGGAGGAATGAAGGTAAGGAAAATTTGCCTCTAGAATTCAGGAAATTAGGAAGTACAGAAATTGCAAAAAAAGTACAGTGGATTATCTCAACTGCCAAAAAAAAAAAGTAAACTTATGTGCATAAAATTCTTCAGAAGGCAAGCCTGTACAATTTATACATATAAATTCCCTCTGTACTTTTTATCAATTTATTGCCTCTCAGATACAAATTCACTCTCCCCTGCCTGCTCTATGAAGATGAATCTGAGCCCTTCAAATATTTTTCCTTTGCCTGTTGGCCAAATGCTAAGTTTTGTCAGCCAAGGGCACTGGAGAGATGGCAGGAGAAAGGAGTTTTGTTTCCTGGTTCTGGTTGCTATCTTGTGCGGCTCCAGCACGTGGCTCGTGCAGCACAAATGACTTCCCCAGAGACTAACTCCTACGGTGTGTGACTATCCGCAGCACTCAGCAATCAGAGTCCCCTGGAACTCCTCCAGCCAGTTTTGTAGCTGTGTGCCTTCAGTGAGACATCTCCCCATGAACAGGTTTCCCTGGTACCCAGAGGGCAGATATCCAGCAAGTTCCAACAGCGAGGCCCCATAGCAACCACTCCACTGTTCAGCGAGCCATGGCCACACCTTCTCCAGCAAGGTCTGGAGCTCAGCCCTGGAGAGGTGGGCTCTTCCTAAGGGTGGTGGCTGCTCCATATATCTACAGTAGTCCTATATGTTTTAGAGATCTCTTTCCTTTGTACAGCTAATTACTCATTACACAATCCTCTGTTATAGTTAATAATTCTTTATATTAAACTTTCTCTGTTCAAATTGTTGCATGGTTTCTCTCCTTTTATTGAACCCAGACCAACAATTCATCCCTGAATAAGAGTTTTAGTATATCAGCATCTAAAATAATTCATTATATAAGATGGCTCACTCCCCTTAGTGACGTTGCTGCTTTCATTCATGCACTCATTTATTTATCCATTTATTGAACACTTACTATGTAGGAGGCACGAAGGTTACAAAGCCTTGCCCTCCAGGAGCTTACAAACCAAAGCAAGATAGAGACAAGTGGGAGAAAAGTATAACCAGTTCATTGAATAGTGTGAACCAAGTAAAGTGCAAAGATGAAACAGTTTTCTTTTTTTCCAAATACTCTCCCTAATTGTGTTATGCTGCATCACTCTTTCCCATCACAACATCTCAGGTAGATCTTGTAGCTTCTATTAAAATTCCATTTTTAAACTCCAACATAAATGCATTTTTAAACTCCAACATAAATGGTATCTCTTCTCCCCCCAGGTCAGGCTTGATCATGAGTGGCAGAGTAGAAGGTGGTATGGTCAGCTTCTGGAGCACCTTTGTCTCCTGTCTATGTGCTGGGATGGGGAGGATGAAGAAAGAGAAAATCATCTCTTATAACTGATGCTCCATGTCTCAAGAAGCACCTCCTCCAGGTGTAGTGGAGGGCCTCTGCACCTCAGGGCTCCTGATGGGAGATGTGGCCCTAGCTCCGCCTCCTTCGGAGCCCCTTTCAGCCCTCACCCCTGACAGTGCCTCCACAGCACCTTCCTGCTGGAGTCCCACTGCCCAGCAGGCACTCCTCTTGCCCTGGATACCAGCAAGCTGCTTCAAGCTACACGGTCATCTCTCTCCAGTTCTCCTTTGCCCAGAGCCCAGATGCTGCCACCAAACCCTAAGCTATTGCCTTAGCAGTATTCCATATGAGGGATAGGATGCCAGGCATCTATTCTTGCTGATGCCTCCAATTCCTGAATTCAAATCACTTGGAGTTGCATCTTCACCTGGCTTGGGAAGGGAAGAGAGCAACCATGAGAAAGGATAGGAAGAGCCACAGCACTCCCTGCAAGGCTGACAACCTGTGATTCTAAAAACGAGTCCCCTGTGCCCTTCCAGGTCACTTAGCACCTAGAACCTTGCACTTGGTGGTAGCATTTCCAAGTCAGCCATCCCTTAGTAAGCCCTGGAGTGGCTTTTATGCCCAATTTTTTGCAGCTCTCCTTATACTTGGAAAGAGTTAGCATCACTTTCAACCTCACATTGGACCTTGTTGATAGTTCTAGACAGGAAGTCCTTCTCAGCTTCCAATTATTCGTCCTATCCATTCATCCATCGATGGACATTTAGATCGTTTCCATGTTGTGGCTATTGTTAATATAGCTGCAATGAACATGGGAGTGCACATATCTCTTCAAGACAGTAAGTTCGTTTCCCTTGGATATATACCTAGAAGTGGGATTGCTGGATAATATAGTAATTCTATTTTGAATTTTTGAGGAACCTCCATACTGTTTTCCATAGTGGCTACCCCAATTTACATTCCCACCAACAGTGCACAAGGGTTCCCTTTTCTCCATATTCTTGCCAACACTTATTTCTTGTCTTTTTTATAATAACCATTCTAACAGGTGTGGGTTGATATCTCACTGTGGTTTTGATTTGCATTTCTCTGATGATTAGTGATGTTGACCACATTTTCATGTATCTGTTGGCCATTTGTATGCCTTCTCTGGAGAAATGTCTATTCAAGTCCTCTGCCCATTTTTTACTTGGATTGTTTGGGGTTTTTGCTGTTGAGTTATATGAGTTCTTTATATATTTTGGATATTAACCCCTTATCAGATAAATGGCTTGCAAATATTTTCTCCCATTCCACAGCTTGCCTTTTCATTTTGTTGACTTTATCTTTTCTCATGCAGAAACTTTTTAGTCTAATGTAGTCTCACTGGTTGATTTTTGTTTTTGTTGCCTGTGCTTTTGGTGTCATGTACCCAAAAAATGTTGTATATTTTCATATGTTTTCATGTTACTAATTAGTATCCTTTCATTTCATCTTGAAGAACTCCTTTTAGAATTTGTTGCAAGGCAGGCTTAGTGGTGAACTCCCTCAGCTTTCGTTTGTTTGGGAAAGTCCTTATCTCATCTTCATTTCTGAAGACAGCTTTCCTGGGTAAAGTATTCTTGGTTGGCAGTCTTTTTCTTTCAGCAGTTTTAATATATTGTCCCACTCTCTCCTGGCCTGCAAGGTCTCTGCTAAGAAATCTGCTGATAGCCTCATGGGAGTTCCCTTGTATGAGAGAAATTTTTTTTCTCTTGCTGCTTTTAAGATTCTCTTTGTCTTTGATTTTAGACAGTTCTAGTATAATGTGTCTCGGAGAAGATTGTTTTAGACTGAAATTATGGGGTGATCGATTAGCTTCATGAACTATCTCCAGTCACTGCTATGCACCACTGAGCTTCCCTATAGCTATTCCCCCCAGTTGTGCACCTGCATGCCTCTGGCCCATTACTTCTCAGTGATTATTTCTTTAATAAGCTTTCTGTCCCTGTCTCCCTCTCTTCTCCTTCTGGGATTCCAGTGATGCATAGATCATTTCTCTTAATGGTGTCCCACAAGTCCCATAGGCTTTCCTCCTTTCTTTTCTTTTGTTTTTTTTTTGCTCTGACTGGATAATTTCAAATGTTCTGTCTTGGAGCTCACTGATTCTTTCTTCTAGTTGGTCTAGTCTGCTATTGATGTTCTTTATTGAATTCTTCAATTCAGTCATTGTATTCTTCAGTTTCAAAACTTTCGTTTGGCTCTTTTTTATGTTTTCTATCATTTTGTTGAACTTCTCATTTTGTTCTTGCATTGTTTTCCTGATTTCATTAAATTGTTTATCTGTGTTCTCTTGTAGCTCTCTGAGCATCTTTGGAACAATTATTTTTAATTTTTTATCAGGAAATGCATGTATCTCCATTTCTTTGGGATCAGTTATTGGAATTTTACTCTGTTCCTTTGGTGGTGTCATGTGTCCCTGATTCTTTGTGATCCCTGTAGCCTTGTATAGGTGTCTGCACATTTGAAGAAGTCACCACCTCTTCCAGACAGTAAGGAAAAACATTCACCTGCAGGTGGGGGCATGCTGGAATGTGCCATGACCCATCATCTAGTGGAACAGGGTGCCAAGTGTAGCGGTGTGTGGTGGCTCCAGATTCAGGGGGGCATGATGTCTCATCAGCTCAGGCCGCTGGGATCCATAGCATAAACTACATGGTCCTTGGCAAGTGCTATAGGGAGTCTGCAGTGGCTGCTAGGGCTGTTGAGGTGCTCATTGGCACTTCTGGTCCAGTGACTAGGACCAGAGCAGGCAGTGGTGGTGGCCAGAGACAGTGATGCGAACAGGCCACTGGGAACTACAGAAGTTCCAGCTGCAAGACTCATACCAGTAGCCCTGATCTTCTTCCTTGTTCCCAGACATCTCTATATATCTCAGTTTTGTTGGTCTCTGGGTGGGGTGAAACCAAAGTGAGTTCTTTGTGCAGTGCCCTGGAAGGCTGGGAAGCTGAGCACTCACTCTGCTCTCCCTCTCCCAGGAAAGGAACTCTTTATAGCTGGGGAACTCCCTCTAGGCACTGAGCAGTGCCAGCCTGGGGGATGGCACAAGGCAGGTAAATGAAGCTGTTCTTCCTTGCCTTTTTGTGCAGTTTTTTTTAGGTTTTTGTTACACCGTGTCACTGAAGTTTCTTAAGTGGACTCCTGATCTTTCCCAGAGCTATTTTTGTTCACGGATAGCTATCTAATTGTTGATCTTTGTGAGGGGACGGAGGCTTGGGTCTCTTGCTTTACCATCTTAATAATGTCCTGCATTGCCTTTTTCAGTAATCATGTTCACAGGCTTGTATTACACGTTTTAATGCTTGTAACAAACCAAATGCTCTAGAATTTTTATACGAATTACTACCAAACTGGGTTTTCTCCATTCTATGCTGGTGTAATTGTTCTTTTAAAGCTAAATTCCAAGTTCTACATTTATTTCTATTACACCCAAATTTCAAAATGATCTTAACAGGTCTGAATTCTGAGTTCAAATGATCAAAATTTCCTATCTGTCATTCCAGCTCTCAATTCCAGGTTATATTTTTATCCCAAGTCATTTTTCTTAAATATAAACATCTCAGGAACAAAGACAGAGAACAGATGCAATCAGATCAAAGGAGTAAATCCCAGTACAATTCATGCATGAGAGAGGGCTTCTGTGAAGATGAAAGCTGCCCAAGGAAAGGCCAGAGCTTGGAAGTGGCAAAACAAGGTCAGCAAGGAGGGATGAGGGCAACTGACCACGTGCCTGATGAGGTTAAACAGGTAAGGCAGCCAGGTGGTCCATCTCCCACCACCTTTGCCAAGCAAAGTGAAGCAGAAGGATGGATGCTTGGGTGAAAAAGACCACACAGTGCCTGGGGTAGCTGGGGAGACCCAGAAGTAACATGGACTCTAACCATCAGATAATTGGGTACCAGCATCACATCTTACCTCTCCATTAGAGGTAATATGACACAAAACAGGAAATCACAAATATCCAGATGAGTACAGAAGCAAGAATGTTCTAATATTTGCAGGAAGCCAACAGCAGGAGAAAGAGTTACTAAATTCAACAAATAGAACTAACATCCAAGGAAACAAAGCTAATGGAACAAACAGGTAGAAACTTTAAAAGAAGTATTAGGAAAAGAACCAATTAGAGATCTTGGAAAAACATGAAAATAAAATATGGATTCAGCTCAGGAGCAATTAATAGGCCAAAAATTCCCTCAGAATGCAGCCCAAAACTTCAAAGGGATTAAAAATATGAAAGAAAAGTCACAGGGTCATTTTTGCTGCACTCTTTTGGTAAGAAATGAGTCACAGTTTAGTTAACCAGCCCAGATTCTTGGGGAGGGGGCTACACAAGACTGGGAGGGATGACTCATTGGGACCACCATTGTGACAGACTTCCACACATCCACCCTTCATACTCTCCCATCACTCTTTGCCTCTGTTATCAGCTTTCACATAATGTCATAATTTGTTTACTTGTCAGCCTCCCCACTGGACTACGAGTCTCACATTGGCAAGAACTATAGTGATATAGTGATACAGTGGACATGGAACTATCTTATCTTCCATATCCACAGTGGCTGTCTAGCACATAGGTGCTCGCCACAGCTTTGTGGAATTAAATTACAGCTGTTGCAGTCATCCAGAGTACCTGGGGTCAGGGTACCTGGCTCTAAAGTTAGTTCTGGACCATCTGGGCTGTATCTCTAAAAAAATTAAATTAAATTAATTGTTTCCAATGTAAAGATAACCTCCAAAAGAACTGAAGTAGAACATGTAACTTCCAAGACAGAGGTAAGGGAGACAAGGAAAACAAAACCAATTCAACAAAAAGCCTTTTATATAGCTCACTCAGAAATCTACATACAAAGCAGATAAAACAAAATTAATAATATGGCAGATTTAAATAACATAACCATAAAACCTAAAAAGAGAACTTTGCAGTCAAAAATTTGTGTGCAAACACACAAGGCACATCTACAAAACATATGTATCAGGACACAAAGAAACTCTCAAAAACTCCAAAAAAGCAAAAATCATGCAGGTCTTGGGCCAGCCCCAGTGGCCTAGCAGTTAAGTTTGGCGCACTCTGCTTCAGCAGCTGGCATTCGGTTCCCAGATGTGGACCTACACCACTTGTCAGTGGCCACACTGTGAAAGAGACTCACATAAAAAAAGAGGAAGATTAGCAACAGATAGCTCAGGGCAAGTCTTCCTCAGCAAGAAAAAAAACCATGCAGTTCTTATTGTAACACAAATTAAAATTCACAAAACAAAAAAACTGTGACTCACCCCACACAACCTCTGGCCAAAGATTCTATCCACACAAAAATGAGAACTCTTAAAAAATAAAGAAGAAATAAAGTAGGAATTAGAAACCTAAACAGAACACTAACCACAAAGAAATACAAAAGGTAATAAAAATCCCCTCCTTGAATTTGCATCAGATCAATATGATTTTACAGCAGGTTCTGCCAAACTTTCAAGGTTGTAATTTTCTTGTTGTATAAACAAGTCTAAATCACAGATAAAGATGAAGAGATTTTTGATTAATATTATGAAATTAGGATAAAAATGATATCAAAACAAGAAAAAAGAATATACAAGAAGAAAAATAGGCCAATCTCATGTGTGAACATATATGCAGAATGTTTACATAGCAGACTATTCAAATAACAGAAAAATATGACTGATTCCAGGAATTTAACATTAGATCATATTTTAATAATCTATTATATACTGAATTACATTAACAGATCAAAGAAGAAGACACATATAAACACTTCAATAGATGATGGAAAAGTAGATGATAAAAGTTAATACTCATTTCTTAAAAAAACTCATCAAGTTGGAACAGAAAGAAACGTCAAAAACTAAAGCAAAGATCATACTTAACAGTGAAAATTAGAAGCTTTCCCATTCAAATCAGGTACAATGCAAGGATGCTTGCTAGCACTATGACTATTTTAAATTGTGCTGAAGGCCCCAGCCAATTCAGTAAGCAAAGTAAAAGAGAAAATCTCTGTAGATAATATAATTATGTTACATGAAAAACCAAGAGAATCAACTGATAGAAAGTTGCAAGAAGGTAGCCGGATATAAGATCAATATACAAAAATCCACCACTCTGCTATAAACCAATAATAACCAATTGGAAAAAAAACACAAAGAAATATCCCTTTTACAACAGCAACAAAAACTATCATCACTATAAATAAACAAGGACTATACAATACAGACATAAAGAAACCTATAAAAATTTACTGAATTTACTGCATAAAAGCAGTCCTTAATATATCTCCCCAAATTAATTTATGAATTCAAGGAAGTCTCAGTTGAAACCTCCAAAAGATTTTCATAGAGAAGAACACACTGATTTCGAAATTTATCTGGATAAGAAAATGTCCATGAATAGACAATTTTGAGAAAAGGAGCATTGAAAGGGGATTTGCCATACTAGTTGTCAAATATATATTATAAAGCTTTTAGTAAATTTTAAAAATGTGGCATTGGAGCAGGAATAGACAAATAGATCTATGGTACAAAAAGAAAAACCCTAAACATACCTACATGTGTAACAGGGATTTAGTGTATGAGTTTTTCAATGTGGTACATTAAATCACTAGAGAAAAGATGAAGTATGCAATAAATAATTTTTTGAGGACAATTGACTAGCAATTTGGAAGAAAGTAATTACATTTCCTGCCATTCACAAAAGTAAATTCCAGATGGATTAAAGAATTAAAGTTAAACAAAATCATGAAAAAGTTAGAGGAAAATCTAGAATGTGTTAATAACTTTGAGTTCAAAAAGATCCTTTTAAACAAGATTTTTTGATAAATAATAAAATCTGGAAAGTAAAATACTAACAAATTTGACATCAAAATTTTAAATTTTTATACCATGGAAACATAACTGAGTTTAAAAGGAGACGGATTATAGAAACTGAGTTTAAAAGGAGCAATATCCAGAATATACTAAGGATTTCTACACATAAATAAAACAAACAACCTAATACAAAAATGACATGTGAACAGGGCCAGCCCTGGTTGCCTAGTGGTTAAAGTCAGTGCACTCTGCTTTGGCAACCTGGGTTTAGTTCCCGGGTTTGGACTTACACCACTTGTCTGTCAGTGACATGCTGTCATGGCGGCTAACATACAAAAAAAGGAAGATTGGCAACAGATGTTAGCTCAGGGTGAATCTTCCTCAGCAAAAAGAGGAGGATTGGCAATAGATGTTAGCTCATGGTGAAACTTCCTCAGTAAAAAAAATATGAAAATGCATTGAATTTCACTAGTAATCAGTAAAATGCAAATTAAATAACCATTTGAGGCCTGTTGGATTAGCAAAATTTGAAAAGCTTTATAATATCAAACGTTGGCAAGGATGGGGCAAAACTCTCACCACTCTAGTGAGATGACCGGCTTTTGGTGAGGCCATTTTGCAAAATGTATTGAAATCTGAGATGTGTTTATCTTTTGATATAACAATTCCATTACTCAGTATCTACACGAGAGAAGCATGTGTCCACAAGAAGGCAGGAATAAGGACAGTCATCAGAGCACTGTTTGAGATACAGGAAACACTGGACGTTATTCCTCTATTGCCTCCTCTAATGGAACCAATGGGGGAAACAGTTCAATAGCGAAAGAAAGAAAGGGAGGAAGGAAGGAAACTTTTTAAAAAATATGTGGGGGGATGAGCGAAATAGGTGAGGGGATTAAGAGGTACAAACTTCCAGTTATAAAATAAATAAGTCATGGGGAAGTAATGTATAACAGAGGGAATATAGTCAATAATATAGTAATAACTTTGTATGATGACAGGTGGTAACTAGACAGCATGGTGATCATTTTGTAATATATAAAAATGTTGAATCACTATGTTGCATATTTGAAACTAATATAATATTGTATGTCAATTATACTTCAATGAAAAAATATGATTTTGAGTTAAGAGCAGAAGACAATTTTCAGAACATACAATACCATGTTTGTAAAAGCAAAAACTATATATTCTATATGTCCTATATTATGTAAATACCTTTTAAAAAGAGCCTGAAAAGAGACACGCCATATACAATGGAATATTATTCAGCCATGATAAAAAAAAAAAGGAAATCCTGCCATTTGCAACAACATAGAACCTTGAAGGCATTATGCTAAGCGAGATAAGCTAGACAGAGAAAGACAAATACCTCATGGTGTCACTTACATATGGGATCTAAAAAAACGAAGTCAAACATAGAAATAGAGAATAGAAAAGTGGTTGCCAAGGACTGGGAGGTGGGAGAAATAGTGAGGGGTTGGTAAAAGGGTACAAACTTTCACTATAAAATGAATATGGCCTGAGGAGCTAATATAAAACATGGAGACTATAGTTGATAACACTGTATTGGATAATCGAAATTTGCTAAGAGAGTAGAACTTAAATGTTCTCGCACACACAAAAAAAGGGAATAACTTCCTCACCCTGTGATTCAAAGTTATTTTATGTTTGGTTGATGTACCTCCTAAAATTACCTCCCACACCACCAGTGGAACATGTCCTTAAGTAAAGAAATCCTGAGGTAAAAATAAATAAATGAAGGCAACATACCAAACTGGTAACATTCATTACCTCAGGGGAGATGGTCAAGAGTAATTTTAGTTTTATCTGCTTGAATACATTACAATGAGAAAATATTCTTCTATAGTTTGTATAATTAAAAAAAAAGAAAAACTATAAATAAATACAATTTAGTTACAAGGACAGAGCTCTATGACAGAAACCTTTGTATAGATTGGCTCATAAACATTTTTCATATAATGATACCCACTTCGAGCCAGATACGCCACTATTCTTTTAGTCTTCATACTTTACTCAGGAAGATTCTGGAATCACAGACTGGTAAAAGAAGACCATCCAGGTGGGAAAAGAACCTTCGTTAGGTGGCAGGGACTGCTGTAGGAACCTTTCATAAATTACTGACTCTAACCCTCACAACAGCTCTAAGAGATAGGCATTATTTTTTACATTTTACACATGAGAAAATGAAACCAAGACAGCTGAAGTAACTTGTGTAAAATCACAGTTTATAAGTCACTCATTGGGGGTTATTTAAATCCACCTGTTGGATTTCCAAAGCCTGTTCCACTCCTCCGGTAACAGCCTACTTCCTGTTCCACCGCTGAGAACGGAGATCATTAGTTAAGAAGCCCCCAGCCCAACAAAATTAACGTGAGTAGAGAGAATCAAACACTGGCTGCATGGACATGGTGATGTGCCTTCCACATCCCCCATGAAGGAAGGACTTACTGCCCAGCTGCCAGCCCTGCAGGGATTGCTGTAGCTGAAGAGGTGGAGGGTTAAAGAGGAGGAGGAGATTAAGCCTGGGCTGTTATTACCAGTTTACCTCCCCAGGAAGCAGAGTCCAAGATGGAGTTTAGTGGTAGGATATGTATTAGGAAGCACGTTGAGACTGATGGCTGTGGAAGGGCTCAAGGAGAGGGAGAAGTTAAGCCTGAGATGCGGGCCCAATGACAGCCTCAGCCAACCCCACAGTAAGCTCTGGAGCTAAGATAGCCCATCAGTGTTGTCCCACATGGAGCTAACATGGCCAGGCCTCTACGTCTCCTCTCCATCCATCATTGGACGTGGGCCACCAGGGAAGGACATGACCTTGAGCTGAGGTAACCCATGAAGGGGATAAAGCTGAAGACTGCTGACAGCAGCCAGGGCAACAAGTCCTTTCTTGAGGGGGGATTTGGGTGGCACATGACCATGTACATCATAGACTAAAAGACAGGTTCTGATTGAAATTCTCCATAAGGGACAGTTAGATCTCAGTGCCCTACCCCTCCCTGAGCCTGCAGGGGAAGCATGGTCTGCCCTCTGGAGAAATGTACCAGTGAGGTTCCAGACTCTGGAAGACCAGGAATAGTGGAAAGTTAGGGTGAGGTGCTGGATTAAAAGTGGATTTGTTGAAAGTCTGCCTCCTGAATGATGAGAGCTCCCCCTAGCTCCCTTTCCTAGCCAAACTCCCAGAATTCCCGCAGCAAAGAGGAGAAACTCCAAAGCAGGAAATAGAAAAATCCTTCTCAGGAGAAATTGAACAGCCCCAGAGAAAAGACATATAGATACTAAAATCTCAGGATCTCTCAGTGAAAAAGCCAGCTCACAAGCCAGTCCCCCTACAATGGTGGCCACTAATGAACAAGCCTGACCCACACATACAGGTCCCCCGATCAGTTCTCAGTGCCTCACTCTTCATTCCAACAGATCCCTGGCTCAGGATTACCTGACATTTAAAGGAAGTCTTGAACATAAAATATGGAGAGCAAAGTAAACAAATAGAAAAAGGAACTGGAAGAAACTGAGCTATGCAGGACATTTAAAAAAGCAGCATGTAAAAAAAGAAACTTAAAATGAATACACACAGAGTCATAAGAGACATTGTCACGTCCATGAACCAAAGGCAGGCTGCTATTTTTAAAAAGCACTAAGAACAAGAAAGAGAAAGAGCCCTGAGAAACTAAAATTATGACAGTCACAATTGAAAATTCCATAGGAAATTTAGGATAGTCAACCAAGATCGCCCAGGTGATAAATAGAAGGAAAGGAAATAAAGTAAAAAGGAAAGAAAAGAACAAGAGAATTAGAGGCTCAATCTATGACATTCACCATCCAAATATGTGTAGTTCCAGAAATCAAGATTGGAAAAAAACAAGAGAAAGAGAGGAAAAAAGAAAACTTGCAGAACTGGAGCATGTAAAACTTTGGATGGAAAACAGCCATTTATAACCCAGCACAATAAATGAAAAAAGACACTCCACAATATATCACTGCAGAATTTCAGAACACCACAATAAATAAAAGATTATAAAAGCTTCCAGAGAGAAATGGAAGAAAATAATCAAGGCAGAGGAAGGCAGAGAATCCAGGAAACAGGGGCCCCAACAGAGAAGAGAGGAAGGAAATCTCCCAGGATGAAAAGAAGTCCCAGGAGGACAGCAGGCCCTGGAGCACAGAGTTCAGACCGAAGCAGAATGGAGCACTCCCGGAGGGAGGACTGGGGGAGGGGGAGGGGGAGGAGTGGGTTATCTGCTGGAAGTTGTTGGATAGATTAGCAATAGGTACCAAAAAACTAAGCAAATTAAATTCATGCAATTAACAACTCTGGAAAAAGTAAAACGAAAGGAACTGTAATCTTAGTGCAATACTTGGCTTAGCAGTAGACAATATGTACATGTAAACAATATTTACATAGGCATAACCATGTAAACACTGAATATTACTATAACCAGAAATGTTGACTAGACTTTATTAGGAGAATGAGGAGAGCAAAGCAGTTGAGTACAGAATGAGGTAGGAGTAATTAGCTCCCAGAGATAAACGCTCATCTACCATAGGAGGAAATCAGTAAATCAACAAGTTAATGTCTAGAACTGATTAATCAAGAGACAAATTGGGGGCCGGCCCAGTGGCGCAGCAGTTAACACACTTTCCACTTCGGCGGCCCGGGGTTCACCAGTTCAGATCTCGGGTGTGGACATGGCACCATTTGGCAAGCCATGCTGTGGCAGGCGTCCCACATATAAAGTGGAGGAAGATGGGCACAGATGTTAGCTCAGGGCCAGTCTTCCTCAGCAATAAAAGGAGGATTGGCAACAGATGTTAGCTTAGGGCTGATCTTCCTCAAATAAAAAAAAAATAGAGAGAGAGAGAAACTAATCAAGATAGTTTTTAGGAAGATGAATATTTAGGAATCCCAGAAGCAACAACTACATGAACAGAAACTGGCCCCCTCCCAGGAGCAGGATCAGGGTGTGGGATAAGACAGGGAATCATTATTTAAGCCTTTGTGTCCTATTTGGCTTTTTTAAACTATGGTAATGTGGCAAATTTAATTTTTAATAATGGATAGAATAAAGAGAGAGTTCTTTATTGAGGAAAAAAAGGCACCACCGCCCCAGTTCAACCCAACAGAGCCTGGAGGGTAGCATCAATTCAGCCCAATTATGAACTGTTCTTGTTCTGGGCCGGCTTGAAAATCAACACCTTCCCTTTAAAACAAAGCCCAGCCTCAGATTAATTAATGGCTGCACTGCACACATTTGCCTTCAAGTGGTTCCTTCAGGTTCAGTCTCAAATTAATTAATGACGCTCTCTACTGCACTTGAATTTCATGTGTCTCATCTTTCACAATTATTTTGTTTGCCTTCTCTAGACAAACATTCACTCTTTGGTTCTCAATATACTCATACAAATTTACTTCCACCTTGCAAACAAGAAGAAAGGAAGCCATCTATCAGTCCACAAGAAGCCTCAAGGTGAAGACCTCGTGCATCTAAATCACACTTTCATTAACAAGGTGCTGACACGCTGGAATGGGCAAGTCAGTCAACCACTTTTCTGTGCTCCACTTTTAGAGGAAATCTCAGGCCATATTATACACACACACATTTGTCCAGAAGAAGAGGTGATGTTAGAGACAGAATCGTACAAGGCCAGATTCGAGACAAAGCCTGAGGCTGGTGCGCGTATCACACCCCTCAAGCGCCCCAACTCACAGCGCCCAGCCTCCCTTTTCGTTTCAGATCTCTGTGAGCTTCAACTCAGCTCACACTGAGAGTGCCTGGCCTCAAGCAAGTGCTGAGAGTTCTCCAACATTCCAAACCCCGGAAGTTTCATCAAGCTCTCACATGGCACAGTTATTAACCCCTAAGCAGACCTCAATTAATGGGGACAGGAGCCAATGGGTAAATACTTCTTCCAGTCCATTCTTAGGTAGACCACACTGAGAGGCATTCTAAACACTAGTCAGAATGCTCCAGGCAGGACTAAGTCCCAGTTTCTCTTAATGTTCACCTCATTAATACACTCTTTTCCTTCTTCCCTTGCTCTCCCTGGCCCCTCACCTCTGTTCCCTGGCAATAGCTCCCAAATAAACTATCTGCATTAAGTGTTTGTCACAGGCTAAGCTTCAGTAATGACACAAGCTGAGAGCTAGGAGGATCAAATGTCCCAGTTTGCCTGGGACTGAGGGATTTCCCAGAACATGGAACTTTTAGTGCTAAAACTGGGAAAGTCCCTGGCAAACTAGGACGTTTGATGAATTCACATTAGTAAGACAGTGAAAAGGAAGGGGTAGAAGAGGAGAATTTGAAAATAGGAAAGGGGTGGAGAGGAGGGGCCAGTGTCTCTCCGTTGTACACACTGTAAGCTTGACCACATCAGGAAATAGCTGCCATGCTGCAGTTGCCCCCCTTTACTCTCATATTATTAAACATTGTGTGGATGGAGGTGGTAGCCAATTTAATAAGAGAAAATATGAAATGTATACATAGTGGAAATAAAGAAACAATGCTAGAAAATCTAGAAGAAACACTCTGGAAAGCAACCTAGAAAATCCAAACAGAACAACTAAAAAACTATGAAAATAATAGAATTCAGCAATTTGGCCAGTTAAAAGAACAACAAGTAAAAAGATAAATACCTTTTTACTTACCAACAATAAGCAATTAGAAACTGTGATTTTTAAAAAATACATTCACTGTAGCAACAAAAATTATAAAATGCCTAAGAACATACTTGAAAAGAAATGTACAAGATTTATATGAATAAAACTATAAAAAATTTACTCCAAAATATAAAAGGTGGCCTGAATAAATGGAGATAAATTCTATACCCCTGGATAGGAAGGCTCATTTTTGTAAAGATGTCATTTCTTTCCCAAATTAATCCATAAATTCTCAATGCAAATACACCCAAAATTCCAATATGAGTCGTTAATGAAATCCAACAAACTGATTATAAATATCCTCTGGATGAGAAAATATTCAAGGACAGTCAAGTAGTGTTTTAAAAATACAAACAACATCACCCCTATGTTCGAGGCAGCATTATTTACAATAGCCAAGATAGGAAGCAACTTAAATGTTAGCCCTGAGCTAACATCTGTTGCCAATCTTCCTCTTATTGCTTGAGGGAGAGTGTCACTGAGCCAACATCTGTGCCAATCTTCCTCTATTTTGTATGTGGGACGCTGCCACAGCATGGCTTGATGAGCAGTGTGTAGATCTGCGCCCAGGATCCAAACCCAAGAACCCCAGGGCCGCCAAAGCAGAGCTCATGAACTTAACACTATGCCACTGCACCAGCCCCCAAAAGATTTTTAAGGAGTGTCATTGGTGTAATAATAGACAAAGAGATGAAAGAGAATAGAAAATTTTAAAAGAGATTCATTATAGGTCTGAATACATGCCAATAAAAAAAAGAGTATTTGAAATCAGTAGGAAAAGGAAGGATTATTCAAGAAATTTTTTAGGGACAATTGGATACTCATTCAGAAAACATTTAAGTTGGATCCCTACCTGACACAAACACTTATTGAAGATCTAGTGATAAGCACAAAAAGAAAGAGACATTTTCTGTTCTCATAGAACTAACAGGTGAGAAACAGATATTAAATCAGAGAACCACACAGAATAACAAAAACCATGACTGTGGCAAGGGCTACAGAAAAGTGTTACTTTGTGCTATGAAAACTCAAAAGAGTGGAAATTGGTTTAGGAAAGTCAAGAAAGGCTTCCATGAAGAGGAACTGATCGAACTGAGTCATGAGATCTCAAAAAAGAATAATGATTTGCTTGGCTAAGAGTTGGAAGGCAACATACCTAGGAAAGAACATAGCTATACAAAGGCTTATGGAGGAAGCATGTATAGAGCATTCAAGGAAGTGGAGATGGGTTAGTACGATTGGAACTTATAAAAGAAGTGGGAACATGATGCAAAATGAGCCTAGAAATGCAGGCAACAGCCAGATCATGCAGGGCCTTGCAGGTCCCTATCCTAAGAGCAATGGGAATCCATTGAGAGTTTTAGCCAGGGCAGTGACAAGAGGAGATTTTGGTTTTGAAAAGTTCAACTCTGAGTGGAAGGTAGAAAAATGAGAGGCTGTACTGCGTCAGGGGATAACAGAATGTGTTCAGTAGCAGTAGTCCACACAAAAGATATTAATAGCTTGGACTAGTACGGTAGCAATGAAAATAGAAAGAGGTGGACTGATCAAAGATATATTTAAGAGGTAAAATGTACGTGACTTGATAGTGGATTGGATACTGAGGGTGAGAGAAAAGGAGATGTCAAGAACAGAGGGATGGCTATACCGTTCATTGAGATAAAGAACACAGGACCGCTTTGGAGCTGGGGAAATCACGAATTTAGATTTGGATATGCAGAAGTTGAGGCATCTTGAGATACACCACTTGAGGTATTAAGTAGGCATATGGAACCTTAGGGAAAATATTCACATTTCACTTCTTCAATGGAACAGGAAATAGAGCAATATTATCTGTTATAACAAAGAAGCCCACAGTTTTACTGACTTAACATGGTTGACGTTGATTTCTCACTCACGGAGCAGTCCAAAGCAGGCTGTGAGCAGCCCTGTCCACGTGCAATGCAAGGACTCAGGTTTCTTCCTTCTTGTGGCCTGCTCCTCCCCTAGGGCCTCTGAGGCCTGTGCATTCAGGCAAAAGTGGAAAGAGAGGTTGGAGACCACACACCTGAACCACCCTAGCCTGGAAGTGACACACATCACACACTATACATCACATCTCACCATGTTCCATTGGCGAGAATAGAGTCCTGGCTGAGTAGCTGTTTCCTGGTGTAGTGCTGCCAGATAAAATACAGAATCCCTAATTCAAATTGAATTTCAGGGAAAAAAAAGTCATTTTTTAGCATAACTATGTCCCAAATACTGTATCTGAAATTCAGATTTAACTGGGAGTCTTGTTTTTCATGGTTGGTTGCTTGCTTGCTTGCTTGGTTGCTTCCTTGCTAAATGTGGCAACTTCATCCCAAGGACAACCCTACCTATGGTGGGGATCACACATTTAGATGGACAGTTAGTCTCACCCACCACAGGACACACATGACCCAGAGCAGACTTCCCATATTTCCTGTGCAGGCCATTGTGGGAGTGGGGAACAATAACTTGTTCCTGAGTGTGAGAGACCAGGAAAGAGGAGCCTTAGAAGCAGAGGATGAATGAGGAGCACTCTTGACAGATCTTAAAGTCCAAAAGCATAATTCCATGTAGTTTATCCATTTAGCCAATGAGCATTTATTGAGCACCTATTGTGTTCTAAGCGCCATGTGAGAGACTGAAGATACTGAGATATTATGTTCCATGCCCTAAGAAGCTCACAGTCCTGAGGAAGTTGAGGGGAGCATAAAGAAGCAGATGAAGGTGGAGTTAAATCAAACTGGTGGAAATCTAAAGGTTTCCCAGGGGAGATGGTGGCTGAACCGAGCCTTAGAAGTGGGGCAAGTAGGAATCCACCAGATGAAGGTGTGCAGATTGTCACATCCACCCACGGAGCAGTAAGTGGCACAGGACACACCCTCCCACTGTAATAACTGGAAAACTGGACGGAATGTAGGCAACAGTTGCCAGCAGGCAGGGCAGGACTGTGATCTCCCAGAGAAGGGACATAAACAAGGTGAACCCTCCCTGCAATTGCCCTGGTTTTCTGTCTGGAGGCAATTTCTGCACTTGAGCACAGAGAAGGGAACCCGGACGGAACCTGGGAGATTCACTGAATTGAGGAAACAAAGATAGGCGCTTGGGGAGACTGAGGTAGCTGGAATTTACGGAACAGAGTACCAGAAAGGAGGGAGGGAAGCAGAGAAAGTTTTCCAGAAATCTGCGTAGCATTCTCCTCAAGTCTTTGACTAGATAGTAATCTGTACACACTTAGGTAAAGCTCCACAAAGCCAAAAACAGGACAACTGCCAGGGAGCTGTAAGCTGAACAGTTCCCAGAGCCCATTTATGGCTGGGAGATATTTCGAGTCCCCCGCCCAGCCAGAGAGGACAGGACTCGTTGAATACAAGGGCATTCAGAGCCACCCCAGAAGTGTCATGCCTTAGTAGTAAAGGCTGCTCTAGACCAGACCAAACAAAGCATAAAAACAAGCCTAGAAAGGATCAAGCTGATCTGCAAGTCAGTTTACTGCCTACCAAAACAAACTCCAACATCCTGTTTAGACAACAAAATCCAAACACCCAACAAAATGTCATTTGTAATGTCAACATCTAATTTAAAAATTATTAGACATGCAGAGAAGCAGGAAAATGTGACCCGAATCCAGGAGAAAAATTCGTCAAAAGAAAGAGACTCAGAAATAACAGAGATAATGGAATTAACGAGTGAAGGTGTGTGGAAAGGCGATGGAATTCCAAACCAAGATGGGGTTGGAACACACAGAGCTTCTGGACAACTGATCTGGAGAGTGTCCGGTTCCTTTTGGTTGCACTGGTGAGAAGAGGTTATTCAGGACAGACACCCACTATCATCAGATGGGGCCAGGCGGCATGAGGCAAATGTAGTGGTAGGTTCCATCTGCAGAAATCTAGAAGACTCACATAGGTCATGTTGACTGACAAACAAAATGGCTGCCTTCCTTCCCATTAAGGTGCTTCAAAGTCCCTGGGACAAGCCAGAATGAGTGTGTCTGTCCTAGTCATAGCTTTCTCACTTATTTCTAAGATGAACTTGGATTAAATACTTGCGTTTCTAAAGAAAGGAGAGGGCATTCAGCTTTAATGAGCACTAACTGCATGCCAGACACTATCCTAGGCACTCTGACTTACATTATTTCACTTAATCCTCATACTAGCAGTGAGAGACAGGTACTTATAGCCTTAGAAATGGAAACGTTTCCGTCCGGAAATGAAGGAGTTTGCTTGTGGTCAGTATGACTGCATGTAAGGTCCGTGTGAACTGAAATCTGTGAAAAGTCAGTAAGTTAAACTGTGACAAATGTTTCTGAAGTCGTTGTGTGTAACACAGTCTTTGCAGTCAAGCACACCTGGGTCCAAATTCCAGTTCAGCCACTTGCTGGCTGTGTCCTTTGGAAAGTTCCTCAGCTCTTCTAAAGATGTTATTTTTCCTTTTTCTCCCCAAAGCCCCCCTGTACATAGTTGAATATTTTTAGTTGTGGGTCCTTCTAGTTGTGGCACGTGGGATGCCACCTCAGTGTGGCTTGATGAGTGGTGCCATGTCCACACCCAGGATCTGAACCATCGAAACCCTGGGCCGCCGAAACGAAGTGCGCGAACTTAACCACTCGGCCACGGGGCCGGCCCCTCCTCAGCTCTTCAAGACTCAGGTTCTACATATGTTGACTGGAAAAAGTAAATCATGCTTTGTGTAGTCATAGGGGAGCTTAAGTGAGAAGATTAAGAATGTAAAGAACCTGGAATAGAACCAGGCACATACAAGGTGTTGAATAAATACCTGTACACTCTGTCCTCCTCTTCTGTTAATTAAACATCACATCTGACCTTATATCATGGTAGGAGGGTGAATACCAAAGTCAGAACTAAATCAAATAGAAAATTTTTCAGCAAATGTATAAGTCAGTGGTTCTCAAGGTGAGGTCAAGGAGCATCAACATCACCTGAAATTAGTTAGAAATGCACATTTTTTCCTTTTTCTCCCCAAAGCCACCCCCCCCCCGTACATAGTTGTGCATTTTTAGTTGTGGGTCCTTCTACTTGTGGAATGTGGGATGCCGCCTCAGCGTGGCTTGATGAGCGGTGCCACGTCTGCGCCCAGCATTCGAACCGGCAAAACCCTGGGCCACCGAAGTGGAGCATGGAAATTAACCATTCGGCCACGGGGCCAGCCCATAGAAATGCACATTTTCTGACCCCACCCTAGACCCACTGAATCAGAAACTCTGAGAATTGGGCCGGCAATCGGTGTGTCAAGGAGCTCTCAGGTGATTCTGATGCACGTCAAAGTTTCAGAACACATGTATACAAGTTTTTCCATTGCATTAATTTAAGTATTGCACAGACTGTGGTTAGCTCCTAATAACCAGTCTAACAGTTACTCATCCTTTTGTGTTTTACAGATTGTTTTCAGATTACTTTGTGTATTCTGCTGATTAAATCTCTCTACAGGAAAGAGTAAACCAAGTGAAATGATGTTGCATTAAAAACCTCACAAAAAGAGACTCTCTAAGCTATCAATTTGATACAAAAAGATAAATATAGAGAAGTTCTTGAGAAGGGCCATTTTAATGGCCAAGTGGAGGAAGCAAAGACTAAATTAGGAGCATCTTCCCTAATCCCAATCAGAGGTCAGCATAAATGACAGTTCAAAAATCCAACCAATTTCACAGTGAATACTTTTTTCTTTTAATTTAGCTGTTTCTGCCCCCATCCCTTTAACTAAAACTTAGTTCCTAATTCAGCTGTTCTGTTTTCCTAACTTGGAAATTTGGAAAACAATAAAGTAATTTTGATCCAGAAATCACGCACTTATCATTAGGTGCAAAAGTTCATGTGCTGAAGACCTCAAAATATCAAAAGCTACAAAACAAGAACTAGCTGTGGGCTGGGCAGCTGAAACCAATTACACAGGAAATTTGGCATCTAAAGTAAATGGTACATCTGAATACTTAGCATGATTCTCAATTATATTTCAGTAGTTTTAATTTTTTCCAATTGCTACAATACTTCTCCACATCTCTCTCAAGGCTGTACTCCTCCCTCCTTGCTTGCAGATTATTTCAATTGTTTTCTATTTTCTTAATCTTCCCTTTTATCTCCACTGTTTTTCTTTCCTTCCTCATTTCATAATTTCTTTTTTCTTACAAGGCACTCACGCAGCACCTGATGCTTCTACAAATGCAGGGATTTTTCTTCCTGTCCTTGAAGCGACAGCTTCAAGTGTCTTCCTCGCAATGCCTGATAAACTGTTTATTTTTCCTAACAGCTTTCCTTTTTTGCCTGAAAAACAAGCACTGACCAAAAAAGTCCTTGTTTTGCTAAATTGAGACTTTCTATGCAATCCCTGGTGCTAGAGCGCCGCCTGCTGAGTAAATGAGAATTAGCAGGTCATGCCGCCTTTGGTTTAGCAGAGGATAAAAAAATTGGACTTGGGTGGCCATTTTCTAATCCTAGGTACAGAGTCTTCAGAAAGGACTAGTGTAGTAAGGAGATCAAAACAGTAATCAAAAACCTCCCCCAAAATAAAAGTCCAGGACCAGACGGCTTCTCTGCTAAATTCTACCAAACATTCAAAGAAGATCTAATACCTATCCTTCTCAAACTGTTCCAAAAAATTGAAGAGGAGGGGAGGCTTCCTAACTCATTCTACGAAGCCAACATTATCCTGATACCAAAACCAGACAAGGACAACACAAAAAAAGAAAATTGCAGGCCAATATGACTCATGAACATCAATGCAAAAATCCTCAACAAAATACTAGCAAATCAAATACAACAATACATTAAAAAGATCACACATCATGATCAAGTGGGCTTTATTACAGGGCTGCAGGGATGGTTCAACATCTGCAAGTCAATCAACGTGATACATCACCACATTAACAAAATGAAGAATAAAAATCACATGATCATCTCAATAGATGCAGAGAAAGCATTTGACAAGATACAGCATCCATTTATGATAAAAATTCTAAATAAAATGGGTATAGAAGGAAAATACCTCAACATAATAAAGGCCATATATGACAAACCCACAGCTAATATCATTCTCAGTCGACAAAAACTGAAAGCTATCCTTCTAAGAACAGGAACCAGACAAGGATGCTCATTTCACCATTCTTTTTTTTTTTTAAAGATTTTATTTTTTTTCCTTTTTCTCCCCAAAGCCCCCCAGTACATAGTTGTATATTCTTCGTTGTGGGTCCTTCTAGTTGTGGCATGTGGGACGCTGCCTCAGCGTGGTCTGACGAGCAGTGCCATGTCCACACCCAGGATTCGAACCAACGAAACACTGGGCCACTTGCAGCGGAGCGCACGAACTTAACCACTCGACCACGGGGCCAGCCCTACCATTTCACCATTCTTATTTAACATTGTATTGGAAGTCCTAGCCAGAGCAATCAGGCAAGAAAAAGAAATAAAAGAGATCCAAACTGGAAAAGAAGAAGTGAAACTGTCACTATTTGCTGATGACATGATTTTACACTAAAACCCTAAATCCACTAAATCCTAAAGAATCCACTAAAAAAACTTTCAGAAATAATAAATGAATACAGTCAAGTGGCAGGATACAAAGTCAACATACAAAACTTAGTTGCGTTTCTATACACTAGCAATGAAGTAGCAGAAAGAGAAATTAAGAATACAATTCCATTTACAATTGCAACAAAAAGAATAAAATACCTAGGAATAAACTTAACCAAAATGGTAAAAGATCTGTACACTGAAAACTATAAAACATTCTTGAAAGAAATTGAAGACGATGCAAAGAAATGGAAAAATATTCTGTGCTCTTGGATTGGAAGAATTAACACAGTTAAAATGTCCATACTTCCTAAAGCAATCTATAGATTCAATGCAATCCCTATCAAAGTCCCAACATTTTTCACAGAAATAGAACAAAGAATCCTAAAATTTATATGGAACAACAAAAGACCCTGAATAGCCAAAGCAATCCTGAGAAAAAAGAACAAAGCTGGAGGTATCACACTCCCTGATTTCAAAATATACTACAAAGCTATAGTAACAAAAGCAGTATGGTACTGGCACAAAAACAGACACACAGATCAATGGAACAGAATTGAGTGTCCAGAAATAAACCCACACATCTATGGACAACTAATTTTCGACAAGGGAGCCAAAAGCATACGATGGAGAGAAGAGAGTCTCTTCAATAAATGGTGTTGGGAAAACTGGACGGCCACATGCAAAGAAATTAAAGTAGACCATTATCTTACAGCATGCACCAAAATCAACTCAAAATGGATCAAAGACTTGAATGTAAGACTTCAAACCATGAAACTTCTAGAAGAAAACATAGGCAATACGCTCTTGGACATTGGTCTTAGCAGCATTTTTTCAAATACTATATCTGACTGGGCAAGGGAGACAATAGAAAAAAATCAATAAATAGGACTACATCAAACTAAAAAGCTTCTGCACAGCAAAGGAAGCCATCAACAAAACGAAAAGACAACCTAACAATTGGAAGAAGATATTTGCAAATCATATATCAGATAAGGGGTTAATATCCAAAACATATGAACGTATATGTCTCAACGACAAAAAAACCAACAACCCAATTAAAAAATGGGCAAAAGATCTGAACAGAGATTTCTCCAAAGAAAATATACAGATGGGCAACAGGCACATGAAAAGATGTTCAACATCATTAACTATCAGGGAAACACAAATGAAAACTACAATGAGATATCTCACTCCGGTCAGAATGGCTATAATTAACAAGACAGGAAACAAGTGTTAGAGAGGGTGTGGAGAGAAGGGAACCCTTGTATACTGCTTGTGGGAGTGCAAACCGGTGCAGCCACTATGGAAAACAGTATGGAGTATCCTCAGAAAATTAAGAATAGATCCACCATATAATCCAGCTATTTCACTGCTAGGTATTTATCAAAGAACTTGAAAACACAAAGGCATAAAGATACATGCACCCCTATGTTCAGTGCAGCATTATCCACAATAGCCATGACTTGGAAGCAACCTAGGTGCTTCCGAGCACCTAGGATGAATGGATAAAGATGTGGTATATGTACACAATGGAACACTACTCCATAAGAAATGACGAAATCCAGCTATTTGTGACAACATAGATGGACCTTGAGGGTATTATGCTGAGTGAAATAAGTCAGAGGGAGAAAGTCAAATACCATACGATCTCACTCATAAGTAGAAGATAAAAACAACGACAAACAAACACATGGCAACAGAGATTGGATTAGTGGTTACCAGAGGGAAATCGGGGAGGGAGGAAAGCAAAAGGGATGATTAGGCAACATGTGTGGTGATGGACTGTAATTAGTCTTTGGATGGTGAACATGATGTAATCTACACAGAATTCGAAATATATTATGATGTATATCTGACAGTTACATAATGTTATAATCCAATGTTACTGCAATATAAAATAAATAAATAAATATAAAACTTTTAAAAATAAAAAAGAAATGACTGGTGTAATATTCTTGATAAAGTCCCTCCTCTAACTGTCCTGCAGAAGTCACTATACATTGTCCCTAAGAGAACTACTCCACAGTACAATAAAACTGTTTTTTTTACCACCATTCCAAATACATAGCAAAATGCCCCACACAAAAGACATGCTCAATAAATATTTGTAGATAGATAGATAATATTCTGTGAAAGCATCTATCAAGCTGTATTTTAATTGTTTATTTCTTTCTCTCTCAATAACTGTAAAGCTCCTTGAAGGAAAAAGAAAAAAGTATATATTTCACCATGGGACCCTAGCACTTAGCTAAGTTTGCAAAACAGGTTTTCAAAATATATTTGAAGAATTAATACTGATTATATGGTTCTAAATATATAATAGTCTCCATTGTTAGCACCTATTACATGCTAAGAACTGTTCTGGGTATTCAACAAACATTTTCTGTAATCCTTAAAACCTGCCCATTTCACAGATGTGGAAACAAGCTCAATGAGGTTCAATACTTTGCCCAGGATCATGAAGCCAGGAGTCATCCCAATCTGTCTGACTCTGAAACCCATGCCCTTTCCACTCTCCCAGCCACCTCTCACAAATCTGAAGCCATGACTAGGATTAGAAAATACCCCCTTTAAGAGACCGGAGTGCAACTCTCCAACTCGCATGGCCACCACCCTCACAGATATACGTCTACCTTCCCTCCTAATAAATATAGTGATGCCCCCACACTCACCTTTACAAACACAGTATTGTCAACAAGGTGGGTAGGGCCTTTCTCTGAACCAGCAAATGACACGGAATCTGTGACCTCACATGGCAGTCTATTTCTCCCATTACAGAGAGGCCAGATGATTCCGAAGGCCTTTCTTATGATAAACTGAAGCCAGCTTTCTAGTTTTCATAGCTTTTATCTATAATTCCCAACTCTTCTGAGACACTACAAGGTCTAATTACTTTCCCACAGGTGAACCCGTTAAATATAGGACATGTGCTCCCATATCCCCCTAAACATTCACTCCCCAATAAATATAAACCAGAAAATCTGACTTTGTGTGCAACTTATTATGGACTGAATGTTTGTGTTCCCCCCAAAATTCATATGTTGAAGCCATGACTCCCAGTGAGATGATATTTGGAGATGGGGTTTTGGGGAGGTAATTAGGTTTAGATGAGGTCATACAGGCGGGGACCTCATGATGAGATTAATGCCCTTATGAGAAAAGATCAGAGAGTGTCTTTCTCTCTCTCTCTCTCTCACCCTCTCACCCTTTCCCATCATGTGAGAATAAAGCAAGAAGGAAGCGTCTACAAGCCAGGAAGAGGGTCCTCACTAGAACCCTGATCTCAGACGTCCTAGCCTCCAGAACTTCAAGAAATGAATTTCTGTTGTTTAAGTCACTCGGTCTATGACATTTTGTTATAAAGTGATCGTACTCTGCACAGCACCATTATATCTTGCCATGGTCCGTAGTATATTCTATACACTACAGATTTTATTTCCTGAAAGTTACCTTTTCAAATGAGCTAACTGAATGTCCTTATGAAATGCTGAAGAAAAAAACAGATAGATAGATAGATAGATAGATAGATAGATAGACAGAGATATCACAGAGGGAAATGCCACAAGTTTTTGCCACTACAATTTTTGGAAGAAAGGTCCTCACCAACTTCTGACTTACCATCCCAACTGAACTCAAAATCCTCATTTTCAGGGCTTCTCTGTTACTCTGACACATTCGTGGCACCTGGTTTCTCAGAAACTTATATTTTCAACAGTAGCCTGAGACATTTCCCTGCTAGTGACCCACACATAAGGTGAGGAGTACATGCACTGACAAAAACACAAACCCACTGTGGTAGACTGAAGAAATGGCCACAAATTTTTTCCCTCCTTGTACCCACACCCTAGCAATGTGACATTATAGCTTCTTTCATTAAGAAGTACAGTCTTTCTCCACTTCTGGGCTGGCCTTGAGATTTTCTCTGACAGAAATGATATTGCACGACTTCAGAAGCTACACCTCCAGAGGCCTTGTGTGCTTCTGCTCTCGCCCTTGAAACCCTGAGCTGCCATTGAATGAGCCCAAAGTAGCACGCTGAAGGACTAATGATCACATGGAGAAAGGTCCCAGGCATCCAAGCCATCCCAGCTGAAGCCATTACAAGCCAATCAATGCAGCCAAACCACTCGCTGACCCAGCCAAAATCAACCAAGCCCAGCCTAGACCAGATCTGTCCAGCTGAGCCCGGCCCAAACAGGAGTGACCTTCAGAAGCATGAGCTAAATAAGTAGCTATGATGCTATATGAAGCTGCAACCCCACCTACAGTGTATTATAGTCATAAAGAATTAACTGGAATCTAATAAAGTCTAATAAACTGGAGTCTAAAGATCTAACTTCTAGTTTACAGGAAATATATGGGATAGAGGAATAAGCTAATTTCCATCTTTGAATGGGGCAGGTATACATAAATAAACACACGCATAAGCAGACTCTACAGAGACATCAATTTACATTTACTTTAGTGCTTTAAGTTAGAGAAGACCCTGAGAACTTTTGGTGGACGTTTTCCCAGCACTTCTCCTTACCTGTACCTAACACCTCAATTAGTCTTTGAACAAAACACATCACAAACCAGTGTCCCAGCATTGTTGACAGGGCTCTGCAAACAGAAGATGCGAAGTTGCGCTTCAGGAATCCTGAAGAACGTTGAAGTCTAAACACTTCAGAATCTGTGATGAAGATTTATCTGTTTGCAGTTGCTGAATTGATCACTTCTCAGTTAAATCTTTCTTAGGACCATTTTAGCAGTCAATTTCTGAAGTCCAGCCATGCAGTGTTTATGACTCACCCAGAGTCAGGGAAAACCATCAGACTGACCATTTTTCATCTCAAAATTTTTATTCTCATTGACAAAAGAAGGATTTATTATCAACTTCTGCAAGATGTAGGTTACAAATCAGTCTTAGGAACTAGAAATGGAAGAATATGACAGGAGTTCAGGTTTGTCTGGTGTCAGGAGCAGTTTGGAGTTTTGAAATTCTTTTTAACTAATACTATATATTTTTAAAGCCCAAAACATATTTTTCAAGGGTTTTCTCCTTCATTTCTAAACCCAAGTGTATTATCAAGACAAATGGAATCCATGTGCTATTGAATGTGTTTACACACCATTCATTACAGTGCATTTCATTGTACAATACTGACATTCTTTTGTAGGAGTTGTTTCAAGGCTGAAATGATTCTGAAGCTAAAATTTTAGACAACTTTCTCGTCCCAGCCCCTCAGAGTCCCATAATTTGTAAACCATACTCTTGACTGAAACATCAGTTTCTTGAAGTTTTTGTCCAAATCTAATATTCATATGATGGAAAGATTTCCAGATTAGTGAAACAACTCCTTCCCCTGTCTCCTTTGTCCTTGATTCTGATTGCTTTGGGTAAAGAGAATGAAATGGTTTCTTTGTGAAGCAGCAGTCGGTACAATCTCGCCATCCTCTCAGCAACTGAATGGAAGAGGATAGCATTGGAGGACTCCACAGCAAGCAAAGAAAAGGCACAGTATGAGTGCAAGGTGCTACCAGACTTTGCACAAAGCCCTTTTCAAAGTATTATCTACCATTATTGCAGTGTCCCCAGAAGGCAGATGGGTCATTGTTAATCATACAGCTGGAAAAATCTGCTAATGCGAGCTCAGACAAGTGTCTTCACCGCCCTGGGCTTCCATTGCCTTCTCTGAAAAATGACCGGCTGCCCTTGCCTCAAAAGGTATTTTGTGAGCATTTCCTCAGTACCACCAGATTCCTGAATAGGTGTTTCAGTTACTATTATTGCATAAGGAAGTACTCTGAACTTAAAAGTGTGAAACAACAATCATTTTATTTTGCTCACAGGTCTGTGGGTCAGGAATTCAGGCAGAGCTTGACTGGGCAGTTCTTACGGAGGGGCACACGAGAGGTTGCAGTCAGATGCTGGCTGAGGCTGCAAAAATCTGAAGGTTCAACGGAGCTAGACATCCAAGATGGTTCACTCCCATGGCTGGCAGCTGATACAAGCCATTGGTTGTGAGTTCAACTGCGGCTGTTGACCAGAAAGCCTCCACACAGCCACTCCACCATGGCAGTCTCAGGGTCACTGGGCTTCTTACATAACAGATCAAAGTTCCAAATGCAAGTGTCCCAGCAGCCACGGTGGAAGTTGCATGGCTTTTTATGACCTAACTTTGGAAGTCATATAGGTCACTTTTACCATAATCTCTTGATCAAAGCAGTCACAAGCCTGCCTAGATTCAAGGGAAAGAAGCCATAGATCCCCACCTCTTAATGGGAGGTGTGTCAAGAATTTGCAGATGAGACTTTAAAACCACCACAATAACCATGGGTACCCCCACAGAAGTCTGTTATGTCACTTTAAGTTACCCACTGAGGCAGACACTACTGCTGCCCTCACCCATGTCTGAGCTCTCCTACAACTGGAGAGGACAGTTCCTACAACTGCTGACGGCTCCCACCTCAGGGGCCCAGGTCTGCCTGTTTCTCAGCGTGAGGGCTTTCTCTGGGGTGTGGGAAGTAGCTCAGCTCTCAGGGGCAACCCTCAACCAATAAGAGACAGAGTCAGCAGATAAATACCCTGACTTGCTGTCCCTTGGCGGGACACTTCTGAGGCATAGTCAAGTGGTCCCCAACATGGCTGAGCCCCAGGTGGCCTTGGTGGCAGCCAGCCCATTAGCACACCTTTTATTGTCTTCCTCCTTCCCTCTCTACCTCTCCCTCTCTCACTGCTGCTTCCTGGCATCACTTCCCAGCACCCAACTTCTTGTCCCTGAGTCTGCTTTTGGGAGGTCCCAAACTAAACATCCATTACATGTGTCCTGGAGAAAGAAAAGTCTGAGAACTGTTATAACAGATGATCTCTAAGGTCCTCCTCCAGTTTAAATTCCTGTTATCATCATCCATTTTATAAATGTGGTTAACTGAGAAGGTCAGGGATTGCCCTGAGTTCTCAAAAAAGTCATAGGGTAAAGCCAAAATGACCCTAAAGCCACGGGGGACAACCAACGTTTCATTAGTAGATCCCACTTTCCAAATAAAATAAAGCACTTCTTACAGCAAAAAAGGAGGTCCCTCTTCCCTTCAAGTAACCATAAAAATCACACTGAACGATAGTCTGAAGCCTGAAAAGAAACTGAGACTGAAAATAAATATATCCAGTAAAATCTAAACTTTCATAGCCAGCAAACCTGAGGTAATTGTAATTTCTACAGCTAAGGGTGGGTTTCATTTTATTGACGGGTTTTGTTTTATTCTTTAACTTCTCAGCCAAGCCTCCTGGAAGTATACCACAACCCAGGCTCAAGGTATGCTCCGAAATTAGCTTATCAGATGAATCAGCCTTCCCTTGGCTCTCAAGATCTTTTATAACTAGCTTTGTGACATAATGCATTCAGTGGCTATGAGCAAAGCTCAGAGGAGTGAGAGAATCCACTTAGAGCAGTTGCCAGAAGTTCTAGTGTTTTCTCAAGCTGAGCAGGCTAACTCAATTTCTTGGCATAAGCAAAGAATGGGTTCCCAGGGCTGCCAGGCCTTTCTGACTTCCCCTCAGTTGGAAATGTCTCCAGAACCAGTCTCGTGTTTCTTTGCAGGCCTCATCTGATGTCTCACCTGAAAGAAGTGTGGTCACAGAAATGACAGAAGTTTATCATTTGCCAAACCTTGGACTGGAGCAGGCGTTTAACAACATATTTATGCCAACAGCTTCTTAACACCCTTGGTATGTTCCCAACAAAGGTAACAAAACTGCATGGGGGACAGCAATGAGGTTGTTTTCTTGAAAGAACTCCAGAGACAAAATTATACAATTTCTAACACTGGGCTATTCAGGGGCCTGGTAAACAGAGAAACCACAAAGGCAGGGAAGGGAGAAGAGGCGGGAGCAGGACGTCTGCTCTAATTGCGCATTCACTTTGCTCTGTTTTATAACAATGTCAGCTCTATGGAATAAAACCAAATGTAGTTTCTGTGTCTTTAAGGCCCAGGCAGCTTGGGCAATGGACAGGTTGCCATGGCAACTTGTAATTCTACTGTCTACTAAATTGAAAAGTAACAATAGAAAATCCCTAGCAAATAAAGTCTGATACCTCTCAATGACAATTATTCTGTTTATTACTGTCTGGCTTTGAGTGCTTGAAAATACAAACACCGAGAATCCTTTGCTATGTTTGAACGAAGCGGGGCTATTTTTCTCTTGTCTTTTCTTTTCAAAAGCTCTCAGACAGAAAACAAGAAAATGAACAAACAAACAAGTTTCTGAGAGAGTTTAGATGTCAAGCCTCTTCTGTGGCCCCAGGAGAATGCTCCCACTATATGCACACACTGCACAAAGAAACAAGCAGGATTAAGCAATTCAGAAATCTGTAGCAACATGAGGTAGTAAGATCTCAGCCAATAAGTATCCTATATCAGACTTCCTTGCAAAAAGGCCTGGGGCCATACTAAGTTTTACACACACGCACACACAAGAAAAACTTTTTTAAGATTTTAACCCCTTATAAAACATCAAAAAGTTGCTCCATCAATAGTCAATCAATTCAAATAACATTTACTAGAAGACTGTTGGGCATTCTGTAAGACACTAGAACCCTAAAAACATGGAAGATCCAGTCTCTGACCTCCGTAAGCTCACAGGTGGGAAATGGGAGTGAAGACAGATATACAAGTTATATGACCAGGTTCAAGGGCTGAATTCTGTCCCTCCAAAATCCACATGTTGAAGTCCTAACCCCCGGCACTTCAGAAAGTAACCATATTTGGCGATAGGATCTTTCAAGATGTCATTCAATTAAAAGAAGGTCTTAGGGTGGGCCCTAATCCAATCTGACAAGTATCCTTAGAAAAAGAGGAAATTTGGACAGAGACACATACGGAGGAAGACGACCATCTACAAGCCAAGGTGAGAGGCCTGGAAAAGATCCTTCCCCGTGGCCCTGAGAAGGAACCAACCCTGCCCACACCTTGATCTTGGAAGTATAGCCTCCAGAATAGTGAAAAATAAATTTCCATTGTTTACTGCCCAGTCTGTGGTACTTTGTTACTGCAGCCCTCGCAAACTAATACACCAAGCTCTATTCTTCTAGAGTAGTGGTTCTCAATCTTTTAGCTGCAACAGAGTCACCTGGAGCACTTAAAACAGATTGCCGGGCCCAACCCCCAGAGTTTCTGATCCAGGAGGTCTGGGGTGGGATTCTAGAATCTGCATTTCTAACAAGTTCTCAGGTAATGATGATGATGCTGGTCTGAGCACTAACTCTTGAGAACCACTATTCTAGGAGGTACAAATTAAAGATAGAGGCTGCATCTAATACTACCAGACTCAAGTCAAGAGGCCTCTTGCTCCCTCCTTCCTGAATCGAAAATGAAAGGATTCCAACCTGAGCTTCACACTCAGGTACAGTCACAGGAGGTGAGCTGCCCAGGTGTGCTTGCCCCATAGGAGAACGCAAGCACAAAAGCTACATCTTGCAGAAATCCCAAACTTTTAAAGAAACAGTAACCCTGTCCACTACTAAAACATAGCCCACACATGAGTCCCAGGTTCTAATAAATTAGACCAGCAATTTTCCCTTCACTGAAAAGTTAGGCAGTTGGACAGGGGATGGAGGTGTTCTCTCTCGTGCAGTCAGAGGCAGAAGACTGGGGAGAGGGGACAAAAGTATTCCCCTCTCTTGCCCTTCCTGCAACCCAGGCTACTGAGCCCTACTGTGGGGTCACACATTAGAAGTCCCAAGTCCCAAGTCCTCTGGCCATGCCCCTCTCAAGCCAGGGGGATACATCTGCCCAGAACCCATACCCTCCTTCTAGATCATGCTCCAGGGACCTGAATTCCCTGCCCAAAGGGCCCAGGGCCTGCTCCCAAGGCCTGTACAAGCCCTTTTCTTGGTCCTCCCACAGGTAGACCACACTGCCAGTATGCACAGCCCTAGGTCCAAGGGATGGTCCAGGGGTGAATGTTTGTGACAGGGGCTGGACAGAGCTTGGACCTAGAAGCTGGCGTGTCCACAACTATGCGTGAGGGGGTCAGGAATGTGCTGTTACTTGGGGTGGAAGGAGTCCCGATCTGTAGGATTTACTGATTTCTGCAGTAGTGATACTCTCGCCACCGCCAATTTCAATGTGAAGTCAACTGGCTCACAAAACTCCCAAAAAATTAGTAATTGCCTCTCATAAACAGGTAAGAGCTGGCTTCAGCACACCACTGGAGAGCCCCCTCATGCTATGGGACAAAGGTAGGAGTGGAAAAAGAACAGGAGCTGGCTGGGGGCCTTCATTTGTATTTTTGCCCAGGCCCTGCATATATCAGAGGTAAGCCAATAGCATCATTCTTGTATCAAGCAGGATGTTGCTCTGGTCACCAATGATGGTGTCCATCAGGCTGATCTCACAAAGGAGAACCCTTCTTCCCTAACAGTATTCTATGCAGAAGACAATATTGTTGGTTGCCTACCCAATAGCCCTTCTCCAACCCCTTGTTCTTTCTGGAAGAGCTGCTGATCTCACAAAGGAGAACCCTTCTTCCCTAACAGTACTCTATGCAGAAGACAATATTGTTGGTTGCCTAACCAATAGCCCTTCTCCAACCCCTTGTTCTTTCTGGAAGAGTCTGCAGCTCTCTACAGAGGCTGAAAAAATGCTACCTACTTGCTTTCCCAGGCTCCCTTGCAGCATGAGATCCAATCTGGCAAATGGGAGCTGAGAGGTGAAGTCTGCTGGGGCCTCCTGAGAAAGGTTTCTCACTAATAAACAAGAGGAAGGTCTCTCCTCTTCTTTGGACATAATGCTTCTGCTGTGATGCCTGAATGGTGGCATCACCTCACAACCAAGAGAGAAACGTTACAAACATTACAAGATGACAAGGAAGGATCAGAAGCTCCTGAGTTCTTTTTTGTTTTTTAATTAACAGTAGTAAATATACGTAACATAAAATTTACCATCTTAAGCATTTTTAAGTATACAGTTCAGAAGTGTTAAATACAATCACATTATACAACCAATCTCCAGAACTCTTCATCTTGCAAAACTCAAACTCTGAAACATCTTCCCATTCCCTGTTCCACCAACATCCCCAGACAACTACCATTCTACCTTCTGTCTCTATGAATTGACTACTCTAGGTAGCTCATATAAGCAGAGGTATACAGTATTTGTCCTTTTGTGACGGGCTTATTTCACTTAGCATAAGGTTCATCCATGTTGTAGCATGTGACAGAATTTCCTTTTTAAGGCTGAAGAATGTTCCATTGTATGTATAGACCACATTTTGTGTATCCATTTATCCATCAATGGACACCTGGGTTGTTTCTACCTTTTGGCTATTGCAAATAATGCTGCTATAACATGGGTGTACACATATCTCTTCAAGACACTGTTTTCAATTCTTTTGAGTATATCCCCAGAAGTGGACTTGCTGGATCACATGGTAATTCTATTCTTAATTTTTTAAGGAACTGCCATACTGTTTTCCACAGCCGCTATACCATTTTACAGTCCCACTAACAGTGCACAATGGTCTCAATTTTTCCATATCTTCGCCAATACTTATTTTTTCTTTTTTTTTTTTTTTTTGATAATAACCATTCTAATGGGTGTGAGGTGGGCTTCCAGGTTCTCGATGGCATTTGGAGCCCATGAACCAGCCTGGGGTTCCTCCAGAGATCTTGAGCGGGAAATAAATAATAAATATCATTGTTGAACTCCCTTTTAGACAAGTCTTAAGCATCTTCTAATTGACGCACTCTTTCTATAAGACCCCAAATAGAGAGGATTAATTCTCTTCATAGATTTAATTCTGTTTCTCATGCTTTCCATTATATAATGCTTCCTGTACTCTTGGAACTGAAAACAAACTCTACCCCAGGGTCAAGTCATGATATAGTACAACTGCAAATAAAAGTAGTGTTCACAACAGCTTTATCCATAACCAAAAACTGAAACAGCCCAGATAGCCATCAATAGGGTAAATAAATTGTGGTACATTCATACAAAGGAATACTATTTAGCAAGAAAAAGGAATAAAACTACTGATACATGAATGACGTGGATGAATCTCAAAAATGTTATGCTGAATGAAGAAGCCTTATACGAAAGAGTACATACTGCAATGATTCCATTTATATAAAGTTTTAGAACAGGTTAATCTAATCTATGGTGGAAAAGTATCAGAATAATAGCTATCGTCTCTGAAGAGGCAGGGATTGCCTGGAAAGGGGCATGAGGAAACTTTCTGGAGTGATGGTAATGTTCTGTACCTCAGGTGGGTTTTGAGTCAAACAGGGAGCAAGCATTTGTCAAAAGAGAGTGGCAAATGTACCCTAAAGATTTGTGCATTTCACTATATGTAAATTTTACATCAAAAGAACAAACTGTAAATTAATACTCAACTCCACTAAATTACATGCTACCTAAAAAATTTAGGGGGCAGTTTACTGATGACTGCAATTTACTTTAAAATGCATTTTTTTTTTAAAAAAAAAAAGCCCAAGATGGACTGATAGATGGAAGGATGGATAGATATGTAATAAACAAATACAATAAAACATTAATGGTAAAATGTAGGTGGTGGATGTGTGGGTATTCACTGTGAATTCTTTTTACTTTGCCAGCTAGGAGTATTGGAAAGGGACAACAGGTAAAAGTTTTGGTTTTACATGGTAAAAATCTTCCTGACTTCCTTGAGGGTTGAGTAAAATTAAAAGGATTTAAGGGAAGAGATGAGAGAATCAACTACAAAAAATGTTATACTCTTTACACTTTTACTACAAAAATTTACATTTTGTTAGGATCAAAAATTAGAAAGTGCTGCTGTGCAGGGAAAGGTCTCAGCTGGAACATAAACTGCTCACCTAAAAATTCGGGACCTGCTGGAGCACTGACAGGTGAGCTACAGTGCCACTGGGCCAGGAGTTCCCCAACATTCCCTGTGCTTTATGCCCTTCTCCAGTTTCATTGGGCACTGGAACCTTGCAAGATATGAAATTCCGGGACACAACCCCTCCTCCCTCAGCACACTTCCTGTCCGAGCCTTGAGAGGTGGCTTTGAGCTAAAGGTATTGTGAGGCTTGAGAACTGAGGCAGGAGTGAGGGAGTGGGGAGTCACACCACAAGGAGAGATGGCCAGCGGAGTACAATGCCACACCAGGTTAAGGTTAAGGGTGACCTGTCAACCTTTAGCTACAGGAACTCCGTTTGTGTCCCCTACCCCAGCACATTCTCCACTCTCAGACTTTTCTTCTTTTTTAACTGTGTTTACATATCATCATACCACAAATGGTAGCCCTGGAAGGGATGCTGGAAGGAATACAGTTCAATTCCCTCTCTTTACAGAGGGGAACGGAACCAAACGCTGAAGGGACCTTCTCAAGATCACTGAAGAGCAGAATCGCAACTAGAAAGGTATCCTCAGTCCTCAGTATACGCTGAGAATATTCACAACTCAAATACATGGAATACCTTCTTCCCTTTCAGGGTACTTATTCTTAAGATCAAGAAGCGTGAAGTCAATTATTTCTGTCCTTTGTGGTAAATGTACACCTTGGACAATGCCAGCATCAACTGGAACACTAAGGATCTTCCCTATATATTCTCGTCTGAGGGATTGGTAATGAGATATGGACTTGTTTAGATTCTCCTGAGTAAATTACTGGAAGTCAGTAGCATCTGAAGGTTGAGGTCATCACAGAGTCATCCTTAACTGTCAGTGCAGTTCCCAGCTGAGAAAGGCCTAAATCAGGAACCAGCACCTCCTGTGGCAGTAAGTAGTCTCTTCATTTCAGCCCTGAGGCGCTTGTGAGAGACCAAGCCACACACACTGAGGCAGGGAGAGAAAACCTCCTCTAAGGCCTTGAGCTCAGTTTCCCACCTCATTCCTCCCCTGGGGACTCCTCCTTTCCCCTCTTGTACTTATGGCATTTCCTAAGGAGAAACAATAACCTAAGATCTGTACAGGGCTTCACTGTCTGCAGACTTTTCAATACATTTCACATAGTCTTGCAACCACTTTAAGTAGTTTATCCTTTCCACAGATGAAAGAAAAACTTACTTAGGAGTTAGAAGGATAACATTAAACTCCTAATATGTACTGAATTCTTGACTAAGAGCTTCGCCTTTATCCATTCACAAACAATCATTAGCTCCACACGTATACACATCAAAGTAGACCTCAAAACCGCTCTGCCACAAAGGAGGCCCCAAGCCCTGTGCTCCTCTATTATGTCTAACAGTTGAGAGCAGACTCTGGGGCTCATATGTCTGAGTTTTGCAGTCCAACCCTCTACTCAGTAGCTGTGTGACCTTAAGTAAATTACTTCAACTGCCTGAGCCTTGGTTTCCCTTATCTAGAAAATAGAATTACCTCTTGGGGTTAAGATCAAATGAATTAATGTAGGAAAATAGTGGCATGCTGGCAAATGTTTAATAGCTAGCTCTCTGGGGAGGGAAAACATATGTATGTGTACATCTGTATGTATTTATTATTATTTAGCAAAAGGATATACAGTGCACAATTTATAAGATATACAATACTCTTTACTGTAAATTCCATATAACCAATTAATTCTCACAAATCACTTTCTTGCTGAAGTTGCAACTGACAAACAAGTATACTTCTGAGATAAGTGTTGATATTTTAATGTATATTAATTAGTAAAACAAAAGTGAAACAATAAAAACGATGTCAGAACTTAGTGATGTGAGCAACTTCTTTGATGAATCAGTTAACAGTTTTCCAATACTGGAATATTTGTTCAATTTTCTGTTATTCCCAATGTTTAATAGCTAGAGACATGAGACAATTTTACGTTAACCTGTATTGACATTTTCTCCATCACTTTCTTAAGTCTAGACAATCAACTAAATCAAGCCCTGATTCACAGCATTTGCAGCATTCTATGGTATAAATAATCCCACTACGATCAATTCTGAGCTCCCAAATGTGCCATCACTTAGCAGGAAGTTGGGAAGAGATGGGAAGAAATACATCATTATTAAGTATTCCCACCACATGCATAAAAATGAAAGTACTGAACCTCAAAAGCATAAATAACAGCAAAATGTAAAATAAGAAGTTTTACCTTTTCAAATATAATTGCAAGCTTACATAATTTAATTTTTAATAATGGTTGTGTTTCTAACAACCAACCCCCTAAATTCCTGGAAACTTAACAATCGGATCCCATGAGCCTAACAATCGGATCCCATGAGCCCTTACAAGCCGGCTGCGGGACACCATGGCTAGAACAGCAGCGGCTGGCAATGACTTAGTCAAGATGCTGTGATTGGTGGCTGTTTGCCCCATGTGCACACAACTCCCATGACACCGTCTGGGCTAGCGCCCTGGATTTTCATGGAACCTCGTTTTGCATCTAGATTAAAAAAAAAAATCCTGAGACACAGATGTTCAATAAATGTGTGTAAGTACTGAATAACTAAACCATCAGTCTATTCTTCAAAAATCTTGTCAGAAAAAATAACTAAGAAAAAAAGCACTCATAGGGAGCAAAGGACCATCAAGAGAGAATGAAAGTATAGGTGCTTTCCACTCTGGAAACTACCCTACTTGCATTTAACTGCAGAACCTGAACAGGAAATGAAATGGCAATTGTAGAGGTGGGGGGGAGGGGGGACAGACAAAAATTTACAAACAGAACAGAAAAATAATAGAGGGAAGAAACTGCTAGGATTAAGCATAAGGAGAGTTCAAAGAAAAATGAAACAAGAGAAAAGAAAAAAAACCAGCTTACCTTAGAAGATATTTAATTTTATGTATACCAGTAGGAAAAAAGGAGAAAAAAAATTTAGGAATACCATCTATTCGCCTTGGGTAATTCATATTTGCCTTTTAAAAAAAAAAATCACCACCACGACTGGTCTCACTCTCTTTAATAAGTAATATTAAAATGTAAGGAAAATGCTCCTTTTAAGAGCATGTTTACATTCTGGGGAATGTGCCCCATATAAAGCATTCTGGAGAGGTTCTGAGCTTCCTCCAAGACTGCCCTTATGGCTCCTACACCCATTCAACCCATTCAATCCAGTGTTGTTCTTAATGGATTTGATATTCTAAAATCACTCCATAGTAACCAACTTTCAGACTGTTGTTTACTCTGACACGGCTACTACAACACAGGCCATAGTTTGTTGCTAAACTTTCAGACAGACTAAGAATTAAGAAAAAGAAACTAACAAATTTTAACAGGCCCAACTTGAGTGTAAAAACTAAAACCAGATCCGTCAATTGTCTGAAATTCACTCATTTACTCACAGGCAGCATTTCCTAAATTCAAAAGGAATTTAACCTATTTTGTTTTCCATCAACTACATATTTATTTAGAGCTCAGTGTTTCCTATCAGACTCTGCAAAAAAGAGCAAAATATGACACAAATTTGTACAATAATCCACAGAATATGTTCAACATCCTGATCAACACCCAAAGTGGGCTAACAAGGTTTTTTCTCCTAAAAGCACACTTTGTAAAAGTCCCCAGAAGCGCTCGATCACAAGAAAAAAAACAAGGTTACTTGGTGGAGGAAGTTTGAAAAACTACATCCCACTAAACCCTTCCTTAAACCATTCACCATGCACACTACAGAATAGGATGGACCGAAAGACATCTCAGTAACCTTGTTCAACCCAGTATTTCGAAATTTACTTAATCAAGGAGCCCATTTCTCCCTCCTAACACCAATTAATACCCACAAAAAAGATGTGGATATCACTGGTCTGGGAAACAACTGCAGGGAAAGCTGTCTTAAGTAACTGCGTTAACTTTGCAGAATGGCTACAACCGCTAGGAAAAGGGAAAGGAAAAGAGGGTGGTGATCTTGCCGAGGCACCTTATCCCATCCGGGGCGGAGGCTGATTCTTGGCTAGATCATGTACCCCCTTCCTCTCTCACCATCTCCTTCCCAAAAAGACTACCTTATCAGACACTGAACCACTGTACAGCTGGCATTATATAAAATAGCAGGAACCCTTGCTAATCTCTAAACAAATTCTAAAATCTTTTTTTAAAAAGCCCTGCATAGATACACTCCCTGTGCTGAGTCTGAGATTTACATAAGAGATCCTGCTATGCCCATGGCAAAGTAGTAAGTTAAATTATAATAAATTGTCTTACAAAAACATCAACAAAGATACCAAAAACCACACTTGGTTAGAAATAATATTTATTATCCCCTCCCCCCATGTACAGATTACTTTTCAGAAACATGAAGATATTATCCATGTCCTCATCAATTACAGTTTGTAGAAAATAATTCATATCCTGTCAACAATATATTTCTATCATTTTTTAAAACAATAGCCATTTATTTTTCCGTGTTAGTTCAAGAATAGCTTCAAGTTTTATGTTTCGGATCAAATCAAGACAATCTTTATTTATAGGTAATTTCCTGACACGGCCCCTCCCCGAACCCCTAAAAAAACTCTATATCCTAAGTGATAAACTCTTCTTGTACATTCAGCAAACTTCATATTGGAAAAGAAAAAGAATAACTGAGATAGGTATTTACTCTCGTGCACAGTAATAAGTCTAGCTGAGCTTCTACACCTTGCTTTGCAATGATGTTTACATAAAATAAATCATTATCTTATCAAGTTACAATGGTAATTTCTTGAAATGTAGGTATGAAAGCTATACACTTAATCCACTGAAATTTCCTTCTGATTTCTCAATCTGTAATTAAACCATCACCGTAAGGAAAAGCTTCATCCCAAGAAGATGTTTGCCCTTTCCCTCAGCTATTTCTCTATAATCCTCTCTCAGATCATGTAAAGACACACATTAAAAGCACAGAAAAGAAACGTTTTAGCTTGGTGACATAATGCCCTTAAGTTTGCTGACATAATGCCCGTATTTTAACTTTAAAATGTAAAATCAGAGTTAAAGCATTACTTAATTCATACAGTACATTATTAATCAATCAACAGTGTCCCACCGACTCAGAAGCTTCCTAAACTGGTTGACTTCTCTGCATTTAGTAACTTTATAACCAATGACTCAATCAAAGAATGTGCTTGTAATAGGCTGCTGGTTTAATTTTAGAATTAGAAGTTTCAATATTGGGCTATTTTCAAATATAGAAATGTTATGAGTGGCATATGAACTATTAATTTTGTTTCCCATTACCTACAGGAAGAATTCATTCAAATAAAATTTTACAAGACAAAATATGAATCTATATACCTATATATAGATGTACACATGTATATACTGAACCCTAACTAAAGTTTTATAAGCAATACTAACATAGTTGTGGTTACACATTCCTAAAGACTTAGTAATTGTTTTAAAGATACATGTTATAAAGAGGCTTACACAAAAGGCAAAAATTAAGAATCAACATGATCTTTGAGGTTTCAGTATTACTTCAAAAAGCTGTTTCTATCTCCCATAGAAGAAACTATGCATTTATCTTGGAAAAAAATTATAAAAAGATAATGCTATCATGTAAAGATTCACAAAAACTATACTGTATATCCCATAAAAGTCATACCTACTTAAGGTAAATCACAATTATGGTTTATATTGTATTACAGACATCACCATCACCTTTCCTCTTTAACAATGAGAGGGTTTAATGTTTTTTTTTAACTTACTTAACTAGTGCCACAGAAATTCAAGTCCCAGTAGCAACAAGTTAAACAAGATTACAAAATAAGGCATTCTGCTCACATGTCATTAAAGTAACAGGCTGAGTATAGTAAAGCAGGCTCTTTTCATCTCTGCAATTTTATATAATCCAAAAATTATACAGAAGGCAATCTTTACCAAAAAATCCAAATAATTGCTATTTTCCAGGATAACAAAAAAAATACACAAAATTCTCTACTTTGGCAATTTCTCCTACTACCATAAACAGAGGCTGCTCTTATCTATTTAATAAAGCCCAATATTAGAAATGCAGATGAAATGTCTCTGACTATACCATTTCTAAGCCTGTAGGTCACACACTAAATGATTTTTCAAATTATAGATTAAATCTAATTTGACAAAATCCCTGTAGTGTTATTTAGGGGGAAAAAAAGTGGACTCAGAACACACACACGCACTCACACTCTCTCTTTCTCTCTTTCACACATGCCAATGTATTAAACAGTTTCCTTAAACATTGATTGGTTTCCCAGAAAGAATAAAAATATCTACCATCAAGCTGCATCATGTATATAAGGGGCAGCAATGCAACCTTTTTTAACACAATGTAACTATCTGAATGAACTTTTAAACAACTAGTACCTTGAACCAAAGATGAACCCTAAAATATATATTTTTTGAAATTTGGACTCAACTGCCTGTTACACTTTAAGTGTTGCTTAAATAAACAAAAATATAGCATAAATTCAATATTCTGCTGTCTAAACATTTAAAGCAACGGTTATGTCATTAACAGGTAAAATGCACCTAATTCGGGTCTTTTGACACCTCTTGTTTTAGGTTTATTGTATGATAAAGCTCTTCACAGTTTAAAATATTGTGAAGAAATATATTTATGTATAACTATATTCACATACATATTATGTACACATACTATGCATCTGATGTACCCATAAACTTTGAATATGTGTGTGCCAGGAGGATACCCCACACATATGCAGGAACCCTGAATACATTGGTGTGGACTGTGAAATGATTTCTCAGAAATAAGAAAAGAGTATTATTATGAATAATAACAAAAACTTTACCTTATTTACATAGTGCCTATCTCCCAAGAGGTAAATATGCTTTACAGACATTTTTTAGTATCTCCGTGGGGGGCGGAGGGGGACACACTGGGAACACCATCAATTCTCATCTTCCACAACCAACTAACCTGCCCAGGATCACATACTTTCAACAGCGGCAGAGTAAAATACAGACATGGAGCTCTCCTAACTTGCAAAGTCTCCAATTATCAGACCAAATAGTCTTGTGGTGAAATCAAGTTTCCATCATACAACAGAACTTCTACCACAAAGGATTAGTTTTTAAGTCCTCATATACTTATGATTGTGCGTTATATTTATTTGGTTTTGGCAGATGAAAAAGTCTAACATTCAGTGTGATTATAATTCAGTGTAACTTTTCCAGTTTAAGTGCGACACAGCTGATTGGTCTATCGGGGAAATGGGGTCAATGTCTAATCGTGGCTGAAGAAATCTCAATCCAAACAGCTACTGAATGATTACAGAGATAGCCTACAATCTTGTATTGTCTTAAAGGTCTTTTCTATCTCCACATACGGTATACACATATAAATAAGCATTTTAGCACAAAATGTACAGTTAGAATGAATCAATTCATGTGTAAATAAACAAAGGCCTTATGGGTGAACTTTAAAGGCCAAGAGCTCCTCAGAGTGCATGTTGTTTAAAGATCGAAGATCTGGCAACTTTAGAAGAAGTTTTGTAAAAATAGAGGCCTCATTTGGATGGTTTTTCATTATTAAGGTCCTTAGTGCACGGATGAGGGTTTCCTGCAAAGCCTCCACAGAGTTGACATTTTCTATTCCAGATCGATCTAATGGAGAGTAAGGAATGGAGAGAGAAAAGAGAGGACACGTTATTAATATTAAACATAAATATAATTCTTGCTCATCAATCTCAACAAATTCAAAACAAGGTTTTATCCATTGGAACAAAAGCAACAGATAGGTGACCAAATTTTTTAAATCCCAATGGCACATTTTTGTAGTTATTTATTATATCATAAAGATCTCTATCACATAGCACACTTGATAAATCAAAATTCTTTAGGGCTTAGGTATTTTTGCTCACAAAAAAATCAGAGGTTCTGGTTTTTAAAATTAGGTACCATCTGCTGATTTGAACTGCTTCTAATTGGCAAAATAAAATGAATAATGTAGTTTAGGAAAACATTTTTACCTCATATGGAATATATCCATATTTGTATGTTATCACGTGTGGCAGGCAGCCTCTAAAATGGCTTCCAATGATCCCCTCATCCTGGTATCCACGTCCTTGTGTATCCTCTCCCCTTGAGGGGACTAGACTTACTGACTCACTACTAATGGATAAAATATTACATTACCAAAACAACTGTGGTTTCCATCTCAGGCACCCTCTCACTCACGCACTCTGAGCAGTCAGATGCTATGTTGCGAGTTGCTCTATGGAGAGGCCCATGTGGTAAGGAACTGAAGGTGGTCTCCAGGCAACAGCTAGCAAGAACTGAGGCCCTAAGTCCAACAACTTGCAAGAAACGAAATCCTGCCAACAGCCACGTGAGTAAGCCTGGAGGCAGATCCTTCCCTCGTAGAGCTCTGTATGAGGCCACAGCCCTGCCCACAGCTTCACTGCAACGCCCTAAGAAACTCCAAGCCAGAGGCATGCATCGAAGCCATGCCCATATTTCCAACCCTTACAAACTGTGAGAGAGTAAATGTATGCATTTTTAAGCCACTAAGTTTTAGGGCAATGTGTTATACAGTAATAGAAAACTAATATACCATGCAACTTTATTACCTAGTTATATTAACCTGCATTCTCCTTCATTTAGCATACTGGTTTATTAAGCTCATCACACAAAATGTTAATAAATTAATGATTTAGTATAAACCAACAATAAATGAAAGTACCTTAAAATTAGCCAAACCTATGCTGTTTGCCCATGGACTTTTTTCAACAGCAAGGGCTATTTCTTCCCTTTACAACAGGAAGCAATAGTGCACAAGAAATATTCAATGGCTCCCAGTAAAGAAAGTTGTAATTAATAAGAAAAAGACTTCTCCAAGGAAGCAAAATTCTCTATTTACATTCTTTTTTCACTTTTTACAAAGAATTGAGGAGACCTTCCATTGTACTGGTAGCTAAAAAAGGCCACTTGCAATGCAAGCATTTAGAACAAGGACTCAAATTTAATAGTAAAAGGGAAAAAAGTTCGATTAACTTTAAATGAAGAAAAAATGATGAAAATAGGCTTATCTTACATTTAATAAAATCTGGATTATATTACAACTATGTGCTAATTCTCATGGAAAAGGAAACAAACTGAATGTTGACTACTGGTTGGGGCCAGTCATAATTTTTCAGACAAAACTGACAGACAAAAGCCTTCTTTTGACATTTGACTTCAGCCATACAATCATAAGGGTCATCTTGGCAAAAATTACTTCAGGCCTTCAATAATGCTTCCAAGAGTCTCTCCTGCCTTTGATATTGAAGGAATTTTTTTCTTTAACATCCTCACAACTCATTAATTCATTCACCCAACACTTATTGAATGTACACGGTTACTGTGATAGGTGCTAGGGAATTAGCAGTGAACAGAAACCAAAGTTCCTTCCTTTAGGGAGCTCATACTTTGTCAGAAGAAAATAACTGGCTTGCATTGTGTCATGAGTTATTAACAGTTCCAACAAGTGGGAATGAATGACAGTGATCCCCACAAATAAAACAACCTAGACAGGTAAAGAAAGAAATAAACAATAAGTGATGAAGGCTATTTGAGTTAGAACAAGTATTATAAGTGGTTGGTCCTCTGGTAAATATTATGTGTTTGGATGATCTAAGCATCTCTATAAAACTCAGAAATTTGAGGAAATGAACACCTATACCTAAAAATAGAAATTGTATTAAATTTTCCTAAAACCTCAATTTCTAAAACCATGGTCTTTGTGATTTGAGGCCAAAGAACCGAACTACAAATCTAGCTGGAATGCAAACAACAGTCTTCCTTCCAGAAATTGTAACAGACTGCATAAACTGCAGTGGAAATCATCTTCTGAATGCTGCACTAAATGCTACACTACTGCTTGTATAGTTTAATTCATGACACATCTATCTTCTCCTTCATTTGGGGTTCTTCACCCCTGTCTCAACCCTCTACTCCTCCCTCATCAAATCTCCTCTCTATGCATATTCACTTCTTACAGCAAGGAAGTTAAATTCTTTTAACAAAAACCTCTACGAGGACAACTGAAATCCACATGGAGATGAGCTTTGGTCTCACACCTATTTGCCAGTCCCTAACCTTCAACTGGAAGTGACTGCTGCCAGTCCACACAATCTGAAAAAGAACTTATCTTCCAAGTATAATCCTCCCTTCTCTCCATGGTATCAAGATTCTTCCAATCTCACAGGCAAGTATCATGTCTGAGATTTCTTGCTCCCTTAGCAGTTACAGCCATTCTGTTAACAAACAGTACAGTGGAAAAGCTTTGAAACTAAACCAATAGGAGTTCAAATGTCTCCTCAGCCAATTATTAAAAATGTGACATTGGGCAAAGTATTTAGCCCCTTGTTCCTCAAATTCCTTGCCTGTCTAATTGAGGATAACGTATGTCCCAGCTCACATCAGAGGACTGTTATGAGGATAAAATTACATATAGTCACAGACCGTATATATAACGATATTTTGGTTAAGAACAGACTGCATAAACAACAGTGGTCCCATAGATTAGTACCACATAGCCTAAGTGTATATAGTAGGCTATACCATCTAGGTCTGTGTCAGTACACTGTTTGATGTTCACACAACGACAAAATCACTTAACAGTGCATTTCTCAGAAATATCCCTGTTGTTAAAGCAACACACAACTAGATCTAGAACTTAATAAGATCTAGAACTTAGCATTTCTTCTGACAACAACCAAAACAAAAACCACACGGCAACTACAGATTTCAAGAAAAACAACATAAAACCAATTATAATGTTGCTTAATTCTACACAACTGAGAGAGAATATAAATAAATAGACCATTTGTTTTCTGATACTTGGAACATTCTCCCTTCAGGTGGCACAGGTTTAGGGCAGAGATTTACACCATCTTGTCTACCATCTCAACCCCACTATGTGAACACTATGCGCACTATTTACACAAGCACAAAACTGTAAATGCTGATTTTTTATAGTATTTTTCAATTTTTAGAATCAACTACTAAATAGAGAATGAAAAATAATTACAGCTATAGAATAAAATATAAATGTTTTAATTCTCGATGATGTAAAAGAAATGGTATAGCAAAAGAAGCCAGGCTATGGAGGAAGGATACTATCTCCCTGCATAATGAGAAGATTCTATCTAAACCACCTAAGTTGATTAAAATTATAAATAAATTTAAAACATTAAAATTATAAATAAAACCAATAAGTTAACTCAAAAAAATAAAACATAAAAATTGAGAGGGAAATTTGAGAGTACTTTTATTTACCACTTCTGTCTACTAAATAAAAAGAGGTATAAGCAGTGTTTAGAGCTGGGTAAGCAACCATCAGAACATTCAAAAATAAAGATGGCTAGAAATCTAGTTCTCTGAAGAATACGGCTGGAAGTAGAAGGAGGAGAGACTATTTTGCATACATTGGTAGTTTTTAAATTTTTTTTCCTAACTAGATACCACTTTAAAAATAACAGTCCTTTTTAAGTGGTAAAGATTCAAATTTGACATGAACACGATCATATATTTAAGTGAAACAACGTATTATTTTAAAATGCATGGAACTGTGTGTGTATAGGTGGTGCTTATTATCTTCATATACATAACAAAAACAAAAATGCATTATATTCTTTCATAATTAGTCTTTTCCATTGAGTATTTCAAACTTTTTTTATATACCATATCAATGGACATGCAAATGGTTAAATGGATAGATAGGTAAATGAATAGATAGAGACCTCTAATGTTATTAGTGATCTTTTCTGGTAGTGATATTATCATCTTTATTTCCATCTTATTATTTTCTAATTTTTCAAAGAACTCATATTATTCTTATGACCAGGAAACAAAACAAGGCTATTTCAAATGGAGATTAAAACAAAAAAATCGTGTTCCTGGTGGAAAATATAAACAATGTAAGTAACAGAGTTTCTGATATAGAGCCTCCCTTCACCCCTCCCTTCATGTCTTCTTCTGAACTATCTCTGGGACATAGTTCCTCCTTCTCCGCCTCCTCTGCCACAACCTATTTTAGGAGAGTTCATTCCACTGCCTCAAATCTCATGTTATCTAAACAGCCTCTGAACTCTACTCTCCAGCTCTAATGACTGACCTGTCTAATCCTTTCCTCACTTAAGAAATTACACTGACTTTCCGCTGCCCCATATTTCAATTAAAACTTCTCTGCTTACTTTTCATAGTCATCATTCCATAAGCTAGTGCTCCTCTAACTCACAAGCCTCCATCTTGATGCTGCCCCCTCCTTTTCGATGTCCACTTCAGGCTCTGGTCACCTGCACCTTCCCTGCCCTACCTTGTGCTCTCCCACGTGGTCCTATCTTTTTGTTGCTGGGAAAAACCGAATAACCCATCCTTCAAATTCCAGCTCCACTTACATGTTCCCCAGTGAGCCTTCTAAAATGATTTCATCTTCCTTCCTGTAACTCCTCCTTACCTCGGTCAGAACCCCACAGTTTAGGACCATAAAGCTTTTTGTGTTAGTTCTGTCTCTTCAAATAGAACATAAATACTTTGAGGGTAAGCTTATCTTAATGCTTGTTTTGTCTCACCCTGACCATCTAGCACATAAGGCATATTCATCAGAGAAAGAAATTATTGATTACCTTTGGTTTCATAGTAATAGATTTGATGTCAACTTCATTACTAATTACTTATCAAGAGACTGCAAAATGGTAGGTAAAGTGCAAGAGGCATTACAACGTTACTAAGAAAACAGGTATCCCTGTTTGACATATTCCTTTCATGCTATTCCCATATCATAAATGCATTTTTAGCTACCCAGGTAGAGCTGATCAGAAAAGGTAACCAAATTATGCTTCCAAATGGCATGTCTTTATTTATACCACTGACATACAGGCCCTTTAGGATATATAAAGCACTTGCTCTCCTCAAGAGTTACTGATTTACAGTTTAGCTACATAACCAGGGGCTGTAACTTATACTTGATAACCCTCACAGTGCCTAGCACAGTGTCTTTTACACATAGGAAGCAAAGGGGAAACTTAAAGCAAGTCAGATCAAAATACTGTAAAATTCTCAACAAATGTTTTAAAGTTAGTGAAAGCTAAAAATGTCTAGCACTTACTTACATGTAGGTCCCCAAGCAAGTCATTGTCTCAATTTCTAATTTGCTATTGGGAGTAATCTCTGCCTTAATGGCTACTGTCCGAATTGAAATACTTTGGTCAGAAATAACTGCAATATAAATGCAAATTGGCAGGGAAATTGGGAAATATCATCAACGACTCATATAAATAAACACTAAATGTTAGGACTCAAAAATCTTGGTCACTCATTCAAACAGTGACTGGTATCTATTCTGTGCCAGTCTCCATGCTAGGTTCACATGGTACAATCCCTTCCTTTCACACAATGAGGACACTGAAACCCAAAAAGATAAACTTACTTACCCAAGTCACACAGAAAAATTCAGTGGCAAAGCTGAATACAAGCCTACAACTCATAATTCACTTATTTTTATAACAAACCACACTAATACATCTTGATACTGGTAACATTTTCAAGCAACCCACATAATATTTTAATTAAAACTTAGATTCATATTAGAATCACCTATCTCGAGAAATGCAATGTTCCACAAAATAAATCCATGAAATAACGATTTAGACTCATAAAATTTTATGAACAAAAGCTAAAGACAGAGTAGTAAATGTGAGGCCCGTATCTAAACGTCATTTTATTATATAAGCAGTTTTGACTTTCACTGTCATATTAAAAATACTAATTACACAAAAATAATAGATTTACATAGTTTAGCACCTTGCTTAAGGCCTTCTCCCTCCCATATAGCTTGCTGGAACCCAGTTAACTGCCACCTTCTCCCCAGTTGATCACTATATTCTAGGTGTGGCACAACTCTGAACCAGCTCCTTACCTGCAGATACCAGGACAACTGCTGTAAACAAACTCATCTCTTCATCACTAAGTTGGAGGGCATTTAGCTTCTCACTAAATTCAAACATAGAGTTTAGCAGATCTCCTGCTCCCATTGAGTGTAAGTCATCCACACTATATTTCTTTCCACTTAAAAAGGTGACAGTACGCTCCTTTGCATCAAATAATGATGCAAACCGTACCATTAAAACCTGGAAAAAGAAAAAGACTTAAAAGTACCTGGGGAAGTTCAATAGTAATACTAAGAAATAACTCAGTACTCAAGTCAGTTAATAAACATCCTACATACAAAAGAAAGTTGTAAAAGAAAAACTGAGTTTATTTTAACCAGAATCATTTCCTTAAGGTAAATTCTCTAGCAAAGCAATAAATATTCTAATAACATCAAAAAAAAGTCCAGCTACCAATAGCAAATACTGAGTCCTGTGATACTCTGAAACTCTATTAATAAAAATTCTGAAATGCATATATAAAATTAAAGCAGAAAAAAAATGCCAAGACATTTGAAACTAGGCCTTTGCTAAAGGCTTCATTAAAGAAACTCTTTTAAGCTACCAAGTATATCACACATTCTCTAAGCCCTAAGTAAAAAGAACAGTATTTCAACGCAGCAATACCTGGAAACATCAAACACCCAATGCAGCCAAGGTAAAAGCAGCACATGAACTCTAACTAGATTATTTCAAGAAACTAGAACCCAAAAAGACAAAACACAAAGAACACTATTACAGTTAAAGTGTTCTAGACACCAAGTTATAATTGAAATCCAAACCAAACCAGTCAACAATGGCTTACTTACAGCGCTCCCTCCACTCTACTAAACGGTGACATCTACATCACTTTCAAAACCAGAGGAACACACTGAACAAACACCTTCCCTTTGCAATGCTCCCAAGTAAAGATTTGTTTTACCCAAGACAATCCGAAAGAGAGCAAGTTTCTATGAGATAATGCTAACTCTAGAACACAACAATCCCAAGACAAACCACAAGGTGGGAAGAACACAAGTCATGGAGTCCAGGATTTGTGTTCTAGTCCTGAATGTGTTACAAATTTATTGGTAATCAAAGAAAAGTCTTCACCTTTCAGGGTCATAGTTACCTAACCTCAAAAATGGGTAAACTGAACTTGATCACTGACATACCTTCTGGCTTTAAATCTTAAGCCTCAAGTTTTCCTTTAAACTGAAAATCCTAACCTACAAGTGTTACTTTTGAATTATACCATAGCTGTTTTACTTATGGCTTCTTCTCTGTTCTAGTCCAAGTGCCCTAGAAAACAGAGCCTAAGACAAAAGTTTATGCGGGATGTGCACTGGCACATGTGAAAACAGGAGAGGGGAAAAAGGAAATGAGACAGAGAAGGAAAGGGAGTAAATATTAGAGGATGTATTACTGAGCTGGCCACCACTTAATATCAAGAGTATCTGAAAGCTCAATCTTGCGGGACCACCCAGGGAAAAGTGAAAATATATCCCCTGGCTCCCTTCCCCCTCAATCAAAGATTTGGCCCACCAGACATCAACCTCCCACCCACCACCCTGCATTATTTCCGAACTACGCGTAAGTGAGCTATGAGCAAGTCCTGAGGCTTCTCACACCTCAGCAGCAACAGGGAAGCCCTGAGACAGAAAGTTGAGAGGCACCTAACTAAGCACAAGGAGAGGCACTGTCTGTGTCCCACTAAAGCTGGCAACAGTGGGTGCCCCAAGCCCAGCAGAACACATTCTCTACTACAGCAAAAGAAGCCTCAGTAGAAAAATTAGCCAAGGATTCTAGAGTGAGGTGAGGCCAAGAGGATCTGAGGCAGCACATAAGAAATGTCTGACCCATCCTCCAAATATTCTACAATCTCCTAAAAGACAAAAACACATTCCACCTACCCTCTGTATTCTGTACTGAACACAGGAAACACTAGGCTAGGCTTTCAGTAGATGTCTAACACTCTGGAGAACCTGCCAAGTCCATACTTGAAAGCAATACTAGAACTTGGAGCTCGCATGCTGAGCAATATAGACATTTATATTTCAAGTCTTAAGCAACTCTGGATTTACCTAGTCTCTTCCCAAGCTCCTTCTTTCGTTGGTAGTTTCAGCCTCTGGACTATAACTACTTATTTAGAAAAGAATGAAAATTTTACATGAAAATAAAATACTGGGCTGGCCTGGTGGCGCAGCCGTAAAGTGTGCACATTCTGCTTCTCGGCAGCCCGGGGTTCACTGGTTAGAATCCCAAGTGCGGACATGGCACCGCTTGGCACACCATGCTGTCGTAGGCGTCCCACATATAAAGTAGAGGAAGATGGGCACGGATGTTAGCTCAGGGCCAGGCTTCCTCAGCGAAAAGAGGACTGGCAGTAGTTAGCTCAGGGCTAATCTTCCTCAAAAAAATAAATAAATAAATAAAATAAAATACTATGTGCTGCGCATCAACATTCAGGATAAACAAAACCTACCTCAAAAGTCCCAGCCTTTAAAAGGTTGACCTGGTCATGCTGAGAGAGATCTCTGAATCCAGGAATACGCTTTGCAAATTCCACCACTTCCTTCACTGCTGGGGTAAAGCTCATCGAAAATTCTTCCCAGATTTCATGCCCCGATTTATGAGGATCCACATATGGAGACTTACTCATTGGACAAACCTAGTGTGCACAAAACATAAAAACTCTTAAATTGTGAGAGACGGTAAAGAAACTTCAGAGGTGGCATCTCAATCATTGGAAACTCCAACATGAAAATAACCCTCAGCACAAGTAAAATCTACTGATATAAGCACTTTCTCCATTTGCTACTCCCCTCATGATACAAAGCTTCGTGGCAACCTAATTTAAATATCAATTAACTTACCATCATAAAAGAGGTAGCCAAAGCAAAAATGAGACTTGTAATAACCTATTTCACAAACCTGTTGCATAGGTTTAAGAGTTTATTTTTGTAGCACTGCTGCCACCTTATGCTTGTCTTATGGTTTTCAAACAAATTCATACATATTCACTTTATTGTCAACTCAGTTAGTTATGGCAGATATTATAATTACCACTTCTTACATGAGGAAAGGAGACTAAGAGGTTTAGTGACTTACCCAAATACAGCTAGAACTTACAGGCCTAGAACTCAAGCCCACATTTAATATATCAAAATTCACTTTTTCCTAAATAGGCACAATTACAATGTTGTAATTTCAAAGAGGAAAAGTTAGTGAGATGCCTCACTTTTTTAAAAAGGTCACCAACCATTTATTTCATAAACAATGGTGTGACTACTGACCTCCACTTGTTCATACAATAACTGGAGATAAAAGGTGCACCATCTCAATGAAGACTGGGGAGGGAAAAAATAGGAAGCCAAAAAAGGTACATACAGGAACACTAAAGAGATTATGAAACATGCACTGCATACTCTATTAGTAACATCAGCCTTTAAATTTTCACTAAACCCACAGGAGATCCAGGAATGGGATGATTCTATAACCAAGGAGAGTATCACAAAATTAGAACCTAAATGCTCACAGATTTTTCCCTCCTTAAGGTAGCCACTAAGTCTAATAAAATATAAGGTCACCTTTCAGATCCATGGAATCAAATACCTCCACGAGACAAAAAAAGCCTAACTTAAAGACTGAAGTAGAGTCAACTATTTTGCAAACAAAAAAAGACTTTAATTACCTGGCTGTAGAAAATACCAAGCACTATCAAAGGACCTCACGGTTTAAACTGGAAATGGTGCAGTACTGCTATTTTTCATGAAATTTTGGCTGAATATAAACACTGTACTTTTTCAGGTAGACTCTTGTATTTGATGAAAAAAACCTGAATGATATGAATATTAACTCATCTCATAAAGTTTGAGAAAATCCTTAGAAACTAGCCTATTAAACTAAAATATGCCCAAATTCTCAATTAAACATCCACATTCTACATCCAAAGACCTTTTTGCATCATAATGATTAAATAAAACTCTTTCCATAGAAATCAAGGTATTACTGACTGTGGCAAGCTAAAAGATGAGCCCTTTGAGAAAACCCCAAAGCTAGTAAGATTAATCAGAATGCTTAAATTTTGAAAGAGATTTCTCAGAATTAAAGGAACAATTCTGCATGATCTGTATTTTACATAAAATCTTAATCTCAATCATAGTATCAATCAAATCACATGCTTGTACCTAGCTCTGTGTGAAATTAGGTCATTTAACAAATGATGTTTATTACAAGTATGACCTAAAATACTGCAGAAAAGTGATTCTGTAAATCTCTTAGGTTTTCTGACACCCTCTCCCCCAGTCTGTGAAGCTGGCATATCCCCCCAAATAAACGAAACTTTCAACGCTTTCCTTGATACAAGGTGAGGAAAAAAATTGATTTCACTATACCAGATGCATTCTCCCTCCAGTGTTGCACAGGTAACTATTCTTGTTCTCATTCTGAGAAAATCCATCTATTGAAACTCTATCACATACTCTTTGAGTATAAGCATTGGAGAAGTTCATACAATGTCCATTTGCGATACAAATGGCATGCCCGTTTGGGTAATGCATTAGGTTCCTCCCTTTGTACTGTCCATTGAGATGCTGCTGGCTCTCACTACAAGGAAAATGGCTGCTAAGCCCACTGCCACAATGGTCATGATTTAAATTGTATTGCTCCATGTTCTTAGGAACCCGTTCTCTCTGGGGCTGCATGGTCTCTGCTGAGTTTTCTCGCTGCTCTTGATTATACATAAAGGTATCCTTGTGCGCTCTGGTCACCATGCCAATCACTTCTTCCTTTGCAAAATCAGAAGAGGGAGGAGAAGAGCTTTTGATGTTTTCTGGCTCCAGCTGGGGCTTAGGTCGCAGCTGTTCCTGGGCTGGTAACGCTGTCTGTTCATGATGTTCTACTAATGTGTCATTCTGCAAATGACCACTGAACTGGCTGTTCATCATGGTCTTCATCGCACTTTGCATTTCAATTAGCATCCTCTGTTTTTCACGCTTAGGAATACGACCAAACCGAACAGCTGTTGAAGAAAAAGATATTTAACATCTAAATTCTAAATAAGACCTGTTTATACAAAAGAATACCACAAAATTACCTCTGATACCTATGGCCACTAGTCATACAAGTAAAGAATATCTATATGTGTCTGGTCCAAATTATTCTAAACTTACTGGTTATGTTTTTGATGTATCATAGGTAGTGGGAAGAGGGAGAGAATTTTCCACTTTTCTCCCAAAACGAAGCTAAGGAAAAGACCTCTTGGGTATTTTATAAGGAAAAAATGTGAAATTAATTAATGAAAATCACACTTTGAGGCAGACCGGAATTACTACACAGCACCTTTTTAACAAGGCTGAAGGCTGTCTTAAGAAGGCAAATAGGATTCAGCTACCCACATCCATTAATGTTAATGGAACTTAGTAGGTACAATCACTCTCTGAACCTCTAACCTTCGTCAATTCATTTTTATAACCTTATTCTCAAGGCCCAACTATTAAATGATCTGTTTGCTCCTTTTCTGGCTTCTTAAAAAGAAAAAAAAAGTCAATAGAAATGCAGTTACTGGAAAATAAACTTGCTGGATTTTAATTAAAATCAATCAAATAAAAAAAGTGAAATCATTCATCCTCCATTATTTCAGAGGCTAGTCTCAGAATGTGTTCTATCTCCAACATTCCTACCCCTCAGGGAGTGAAAAGCTTCTTTCTAGTCTAATATTTATACAGAGATAATAAAAACTCAATATACCCAGCCAGCAAGAAAGCTTTACTAATCTAATTGTAGCCTCTGACATTATCACTATAACAGACAAATAATTTTATCGTGTCTCACACTACCTCTACGACTTCCTTCACAAATAATTGCTATTTTTATTCTTTTGGAGCAATCACAATATCCACCAACTTTGGATTCGAAGTTCTAGTGCTATTAAAAACATTTCAGGCAACTGAAAATCCAAAACATCAACTGCTGAAATCTGTTTTTCAAGAAGCTCCTTGGGGTTGGCCAGTGGCGCAGCAGTTAAGTGTGCATGTTCCACTTCAGCAGCCCGGGGTTTGCCTGTTCGGATCCCCGGTGTGGACATGGCACTGCGTGGCAAGCCATGCTGTGGTAGGCGTCCAACATATGAAGTGGAGGAAGATGGGCACAGATGTTAGCTCAGGGCCAGTCTTCCTCAGCAAAAAGAGGAGGACTGGCAGCAGTTAGCTCAGGGCTGATCTTCCTCAAAAAAAAAAAATGAGCTCCTTACTGCAATACTGCATTTCTGTGTCAGTAAAATATTAGTTAGAGAAACCTAAGTGCTTAAATGACCCTTCCCTAGATAAATATGGGGTTCATTCTTAGCAATTCTTTACTAAACTAATCCCTCTGAAAACATCATACTCCTGTTATGTTACTTAAAACAGACTTAGACTATCCAAAAGTGATTTCCCTAAGCATAAGGGAAGCGTCTAATCTTTCAGTGATGTCATCCAGATAATACTAATAGCCCCACAAATTATCACAATTTTTATTTTCCATGGGAATGGATCATGCCAGAATTGAGCAACCACCTCCACTCCAAACTCAAAGTTTCTTTCAATTTTGCATCTCCTTTTGATGTATTCAGAATCTGTGCCCTAAAAGCATACTATGATCTCAGGGCTGAGAAAGTGATAGAGATAACTCACATAAGAAATGAGTTCCTCAGTAACACCAAGAAATCAAGGAGAAAGAGCCAAGGATTCCTATATCAAGAAAAGCTAAATCTTTTCTTAAGAAAAAAAAGTATTCAAATTGTATAGGGGAAAAAAATGGGTCTTTTTACAAGAAGCAACAAAAAAAGAAGTGGGCCAAAAGCTGTTTCTGGGGTGACGATGCTAAAAAGTGACTTTAATGAATTTGGCCTCCTACAAGGCATCAAAAAGTGTTTTCTAAAATCTTCTTCACCCTAAGCACAAGAGGGCCATTGGTAACTGGCTTGTAGCTCTGGTTTCTGTTGAGGAATAAAGGCCAAGCTCCACATGCTTTAAGAAAGAGCACTCTTTAAACTGAGAACATACCATCTCTCGACATTCCAACAGACAGACACTTTTTGAAGCGACACTGCTGACATCTGTTCCTATTCATTCTCATTATAGAACAGTTTTCATTCTTCAGGCACTTCTTGTACTGGATGTTTTGTTGAATGCTTCTCCGAAAGAAACCCTAAGAGCAAAGGAAGATATACCTATTCATTTAAAAACATCCAGATGAACTCCTCGTAAGCACTCCTCCCACGCCTAAGTATCCAGTATATTACCAGCTACCTGGGAAATAATTTTGGCTTAGAACAGAGGAAAATATAATATTGATACAGAGAATTTAACTAGATTCTTACCAGTTTCAGTAGCACCTACACATACTAGCCAAACAAAACTCTTCTTCCCTTTGGAGAATCTTGGTGCTTGCCAAAGCATCCCTTGGCTACAGTTTAACCCTGTTTCCAGCCCCTGCCTGCAGCCACATTTTTCCAGCTCATACTTTAATCACATGAAAATCCCAAAAATCCTGAAATATGACTGACTGATTTTTAAATGTGTCACTAGAAGTAAAGGTTACTTTAGCAAAGCCTGGTCTTACCTGCTGACACTAGCAAGGCCTACTTACAGGTGCCAGATGTTCCTGGCTACTTCTCAGCAACAGGTGTCACAACACACACCCAGAGATCACCTAATGATCCAAGGAAAGACAGTTCCCAGCTAGATGGCTACAAATAACTGCCTTACTACACAATTTAAGTACATGCTCTGTGAAAGGTCTTCAAAGATCTCCAGCTTAATGGTTCCAGGGAGAACAGAAAAGTCAAGAACATGATTACCAAAGTTATTTCAAACTTCATTTTCCTTGAATATCCTAACTAACCACACATTTCATAAACCTATATTAGTAATTGTGGGTTAAAATATTTTCATAGGGGCTGGCCCCGTGGCCGAGTGTTTCGCTGGTTTGAATCCTGGGCACGGACATGGCACTGACCATCAAACCACTCTGAGGCAGCATCCTACATGCCACAACTAGAAGGACCCACAACGAAGAATATACAACTACATACCGGAGGGCTTTGGGGAGAAAAAGGAAAAAATAAAATCTTAAAAAAAAACGAATGGAAGTATTTAAAAAAATAAATAAATAAAATAAAATATTTTCATACTTTATTACTACAATACTACACTTGGACACTATAATATCTGAGTTAGGCACATCTTTAAGAGGGTATAGAACAATTATGTGTATTTATCAAGAATACACAATTAGGTTCATTTACTTGTGCTTTTGTTTCTCTCACTATAAAGTGAGAATGTTGCCTGCCCCACAATTACGTCACATTTTTGTAAAAAAAAAAAGAGAGAGAGAGAGTATTTATAGAATTTTTTGAAGAGTGGTACATTTATATAAAATACTAACTAGTCTTGTGAAGTGATCCAGACATTAAGAGCTATCAAACTCACAATTCATGCAGAACCAACCTAGAAAAGATTTCTTCTTTCATCATGTATATTCGTTATCTTGTTCACCCCCCCATCCTGCCAAACTGGATTCCTACTTCTGGCTTTTAGTCAAAGAACAGAAAGAGCACGAGTCTTAGCCATGTTCATTTTTGATACTCAGGAGAAAGGATTATGCCAGATTGAAAAAAAGAGATTCCCTGGATATAAGTAGGAGGTATAGACTATCCCACTTGGAACTAAACTATCTGACCAACACTCTAAAATGTATTCAACTAAACTTACAAATGAGCTTCCTCAAGTACTCAAAGTATATTTAAGATTCTTTTTTTACTCACTTAGCATTACTTCTGAAGATACCACATTTTTAGAAGCATCTAGGAATTATTCCCGACTTCTAATACTTGATATGTCAGAATGTCAAAGTATCTAATGATACCTCTTCAAATTTGGTTTAAACTAAGTTCCAACAAGGCAGTAATGTCTCGTCCATTTTGCTCCCTGCTGTTTCCCCACCACTTAGAACAGTACCTGACACATTAGAGAATAAGCATTTGTGCCCTTGGTTTCATACCATAAATACAGCTGAGCGAGACAGCAAATTTATTTTGATCAAAATCTTAAAGAAAAAAGAAATACTTTCACCAAATTAAAAATATATTTTTCCCAACAAGTTATGTTTATACACTACATAAAATGCTTAAAACCTTAAAAGGAGCAGCTGATTTCTCTCCTCCTCCCAGATTATCAGTTGTGGAAAGTGGCAAACCTAACTTCAACTTCTTTAATCCCAGAATCGGTAGCTTAAAGAAACAAAAGCATGCTTTACCTTACAGCCTTCGCAAGCATGAACTCCATAGTGGAATCCTGACGCCACATCCCCACAGACTTTACACAGCAGAACCATGCCACTAAATTCTAAGGCACAAACACACAAAATTGAAAAGTTGGAAGAAAAACTTCAACTGTTTGTTTTCTTGCCAATTGAATATTTTATGTTGTTCAATTTGTAAGTACTTTAAAAAGATACAAATCTACTTTTATAATGTAAAAGAAAAATCATCAGACCAAATTAACAAATCAAAACAAATCATAGTTTCCTTTTAAAAACACAGTTTGTGGGACTGCCAAAAATATCTCAGAGAGCTGGTTTTTTCCTTTCCTGATGAATTTAAACACACTGAAATTTTGTAAATCTAAAGTTACTTTACACCAGATAGGCAACCAGAACTAAGAAAACAACTCTTCTGGATAAGAATTAAGAAGTTTGGCAGAGAAGTCAATCAACCAAAGGTGCAAACGGACATCTCCACAGGCTGCTGTACAGATACTCAGTTCAATTCCCCTCCAGGCACCAGAGGCCCCATTCCTTCCCGACCCTCCCCTATACCAGCCCGTCTTACCCTCCACACTCACTCAGGAGTCCAAATCCCGCCACTCATTTGGCTATCCCAATCCTGCTGTGTTTCCTAATCTCAAATGTTCTTAGCTCCAACTTCCCATGAGTAAGTACTCTGTTCTAGAAACCAGATTCAGTACAAGGAGTCCAGAAGGAAGGTAACTGTAAAAATGTGGTAAAAGCGGGTACTCTAGAGGAAACATGGTCAGGCAGAGTACTTAACCACATATCCTCCTCTGAGGTAAGAACCAATCCTGACAGCCCCTAAGCTGTAACTTTTAACATCATCACTGATTTTTTACCTAACTACTGAACTAGGATTACCCATAAGAGAGTGAAATTTATACCCAAAAATATAATGGTCCTTAAATGAAAAGCTGAGTAAATAAGACCCACCTGCAATTAATGGCACCAACCTTTAGAAAACTAAGTAACTTACTTGTCACTCCACTATGATTCTTTGTCATCCCAGGTGCACTCGATTTGCTTGTTTTCATAGAACAGTCTAGTCGATCATTCTTCAGGATGCCTTCAATATTGGAGAGATCACCATTTTTGGGATTACCATTGTTATCAGAATTTGAGCTATTTGGAGAAGAAGGAACAGAAGAGGAGGACTGGAAACTATTCTCAGAACCCTCACTGTGACAAGAGGCAGGGCTAGAAGCTGAGCTGGAAGAACTGATATAGGCAATCACACCTCCTAGAAAAGAGGGGGGAATCAGATAATTAGATACACAATATACATTTTCTGTTTTTGCAAATCTGAACAGTAAAGTCACTAACTTTAGAAATAGACTACTGATTAAACATCTGCTTACCCCAAAAGAAAAAAGTAACTTAATTCCTTATTTCCTACTATTCTTGCTTCCACAAAGTTCAAAGCACATATAATTCTCAATGATTCAAAAAGTGAGACGGCTCACAATGGCTTGTTATTTTGAGCACATGCAGATCCAAACCTAAAGCTTTTCATTTTCCAAGCTTTTCCTAAAAAGAATGAAAAATCTTCCTTAGTGACGACCTAGCTTAGAGTAAACAAACTGCTTTGAGTGTGAAAAAATCTAGTTCCGGTCCTCTCTCTGTCTCCTTCATTGTACCTGCATATGACACAACCCTAGAAACAGTGAGATCATCATTTGCCTCTCCCAGCACTTGGCTAAAACACAGGCTAATTAAGAATAAATCTAACATTTGGAGCTCTGGGTAAAGTAATTTATCTCAAAACGAGGAACCTTTCATAACTGTTGCTCCCAGAATCTTTGTTTTGATGCTCCCTGAAGACTTCTACAACCATCCACTAAAGCCTAGTTCCACACTCTCTTTTCTCCACCTAATTCCGCCATTGGACTTGCACACACACTTATCTCTAAGCAGCTCTTAAGGAACCCGGACTCACTACTTAATCTTCTGAGTTGCTATTTACAATAAATGTTAAAGAGGCTGGAAAAAGCACACATGCTATAAGAGAATAACATTAAGGCTGAAGCTAATTCTCTCTTCAGAGAGCTACTCTCAAAACAGTATTCACAACTTTAGCAATATAATCTCCACAACCCCTCTGAAAACTAGCCTTCGCCTCTTAGAGACTATAAACCTCCTAGGTTAAGAAACAGCGTTTAAAATTATTCTCAGGGCATAATTTCAAACTTCCTCCCTCAAAGAGATAAAATTTTGCAAGAGTGACCTCATGGCAAAATTTATTATTTTTCAAAATCCCGGGCCAAACAAGTAATTCTCATCTTGTCGACTGTGGTTTCTTTTCCTCTTCCCTCCATCATCAACATTTATTGGCATTTTCAACATGCATCAGATAGAAAGGTTAATTATCTCTCTTCCATCACTGTCCTGAACTCTTACTTAAACCTACTGTTTGCCTGTTTCCATCTATTTCTCAACTAGACCATAAGCACCTAGATGCAGAGACAGTGTCTCTTAATACTCTGCATACGCTTTACAGGTAATAATTCTGCCATAATACTTTTTAAGACCTACTTCTCTGCCTTTGTGAAGCTCCCATCTCATAACATGGACACATCCTAAGCAGTATAAAACATTACTACAAAATCACAAATGAAACAGGGCATTTCTGACAACAATCTCCCTGACTATAGTGAGTAGTAAGAGGAGAATTTTGCACATTCCCCAAGTAACAACTGCAATTGAAGTATTCACTCTGAAATAATAACTTTCTCTGACAAAGGGAAATAGGACCCCAATCTTCTTCTTAGATAACAGCCACACTTCATAAGTCATTTAAACACACAGCAAAATGCTGAGGCCAAAATAATTCCAAAGACCAGAAAGACATTTCCATTTACAGAGAAGAAAAAACAGGCAGAGAAATGTTAAGTCACTATTAGTCTGTCGTATAGAAATGAGCTACTAGATATGTATTCAAGTACCAATTATATATATCCAGGCTGGGAAACCCCTGAGAAATAAAACACAACTCTCAAGGAGTTTGATTACAACCCGGAAGAGAAGTTAACACAGGTGCCTACTGTGCCAAGAAAAACAGAACAGTGTTCATGATACATAAATTTAATATGCATGAATGCAACCAAATACACTTGAGTTTTAAAAACAAAAAATAGAAATAACATGGACAATTTCATCCACTCTTCCCTTAAGCATATACCTGGAATCAGTCTTGAGGTTGGAGGTGTGATTCTGTTCTTTCTACAGTCTGACCCACTTCACAAATGCTCTCTTGGCATGTGCTTATCACCCGCCCAGAGTGAAGCCAGAGCTTTATGATTAATACTTGTCCTGCAACGTGCTCCCAACCTATAAACCAGTCATTCTCAAAGTGTGGTCCCTGGACCAGGGGCTTCAGCATCACCCGGAAATCTGTTAGAAATGCAAATTCTCAGGCCCCATTCCACATCAACTGAATCAGACACTTTAATTACACTGTTGGTGATTCCGATGCACAGTAAAGTTTGAGACTCACTGCCACAAGCCAACTACCTCATCTGTGTTCAATGGAAGAAAAAGCAAGCAAGGGTAATTTCAGTAACAGGAATTTCATCTACCACTGAATTTAAAATCTAAAAGCTCCTAAAACTCCAAACACAAGGAGAAAAAGCTTCCTATGAGTTTATTCTCATGATCCAGAGAGATTACATAAAATGTATATCATCAGAACTACCTGATGCTCTTACAAAACAGATGTTTCCAAGGTCCTGCCCAAACAAAAGAAGGTACCCTCAGGAATGAACATTTTAACAAGTTCCCCGAGCACGTCAAAGTTCAAGAATGGCTACAATCAATCAAGTGAAACGAAAATTAGCCCACAGTTTTAAAGGCTGATGTTTTCATTGACATAATTGCCTGAATATGCTTAATAACCTGTGAATCCAAAGACAGACAATTCTGACCTGGAAGCCTGTTTAATGTCACGTTCCTGGGTAAAACCATTGTGCCATTTGTTTTAATAAAACTTTAGAGATTTGAAGTTCATGTTAGAAATTACAGGTGTTAGCAAGCTACTACTTTTTTCCACACAAGTCTCCATCCACTCAGAACAGAAAACAAAGAAAAATATTATCCTTAGTTCTCAATAAACTCCCAAAGGAAGGTCCCACAGCTAGTTGTCTTTTCTAAAGTACTACCTTAGGTACTAAATTCACTTCTCAACATCTCAAGAAGATAAAAGATGAGAAAGTCATGGTTTTCCTCAGAAGACTTTCCTAAGCATTTTGAGTCAGCCACTTTGTTTACATGGTCTTCTGACTACTTCAACTTAGAAATAAACTTTTCAGAAATCAGAGCTCCCAGATGGCTTAAGAACTGGTTTAAAGTACTGACTGGGTAATGAAAGATACTGCAATTAATTACCCGAAAGGCAGCTTCCTTGGCAAAAGCTCCAAAAAAAACTAAGAAAAATTACTGGGCAATTATCAATCCAGATAAGATCCAATTCCTATCTTCAAGGAGCCCAACAATCATTTACAACAGGCATATGGACCATGGCATATGGCCAGGCACCATGGAATCAAAGACAACCCATCTAGAAGCAGCTACATCCTCCTAGCAAGACTTTCAACACTGATTTAGTCATCTCAGCATCTACTCCTGCTACCAGACACCAATCTACCAACCTGATGGTTACCAACCCAAATGGGTTAAATTTTAATTCCTAAAAGGTAAGGAGTTCATCTAGCAGTTGCTCAACATAATGAAGAAAGGTAAGTGAAAACTACAAGTCACCAAGTACCTACTGAATGCCAAGAATAAAATGACACAATTTCACATCACATTTCATCCTCACAGAAACCCTGTGAATTAACTTACATTATCGCATTTTACAGATGAGAAACTCAGAGAGGTGAAGTAATACAGCTACTAAGTGGCCGGGAGGGTTGAAAGTCAAGGCTGTCTAATTCCAGAGTACAGACTACTACTTACCGAGAAGACCTGGGCAAGCAAGTCACTTTCAATCTCTCTAAACCTGAGTCTCTTCTATAAAATGGGAATATCTGTCAGAGCTATTACAAGATTGAAATGAAATGATCTTCACAAAAGGGATTACTAAAGTGCTTTTTGCACACAGTTTTTGATGATAAAGCAAGAAAGGTAAAATCTCCGAACCAGCAAGTCCCAACACCTCCAGAAACAGGGAGAATGTACTTCTTAGAGGCCTCAAGCTAAAATTAGCTGAGGCAGAGTCTTCTCTATTTTTAGTTGAAAGGGACCCTGGAGCTGGGCCAGGTTCCCAGGCTACGGCTTACCCAGTGGTCAACTGCAGACAAGCCAGAAGTCAATATCCAATTTTGTACTGCTAGGAAACATTTACCGTCCCTACATATGTTGGGGTATTCTTATCTCAATTCTAGGCTTGCCCATGATCAAAATCTTCCCACTTTCACTGCCCACCATCATGGAAAGTATGCTTCAGTTTCAAGTCATGACTGTATCTAGAACAAAACATTTTTACCATCAAGAAGCTTTAATTTTCTCATTTTAAGAGTAGGTTATTAATAATTTCTACTCACAGGGTGGGAGAGTAGATCTAATTGAAGCACTAAACTTCCAATTGTGTCCTTGAGTGTCAGAGTACCAGAGAACAGCATGGTCCCTTCCCTAAAACGCCTTAGGGGCCAAATGGGGAAACAGCTATGTTAACCATTCATTCCAGTGCAATGTGAGCAATGTTTCATACGAATTACTGTGAATTGCTGAAGATCACACAAGAGCACTAGAAAGAGTAGAGATCAAGAGGAGCAAACATAGCCAAAGCAAAAATAAGTGGGGTCTTGAAGAATACGTAAATTACCAAATGACATACCATGTAAGATTATTTAAGAAAACAAGTAAATAGGGTGACAAAAAACAAATACGTCCTATTTTGTAAAACCATGTTTTTGTCTCCATGTAAATTGCGGGGGAGATTTGGGGGGACAGGGGGGCAAGTGTACCTAGTGTTCAGAAAAAAACAGATTTACTAGCAACAAGATTAAAAAAGGATGATGAAATTGGGAGGCTATGACCCTATAGCACTGCAAACCAAGTGGTTCCATGACAGCATCTCCTTCACCCCTAAGAAGACAGGACCAGAAAGCTGCGCGTATACCTTCGAATGTTATGTAAGCTTAAATAATCCAGCATAGTAGTAGTTTGTGCTCCCCAAGAGGAATTGGTGGATTCAAAATCTGGTTCTACCACTTGCCTGGGTAGGTTACTTATCTTCAATTTACTTAGCCCCTCATCTTCAAATGGTGACAACAGTACTTTCCTTCACAGAATTAATGTGACGTATCAAAGTAGTAACACATATAAGGGGCTTGGCACACAGTAAATGCTTGACAGATACGGGTGGTTATAATTTTACCATCGTTACACTGGAAGAGTTCTATCAGAATAGTTCACACAAAACTAACCTTCCCTACACATTCTTTCCTTCAATTCTGAATGTGTTATACGGACCCAGTGGTTTCTCTCGCAGGTTCCTTATTTCCACGATACCTTCTGAATCTCTCAACCCCACTGACCAGTCAAGCAACTTCCTACTTTACTTTTGATTCTTCCCATTACCTTGCTGTATCTCTCTCCAAGTAAAGATTTCTTTCCTCTTACATCCCTCTAATGTTTTCTTTCGAAGTTTGGAGAACTATAGTAGAATACAGATTTGTAAAGATAAGAATGGACTATGTGGAGATGTTTTCCTAATTTTTAAAATGTGAATTACAGCCATGGTTATGAAGTTTGTACAAAGAGTTATTTACTTTAAAGAACCTGGTATACTCAATCAAAATCTGTGATAGAAACGTATAGAGAATTTCTACAACTTCACTATTTCATATCTGTATCAGTCATAGAGAGGGTAGAAACACAATGTGTCATGAATTACAGGATAGCTGGACGAAATGGTCACTGACCGAATGTGTACTGACTGATAGAACGATATCAACCCAAAGGTGTGCCACACAGCACCAAATCTGGACCCACCCTGGTCAACATTCACAACAGTTTGAAGGAAGTTAAAGGGAATGCTTATCAAAGGTCCCTCTGACAGACAGATGGCAGAAAGTGCTAATATACTGAGTAACAGCTTGTGACTGCTTGAACCTGGAGCCAAAAGGAGTAAGAAAAAATTTAAAGAGGATAACTGCAAATTGCTACAGTTCAGGTCAAACAATTATCTGCACAATGAATGAAAGCTAGCTTCAAAATAGTTCACAAGAAAAGGTCCTAGCTGACTGCAAGGTTATGTGAGTCAGCAAAGCGACACGCCACAAAAGCTAAGGCTGCCAGAGAATTCATTTGCAGCAGAATCCCAAACTTGCAACTTGATAACTGTCCAAAAACGTCCGCGGGAGCCTGTTCACCTCTAGGTGCTACATCTCAAAGGGCAACAAAGATGATGATCACAGAAAACAACACTGAGCAAGGACCAAGGAACGAGAACAAGCAAAGGAAGGGGGGGTGGGGGGGACAGTCAACAGTCATCCAAAGGAAGTTTTACAATTCATAGCTCCAAAAGGCAAAATTAAGCTCACTGATAATGTTCCAGGAAGGCTCAAACCACAGAAAAACCTGCTAACCGCCTGAGCCAGCCAACCTTGAGGTTGCAAACCTGAAGAATTCATTAACGCTAAAGGCTGGGTTAGAAGAGGATGAACCCACAGTCCCTAAATTCTTATCAAGCAGAAGTTTAATTCCATGATAGTGTTACTCAATTTTTAAAAATATCATCAAAAGCTAATTTAAAAGTGTAGACAAAGAGAACAGATTAGTGGCTACCGGGGGGAAAAGTGGGGTGGGGGGTAGGCACAACGGGTAAAGGGGTGCACCTACAACACGACTGACAAACAATAATGTACAACTGAAATTTCACAAGATTGTAACCTATCATTAACAACAAAAATTTTTTTAAAAATCTCCAAAGCTAAATAGGCCCACAGGAAATAAAACACAGAAAAAATAACTTTATAGTTGGTGGGAAATGCACAACATACCTCTTATCAAGGCGTGGTTTTTAGAGCATATAATTTAAGAAATAAAAACTGGCTTTGTAACCTCAATGGCCTTAGGTATAAGAGCCACCATTTGTGTGAGAGCTGCCAAAAGGGTGAGAAGGGAGCACGGTATTTTTCTATGGTACTTTCACAGGAAATGTAACAAGAAAGAGAGTTATAAAGCCAAATTCTGTGGATCAACCACCCGCGGGCTTAAAACAATTCACTGAAATGAACAAGGACTCGTCTCATAAGGTCTCGGGGTCACTCAGGATCACTGAGTCATCCTGACCACGGGCGAGCCGACTGATTAGCTAGGGTGTGTCCCGTTTACAGTAAGGCTCCCAGCCCGAGGGGATTTTCGAGCCGTTTTTATGACAAGGTGTGTAAGACAGGTCGCGCCCTAGAGGAAACCATATTTTTTGTAAATAGTGAGGCCGCATCATAACAAGTGCGCTTGTTGCCCTGTCTGCCGGGCACTGCTCCGGAGCTAAGCTCCTCAAGACTGCTTCCCGGGCCTCGCCTCCGGGACGCCCCACGCCTTCCCGAGACACCTCCTTCGGCCCGAGGCGCGCCCTAGCCCCACACTTCTTCCTCAGTATCCACAAGGTCGGCGGCGGTGCGTCCGCCTAGCGGCGGCTCCCCACGTCGGGGTCACCGTGCGGACCGCGGCCGATACACTGCGGCGTCGGCGCCCGCCTCCGGGCAGCCCAACCGCAGAGTTCACGGCACGCGCACACGCACACGCACGCGCGGCCTCCTCCGCAGTGTGCAACCCCGCGGGGGAGGAGGGAATCGCGTCCACGTCACGGCGCGGAGTGTTCCAAAGGGGCGGGGCCTCCCGAGGGGCTGCGGCGCTCCCAGCCGGCGCGCGCGCGCGCCCCCGCCCCCACGTGTCCCTGCGGCCCCGGGGAATGTGGGTCACGGAGCCGAGCGGCCTCACGTGTCCCCGCCCGCTGCCGCCGCCTCAGCGCCCATTATGTAATGCCGCGTCACGCGCCCGCCCAGCCAACTGGCGCCCGCGCGCCGCCGAACGTAAACACAGCGCGCACGTGGCTCGCGCGGCCGGGCCATGTGAGGGGGGGGCCGGGCCGGCGGCGCCGGGCCGCGCTGCGGCGTTGCGGGGAGCCGAAAGGGTGGCCGCGGGGCGGCCTGGAGGCGACGGGAACCTTACCCGAAGCGGATCCGCAGCGCGCGACAGCCCACCCCGCCGGCCCTGGGGACACCCCCAGCCACCGCCCCCCAAAGTGCCCTTGGGGGCTTAGCGCCCCCTCCACCGCGCCCCCACCCGCCGCAGTCCGGCTCTTACCCGCATTCACCTCCATGGTGCCCTCGGAGACGGGGCGGAGGCCGCCCGCTTCCCGCATAGGGGGCCGCGCCGCCGCCGCCTCAACGCCGCGCCGCCCGAGGCTGGCGGCAGCGGTGGTCGCGGGGCCCCCTCATAGGCAGGGCGGGCGGGGCGCCCGGGACCCGGGCCCCGCGGCCGGAGAGCGGGCTGCAGTGAGAGAGGGCGGCGGCGGCCGGCGAGCAGCGCTCCTCGCGGGGTCCCTGACAACAAAAGCGGCGGCGCGGCGGCTTCCTGCAGCCAGCGCACCGCGGCGGCGAAGGCGGCTGACGGGGAGGGCAGCCGCGACCATGTGACCCGCGCACACACCCCCCCCCCCCCCCTCCGCCCGCCCAGCGGCCGGCCGCTGCAGCGGCTCCGCCCCCTCCCGCCCCGCGCCGCCCCGCCCCCTTCCGCCCTCCGCTTCTCCGCTTTCCTTCACTCTGTCTCCCCTCCTCGTCTCCACCTCCCTTTTCCTCATATTACTCCTCTCCCTCCTTTCCCCTCCTCCTTCTTCTCCTCCTCCTCCCCGACCTTCCCGCCTCCGGCTGGGAGTCCCCTCCACCTGGTGACACCTCAGGTCACCTCGGACGGTTCCCAAGGACCGCCTTGTGGCGCCGAGCAGACCGGCTTTTCAGGACCCCGGGCTAGGCCACCGTCCCCGCGGGTCCTGCTCTCCCACCCGACAGACTAAACGCTGGGCTCTTTGAGGGCACCGCCCATTTCTCGTCGCTCTACACCCCTCGGGTGATTTCCTCCAATGCCGTAGCTTAAGTAGACCTGTGTTCTGATGACTGCCAAATGTCCATTTCAAACCGAGACCTCTCCTCTGCAGGTTCCTACAGCCCGTTTGATTATGCCCCTTTGATGTCTCTTAGGCATCTCAAATTTAAGGTGTGGACAGGTGTATGCATGTGTCTAAACTTAGTGAATGCACGCTTAAGATTTGTGCATTTCGCCTTTTATGTAAATTTTACATCAAAAGGAAAAACGAAACAAATGTGCTGAGGTATGCAGAGGGAAATGCGTTGGTCTGCAATTTAAATGCGTTACAAAAGTAAGATGGGCTGATGGCTGGAGGCGTGGATCAATGTATAGTAGTATAGTAAGATGTTAGTTGCTGATGCTGAATATGGGTATTCACTGTAAAATTCTTTCCAATATGATCTTTGAAAATGTTCAATATAGGGGCCGGCCCGGTGGCGCAGAGGTTAAGTTCCCACGTTCCACTTCTCAGTGGCCCAGGGCACCCCGGCCCGGATCCCGGGTGCAGACATGGCAAAAGCCATGCTATGGTAGGCATCACACGTATAGAGTAGAGGAAGTTGGGCATGGATGTTAGCTCAGGGCCAGTCTTCCTCAGCAAAAAGAGGGGGATTGGCAGTAGTTATCTCAGGGCTAATCTTCCTCAAAAAAAAAGAAAAGAAAAGAAAATGTTCAGTATAAAATGTTGAGGGAAATGTAATGTGTCAGACATTTTTACATGTGCTACACCCCTTCTCCCCCCATCCATCACACACACAGAAGTTCCTTCCCCATCTCAGTCTACTATTTTGGTAAATCTGCCAGTTCCTGAAGCCAGCAAATTAGGTTTCTTTCCCCCTCTCTCTCTGCCTTTTATAGCCCATTCAATCCGTTAACAAACCTAAGCTATTCTACCTCCATAATATGTCTTCAATCTCTGTGCTTCTCATGGCATTGCTATTACTCAGACCAAACCACCATCATCGTCTCTTGCCTGGGCTACTGTTATAGTTCCCTAATAAGACTGCGCCTTGTATCCACCTACAGTCACTTCTCCGCTGCAGTCAGAGTGTTATTTTTTAAATGTAAATGAGATCTGATTACTCTGCTCAAAACTCTCTGATAGCTTCCCATTGCGCTTTGAAAAAATTCCAACACCTTACCCTGACCTGCAAAACCCTGCACAAACTATGGGCCTTGTGTCTCTTTTCAAGGCTCTCCTGCCACCTGCCACTGTCTAAACACAGTTCTCTAACCACAACAGTCCTGTTTTCTTCCCTACCTCAGGGCTTCATCACTCTATGTGATGCTGATGTAAGAGTTCCTCAGGCTACACTTTGTAACTTGCTTTTTCATTTTATGTATCAACCACCATCTGCTTCTGCACAGGTGAAATAAGCCAATATGAACAGTCAAGAGGGCATAAAAGAAATGATAAAAGAGGATATCACTCTGAAAAGGCTACATACTATACAGTTCCAACTATATGACATTCTGGAAAAGGCAAAACTACGGAGACAAAATATCTTTGGTTGCCAGGGATTGGGGGGAAGAAGGGTGAAAAGACAGAGCAGAGGATTTTTAGGGCAGTGAAACTGTTCTGTGTGATACTGCAAGGGTGGATGCTTGTCAGATGTACAACACCAAGAGTGAACTCTTTGGATGACTATGGTGTGTTCATATGGGTTCATCAGGAGTAACAAATGTACCACTGTGATATGGACTGTTGATACTGGCGGAGGCTGTGCGTGTTTATGGGCACAGAAGTTGTATGGGAACTCTCTGTACTTTCCGTTCAGTTTTGCTGTAAACCTAAAACTGCTGTAAAAAGTAAAGACTATTTTAAAAGAGAGGGAGAAAGAGGATACTACCATTTAAATCTGAAAAGAAGGGTGGAAGTGAAAAGCCATTGCAAAGGAAATAAGACCTTCTCTTCCAAGATAATGTATCTGAAGGAAAATTAGCGTCTGTGAGCCTCACGTTTTTTAAAGGGCACCACCTCCTGCCTATGAGGCTTTGTGGGTAACTATGAGAGGCTGTAAAGCTGTAATCCAGGTCAGTCACCAGCCACACCACTGGCCACTGGAAATGTGTTGGGCTCATCAGAGCCAGAGGAGGACGCCGAGAGGCGTCTGAGTTGGACAGTCCCCAGAGTGCTGTAGATGCAGTGACAATTGCCTTTTACTGCTGTCATTCCACGGAGCCCCCTTCATTAGCCCTGTGGACTAATGTCTGCAGGGACTCTCAGACTATTCCTAGTGGATTTCTGCCTACTCTACCTTCCTCATTCCTCTGACCAAAATAATAACTCTGTTGAATGAAGTGACCATGTCTTCAAAAGACATCTGTTAAAAAATGCAATTATTTCCTAGGAAAGCTACCTCATTCACACTGTATTGCATTGACACCAGAGCCTTGGGAAACTGAACACGGCACAAGTCAATCTGGTTGTGGATAAAGAAGGGAGGAGCCTAAATATTAGAGTCCTCTAATCCCAAACTCAGTAACATAGGCCAAGTGAGGCACTGCAAGATGAGGGCCTGGGTGCAGGAGAGGGACAGGGAAAAACGGGTGAAAGATCCTTTCCTTAAAGTGAAGGCCAATTAAAAGCGTTTAAGGTCATTCCTCATTTTGAAATGTTCTAATGAATCCTGCAAGTGCCCAACCCCACAATAACATTCCACTTAGACTTTGCCTTCTCTGTGCCCTAGATCTCAAGTGCTCTTCTCAAGTGCTTTGATCTCAGAACCCCTTTCCACTCTTAAAATTATTGAAGACCACCACAAAGTGGTTTTTTGTGGGCTATATTTATTGATATTTACCTATTAGAGACGAAAACAGAAGTGTTTGAAACACACGAATACACAGCATATGTGTCACAGAGCAGTGACATCATCACATGTCAACAAACAGCTTTCCTCTGCCACAGCAAATTGCAATTGCTATTCAGCCTGATATTTGAGATGTACTTTCTTCCAGGCTCTTTTTTTATTTACTTTTCTGGTCATAGTACTAGCTTCTATATCATCCCCCAATTCTGCATCAAAATGTACCTTCATTGTAAATTCAAAAAGTTGTCTATACTGGACCAGCCCCAGTGGCCTAGTGGTTGAGTTCAGCACGATCCACTCCACTGCCCCAGGTTGGGTTCCTGGGCGTGGACCTACACCGCTCTGTTAGCAGCAGCCAAGCTGTGCTGGCAGCCCACATACTAAAAAATAGAGGAAGATTGGCATGGATGTTAGTTCAGGGTGAATCTTCTTCAGCAAAAAAAAAAGAAAAGAAAAAATTGTCTATACTAATTGTTTTAACTAGAAAAATAATCTATAGTGAAAAATAATTTACGTTATAACTAAATAATAAACATCTCAACTTAGTTACCAAATATGACTTATATAGGTATCACTGTGCAAATCATCTTCTCATTTTATGTAAAATATTCAAATAAACACATTAAAATATTATATCTGTGCATAGAAAAGAATCATTCAGACTGAATCAATCCATTGATATCAACAAGATTAGTGATGTGTTTATGTGCAATACTAGAAACGATGCACATGTCCAACACCCACTACAATGCGATGATAATATCTTACAAGATGCAGTGGTTTAAGTGAAATATAGTCCTACCAAAACAGTCAAGTTGTGTTTAACAGAAAAATATTTTACTCAGTTCCAGTTTTTAAATTTAAATTAGTTTAAATTAAATAAAATGTAAAATTTAGTCCCTCAGTTGCACTAGCCATGTTTCAAGTGTCAAAAGTCACATGCAACTACTATTAATCATGTCTGTCATTACAGGTTTAGAGCCTTTCTTACTCTTCCTGAGTCAATGTGATAAATTTTTATTCTAGGAGTTTGTCCATGATATATAAGCTTTCAAATTTATTGAAATAAATGGTTCGTGTTCTCTTATTATCTCTTTAATCTCTATCAATTCCATACTTTCCCATTCTGAATTTTGTTTATTTGTGCTGCTGCTTTTTTTTCTTTATCAGTCCTAGAGATGTATCCACTTTATTTGCTTTTTCAAAGGCTCGATTTTTCGCTTTATTAATTCACTATGTTTGTTTCCAGTTTCACTGATTTCCGCTCTTTATCTTGATCTCCCTCTTTCCATTGTCTTTTAATCTGATTTTTCTAATTTCTTAATTTGGACATTTATCGCATTAATTTTGCTTCGGTTGGCCAGAGTAAGTGTCTCCGGTTAGTAACTAAGGAAACCTCCCTGACACTGCTTTAACTCATTCTCACCTATTACAGGGAATATTCCAGTGACTACTGCAGCATAACAAATCACTCCATAACTTAGAGGTTTAAAACAGGAGCAATCATTTTATTAACTCTCATGGTTTCTATGGGTCAGGAATTTGTGGAACTCCTGGCTGGGTATTTTTGCCTCAGATTCTCTCATCAGTGGCAATCAGACAGTAGATGGAGCCAGAAGAGAATGGAGCTGGAGCCGCTAAGGGCTAGCCCAATTTTTCCCTCCAGGTAGTTGCAAGACTTCTCCACATGGTCTCTACATGTGGGCTACTTTGGGCTCCTTCACAGCAAAGTTGCCTCAAGGCAGTCAGACTACTTCCAGGGCAGCTCAGGGCTCCAGTGCAAGAGTTCCAGGGACCATGGCAGAAGTTGCATCACCTCTTCTGACCACGCCTCACGTCTCAGAAGTCATGCAGCATCAATTTTGCTGCATTATTAGTTACAAGGAAGTCACAAGCACACCCAGATTTGAGGGTAGGGCATATAGACCTCATCTCTTTTTTTTTTTTTTTTGAGAAAGATTAGCCCTGAGCTAACATCTACTGCCAATCCTCCTCTTTTTGCTGAGGAAGACTGGCCCTAAGCTAACGTCCGTGCCCATCTTCCTCTACTTTATATGTGGGATGCCTACCACAGCATGGCTTGCCAAGCAATGCCATGTCCGCACCCAGGATCCAAACCGACGAACCCTGGGCCGTGAGCAGAACGTTCAAACTTAACTGCTGGGCCACCGGGCCAGCCCCAAGACCTCATCTCTTCATAAGAGAAACATCGAGGTCATATTTTGAATAGCCTGTGAGATGAAATATATTGTTACAGCTATTATTGTTCAAACAGGAAACAATTTTAAAGAATAACACACATACACAGTCCACCTTGACTTGAGGACCACATTACAGTGTTAGCCTTAACACGTTGTACGTCTCAAGGCAAGCATTTTCATTCCCTCTACTTGGCAGCATTTTCTAAGTGTTAGTATAAGCAGAAAGGATGCTCCAGAGAAAGAAATGGATCAGATAACAAGTGGGTACAGAAAGGCCCTCACTCCACGTGATGGTTCAACTCTATTTTTGAGTTTATTCTCTGTAGAGTGAAGGTCGGTAGAATTTAATTCCAAATACAGACCTAGTCTCTTGTTTATTCTGAGTTCTTTGTTGTCCAACATCATTAATGTCTTACAGTATTGGAATGGGACTGTTCCCTCAGAGAAGAATCTAGTAGGAAAAAAGATTATGTCTACATGTAATGAGTGAAATCTCGACAACGTTATATAAAAATCCAAGACAATCCACAACAGAAACCATCTGGCCAAGAAGCCTCCTTGAATGGAGTGGAAAAATATCTAATGGCATCTGGATATCCTAGCTGAATTTTTTTTAAGTGCTCCATTGAGTCAACAATATACCAAACAGAAATTAAAAAAAAAAAAGAATGGAAATAAAAAAGAAAAAGTTACATAGTAGTTCAATAAATAAAAATGCTATAAGGAATGCCTGATTGGGGCTGGCCCAGTGGCATAGTGGTTAAGTTTGCATGCTCCACTTTGGCAGCCTGGGTTTCACAGGTTTGCATCCTGGGCACAGACCTACACACAGCTCTTCAAACTATGCCGTGGTGGCATCCCACGTACAAAATAGAGGAAGATTGCCACAGATGTTAGCTCAGTGACAATCTTCCTCAGGCAAAAAGAGGAAGATTAGCAACAGATGTTAGCTCAGGGCCAATCTTCCTCACCAAAAAAAAAAAAGAAAGAAAGAAAGAAAGAAAAAGAAATGGCTGATTATTTTCAACACTCTCTATCATAGTTTGAAAAAAACAAAAAACTGTGATACTCTTTCCCAGGGGGAAAAAAAAGCAGAAACATCAAATACAAAAGCCAGCTCTAACAACAGGTCATGCTATCTCACTGAAGGAACAATCCATAGTTGCTAACTCTCTCACTAATTTTCCCATCTAATCTTCCTATTCATTCTTTTGAAAATTCACCTAATTGAGACTCCCTCCCAGCAGTGGAATCTGTCCTAGTGCGACCTCCATTAACTGACCATTCTCCTAAGTTCTCTGTCCCAAATTCTCACCAACACGCAGAGGGCCCTTAGAGACCCAGGTGTCTCCCTGTTCAGCAGTCAACTCCTCCCCTCTCAACTTCAGTTTATCAGCAATGCTCCTCAGCTGGTTAATTCCTCAGTGCTTCCTTCTCTCACTGAAAAGGAACCTGGACCAGTGGTTCTCAAAGTGTGGTCACTGGATCAGCAGCATCAGCATCACCTGGAAACTTGTTAGAAATGCAATTTGTCAGGCTTCACTTCAAACCTAATGAATCAGAAACTCTGCAAGTGATACCAGCAATTCGTATTTTAACAAATCCTCCAGGTTATTCTGATGTGCTCAAGTTTGAGAACACTGGCTTAGAAAGCCAGTAGCATCTGCCGCCAGAGAATTGATCAGCCCTGTATTCCAGGGCTATAGGCCCACGTGACTAAATGTATGAGGCTAGTAACTGCCTCTTTCCTGATTATCTGCACCATGCCTCCAAGTGAGCAGGATTTCTGCCCTGTAATATGTATGTAATATGACAGGATAAAATCCTAAATGCAAAGAATTCTTTGCATGAATGCAAAGCCTACATCACCCGGACTTCTGATCTCAATTCTTCCTCCAGGGCTGGATGCATTTCTGCCCATAACCTCTAGGAGAAACCTGCTATTCTCATTAATTGGTTATGCTTATCACCGACGAGTCTTTACTAATTATCTATCTATAGATTTATTTATCTACATTCTAGAAAATAAATTCATTTCTAAAGCTGAGACCCTTCTCCTTTCTGGCTGTACAGGAGAAACAAAGTGTTTTAATAGTAATCAGAATAGCATGGTCATTTAAATGTCAACATCTAGGACCATCTCTTAGCTTCTAAATGCATATAAAAACTCATTCCTCCTCGTCATGATGCAGTTCTATAAAAGAAGATTGGAGAAGAAATTCCTTACCACTTAACCAAGAGGCTGCATACTGATTACTCATGTATCTGGGTTCCATTGTTTTAAGGCAATGCAGATGAGCATTGCGAGGTCCAAAGACTTTACAATTTGTGACTAACATATTAGGCTTTTGGACTAGTATTGATTTTTTTATGTATGGGAAAAGAGTCTTAGAAGAGATCCTTAGAAAAGAGGCCAAATGTACTTTCTTCAGATTAAGCCAAAAGGCACATTGGTCTTCTTCTACCTCACTATTCAAAGTGTGGTCCTGGACAGCAGCATTGGCATCACCTGGGAGCCAGTAAGAAATGTGGCATCTCAAGCCCCAGCCTAGACTTGCTGAATCAGAATCTGCATGCTAAGAAGGGCTCCAGGTGATTTGTATGCACAATGAAGTTTGAGAAGCCTGGCTCTGCCATACCAGGGAGACAGAGGCTTTGCAACAGAAGTACTTTCTGGAGAGACATGGTAGGCAGCCTTCTAAGATGGCTCCCAGTGGTCCCTACCTCCTGGTATTCTCTTCCTTGTGTAATCCTCTTCCCTTGAGGGTGAACTGGACCCAGTATCTTCTTCTAAAAATAGAATATGGCAAAAGTGATGGATGTTATAAAAGACTGAGAAATATCTTGCTCAGACTCTCTCTTTCTGGCTCTCCTCACCTGCTTACTCTGATAAATAAAGCAAGCGCAATGATGTGAGCTGCCATGGAGAGACTCATGTGGTAGAGAATTGAGGGTGGCTTCCGGCCAACAGCCAGCAAGGAACTGGATCCTGCCAGCAAGCACATGCATGAACTTGGAAGCAGATCGTTCCCCAGTTGAGCCTTGTGGTAACTTCAGCCATGTCCAACACCTTGATTGCAGCCGATGAGAGAACCTGAAGCAGAGAACCCGGCTAAGCTGCATTCGGATTTCTGACCCACAGAACTGTGAGATGATAAATGCTGTTGTTTTAAGCCCTTAAGTTTTAGGGTAATTTGTTACTCAGCAATAGATGACTAATAAAAGAGGCAACCAGCAGATCAAGGACATTGAAAATTCAAACAAGTCCAGGCTCCCCTGAAGGGACCTAACAGACAGGTAGATAAATAAATACTGCCTAGTCAGAGTCAACACCTGGGAAGAAGATTTTCTTTGAGTCCAAGTTGAGTGGTGAGACTGAAAAGAGTGGGATTGGTCGAAAGTTTGCATGAGTGAAGCAACAGGTCTTACCCAGCACCCAACAGTGAAGCTTGGCAGTCCACGGGGCCTCCTAGAGCTCCCCGACACACACACACACACACACACACACACACACACAGAGTGTCCAATCAGCTTTTTAATGCTTCATCAAATAAAACAGAAGCAATCACTAGAATTTTGAGGGAAGATTCTACCATTATGGAAAGAAAACAGGAACTAAGAAACAATGGAGCAAGAAAAATACACTTTATTGGAGAGGTAAGAGAAGATAGAGCATTCATGAAACCAAGGTGCTACAAAAAAGGAACACAGAACAAGTAAGAGTTCTTGAAAATTAAAGACAGTATACAAAATTAAAAATGTATTTGAAAAGTTAGAATTCAAGGAAATCTCCATTAAGTGGAACAAAAAGATGAAAGATGAGCATTAGAAGTGATTTTTTTTTAACTCAAAGATTAATCTAGGAGATATAGTAGGAGATCCAGAAAGAAAACGATCAAAGAAATGTCAAGAGAGTTTTCCTGGAAATAAACGAAAGGGTTTCCACATTAAAATACTCACAGATTATCCAGCTCAATTAATGAAAAAAAAATTATCTTCAAGGCGTGTCATGATGAAATTTCATAACATCAGGGATAAAGAGAGAAATCATAAAAACATCCAGAAAGAAAGATCAGATCACATACAAAACAACAGAAATCAGAATATCATCAGACTTCTCAACAGCAGCATTGAACACCTGAGGAATGCCTTCAACATTATGAAATAAAAATACTTTATCCTAAATCTCAAGACTCAGCCAAACCATCAGTCAAATGCAAGGGTAAAAGAAACATATTTTCAGACAGGTAAGTTTTCAAAAAACTCCCCTTCTATACACATTTTCTTAGAAAGTTACTAAAGTGATTAACGTAGACTAGGAGGCTAGAGGGAAGAGAAGTGTGAGTGTTATGTGTGTAGTGTGTGTGTGTGTGTGCACAAGCATGTGAGAGGTGCCAGGGGAAGGGATGTGTGCGACAGGGAGGTGTTATTTGAATTCTCATCTTCCATAATAAACAGTCAATAGATAATGCCTAAACTTTATGAATAAAAGAAATAGCCTTTTAAGGATACAGTTTAGAAATAAGAGGGAAATATTGAAAGGGTTAAAGCTGGAGACGGAAGGATGGAGAAAAGGCTGGGGCAGGGTACCACTGTTATTCATCATAAGCCCCTAGTACTATTTGATTTCTTAAACTACGCGAATTTATTAGTTTGATGAAAATAAAAATTACTTTAAAAACAAAAACTGTCCAGCCCCCTTAAACACCACAATCTTCCAAGATAATTGGTAGAGAATATGTACAGCTGAACTACAGCATTATTAGATGTTTGAGTTGCTTTTTCACTGGCCTCATTTCTGGTCAGGATATTACCGATAAAAATCAGTCTCTTTCTTTCTTCCAAATTAAAAGAAAAAAGAATCCTTTGACCCTATAATTCCATTTCTGGGCATCGAACCTAACAAAATAATCCTAAATAGAGCAAAATCTTTATGTGAAATGATACATAGTGCTGTTTTTATATGACTACAAAATTGGCAGATCCTTAACTGCCCAACCAAAAGAAAACATGAGTAAATTCCCCTCAGCCTTTAAAAAGAATATTTATGATGATGAGGTAATAACATGAAAATGTCGATAATCTAATGTGAAGTGAAAAACTCAGTATGAAAAACTGCATATGAAGTATTATTACAACTATTTTATTAAATTCTATGCGCTAAAAAACAGTTTGGAAGAATACATCAGAAGGTTTACAATGGTTTTGTTTTGATGGTGGTATTATGGATGACTTTTTTTACTTTGTGCAGTTTCAAAAATATTTTTAAATTTTTATATTATTATAATAAAAATACTTGAAAATATGAATTTAAATTAATTTTTATGTTAAAAACAATTTTGGAGAAAAGGGAACCCTCATACTCTGCTGGTGGGAATGCAAACTGGTGCAGCCACTATGGAAAACACTATAGAGATTTCTCAAAAAATTAAAAATAGAGATACCATACAGGGGCCAGCCCCGTGGCCAAGTGATTAAGTTCATGTGCTCCACTAGGCAGCCCAAGGTTCACTAGTTCAGATCCTGGACTCGGACCTAGACAATGCTCATCAGGCCATGCTGTGGCCACATCCCACAGAGAACTAGAAGGACTTACAACTAGGGTATACAACTATGTACTGGGGCTTTGGGGAGAAAAAAAAAGAGGAAGATTGGCAACAGATGTTAGCTCAGGGCCAATCTTCCTCACCAAAAAAGCATACCTTAAAAAAAAAAGAAATACCATACAACCCAGCTATCCCATTACTGAGTATTTATCCAAAGAACTTGAAGTCAACAATTCAAAAAGACTTACGCACCCTTATGTTCATTGCAGCATTGTTCACAATAGCCAAGACATGCAAGCAATCCAAGTGCCCATTGACTGATGAATGGATAAAGAACATCTGGTACATATATACAATGGAATACTACTCAGCCATAAAAAAGACAAAATCGTCCCATTTGCAACAACATGGATGGACCTTGAGGGTATTATGTTAAGCGAAGTAAGCCAGAAAGAGAAAGGCAAACACCATATGATTTTACTCATATGTGGAAGATAAATAAATACATGGACAAAGAAAACAGATTAGTGGTTACCAGAGGGGAATGGGTTGGGAGGGTGGGCCTAAGATGTAAAGGGGCACATATATATGGTGACTGACAAGTAATGTACAACTGAAATTCCACAATGTTATAAACTATTAGGACCCCAATAAAAAAATTAAAAAGAAAACTTTTTTGGAGCTTACCATTTTTATTCTGCCAACCATTTGGCCTTAATGTTTTCACCCAGTGGATTTTTTTTTTTATTATTTTATTGAGGTCACATTGGTTTGTAACATCATGTGAATTTCAGGTGTACATTATTACATTTCAGCTTCTGTATAGATTGCATCATGTTCACCACCAAAAGCCTAGTTTCCATCTGTCACCATACATATGTGCCCCTTTACCCCTTTCACCCTCCCCCACCCCCTTCCTTTGGTACCCACCAATCTATGTTCATCTTCCACATATGAATAAAATCATATGGTATTCGTCTTTCTCTGTCTGACTTATTTTGCTTAGCATAATACTCTCAACATCGTCCATTACTGTTGTTGCAAATAGCATGATTTTGTCTTTTTTCATGGCTCACTAGTATTCCATTGTATGTATATGCCACATGTTCTTTATCCATTCATCTGTTGATAGGCACTTGGGTTGCTTTCATGTCTTAGCTATTGTGTATAATGCTGCAATGAACATAGGGGTTCATATATCTTTTCTAATTAATGTTTTCATGTTCTCTGGATAAATATCCAAAAGTGGAATAGCTGGATCATATAGTATTTCCATTTTTCAGTTTTTGAGAAATTTCAGTGAATTTTTTTAATGGTAGTTATTTCAAATCCCTAGATAGTTGACTCTTTGACATGTTTATAAGTACAAACATTTTAATCATAATTATCCCAACACTGATAAATTTTCAGCAAGAAACTATTAACTAAAGAAATCCCTTGGGCCAATTTGACTTGAATAATTTATTATTAAATAAATCACTAAATGAGCAATTTTGTGTATGGTGAAGTTAAACTATTTCAAATAGTTCCCATTTTCATTTTGGTTTACTGGAATTATTTTCATAAAAATCAAACTTCTCCCTCAAAATCTTATTAAAAAGAGTTGATTTGTTGATCAATTGTTTTCCTTTTTCTTTCTTTCTTTCTTTCTTTCTTTCTTTCTCTTTCTCTCTCTCTTTCTCTCTCTCTCTCTCTCTCTCTCACTCCCTCTCTCTCTCTCTTTCTTTTCTTTTTTTGCCAGTCAGAGCTTCAACCTTTAAGCTTCCTTTCAAAGATTTATTTCTTCCAGGTCATCTGCCTTATCAAATTTTGCAGATTTTCAATTTGCCAAGATTTAATACTATTATTTTTGAGTCAGCAACAAATTTTACCATGTTTAGTTTTAGCTGTTGTCAGTTTTATTTTTACTGTGATATTCGCTACAAATCTGATCTCTTTTTTTTTTTTTTTTTGAGGAAGATTAGCCCTGAGGTAACTACTGCCAATCCTCCTCTTTTTGCTGAGGAAGACTGGCCCTGAGCTAACGTCCATGCCCATCTTCCTCTACTTTATACGTGGGATGCCTACCACAGCATGGCTTTTTGGCCAAGTGGTGCCATGTCCGCACCCGGGATCCAAAGCAGCAAACCCTGGGCCACCGAGAGGTGGAACGTGCAAACTTAACCGCTGCGCCACCGGGCCGGCCCTGATCTCTTTTTAAAAGCCTCTTCTGCTTCTTTTTTATCTAATTCATGAAAAATTCATGAAAAAATGTGATAAATTCCCCTCAGATATTTCAGGATTGGTACAAGCTTCATGACTGGGCTACTGTACTGTTGAACAAGTCTCCTAACGATTTCTCCCACTTTGTACCAAGTATCGGAGCTGCTGATGGAGCAAAGAGGTAAAGGCCAGGTCAAAATGTCCTGCTTCATAAAAGTCTAATAGCTAGAGATGACAAGATTACATACATCATTCGGCATTTTTGGATACCTAGTATATACCTACGATACACAGGCACTGTAGTAAGCCCTGGGGATGAAAAGATGCCATCTCTACCCTCAAGGACTTCCAGGGCTTCTAATGAGAGAGAACGACTGTTACATACTCTTCATAATATGCTCATTAATGGCTAAATTCGATGTATTTAATCTTTTGCCACAGTAGGCGCTTAAGATTTTGCCCGTAAGCAGATAATTACAATGTGCCATCACCTCTAACCTCATGATTTTCTCCATCCTGACAATGACATCCAAGCTCCTAATTGGTCCCTCTGCCTCTGATCTTGCCCCCCAACAATCCGTTCTGAGTGATCTGTTTAAAATCTAAATCAAATTGTGTTACCTCCCTGCTTAAAAGCCTCCAATAGCTCTTCATTTCACATAGAACAAAACCCAAGTTCTTTCTCATGGCTTAGGGGGTCCCACGTGACCGGGCCCTTCCCTCTGTCTCCAACCTCATCTCCCTCCCCTCTCCCTGACTATCCTTCCACTCTGGCTTAACCGGAGTCCTTTCCTTTCCTCCAACCTCCCAAGCTCATTCCCAGTTCAGGGCCTTTACATTTGCTATTCCTTCTGCCTGGAATGCTTTTCCCTCAGATCATCACACGAAGCCTCCTTTTTTTTGCTAAAGAAGGTTCGCCCTGAGCTAATATCTATTGCCAATCTTCCTCTTTTTGCTTGATGAAGATTTCGCCCTGAGCTAACATCCATGCCAATCGTCCTCTATTTTGTATGTGGGTTGCTGCCTCAGCATGGCCACCAACAAGTGGTGTAGGTCCTCGCCCATAACCCGGGCAGCCAAAGTGGAACACGCTGAACTTAACTACTAGGCCATGGGGTCAGCCCCACTTCCTTCTTATTCTCTACATTTATTTCTATTTCCTTCTGGAGACTTCCCTGATCCCTATTTAATGTTGTTCCACCCTTGCTCCACAATCCTTGTCACTATCTGAAATTATTTTATTCATTTACTTGTTTATTTTATCCTCTATGAAGATATGGGATACATGAGAGCAGGGACCCTATCCATCTTGTACTCTAGTACATTCATCTGACACACGATTATTCCTGAATAAATGTTTGTGAAATGAGGAATAAATGACGTGTAGAAAGAGCTGTAATAGAGGAATGAAACGATGTCATGAAAGAGTCAGAAATGCCGTCACCAAACAGGTGACTTTTGTTTGAATGATGAGTAGAAATTCAGATGCTGGGGGTCAGGCAGTTAGAAGGGGGCCATCTGGGAGAGCAAAGATGAAAGGAAAGTACAAGAGATCCTGGAAGATAAAGTCTGTGTAAAGGCATCTAAATGAGAAAGAAGGAGCAGGTTTACTGAGCACGGAGGAGATCAACATGGTTGAAACCTAAGTTGTGGCATTACTGCTTGACAAAGACACTGTGATAAGCAGAATAATACTCCCAAAGATGTCCACATTCTGTGACATGATTCCCCAAACCTGTGATTATCTTATGTTACATGACAAGGGGGAATTAAGACCCATTTTGAACTTCTGACCTCCTGAACCGTAAGATAATGTCTGTGTCATGTCATGACACCAAATTCGTGGTAACTTGTTGCAGAAGCACTAGAGAGTAAATACAGACCCCAAAAAGTCACTCAGGTAAAGTGAAGAAAGGCAAAGCAAAGCTCACAGTTCATTAGAGTGTTTGGACTGATGGATGGAAAAGGTTTGGTAACAGCAGAGGCTGAATTCCGCCTTTGGAATGCTGACTTCATGGCCTTTCATCTTTGTTTGCATAATATGTGAGAACAACCTGAAGAACTGAGAAACCTTTAAGATCACCTTCAAGGTACAAAGGGAAAGAGTGGGTGCATTAGACTGGAGTAAGGCCTGCTGCACAATCACCACTGTTTTATCTTGCCATTCTTTCAAGATTTAGAAATCATTTATTACATGGATCCCTTAAGCCATCTTTTATATATTTTCAAAAAGCTGTTGGGTAATAAGTTTTCTGATATTCTCTGGAAATTTTTTTTTTTTAAAGATTGGCACCTGAGCTAACAACTGTTGCCAATCTTCTTTTTTTTTTTCCTGCTTTTTCTTTCCAAATCCCCCCAGTACACAGTTGTATATTTTAGTTGTGGGTTCTTCTGGTTGTGGCACGTGGGACATCGCCTCAATGTGGCCTGATGAGCAGTGCCATGTCCACGCCCAGGATCTGAACCAGCGAAACGCTGGCCAGGAAGCGGAGCGCGTGAACTTAACCACTCCACCATGGGGCGGCCCCTGGAAATGTTTTTTATAAGAGAGCAAGAATGGATGCTTTCATTTAAAGGACAGAAAAAAATCTCTGAAGAATGTTTTATTTTCTCAAGAAGATGGGCAAGCTGTGAATAGTCACCCTTGTGGTTAGCATTAATTCTTGCAGAGTTGATCCTTATAGGTCAACTGGATCCTTTTGTTTTGCTTTATAAATTGAGCTGAAATAGTTCCTGCTGACCTGAGAGTGCTGGCTGCCTGCCCAGAAGTGCCAGCCCTGCAGGCACTGTAGAATTAGGCAATCCACTGGGCTGATCTCAGCATAAATAAAAGTTCAAGCTGGGACTTAAATTTTTAACACATTTGCAGTATGAAAGCAAAATAGCCAAAGCAACTGCAACAGAATGACGTCATTGAAATAACTGAATAATCGTTTAATCATTCAAAGAACCAATATCACAAGAGACATGTCATTATGACAGCATGGCCCACAGCTGCCTGAGGTGCATGCTGCCGTCTTACTTTATATCCATGACAAAACATAAGGATACAATTATGTCTGGTGTTTGGTTTTGGTTTACTGGAGTGCTTTGTTTGGGGGCAAGGAAAGGTGAAAAGATGTTTAGTTTTTCTTTGTGGAAAAAAAAAGTTTCTGCACGTAAACGATGGAAGGAAGGAAGGAGTAAATGAAAAGCACACACACTCGAACTCTCCCCGTTTCTTCTGGACTAAGATCAAGTTCAGGTCATTACTTTGCTATTCTTTGATGAGCTAAATCTAAGAATCTCTCTTAAGCATCGTTAATATTTATAATATAAATATGTAAATTTTAAGAGGCCAAAAATTGTGTCCTCGTAAATATTTATTAGGCTGCTAGTACACACCATATAAGCCATTTGGAATTATTGCTTAACAAAAAAACAAAAGATATTATGTGGTGTGAAACTAAAAATATTCTGTTTTAGAATTTCTAGCATTTATGGTTATATATTCATGATTGTGGCATACTACTAAATTTTCCTTCTTCAAATTAATGACCTGTCCTAGGAAAAATGATTGAAGAAGTTAAAAACAAGGTAGAACATCTTAAACTGGATGTTAACAGTTGAACAGTAATTTTGTACATCACCTTTATGTACATTTTTTAAAACTCATAAGCATGCAAATTTAAAAATGAATTTACCAGCCTAAAAAACATGTCATTATTAATACTCTTTGCTAAACAACACAACCTCTCTAACAGCTTATGGTGAGTTTCCCTTAAAGCTAACAAAAAAGATCAGAAGAAAAGCTCGCCTTTGGAAGGAATTAATGACACACTAAAGGAGTGTTTCTTCACTTTTTTCTAATGAAAAATCTCCCACCTAAGGAAAAAAAATTAAATATCATTTAAATTCTCCCTAATAGGAGAAATAAAGTACTAAGAAATATAATTTTATCAGATGGGATTGAGTTCTGGAGGGCCACAAATTACTATAATATCTGGTTTTTTTGCACCTCAAGAACCAGTTTTCACCCCTTTGGGGCAATATTGCCTACCTCATTGAGAATGCATGGTATAAAGCAAGACAAAAAAAACACAAAAGCAGAGGCGGGAAGGGGAGAGGAAATACAGGAATTCTCTGAATGTAGGCACTTATCCTCCAACTCCATATATTGTATAAGCTGATATATGTGCACAGCAGGGTTTTCCCAAGAGTGGTACTATTGACATTTTGGGCTGGCTGGATAATTCTTTGTTGTGGGGGAGCTGTCCTATGCATTATAGGATGTTTAGCAGCATCCCTGGCTTCTACCCACTAGATGCCAATATCAAGGCCCCCAACCCCTAGTTGTGACAAATGTGCCAAAAATGTCTCCAGACATTGCCAAATGTTCCCTGGGGGCAAAATTTCCTCCACTGAGCACCATTGACATAGAGTGATTTACAAGATACTGGCATGCATGGAGAGGACTAAATTTCTCAAAGTATGGGGTGGGAGAGAGAATAACTTCTGTATGTGAGATTAAATGACAAATGCAGACAACAGAACAACACTGTATTAGTTTCCCATTGCTGCTGTAACAAATTATCACAAATTTAGTGGCTTAACACAATACAAATTTATTATCTCATGATTCTATGGGTCAGAAGTCCAACATGAGTCTCACTGGACTAAAATCAAGATGTCAGCAAGGCTGTGCCCCTTTCTGGAGACCCTAGGGAAGAATCTGTTTTCTTGCCTTTTCCAGCTTCTAGAGGCCCCCCATTCCTTGGTTTATCCCCCTCTTCCATATTCAAAGCCAACAATGTCAACAGAGGAATCCTTCTCACTTTGCCATCTCTGATATTCGTGCTTTTTTGCCTCCCTCTAATATTTAAAGGACCCTTGTGATTACATTAGACCCACCCAGAAAATTCCGTCTCTAAGTCAGCAGATTAGCAATCTTAATTCGATCTGCAACCATAATTCTCCTTTGCTTAGTAATTTAGTTTATTCACAAGATTCAAGTATTAGGACCTGGATGTCTTTGAGAGGCCATTATTCTGCCTACCACAAATACAAATGGAATGATCCCAATAATGTTAGCATTACTGCTTCCAGCATGGAAACCTCTGTGTTGGAGGAATGGAAAGAAGTAAAATGAAACACATTGCTGGTTCCTGCTGTTTCCAACAAGAGGCACCAGCAGTCTTCTCTGCCAGTTTCTTTCTAAAACAATAGAAGTTATTTTGTGGCAGGCAGTAATACATAGCCCTCACATGGGATTGTTCTGTTAAGGCCGTACACTTCAATTCATGAAATCTCGCAGGTTAAGACAGGGACTTCCAGATATTGTTTGGTGTAGCAGTATACACAAATGACTCAAATTTCATTGTATAATTTCTTTGTTTATTGAATACCCTTTCATTGAATCGTATTTTCTAGGCACTCTCACAATAGCTATTATGTGAAGGCTGCCTCAGGGCTAGCCCCGGGGCCTAGTGGTTAATTTCAGTGCACTCCATTTAGGTGGCCTGGGTTCAGTTCCTGGGTGTGGACCTACACCACTCATCAGCAGCCACACTGTTGTGGCAACCCACATACAAAATAGACAAAGACTGGCACAGATGTTAGCTCAGGGTGAATCTCCCTTATTGAAAAAAAAAAAGGCTGGGTCCCGTGACTAACAAAACACTCCTCAAAAACTCTGCCATATCTGTAATCACTTCTGATGCGTTGTGAGTTTTCAGGTCCATATAAAGAGAATCAAGGGGTCTAAGCCACACTCCTTTCTAACCCCCTGTAGTCAATTGGCTTTGGTGGTGTAATAACTTATAGAGGTTCTTACCTATTTCTCCCCTCAAAATTAACCTCTCCATTCACAAAAACTTCAAAACCCAACGACACGCACTGCTGACTAATAATAAACATCAAAGCACCAGGCAAAGACTAGATAGAACACCCCGTCTCTGTCCCATTCCCAGAAGAAGGGAAAATGGGACAGTGTTTGGGGCAAGGAACCACCAGCCAATGGGTTCTGAACTCACGGCTTGGTTGAGGGTGAGGAGGCGATTCTGGGTCTCCTGACCCTTTGCTACTCCCTGAAGCGCACTCTTCTTCCCCACCTCCCTCCCTGCTTCCCTCTCCTTCCTTTCCCTTCGCTTTCCTTTTCCCTTGCCCTCCCCTCCTTCCCACTAATGTTTCTTGAGCATTGTAGTGGACAAAACAGACCAGAAGCCTCACTGCACTGGGCTCAAAGACTCTGGGGATGGAAGGTGGCCAGATAAACAATAAATCAATAAATAAAACACAGAGAATGTCAGATGGTGATGCTACAGGAAAAAGTAAATCGAGAGAGAAGGAATGCCAAGGGCAAGGATGAGGGAACTTGAGATTTTCAGTAAAGAGTTTGCCTCACTGAGAAGGTGATGTTTGAGCAAAGACCTGAAGCAGGTGAGGGAGTGAGCCATCTCTGTATTTGGGGGAAGAGCATTCCCAGTAGAGAGAACAGCATTGCAAAGAACCTAAAGCTGGAGCATGCATAACTGAATTTGAGGAACAGCAAGGAGGCCAATGTGGCTGCAGAGGCAGGAGCAAGGAAAGATGTAGTGAGAAATGAGCTCAGGGAGGTAACTATGCCCCAGGTCACTGTAGGAGTGATTCTCAAAGGCAGTGGTTCCTTTGTCTCAAGGGCATTGTGAAAATTGGTGGGGGTGTTTTTGTCACAATGATGTCAGGGGTGCTACTGGCATTTCATGGGTGGGACCAGGGTTACCAGAAATCCTGAAAATGTGTGGGAAAGTCCCACTCACTGAGGAATTGTCCTGTGTTTAACACAACTTTCAAATGTCTTGCCACCTTTACAGAGGAAAAACAAAAATCTATTTTATTACTGTGTATATATATTTATATACTTTATTTGCTTTATGTACTTACATGTCTGCATTTATTCTGCCTTGTTAGTCATTCTGCCTTTCTAGTCACCCTCAGAGGGAGAGTTTATCTAGATAACCTCTTCTGCCAATTATGGATTCCATCATTATGAAAGGCAGAAATTTTATAATTTCTTTTAATTAAAAAAAAAACCAGAAACTGGAAGAAAAGCAGCCTAAATGATTACATGGTTCTCTCTGTGTGGTGGAATTCAGGTAATTTTTTATTTTCTGCATTTTCCAAATTTTCTGTAATTAAAAAAAAGAGTTCTTGTTTATTAGCATTATGTTTAAGAAGTTTAAGAGTCCCACAAATTGTAAGCATATTTAAAAATAGAAATAATTTTTATAGGTCACCTGGAACATGGTTTTTAGAATTACGTTAGTTTACATCTTAACTATTCCATTAAATAATGTGAAAAGTTTAAAGCAACTTACTATTCCTTGGAATAATCTCCATGGTTGATTAGCCAGTATGTCAAACATATGTTTACTACTTATTCAAAATTAAAAGTGATTCAGGGTAAGCTTGTTAAAAAACGCTGTCATTTATTTTAAGCTATGTGAGATTTTTTTGGAACATCCTTGGCCTAGAAATTACAATATTTAGTTGGCTATTAGAAAATCATTGTATATAGAAGAGACTACATGTAATTAAATAATTATGCCCCCAGTAGTGGTGCAAATGTGTTTTGAAACACCCCATTTAAATATTTACCTAGAACTGGTTAAATTTTAAGAACAGCTCCAAAACATCCAAGGCTAGGTAATCCAAGCAAAATTGTTCACTGATTTTACTATACTTGAAATGTTGGCCAAAGAAATTATTGATAATGAATATGATTTCAGAGAAAAACCCCAACTGGAGAGAAGATAATGAAATCACTGTGACTGTGAGGCAGCCGTCGTCGATGCTCAGCCAGATCCCTTTGGATCTTTTCACTGCTTCCCTGTTGCCCTCCTCTGCTTCTGTGTGCTTTTGTTTCTAATGGCCTGCACCTGTGACACTCATGGACAGCCTGTTCTTGAGCTCCAGGTGCCACTTTGCCTGCTAGTTTATGTTCTAGCGCCTGGGAGTTTGCATTCTCCCAGGGTGGCCGGAAGCCCATGACTGACCAGTGCAATAATGTGAAAGCCTGGCTTCCTCGCCATGCATTGGGATGAAGTCTGAGGCATCTTACACTCCAGGATTCCCCTGTGGGATCAGGCAGAAACAACCCCCTGTAAGACTGACCCTGTGCCTCGGCTTCTCTTTCCTTGTCGACTTTCCCTGAGAGCACTTCTGTGACAAACCACTAGCATAGGAGTCCCTGATTTGAAGTCAGCTTCTATATATGGCATTATCTCAAATTACAACTTCTCTAGGGAAAAATGTTAGTATAAACATTTTTTTTCTAGATCATGTCAAGATGCAACAGATTTATTTTTATATATACGTCAAATATGACATACTCTTTACGTACGTATCTAGAAACTTAATGTTACCAATTCACCAAGAAATTATTAGGGATTGGAGAGTTAATGAGCACTAATAGTATTCAGATAAGACCATTTTATATCAATGATATATAAACTGACAATCCAGACCTATGGTCTGCAGAAAAAGAGCTATTGCTGGTCCAGTTGGAAGACCAAATTATTGACTAAGTGGTTTCTTGGAGAAGTGCAGAATTAGAGGGAAGAGAATTGGCTCTTAAGAGAAATTTCCTTTGAGCCATCATGACCTAATAGATCCCTTTGTTCCACTATAGAAATATTTCTCTCTAAAAAGTCTGAGCTAGACGTGCAGGCTGTCAGAGTACCCCTTCTCCCCAGGTAGGATTGGAAAAATACTGACAACCCCTGGGTTTATTGTTTTACCTGTTATACAAATAAGAGAATTTAGACTTATTGAAACCTAAAGCTACTTGCCCATGATTCCTGCCATGATATGGGAGTGCAGGAGTTTGAACACAAGCAATCTGGCTCCAGCATCCTTGCCTTTAACTACTGCCCTGCTAATGTGCAGCATTCTATCTCGTGTTTATAATGGGAGATACAGGCACAAGAAACGGGCACAAGAGAGACTAAGAAGCTTGCCTGAAGGATCAGAGTCCCAGAGAGTATTCGTTATCTTATAAAACTAGATTGTCTAGTTGGATGTACGCCTGTTTCTTTCCTTCCTGTTACCCTCTAGATTCTACTAAAGTCCTCTTTAAATAATTTCTCCTGGTCCCAGCTACACTACAGACTGTTAAGGGGAGGTCGTGGTGGTGTGAGTGGTGACCACTAAGCCCTAGAAGGTCAAGGGAATGTTGGATAGTCCAGCTACCCAAACCCACTTGCAGCCTGTTCCAAATCTACAAGACCTTGAGATGAAAGCTTTATTTGATTTAAAAAGGCAGTGGTTTTTCTAACATCTGGTGACATTCATGAAGAGTAATGAGAGGAAGAGCACTACTCCGAAACAATGGTAATGCTGTTGATCAAAGCATTTTCACAACTTCAGAAGTATCTTACCAATCACATAAAAACAATCAACGATATTGTGGCCTTAAAAATATTAACTTCTACAGTGACATTGTAGGGTGGGTTACATAGGAAAACTTTTCAGTTGGCAGCAAACATCTTCAGTGATGGTTTCTATATCTGAGGTTGGCACTTCTTGATATTGTCCCTAGGTTTTGTTATTGCTCTTATTTGGGGAGCTCCAATTGTCTCTTCACTGACTGACTATAAGAGGGAAGAACAAGAGTAGAGTTAGGACATAGAGGAGCAAATTTATGAGCAGTTATTTTACCAACATATACCATACAAAGACTAAGTAAGAATGAACAAATCAAAGACCTACTAAATTGGGAGGGGGGCAGAGCATTGAAAAATTTTTCATTCTAATCACAGTATTAACGCTGGATGTGCTGCCAGCAATGGATTCTAACAGATCCTATGCACAGAATCCAACTGGGGGCCAATGGACAGAATTCCTTAATGTGGATGATCATTTTTTGGAATTTTCCTTTCTAAGTGAAACTTCCCAGCTTAGTTAATAACCTTTGGAACTGAATAGTATGTTTACAATCTCATAGAAGTTTAGTGATTAGATGAGTGATAATTACATTACCCATCAATTACTGTTCTAAACTAACTAAGATTGCTAAATAATAAACCTCTCTTTAAATGACAATAAGAATTGCAAGCGGGGCAGGCCCCATGGCTGAGTGGTTAAGTTTGCGTGCTCCGCTTCAGTGGCCCAGGGTTTTGCCGGTTTGGATCCTGGATGCGGACACGGCACTGCTCATCAGGTCACAGTGAGGCGGCATCCCACATGCCACAACTAGAAGGACATATAACTAAAAAGATATACAACTATATACTTGGGGGATTTGGGGAGGAAAAAGCAGAAAAAAAAAAAGAATTGCAAGCAAATGAGCTCAGATGTTCATAGCATACCAATTAAGTGAAACGATTTAATCAATTTTGGCGGAGTGAGTTGTTCTTTACCAGGATTTGTGAGCTTTGAAGTGTGTGTTCTAGCTGCTTCATTAAATTTGAATGCTTTGAGTTTTAAAGTCACAGGCCAACTATGCCACCTTTGCAGCAGACTTTTTTAAGGAAACTTGATCAGTGTTTCCCACTAAGAGCCTCAATTTTAAGTTTACTTTTCTTATATAAAAATGGGTTGAAGGGGGGGCTGGCCCCGTGGCCGAGTGGTTAAGTTTGCGCGCTCCGCTGCAGGCGGCCCAGTGTTTCCTCAGTTCGAATCCTGGGCGCGGACATGGCACTGCTCATCAGACCACGCTGAGGCAGCGTCCCACATGCCACAACTAGAAGAACCCACAAAGAAGAATACACAACTATGTACCGGGGGGGCTTTGGGGAGAAAAAGGAAAAAAAAAAAAAGTACTAAAAAAAAAAAAAATGGGTTGAAGGGGCTGGCCTGGTGGTGTAGTGGTTAAGTTCAGGCACTCTGCTTTGGTGGCCCAGGGTTTGTGGGTTTGGATCCCAGGTGCAGACCTGTGCACTGCTCATCAAGCCATGCTGTGGTGGCATCCCACATACAAAAAAATAGAGGAAGATTGCCACAGATGTTAGTTTAGTAACAATCTTCCTCAAGCAAAAAGAGGAAGATTGGCAACAGGAGTTAGCTCAGGGCCGATCTTCCTCACCAAAAAAAATAAATAGGTTGATGGGGCTGGCCCGGTGGCCCAACAGTTAAGTTCGCACCTTGTGCTTTGGTGGCCTGGGGTTCACCAGTTTGGATCCCAGGTGCAGACATGGCACCGCTTTGCAAGCCATGCTGTGGTAAGGCGTCCCACATAAAGAAGTAGAGGAAGATGGGCACAGATGTTAGCTCAAGGCCAGAGTTCCTCAGCAAAAAACAGGAGGATTAGAAGCAAATGTTAGCTTAGGGCTTATCTTCCTCAAAATAAATAAATAAATAAATAGGTTGAAAACTATACATATAGTGATGCTGTTCTCTGCAGCATTAATAGCAATAGCTAAAATCTATGAATAAGCTAAACGTCCAGCCAACATTCCCAAGAGTGAACTAGACAGTGATAATGGGGCTGTGAGGAGAGGACTGCTGGGTAAAAACTGCCACTTGGGTGAGTCTCTGGGAAGTGGTCAAAATGTAGCTTGTGGCTGCATGTCACCTCACCTCACTGGTATGTCAGGCCAGCTTGACCCTTCCAGGACAAGTCCAAAGAATTATTTTTTCTCCAAATGATAAATATTTATAAAACTTATTTTGAGTTTCCAGCACCACAGCAAAAGACGCAGGCCAAATTGAAGCCAGTGGAAAACTAAAGATCTTTTTAGATCAAAATCTTTATTCTTAGAAAAGGTCTTGTAGCAGTTCCTTCTTTATAGTTAGTACTGTTGGGATGAAACTCTTGTCAAAACTTTCAAAAACCCAATATCAACCCATCAATGGAAGTGGTAATTATACACCTTAAAAATCTGTAGCAACAAATATTATTCGGATATGAAATCTATATGTTGGACACATTTTGTATGGGGAAACTAGACTTCAGATGCCTCATCTTTATCTACTGAGAAGTACCACAAAAAAGGAGAAAAGAATGTCAAGGGTCTAAAGCAGCACTGTGTGATAGAACTTACTGTGATGGTCAAAACGTCTTCTGTGCTGTCCAATATGGTAGCCTATGTGGCCACTGAGCACTTGAAACGTGGCTGGTGTGACTGAAGAACTGACTTTTTAGTTATATTTAATTTAAGTTTAAGTCACAGGTGACTAGTGGCTACCATATTGGATAGGGCTATTCTAAAGTATTTTTTGGTAAATATTTGTGTGGTTTACAGGAAAGAAGCCATGTTACATAGTAAAGTGACAGGTAAATTGGTTGCAGAGTAGTGTGTGGATAACCCTATTTTGCCAAATGAATCAGCTCAATAGGTGGTTGCATTGTCTGTAGAGAATTTAAAAACAACAAAAGCCAACTAAAAGTCTGTCTGTTTTTATTACCATCATATGCCGACAATTCTAAGCAATGTCAGTGATAAAGTACTCCTCTCTGCCAGTGTGGAATGTACTGGTTCCTGCTCTCCCCTTGGTATACAAATGTTCTCCACAATACCTTAAGTATGTATAAGGACAAAAGAAAATCAAATGGATTAGGGTATGTGGTAGCCATTAGAGCTGTTCACAAATAATTTGGTTCTCCCTCTCCTTCCAGGCACATAGTAAGATTTCAATTTCCCACTGTTTGAACTCAGGTTTATCCATGGGACTTACTTTGGACAACTTTCTGAGCAGCTGCTCTAAAAGCCAGAGCATGCTGTACCATGCTCTCTTTGCCCTTTGCCAGGGGCACCTGGAAATGTTCCAGATAGCAGCTATTCCTGTAGCCTGGTTTCTGGAGTAAGAAGCATGACCAACCCTCAATGAACATGTAGTATGTGCAAGAAATAAACCTTTATTATTTTAAGCCACTAAGATTTGGGGGTTGTTTGTCACTGTAGTGTAATCTAGTCTGCCTGACTGATACAATACACCTACTAATTTCCCTTAGGAATTTCAGAATTTAGAGATGGAATCAGAGCTTAGAATTGAAAAGACAAACAGCTGAAATTTCAAAAACTTATTCTACATAAAGTCACCTTTAAGAATCTCAAGAGCAGAGAAATGACGAAGCATAGCAGCGATGAGCTAGCAACCACCCTACAATTCATTTAATATAGCATGGTGTTTAAGAGTGTATGGATTTTGATAGAAAAACGGACAAAGGATTATAATGGAAGGTCATTGTAAAGCAAACACAAGACTCAAATATATAAATGATGTTTGACTACTTATTGAATTAGGGTCAAGCTAGGCTATGCTGCCATAAGAACGAACACAAGTATAAACAAACACAACATATACACTATACAAACTATAAACTCTTCAACACAATAAAGTTTTCTTTCTCATTTGTGTGGTCTGCTAAGTGTAGAGAAGCTTTCCTCCATCTTGTAGCCATGCTATTTGGATCTTTGGCCTCCATTGGCCTACCAACTCTTGATTGTCTTGGAGAGAAGTAATATATCACTTTTGCTCCCATTCTATTGATAAGAATGTCATAAGACCTCTACCTAAACATATAAGAGACCAGGAAAACATTGTTTAGCTGTATGTCCAGGAAAAAAAAGCTATAGTGTGCACATGGCTTTGCCCCTGCCACACTCAGAAGTAAAAACTAGAACTAGGAAATACAATTTTCCTATCAGACTGGCAGAGCAGAATCTCTCTCCCAATACGTATAATTTTTAACTCTGCCATTCCACTTCTAGGAATTTGTCATACAGACAAACTAAGATATATGTACATTTTTTGTAAAAGCAACAGATTGGAAAAAATCTTAAATATTCATCAGTAGGGACCACATTAAATTATGGTACTTCCATATGATGGAATACCCTGCCGTCATAAAAAAAGAATGAGGAATCTCTTCATGAACTATATAGAAAAAGCTCTGAGATATGTAACTAAATGAAAAAATCAACAATGTATACAATATCCCTTCATTTAGGTAAAAAAGAAAAAATACATGTATTATGTTTATACATTACGAAAGTATCTCCTGATGAAAATTCAAAAAACTGATCACATTGATTGCCTCCAAAAGAGGAATTGGGGGCAGGGAGACTTTTACTGTGGACCCTATTGTATCTTTTGAATTCTTAGCCATGTCAATGTAATACCTAATCAAAATTTTAAATTAAGTTTAGACAGGATATGAATCCAAACTGCCACTATCCGTTTGACCTTGAACAAGTTGCTTCATCTTTTTTTATGTCTTAGTTTGCTCATCAGCAAAAGTGAGTTACTATTAATACCTACCTCTTGTGGGGCTGAGAAAGGGGTTGCTCTAGCCCTAAAGAAAATTCTAGTCAATTTGGGTGTTCGAATCACATGCTGACCTAGAAATAAAGCAAACAGGAACAGTCTGTGGGGTGATCAGGGAAAGCCTCTAACGTGACATTTAGGCTCTGGGGAGTTTCCTCATCATAAAGGCATTAGAAAGTGCTTGGTGTGTCTGAGAACAGCAAGGAAGCTGGGATGAAATCGAGTGAGGACAGCAGTAGGACATGAGGTCACATGGTAGGAGTGAGGGAAGATCACAGAAACTCATTTCCAAGGACTTTAGTTCCCAGCAAAGGTGTGACACAACACAATCCCTCTAGCTGCTGTGTGGAGACGGAACCCTGGGTAGTAAGAGCAGGAGCAAGCCCTTAACTAATGCTGACTTTTTGCCTGAACCCTCCCCTCCCCTTCCCAAACTGGTATCCATTATAGTTTGAAAACTTTTAAATGAGTTTTTCTAACTCATGCAAGGACCAAAGAACCAAGAGAAAATCTCTAAAGACTAAGTACTACATATTTTATTTCCCCTCAAATTGTTAACTGTTTCTGCCATCACGTTTTAATACGTTTTGGCAGGTTAGGGTATTTGGTGTGCTTTAAAGCACATTAGTATTAGATGACAAAAGATAACAGAAGGCCCATTTGTTTTAGTTTAATAAACATTTATTCCTTTAGTTGAACAACCTCTACACACAAAATATATGGTCTAAGTTTTTTTTTTGAATGCAAAGGAATTTAGTTCTCAAGCAGTTTTATGAGCCTGCTACACGTTTTCTAGAAATCATTTAACTGAACCTATTAAGACCCCTGAACAGGCAAAAAACTGGTTTAAGGAAACCAGCAATTAAATTTTGAAATCAAACTGCCTATTTTTAAGTCAGCAAACCCAGAACTGGAAAGAATTGGGGCAACTCCTCTTCTCTATTTCCTATACACTCAAATTCACCCTGGGAGACAGAAGCCCAGTCTACTGGAAGACATGATGCAAACAGAACGTGGTGGTATGCTTAGGGTTAAGTTGGGCACAATTGATGGCCTGGCAAGTTTGTGGAATGGTAAGGATTTTGAGAGTAGTTTGAGCAGGGATGAGAAAATAACTGTAAACACACAAGATTGGAAACCATGAACTCATATCAACACCAACTTTTCTCAGTAGCCTAATGGGAATGAATAAAGTGGGTTGACCCAAGATTACCTGACTGACTGGACTGAGCAACAATGTTATCTTTAAAGCCAACCATTTTTCCCCTAACGTGGCTAAAGAATTCATAATGGTCACTTCAGCACTACAAAGCATTTAAAATTTTCATCAAAGCTGACTTTTTCTATCCTCACACTTGAAAGCTATCTGACGGCCACCAGTTTCCCAGTCCTAGCACTGACGACTAGCTTACAAACCTCAACTTTAATTCCCTTGTCATTCACCTAACTCTCAATTCACATCAGTTTCAACATATACCAGCGTAAATATCATTAATACTTGGCACAAAATTCAGTATTCTACAACTCCCTGTCATGGGAATAAACCAGAAGTCTCCACCTTTTTTGTGAACTTCAATTGCACTGTGGAGCCCAAGGTAATTTTGTTTAACCAGAATTTTTCACTTGTAAGAGCACCCTCTTGCAACAGGTTTATTCAATTCTCCTAAAAATGGTGGCATTCTAAACTTTTCTCCTTTCACAAGCAGTGGTTACATAAATATTAAAACCTAAAAATGTGGACCCTCGACAAGCTTATTTTTCTGCATATGATAATTAGGATATCCTTCACATTTCCAAGCAAAATCCATTTAAAAAATGTGTCTTTGCCAAACTCCAAAAACAGCCAGTTGAGAGTAATCCAGGAGAGCATTGCATCACCCCAATAAAGCTGTAGGTTTCATCACATGCACCAACAAATCTACATGGCTAGTTTCTGCACTCCTGTTACAGAAGTTATTTTACACTTATTATACCAAACAGCATTTTAAACACTGACATATAAACTCCTTAATAAGATAAAGCAAAGATGAAAGCATTTATCTTATTAGAAACAAGATACACCGTCACTTATAGTTTTCAAACATTATTGCACTTTAACTTTCATAATTTGACAATGCATTCATGAAACAAACTGCAGACAACTAGTTTTAACAGACAAATTAAAGAACACTTTTAAGCAGACATGACTGTCCTAAATTGTTTATTAGGTAAGAATTTTACAAACATTACTTATATTAGCGGTAACGGTGAAGCTGGAGAGTATTGCGCCTTCTCCAAGCTGCACGGCGAGAACCACCAATAGTGTGGTGGAACTTGTGGCCCTTTCCAAGGCCACGGCTCTTGCGGCCTGCAGATGTCAGCCCTCTCATTTCCCTGTGCTTGTGGACTGGTTTGGTGATCCACTGGGTATCAGGATTTCTTCTAATAGCTTTATGGAATGGATCAATGAGGATCACCTCAAAGAATTTGTATGTGGAATCTTCGCCAACCCAGTAAGAATTCAGAACTCTCAGAGCCCCACAGTGGCGTCCAGCTCGTTCCTAGAATAGGAAAAAAGGCCCAAAGTCAGCCTCCCACACTTCCCATAGTATCAAACAGGAAGAATTCTCTAGTTCACCACTAGGTGAGACTGAGGCCATTAGGCTACTTAGCTGCTCAAATATTTATCAAGCATCTCCCCAGAGGCTGGGACCCTAAGTATGATAAAGCAGACTTACTAAAATAGCACACACAAACATCCTTAGATTTGAAACCATTCCCTCTTACTACCTGCCCCCCCCCCCCCCCGCCCCACTAAGGCATAAATGTTAAAACTTAGGATTCTGGAACCTCTTTTCCTAATAAAGAGGTCAACAAACTTACAGAAAACTTTAATATTTAGCCTATTATGTTAGGCTTTGCCAGTCACAGCGGTCTCTTTGTCTTTTCTTTTAAAAATAACATTTTTAGCTCACGGGCCCTTGTTTGCCAACCGCTACAACAGAGCATAGCTTATTTACTAACCCAGAAAGCAAGCTTATAACTGACCACAGAAAAATCAGTGATACAAATAAATGCAGTTTCTATACACCGGGGGAAATGTGCCCTCTGAGACAAAGTTTACTGCCCTTCAATAGCTTCGGTTCCAGAGGTCTATGCTAATCATAAAACACAATTTCCAATATGTGAGCAGAGAGATTAAATCAGTAACAAAAGACAAAGTCTTTGAAGTTAACTCTTTACCAAGATTAGTTAAGTAAAAAAAAAAAATCACAGACCCCACAGGACTCACTTGTATACAAGTTAATCAGGAGAGCTGCTGAAATCCTTCTCCACCAACCCCAGGAGATGCCAATCCAACTGCTACTCAAAATCACTCACCTCGGCAACAGACTGAAGGCTTCGAGCAAACTTGAGCTGGTTAACACCATGATGCACAGGCTTGCCGTAGGTCGCGCCCTTAGGAACGGGGCGTTTGCGGCCACCACGGCGCACACGAATGCGATATATGACATAACCTGTACGAAAAAATTTACAAGGCTCTTATAAAAGCCGTAAGGGTGGAAGATCCAACGACATGTCACTTATGCCCCAACATCAATATTTCAGACCACACGTCAAACACTGTTACCTCTGATGTAAGCAAAACTAATACCTGTTTGAGACTCATTTCACGTTAATCACAGAGGTAGAGTTATTTCTCACTCTACACTGTTATTTTGCTTTAGTCTAGACTCACACGGATTTGCAATCTACGACACACTTGCTACTTCAGACAACTGGGAGCACGTAATCCACCGGCCAACAACCTCTATGCGCTGCACCTGAAGGCGGTTTCTGCCAAAGCCCTATGTGAAGACAGACATGGGCGCGATGGCAGCTCTTCCTCATCACCGGTTTCCAGCTTGCCCTGCGAAATATTTTATCGAGGCGTCCACGCAGACACCACTCACCTTGCTTGGCCTTGTATCCCAGTCTGCGCGCCTTATCGGGCCGGGTGGGGCGGGGCGCCCTGTGGAGCGCCGAGAGCTGGCGGTACTGCCAGCAGCGCACCCTGAGAAGAAATCGCATCACGTCCGACTGCTTCTTCCTCCATAGCTCCTGGATGTACTTGTAAGCGCCCATCTTGGCTCACCTTTGACATAAACCGCCTCTTAAAAACGTATCCCTTTAAAGTCTAACAAGACCCCGTCCGTCCATCTTAGTTCCTCATCAACCACAAGGAAACCACTGAGGATGAAAATGGCTCTGCACGCAGCGCGGGGAAAAGCCAGCCCCGATCCCACCTCTGCGACCGCCAGCGCGCAGCAGCGCAGGCAGGCCTCGGGCACATTTCTGCTGGACGAATGAATGGAGCCAGACTCGGGCACTGAGGGGCGGGTGACTGCGGCAGGCGGCGTCCCCGAGGGCCCGGCCTGCAGAGACCTCGCCGACACCACAGGGGAAGGCGCTACCGCCGCCGCCAACTTAACTCTCGAAGAAAAAGCACTTACTCTCCCTAACCCGCCGGCCTGGCTTTACGACGCCCTAGGCCCGGCCCCATGCCTCCCTTCACGCTCCAGGCCCAGCTCGAATTCGCGCCGCCATCACAACATCCCCCCCACAGCCCGCCCCGGGGGCCGCCTCTCCACGCCCGAGCTGCCCCACATCCTGATCGAACTCGCGCCGCACAGAAGGCAGGAGAAACTCCGAGGACGCAGGGTCCCCGAGCCTGGATGGCCGAGGCAAAGGGAGATCCGCGGCGGATGGACTACTGAAAAACTCCAACACAGCCTACCTGATGGCTGCCGCCAGACGGAAAGGAAAGAGCCTTTCTCCCACAATCCCTTTTGGGCTCCTCCCCCACCTCAGCGAGCCTCTTTCCGGTGGAAAGCTGCAGCCACCCGGAGCCTCATGGGACATGTAGTTCCGGCAGAGAGCCTGGTGGGCGGAGTTCGGCAGGGATTGGGTGCAGCCTCCTCTATTGTCCCGCCCCCTGCTCGTCAGGATTCGAGTTTGAGAGGCAGGGGCAACCCGAAACGGCGAGGCCTCCGCGGGCGAGCATCCTAGACAGTCGCGCCGCCGGGAGGAGGCAAGGTGGGGGCGGGGCTCCCGTGGCCGAGGTCCGCCGTGGAGGCGCGCAGCCGGCGCGCCGCTGTCTTCGGGGTCTGCGGAGGGGTCTAGGTCTGTGTCGTGAGGAGTGGGGGCCTCTTCATCGAGGCAGCGTCTTCGCCTGCGGCGTAGCTGAGGCTTCCCGGTGCCGTCCCCTTTCTCACCCCGGACGGGCGCAGAGATCCGGGACCCGGGGCGGCTCGGACGGTCCCCCGCGACGCCGCCCCAGCCGCCAGAGAAGGCGTTTGCGGTGCGGGGCTTCGCGGGTGGAGGGTCATTCGGGTCGATTCGGCTTTAGCCCCCGCAGGCCCCAGCTGTGAGGGATTTTGCACTAAAAAGGGTCCGTGGGGAGGGAGAGCGCGGGCGGCTTGGCGCTTTTCCATTTCCGTGCCTTTCCTGCCTACAGATTTGGTCCCAGATTGGTACGTCAGAACCACAGTTTTTTAGATTTATTTGCCAAGACCTGGTTGGCAAGTGCGAATGTTTCGGGCAGAAATACCGAGAAAATGCTGGCGTTTTGTGTTGCGTTCGTTATGGAAAAATAGGTGACTACGTCTTTTGCGTTTCCAGAATATTTTCATTTTTGATGCAATCATGTGGTTTAATTCTCTTAACAAATTCTAAGTGTGGCCAGGGTTTAAGAGAATCTTGTTTACTTTCTAAATCATTAGCTGTTTTGGTTATTTTTCCCCCCATTTCCTATTTTCCTTTTTTTTTTTTGTCACAGCTTTACCACTGTAAGAATCCTCATATGGTTCATTGATTCATTCAGCGAACCTTTATGAAGTGCCTGATATGTGCCAGGCAGTGTCCCAACTGCTGAGGATGCAGCAGTGGTCAACGCAGAAATTCTAGCTTTCTTGGAAACAGGCTTAAGACAGACATGTATTGTTAGGCTGTAAGTGCTAAGGACCAACATTAAGAGGAGAGTAAGGATAAGGGAGTGTTGGAGTGGGAGTCGAAAGTTTGGATAGAATGTTCATGGTAAGTCTCCTTGATGAGTAACATTTGAGAAAAGACATGAACGATGTGAGCCTTGGAGAAGTGGGCACTGATTCCACGCGGAGGGAAAAGTGCCAAAGCTGGAGTATGCCTGGAACAGCAAGGAGGCATTGTGGCTGGAATTAGCCATAGGAGAAACTAGCAGATGACATCAGAGAGGCCAAGGTTCTTAGGAGGATTTTGGGTTTTCAAAGTGCCTGAGATTGGAAACAATGGGAAGAATTTGAGCGGAAGGGTCACTTCCTGTGGCTTAACATTTTTAAAGGATCTTATGGATTGCGGCTTTGAGGCTAAACGGAAGAACAGAAAAAGTGGAAACAGAGAGACTAGTTAGGAGGTTTTATTAATTTCCTTTTGCTCCTGTACCAATATACAGCAAATTTACTGGCTTAAAATAATACAAATTTATTGTCTTATAATTCTGTAGGTCAGAAATCTCACTAGGCTAAAATCAGGTTGTTAGTAGTGCCATGTTCCTTTTAGAGGTGATAGGGGAGAATCCATTTCCTTGCCTTTTCCAGCTTCTACAGGCCACCTGCATTGCTTGGCTCCTGACCCTTTCCATCATCTTCAAAGCCAGCAGCATAGCATCTTCAAATCCCGGTCTTTCTCTCTTGCTTTCTGACATTCTTGTCTCCCTCTTAAAAAGACACTTGTGATTACATTGGGTCCACTCAGCTAATCCAGGATAATCTCTTCATTGCAAGGTTCCTAATTTAATCACAGCTGCAAAATCCCTTTTACTGTGTAAAGTGAAATACTCATAGGTTTTGGGAATTTTGACACATCCTTGAGAGAGCAGGAGATGAGAAGATGGTACCTGGGACCACTTCATTAGTGATGGAGGTTGTAAGTGGTCCCCCCTTGGATGTATTTCACGGTAGATGATTTACTGATGGATCAGACATGGGGTGTCAGAAAAATGGGTCAAGAATGATTGACTACAAAGCATTTAGAAAAAAGATTCTGGCAATGTGAGTAATGACTGCTAATTTCTTAATTAGTTTCTGCGGTTTTGTTTCTTAATTTGCCGTTAGCAGTTTCTCAGGAGTTTTGCAAGATTTGGATTGGTATTTCCAGTTGATTTTTGAGATTCTTGAGGCAGGGATCATTTCTGGTTTTGCTCCCTAGTTTTTCCCTAATGCCTGGCATTATGGTAAGCTCTCAGTAAATATTTACTGGATGAATAAAAGAATGGTAAGCTGGAATCAGCTTATTATATTTTATTATGTTCAGTATTATTTGCAAAACCCTTTTAATGTGTGTTTATGTATTTATGTAAAATGTCTTTATGTATGGATAAGTCAAAGTATTGCACACAGTACATGGTGTTTACATAAATACACAGTGTAGAAGTTTTCCCCATGTGATGCTTACATAATAAGATCTATCTATAATATCTCTCTATGATAACAGTGTCTCAACATTAATATTTTTCCGATTGCATAAACAGTTCTTTAGATAGAAGAACAGAAGTACTCACAATTTGGAGGAGCTGTTTCTGATGGCTCTTCAAAGAGAATATTGACCAGGTCATGTTTTTATTCTCTAGCAACACTAGATTTGATTTGGAAAGCAAAGCAATATGTATTTAAAACTGCATTGGATTTTGTCTGTTAAGCACATTCTCTTAGTCATATACATCAGATGAAGATTAATAGGTCACAGATTGATTTTTTCTTTTTTTTTTTTTTGCTGAGGAAGGTTCACCCTGAGCTAACGTCTGCCACCAGTCTTCCTATTTTTATATCTGAGCCGCTGCCACATCACAGCCACTGACAGATGAGTGGTGTAGGTCAGTGCCTGGGAACTGAACCTGGGCTGCTGAAGCCAAGTCTGCTGAAGCAGAGTGTGCCGAACGTAACCATTAGGTCACCAAGGCTGGCCCCGTCACAGATTGAATTGTATTGTGCAGCAGTTTCTTAGGGTAGGGACTGTAACAAGTAGCTCTGACTGCTGCATTTTGCATTAACCTCAGCGTTGATGCAGTTTCTGGGTAAGCAGTTTCTGTTCTCACAGTATCACAGTGTTAGAAGGAAGCTTAAAGGTCCTTCATCTGTTCTGGAGCCTTTCAGACTCTTGAAATCTAGATTTACATTGGAGCCTTGGCCACCTGCAGGATCTGTTCACGTGGTTCATTGCCTGTTCAGATGCTGCAGATGGCCTCCTTTTTCAATTTGGAAGGAAATGGTGTATATTTATTCTGTTTGGGAATTATGAAATATTATAATGCTTAGAGAACTAAGTTTTTAGTAGTTTTTATGTATAAATCTGAATATCTGTAAGCATGAGAACCACTTCCTTATGCATAATGTGAATCCCCACTGTCACGATCATATTTGGAAACTCAAGTATTTTTGTATGTGTATTTGATGTAATTCATTCAAAATCTTACCTTAGATATTAACTTTTTAAAGAACTCAAACTTTTTTTTTTTGAGGAAGATTAGCCCTGAGCTAGCATCTGCTGCCAATCCTCCTCTTTTTTGCTGAGGAAGACTGGCCCTGAGCTAACACCTGTGCCCATCTTCCTCTACTTTATGTGAGGGACGCCTACCGCAGCATGGCTTGCCAAGCGGGTGCCATGTCTGCACTCAGGATCCAAACCGGTGGACCCTGGGCTGCCGAACCTGAACATGTGCACTTAACGGCTGCGCCACAGGGCCAGCCCCAGAACTCAGACTTTTTAATTGATGGTGCCAGGTCACTAATCTTCAGTTTTACATGTAGTAGTATTGTTTCCCGTTTGAAAAGAACAAGGAACCTAGAATGTTTCAGTTATGCTTTGGTTAATCACACATACCCTTTCATCTTTGTTTTCTTTTTGACAGTGTAAAATATTTAACACGGCCGATTCTGTCTTAGCTCTTCCCATCTCTTTCCTTTCTAAAATACTTTAAAATCCTTACCTAGTGTTTGAGTTACCTCTATTCTGTTACTTTTACTGTTTGCCCTTGATGGAGACTTCTCTGATATACCAAAACAAACCCCCTAATTTATTTATTTATACACACACACATAAATTAATACATATTTTTAACAGACTTTATCTGCTCATCCTAATATCAATGAGTGATCAAAGTACAATTGTAGCATACCACTTTTAAAGCAGATGTATTAAGACCACTTCCAAAGACTCTTGGAATAATTGACTGGTGAATTTCTCAGGATTCTATTGGTTTCAGCATTTCTCCAGTTTGCTGCAGTCTCCCGCGCTCATAGTTGCCTCCCCTTTTTAGAGGCCTGTTAATCACTGGGTGTTTTTTTCTTATAACAGCCTGCTTTACCCAAGTACAGCGTGTACCTGCCCCTGTAGAGCACTTGAATTTTCTTGAAGATTGGTATAATGTGTGGTAAAGTGACAGTTTTTTGATTGAACAGGAAGGGGAGAGGAGGTAAGGATTGGCATTTAGAAATTCTCCTGGGGCTAAGACATTTTTAGAGGAAGGGAAATAACAATACAAAAACCAGAATTTAGATTCCAAGAGTAACGTTTTCTGACAACAGAATTGTTCTGTGCTGCCATCATTTTTATCTTTTGGCAGATTTATTTCTTTTTCATCCTCTTCTCATGTGGCTAGGTGGCAACTTCCTTTAAATTTTAACTATTATCATTAAAAACCCTTTGAAAGATTGATTCAATGGTGTCATAACTTACAGGAGACCACAATATGCAGAGAGAATAGAATCCTATGATAAATGAGATGACATTAAATTAATCATAAATTCAGAGGTACGTGTAGAAAACCTTTTAAAATAGGCCATAGCTGCTGACATAGGAGATACCATACCATGGATGATCAATGTGACACAAAGCTCTGCCCTTATAAATAAAGCCTGAGAATTTTTCTATTGCAGTTATGTTGAAAATATAAGGAAAAGAAAGTCCCCTAAGAGCAGTGGCTCTCCTAGAAGCAAGTGATTATTCTTGATAAGATTTAGAAGGATTCCAAGCATACCACCTAGGAAGTAATGGTTGTATCACATAAGTGATGATTATTTCTCTACTGGTAAAATGTACTGTATGGCTCTGAGAAAGAGTGCTGTGTTATTACTGCACTACAATAATGTTAGCCTTAACATTTTTCCTGTCAGCAGACTAGTGTTTTGGCTGATTTGGGTCATAAAAAATTACAGACTTTGAAAAAATTAAGTCGAGAAGACTTATGGGAAGTTCATTTGTTGCTTCATGTTTTGTGTTGGTAAGAAAACAAACCAACCAGTAGTGATGTACAACACACGTGCATACACAGAAGGATACCTGGTATTCATTTTATGTGAATGCTGATTTGAACTTTCTTGTCGTAGTTGTTTTCTGACTTAAAGGAGTTGTGGTATCCCTTTTAGTCAGAGTTATTGCGTGTTCTGCAGTTCCAGATGAGAAGAATTGGGGGAAATAAGGAGGTGGTGGGAGATGGCAAAGGCAATGTGGAAACGTAAATTCTCTTTCCAGGTTATTCTGTTGTATTTGATGAGCCTTTTTTCATTTCTGCCTTGGCTGCTGTTACTTTGCCTTCTGGAAGATAAAACCTCTGAGGAAAATTGAAGAAAATGTTACCTGTTCTTGCTTTTCCTTGGATATGTTAGGAAGCTAGGAAAAGTTTTGCTTTTCTTACTGGTTTAAAGTGCCCGAGCAATTTTTCTAGCATCAGGAAGTATGACTCAAAGTATGACTAAGAGAACCCATGTGGCTACCAAAATCCAGTTTCCCACTCTCCTGAGAAAAGACTGACAGTAGCATTAATAGCAGTAATGTTTCTTTAAAAAAATCATGTCCATTCTCTATCCAGATTTTTATCTTCATGCTTCCTTAACCTTTTGCTTAAATGTTTATTTTTCCAAGTAAATATTGACAAGCAGGCAGTTTCTTTCAGGGATTGGTTTCATCTAGGATTCCATCTGAATTCCTATAGACTCAATTAGCATTGAAATATTCTTTGTATAAAATGTATTTGTTATTTTTGAAAACAAACGTGGATTCACATCTATATGTGTAGTCTTAGGTTTACCTAGATTACCTCGGCAAAGATAGAAGAAACTGGTAACACTGATTGCTCTAATGGAGCAAATGGGAGACTAGAAAGGGAGTTTGGAAGGATGTACCTTATTCTATATATGTTTTTTTATATTTGAAATTTCTTGTCATGTATGTATGGCTTATTAAATTTAAACTTAGAAAGAAAAAGAAAAGGTTGATTTCAACAGTATACAATTTTAAAGATCTTCTCTTCTCTTCACAGTGATATCCTGAGAGAAGATGGGAAAGGGCTGCAAGGTTGTGGTTTGTGGCTTGCTATCTGTGGGGAAAACAGCAATTTTGGAGCAGCTCCTTTATGGGAATCATACTATTGGTAAGATTATTTTTCTCTCGTTTCTCTGTAGGTTCTGGGAACTGTTAGGGGTCTTTGGTGGTACACGAAAGTGAGGTGTAGTCTAGAGGGACCAAAAGGGTCATAGAAGTCAACAAAAATTGAGGGGGGCAAAAATGGGGGAGAGAAAAAAACATTTTTATGTTATTGAAATTCAAGAGTGTTTGCTGTAAGTTATAACAGTTAAGAAAACAACTGTATATATCTCTCGTTTGTATATATGTGTTTCCTGTATATTTACATAATGAATAGTGGTCTTGGAGTCATAGCATCAGTCACTTAGGAATATCCTGAATGATCTCTCGTTCTTATTTCAAACATGACTTTCCAGTACTACTGTATAGGTTTTAAAAATGGAAGAAACAGCTGTTTGCTGCAGTGTGACCTAACTTTATGAGTTGGATTAGCTCATTCATTTATTCATTCATGGAGTTAAATAATTATTAAATACTTGCTATATGATACAGGCTGTGATGAGGCCTTGTGAGGATACAGAAATGAAGACGATGGCGTCCATGGCTTTAAGGAGGTCATGGTTTAGTAAGGAAGACAGACGTTACAGTTTAGCATAAAATGAGGTTTATGTTAGAGAGCGAAGTAGAATCTTAGATCTTTGAAGTATTTATCTCTGGCAAGTAGCTTAGAGGGCATTTCTAGCTTACTTTTATTAATCATTTTGATGAGCTCTGCTTCTCTTCCACCTTCCCAAAATAATATTTAACAATTTTGGTTAAATCCACGTTGAGTTTTTATCATGATGCCTGTGCCAGCAGTTCTCAAACGTTTTGGTTTCAGAATCCCTCCTGTCACAAATCTTGCTCTTAATGTTTTGCCTCCAGATACTAATTTATGTCTATGCAAAAAATAAATTATGCTGGGGGTGGAAAAAGAAAAGAATCCCTTTACCCTCTTAAAACTCTAAATAGCTTTTGTTTATGTTGGCTATATCTTTTGATATTTTTATTGTATTAGAAATTAAAAAAATGTTTGTTACTTAAAATAGTAACAGTAAACTTATTACAGCTAAGATAACATATTCTTATGAAAAATAATTATATTATCAAAAAACTTGGAAGATGAGCATTGATTTACATTTTTGAAAATCTAATGTCTACCTTAATAGAAGGCAGCTGCATTATCATATCTACTTGCTTTTATGTTCAATCTGTTGTGATATGTTGTTTTAGTTGAAATACATGAAGAAAATCTGGCCTCACACAGATATATAGTTAGAAAAGGTACGAGTATTTTAGTAGCCTTTCCAGATAATTGTGAATATTCTAAAACTCAACAAGTGATGGTTACTTAAAGCTTATTGCAATGTGGAATCTGAAACCACATCAGTGACCTTTTCCTGCTCTATTACATTAAAATCTCATTGATCTATCTTGCACTTTAAATGGGTTTTTTACCCAACATGGTTTTTTAACATCCTGAATTGGTCAGTTGGAAAATACTGGTTTACTGAGATGAGCAGATCTTCCAAATTAACAATTATTGATATCATCCCCAGTCTCATCAGTATTAGGAAGCTGTCAAGTTCATGGTGATGGATACAATTCTGATTTCACTTAAAAGCTCAAATTTTATCATTGACAACAAATACTGTCAGTTATTTTCCTTGAAATGATAGGTTCCCTTTATTCATTTTTTAGAAAATGTGTGTCAAATACCCTGAATAAATATGTTTTTCTGTCATTCCGTCTTTTTTAATAAAAGTGGCTAGTTCAGCTTGCAACTCAAACACAAGAGTTTTTCCTCTGGACAATTACCATAATTTGTTATGCAGAAATACTTTATGCCTACTTCCCATTAATCACATAGAATATTAAAAAGATGCAAAGATGTATTCTCAAGGATTGAGGTTTAATAAAATTAGTAATTTTTACTGCTTCATCAAGGACATTTCTTAAGTGAAACTGGCTTTTTTTTTTTTTTGAGGAAGATTAGCCCTGAGCTAACATCTGCTACCAGTTCTCCTCTTTTTGCTGAGGAAGATTAGCCCTGACGTAACATCCGTGCCCATCTTCCTCTACTTTATATGTGGAATGCCTGCCGCAGCATGACTTGACAGGTGGTACGTAGGTCTGCACCCGGGATCTGAATCGGTGAACCACTGAATCGGTGGGCCACTGAAGTGGAATGTGCAACCTTAACTGCTGCTCCATCGGGCTGGCCTGAAACTGGCTTTTTTTTTTAACTGCAAGTATGAGATGGTGAACAACACAGCTAATACAGTTGGTGCTGCTGCCTTGATTGTACTAAGGCACCAGCAGTTTTACCCACCGTTGCTTTTGCATCAAGTACAAATGTCAACACAGTGGAAAAGGCAAATGTCTTAGTATTGTTATGAAAATAGTTTTGCCCATGTGTATTCCCTGAAAGGAGACCTCAGTGGATCTGTAGACCACACAGATCTACAGATCTACACAGAGAGCTACTGGCACATGTAAATATTCTCAGCTGAGCAGTATGGTGTACTATGATTGTTTCTTTTCTTTTTGTTTTTATGGAAGCTAACATTTGCTTTATTTGTCATTTCGTTAGTTTTGTTTATACCTTTGGCTAATTTTTCCACATATCCAGATGTTTCTCAGTTTTCCGTGAGGTCAGCTAAATCAGTTAATCCTTTTTTTTCTTGGAGGTACCCTTCCAGGAGCAAGCAATCCTTTTATGTAGGCCTTTTGCACAGCTGTCACCGTGGAACTTCCCTTTACCTTTCTTTCTTCCTGGGTTTGATTCCCTGCTTCCTAGAGGTCTTGTTATCTTTTGGTTTATGCCCTTCTTTTGGTGGAGCATATCTTCCAGTATAGTCATGCATCACTTAACAGTGGGGTTATGTTCTGAGAAATGTGTGATTAGGCAATTTCGTCATTGTGCGAACATCACAAGACTGTACTTAGACAGACCTAGATGGTATAGCCTACTTCACACCTAGGCTGTATAGTACTCCTCTTGGGGGACCACCATTGTATGTGCGGTCCATTGTTGACCAAAATATTATTATGCAGCTCATGACTGTACTTTTTTTGGGGTTGAAAAGATTGTACAATGGAATGGGGCACTGGGTGATGGTAGTCCTCAAAATGCCCTCTATGCCTGGCACATGGCACTAATCTTGGGGCTTCTAAGTAGAGATATTTACTATGGTCCCTGTGATTCCACTTACTCCTGTGTTACCTTCTGTTTTCTGGATCCAGTGTCATCTTCTTTCTATGATTACATGCTAATTTGGAAGGAGGCCTCCTCAGTTTGCTGAGAAAATGTATGTGATACATTTTTTCAGGCGCCACATGTTTGAAAATGTCTTTATTTTACACTCACAATTGAATTATAATTTTGAGTGTAGAATTCCAGGTTGAGAATAATTTCTTTTCAGTATTTTTAAAGTGTTGCTCCGTTATCATCTTTTATCCTTCTCTATTATAAAATGCATCATATACATAGAAAACTGCATAAAACACATAGACGGCTTAATGAATAATTATAAAACAAACTTTTGCATAATCTCCATGCAGGTCAAAAAGTAGAACCTTGAGGGCACTCTAGTAGCCCCCCCCGTGTTCCTCTCTCCAATCACAACTCAGCCCTTCCCTTGACTTTTGGTCAATCAGTTCTTTCTCTCCTTTATAGTTTTTCCAACTATGTATGTATCACTAAAGGATATAGTTTATTTTTGCCTGTTACTGACTTTATATCAATGGAATAATACTGTATAAATTCTTCAGTGTCTGCCTTCTTTCACTCAACAGTACATCTGTAAGACTCATCCATGTTGTAGGTAGCTGTGGTTTAATTATCATTGCCTTATAGTATCTGTTGTATGAAGACACTTCAGTTTATTTCTCTCTTCTATCTTGATGAACGTTTGGGCTGTTTATAGTTTGGGGCTGTTAGAAATCATGCTGCAGTGAACAGTCTTGGACATATATGCCACCTATTATGTGGGCAAGTTCTGGGGTGTGTATCTGGGAGTGAAATTGCTGCTTCATAGAGGATGTCTATCCTCAGTTTTACCAGATTCTATTATCTTCTTGCTTCTAGTGTTGCTTTTGAGATGCTGGGAGCCATTATCATTCTTGATGCTTTGGATGTGGAAGCTTTTGTAGGCTCTTTTTTTTGTCCCCAGTATTCTGAAATTTCATAGTGGTGTATCATAGGATTAGTCTGTTTCCATCCATGGTACCGAGCATTCAGTGGGCCCTTTCAATATGGAAATGTTTGTCTTCAGTTCTGAAATTTTTTTTTTTTTTGAGGAAGATTAGCCCTGAGCTAACATCTGCTGCCAATCCTCCTCTTTTTGCTGGGGAAGACTGGCCCTGAGCTAACATCTGTGCCCATCTTCCTCTATTTTATGTGGGATGCCTGCTGCCACAGCCTGGCTTGACAAGTGGTATGTAGGTCTGCACCTGGGATCTGAACTGGCGAACCCCGGGCTGCTGAAGCAGAATGTGCGAATTTAACTGCTGTGCCACTGGGCTGGCCCCTCAGTTCTGAAATATTTTGTTGATGCTTTCCCTCCTCTTTGTTCTCTGTTCTCTCTTTCTGGAACTCTCTTTTTGGAAGCTAGACTTCTGGACTAGTTCGCTAATTTTTTTATTTCTCCTCTTCTATTTTCCACTCTTAATATTTTGTTCCACTTCTTGGGAGTTAACATCATTATGTTCTAGCCCTTCTACAGAGGTTTCACTTCTTATTATTCTGTTCTCTTTTCATGGATGCACTGTCTTCTCTCTCGGAGTATAATATTGAGTAATTTTTTTGTTTTTCTTTTCTTTGTAGTCTTTTCCCTCTAAGGTGCTCGTTTCTGATTTTTGGTCTCTCCTTTCCTCCAGGTATCTGGTAGTCCTTGGTTGTCTGCTCATAATTAAGAGTGGAGAACTAAAAAGCTAACCGAAAGCTATAAGCATGTGGACAGGGTTCATGACTTTGAACTTCACTGTAAGGTGATCTGGGTGGGGCCTTGTTGAGCAACCCTAGATGTTAGCATATTTAGGATTTTTCCTTTTTTGCTGGCCAGATTCCCCAAATTCCTCTGCCTGGAGGATAAAGACCTGGCTGCTAAAGGTTTGGGAGCAGAGGGAGGTTGACACTTAATTGCCCCCTGTTTTCACTATGGAACTCAGACCCTTTATCCCACAGTCCAGGCATCCTCTATTTTACCCTCTCTAGAGCTTGCACCCTTAGTCTTCTGCAGGCATGGAGGAGTGGTAGTTGCCCAATGGCATGGAGTGGGAGAGGGGATCTAGGGAGCTAATGGAAGAGCCATGACTTTGGTTGATTTATAGAGTAACAAAATCTCAAAAGGTCTAAGCTTAATGGGGCAAGGAGGGGAACCAGACTGTTGTTTGGTGGATAAAACATCCACTATGACAAAAGTCTTAATACTTTTTGCCTTGAAATTATTTTGTAGTCAAAGCTCAATAAATTTGTGTCTTAATAGAATAAGCTTTAATTTCCGTCAGGTAGCTTAATATATCACAGCATGAGATATATACTCAAACCTATGAGTAATTTTCCCTTACTAAACATTGAACACGTTCCTTAATGTAAATAATTATGCTGATAAAAGTGAATTTTTGGTTTCTCATGGTCCAATCGATTTATCATTACATCATTATTCCTTTTAATACTTTATGGAGATTTTATTTAATACTTATAAACAGTTCATGTAAGGCACCTGTAACAAATCATTCTACAGTATTTAGGTTGTTTAAAACTCTTGCCATAGTTTTCAAAAACCTATAATATAGTATGCTTTATTGGTATAGGATGTTATCCATATGATTTTACCTCTGGATATAGCTCATATTTAAATATGAAAGTGGGTACAGGGACCATACTATACCTTTCTCATCATATGCCTCTAGCACTCATTACAGTTCCAAGTGTTAATCTTCTCCCCTTAATCCCCTTATCCACAAATGATTATTGAATACATGCTGTGTACACAGAATAGTTCATTTCTCTCAAGGAAGTTATAGACTAGTTGAAGAGACAAAACCTGCACAAATGGAGCAAACTAAAATGCATTTTAAAGGGATCACTCAGGCAAGAAGGGGACTGAAATTGGGACATCAATTATGAGCTCATTCACCTCACTCATTCATTCATTCAGCAAACATTTATTCAGGAATTTCTAGGTCAATTTTTAAGTCAATTTGTTAGTCCTCAGAGCTATAAAGATAGATTAGCCACAGTCCTGGCTCTCAAGGAGTTTATACTCCAGCTTCAGAGGGGACAGATATGGAAAGATTTAAGTATAGAATGGTATTGTGGGCCAGCCCCATGGCATAGTAGTTGAGTTCACACACTCTGCTTCAGAGGCCTGGGATTCACCTGTTCGGATCCTGGACATGGACCTACACACTGCTTATCAAGACACAGTGTGGCAGGCGTCCCACATAGAAAATAGAGGAAGATGGGCAGGGATCTTCCTCAGCAAAAAGAGGAGGATTGGTGGCAGATATTAGCTCAGGTCTAATCTTCCCCCCCAAAAAAATAAATAAAATGGTATTGCCTGTACAAGGCACAATAGGAGCAGAAAGGAGGGAAGGGGCTAATCAGGAGAGGAGGACCCACAGAGCTGACATTTCAGAAGAGTCTGGAAAGGATACTAGGAGTTAACTGAGCTACTGCTGTAGTTCAGGTGAAGATACACCAATGGGAATGAAAGGAGGTACTGGCTTGAGCAGATGTTTCAGCAGTAAAGTGGCTGATTTATAACTTTCACTCACACTTTCAGTTTTCAAAGAGAATTTTGAAGACTGCCCAGGTGGATGGTGATGAAGGGAAGAAGGCAAGGAGGAGGAACAGGTGTAGGGAGGAAAGATAGTAAGTTTTGCTAGTTTGAAGAACTTGCAGGACATTCACATAAAAGTGCAAAGTAGGCACTTGGGAATTAAGGCCTGGTGCTCAGGCCCAGACTGGACATGTACATTTTTGAGTCCCGTAAACAGACCCTGGAAATAGTGGAAGTTGTACAAAAAAAAGCTAACAAATTTCCCCCAGGTCTTGTCCTTGGCTCTGATGGACAAGAAAATGGGGCCACTTAGTTGTTGAAGCTACTTTTTTTTTTTTTTGAGGAAGATTAGCCCTGAGCTTACTGCTGCCAATCCTCCTCTTTTTGCTGAGGAAGCCTGGCCCTGAGCTAACATCCATGCCCATCTTCCTCCACTTTATATGTGAGACGCCTACCACAGCATGGCTTTTGCCAAGTGGTGCCATGTCTGTATCCGGGATCCGAACCGGCAAACCCTGGGCCGACAAGAAGTGGAACGTGCGAACTTAACTGCTGCGCCACTGGGCCAGCCCCTGTTGAAGCTACTTTTAAAATCAGCCTTTAATTCTCCAATTTAGGTATTAAGTTCTTTGACTCTTTTAACAATACTTTTTAAAAATATGTAATAGTAAATCTTGTTGCCAAATTTTTATTTCTACTTTTATTTCTATCCAGAAGAAATATTTTTAAAAAGCATGTTGGTCATTTACTGTACTACCTTTCACTTTAAGGAAGTTAGTAAATGAATCTTCTTATATATAGTATATAGGGAACATAAAAAGCCAACTTGCTAAATGACAAGAAAATATTCAGCAGTTAGTACTGAGTTATCCAAAAAGTAATTTCTTTTTTTCTTATTGAGGTATAATTGACATAACATCATATACTTTCAGGTGTACAATGTAGTGATTCGATATTTGTATATATAAAAGTAATTTCTTTTTAATCCCAGGAATGGAAGATTGTGAAACAATGGAAGATGTGTATATGGCTTCAGTGGAAACGGATCGGGGAGTAAAGGAACAGTTACATCTTTATGATACCAGAGGCCTACAGGAAGGTGTGGAGCTGCCAAAGCATTATTTTTCATTTGCTGATGGCTTTGTTCTTGTGTACAGTGTGAATAACCTTGAATCCTTTCAAAGAGTGGAGCTTCTGAAAAAAGAAATTGATAAATTCAAAGACAAAAAAGAGGTAAGTGGGTATGTGAAAAATGCCAAATGTGAATTATAATACTGTTTAAGTTGTAGCATGGACTTCTGGGCAGTTAAAATATTTTAAAAGCGCTAAATTGTATCCACAGTATCTGTAATCTTCATAATTTTTTTTCTTAGTTCAGGAAATACAGTCAGGACCAGCATTTGACTTTCTGCCTTTGCTTGTTACTGTGTACAAGTTGAATTTTAATGACTCCATACCTCAAGTACCACACAGTTCATTTCATATTGTTTGGGATCCCTGTGGCCTGGGTCTCTTTATTATCTTCTTGGGTAAATAGGATTCTTGTCTTCAGTCTTGAAAAAAGAAAAGTGAAAAAAACCTAGTAAGTATTGAATTCTACCCATTTACCACTTAAAAATAAGATTCTTATCATGGTCTGTAAAGTCTTATATGATCTGGGATCTGGCCCATCCCTGTCCTTTTCATCTTATCTTTATCCTTCTGTCCCTCTGTCGCTGTACTCCAGTGACGCTGGTCTACTTTCTGTTTTCCCAACATGATAATTTTGTTCCCCTATTAAGTCCTTCCCAATCGCTGGTTCCCTTGCCTGGAACTCTCTTATCAAGATCCTTGTCCGGATCTTCACATGGCTGACTCATCATCATGGAGGGAACCATATAATGTACTGGTTAACAGCACTGGCTAGATTTTCTTAACCTCAATTTTGATATTTTATTTATTTTTATGTTAAACTTTCTATTTTGAGATAACTGTAGATTCACATGCAATTTTAAGAAAGAGATCCCTTACACAGTTTCCCCCAATGCTAACATTGTGCAGAACTACAGTACAATATCACAACCAAGATACTGACATTCATACAGTCAAGATTCACAATGTATTTCTGTCACTGCAAGGGTCCCTCATGTTACCCTCTTATAGCCACACCCACTTCCCTCCCATCCCCACCCGCTCCTTAACCCCTGACAAACACTAATCTCTTCTCCATTTTTATGACCTTGTCATTTCAAGAGTGTTAACATAAATGTAAGCATACAGTATGTAACCTTTTGGTTTTGGCTTTTTTCGCTCAGTGTAATTCTCTGGAAAGTCATCCAAGTTCTTGCACCTATGAGTATTTCATTCCTTTTTTATTTCTGCATGGTATTCCATAATATGTATGTACCAAAGTTTGTTTAACCATTCACCTGTTGAAAGACATCTGGGTTGTAATTTTTTTTATTCTTTTGAGTACTTACTTTGTGAATAGATAACAATATTCACAAGGTTCCATCTTCAAAAGACATAAAAAGGCAAGTAATGAATGCGCCCTCCCACCTATTTCCCATCTTTCCCACCTAAACAGATAAATGCTGTTATTTTCTACAATATCCTCCAGATTCCCCTCCCTGCCCCCCAAAAGTGAAAGTATAGTTCAGTGAACATTCGTATACTTGATACTTGAATCTTGGCTCTACTTCTTAACTTTTCTGCCTTAGTTTCCTTATCTGTAAAATGAAGATGATAACAGTACCTTCCTCATATGGTTGTAATGGGGATTTATCTAAACACATCCATTCATCAAATGCTTATTGAGCAATCTCTCTGTGCCTGGCATTGTTCTAGGAGGAGGTGCGGGGAATACAAGACAACCACATGGAGTCTGTTCCCATAAGGCTTCTGTTTTGGGGATGGGCCGGGGAGAGACAAGGAACAAATATATGTTACAAAGAGTAATGCTATGTAGGAAAGTGAAGCAGAGTGGGAAGTGAGGGTACTGTTTTCTGTAGGGTGATCTGGGGAGGCCTCAAAAGGTGACTTTCAGCAGAGATTTGAAGGAAGAGGGAGGGAGCCAAGCTAATGTTTGGAGGAGGAGTGCTCCAGGTGGAGAGACTAGTTGATGCAAGGGTCTGGGGCAGGAATTTGCTCATCATGTTCAGGAACAGCCATGAGGCCAGAGTGAGCTGGAGGAGAGTGGTAGGAGACAAGGGCAACATTTTGGATCAGAAGCCATTGGTTTTGAGCAGAGGAATGACATGACCTGGACTTAGATTGCATTTATTTGCATGTTAGTTTCTAAAAAATCAAATAGGTAATGTTTGCACATGGTTCAGAAATAAAAATGACATATAAAAAGGACTATAGTGAACCCTATTTCCCACCGCTGTCCTCAACCAATGAGTTCCTCTACCTCAAGCATGCTTTTTTAATATTTTATCACTTTACTAGTTTTGGGGAATCCTTCCAAAGTTCCTTTATATAAATACAAAGCAAATAGGAACATACATATTTTTTATTTTTCTCTTTCTTGCACTGAAAGTTGCATATTGTTCACGTAATACATCTTGGAGTCCTTTCCATATCAGTACTCAGATTCCTTGGGTTTGTTTTTTGTTTTGTTTTGTTTTTGGTGAGGAAGATTTGCTCTGAGCTAATATCTGTTGCCAGTCTTCCTCTTTTTTTGCTTGAGGAAGATTAGCCCTGAGCTAACATCTGTGCCAGTCTTCCTTGATTTTGTATGTGGGTCACTGCCACAGCATGGGTTGACAGTGGTGTAGGTCCATGCCTGGGATCTGAACCCATGAACCTGAGCCACCAAAGCAGAGTGGGCAAACTTAACCACTGTGCCATGGAGCTGGGCCTCCCCCCCTTTTTTTGAACTGATGCATAGTTTTCATTGTGCCGTCGTAGATGTATCATACTTACTTAACCAGTCCCAAATCGATGGATACTTGGGTTATTTCTAGTCCTTTGCTATTATGAACTATGCTACCATGAATAATTTTATACATTGATTATGTTGTATGTTTTAGGGTACAGTTACTTGTGAGATCAGTTAGCAGAAATGGGGTTCTTGAGTCAAAGGGTAAATATATTGCCAAATTACCTTCCATAGGAATGGTATAACAATAAATGCCTGTTTTTCTAGTCTTGACAATAATGTGTAGTTAAACTTCAGGATTTTGTAAGTCTTTTGGGTGAAAATCATATTTTAATAGTTTCATTTCCCTTAGTATGAGTGAGGTTAAGTATCTTTTGACTTATTTTAAAATGATCACTTTGGCTGCTGTGTTGACAGTAGACATTTGGGGGACAAGGTGAGAAACAAGGAGTTTAGCTGAACCTTTATTGCCCTGGAGCACTTTAACATTTACCAGTTGCAGAGTTGAGGAGAAACCAGCAAAGGAGTCTAAGAAGTGGCCAGGAGATAGGAAGAAAACCAGGATAAAGGTGTCCCAGAGGCAAGTAAAGCCATCACTTTAAAAAGTAGGGAGTGATCACACTATGTCAAGTGCTGCAGATAGGTCAAAAAACAGGAAGAAGTGGGCAGCCTTTAGTAACTTGGGGGGGTCTTAGAAACAGTTTTAGTAGAACAGTGAGATGAAGTCTGATTGGACTGGATGTAGGAGAGACTTGAAGATAGCAAACACAGCTCTTTGAAAGTTTTGAGTAAAAGGGTAAGGGGAACAGAGAGGAGCTGGAGAAGGATGTGTAAAAAGAGGTTTGTTTTTTTAGATGGAAGATATCGTTGTCTTTGTATGCTAATGGGAATGATTGAGTAGAGAGGAGAAAACTGATGATGCAGGAGAGAGAGGGGATAATTGCTGGAATGACATCATTGTCCAGGTTAAAAGGATGGGTTCTGGAAGATGGGTACATGGGCTTGGAAGATGGTAGGTTGCCAGATGTTGTGCTGGAAGCACATGAAAGTTCTATTCTGATTGCTTCTATTTTCTTATTGAAATAGTATGACATCAACTGAGAGTAAGTGAGGGAAAGAAGAAATTTTGGAGGTTGGAGAAGAGGGCCAAGGTAGGAGATGTCTCGTTACAGAGTACATGGAGGAAATATATTATATTTGGTGAAGAACACCACCTTGCTTGAGGTCAGTGATTATGAATTGGGACCAGCCAATAGGATTTTTTTTTCTCTAGCCACATTCAGTAAGTGGTGTAGGCGAAGAGTATAGGTGGATACAATAGGATAATGACAGCAAGGGAGTAAATTAAAGGAATCTCAGCTGGGTGAGGTACGTAAGACATGAGAGGGACTGAAGCAGTGATAAAGGCAGTACAGTTAATGGATTGTAGGTCCTTGTGATGTTTAGAATCGTTGCGTTCAGCGTGTTAGGCATGAACTAGGAAGGCAGAGGTCAGAGTGGGATTCCTGGAATTGGTATCACAAAGAGGAGCAGTTCTAATGGCAAGAGCTAGGATGTGTTCGTGGGAGTGAATGGCTGAGTTCAGGAGCATGATTAAGATCTTTGCAGAAACCAAAGAAGTGAGGGATAAGGTTACTGGAAGGTCATCCACATGGCTAGTTGAAATCACTAGGAATTATGACAAAAGTAGTGTGGTAGTGACCATGAGCCAGGTCTGTAATGAGCAGCAAGTTGGGGCAGGGAGCAGATAGTACATACTTAAAGCACCAGCCTTCAGTTTTAGGGTAGGATATTGTTGGAGGCAGCACTGAGGGACAAGGAGGACACTTTACATCCTTTCCCATCCCCTAGCGTAGTGAGAACTGCAGGGCTGAGCCAGCTTTCAGTTAGGCAAGAAGGCGAAGGGAACATTCAATAGGGAGGGGATTTTGTTGAACTCTAGGGGCAAAGTGGAAGTTTCTGCAATTGGGGAGGGGGAGATGGAGGTCAGATTAGGTGATATACATACATGAAGATGAAAATCTGGGTGATGAAGAATGACATGAGTGCTTAAAGGGGTAGTTCCTGCTAAGAAATGGAGGGGTATAGTTGCCAAGAATACCAAAGCTCTGGGGCCTGCTCTTCCATTCTGCCAGGGATAAAGCACAGGGCCCTCAACTTAAAGGCTCAAAGGTCCTAGTTCAGAGCTGCTCCTCAGAGGGGCCTTGTCTGACAATTCTTACTGCCCTTTCTCCACTCTCCAGTCAGCCTGTTTATTGTCTTCTTTACAGTCACTATCTAAAAATATTCTCTCTCCTCCCTCCCTCTCCGCTTGGGCCTGCTGTGTTCTGGTCACCTGAAATGTTGCCTGGTATGTAGTAAGCATTCAGGTTCAAGTGAGTGTTTGCCTTCCATTTAGTGTAAAATGTTCCTGTTGGTCCAGACATTCAGCAGATATCTAGTGCTTGCATCAGGCACTCTTCTCTGATGAGGAATAATGTGAACAGAAGTTCCTGTTCTCATGGAACTTAGGTTCTAGGGGTGCAGAACTCTCACAGCTCCAGAATTCCTCTTGTATTTTGAAGTACGTGCTGCAGATTTCCCAAACAGCAGGTATAGCTAAAATGAAGTGCAGACACATTTCAGTGAAACCGTTACATGTTAATTTCCCCAAGTCTATCTTCCATTCATACCTGAGTTGAGTAACTTCATCTGTTGTTAATTTAAAATGTTTCATAGTTGACACCCTGTAGAGTATCTGCATTTTTAACAGAAGTGCGTTGAGGAGGAGCAAGGCTAACGTCCTATCCTATTCAGTCACATCTGAGACTAAGTTTTGATGAAGCAGTTTGTTAAAGGGGACAGCATTCTTTATTTCTCCATTTTGCCTAAGAACTGGTGCTGGCAGATTGTGATCTTTTTATCCATTTTTCTTTCAGGTAGCAATTGTTGTATTAGGAAACAAAATCGACCTTTCTGAGCAGAGGCAAGTGGACGCTGAAGTGGCACAGCAATGGGCAAAAAGTGAGAAAGTGCGACTGTGGGAGGTAACAGTTACAGATCGGAAAACTCTGATTGAACCATTCACTCTGTTAGCCAGCAAACTTTCCCAGCCCCAGAGCAAATCGAGCTTTCCTTTGCCTGGGAGGAAAAACAAAGGGAACTCTAACTCTGAGAACTAAAAATCAGTAATGCCACAATTGTTTCTTGAATAGTGATTGCCTTTAAGTGTCTGTGAACATATTTAAAATAGGCCATTCGTATCTATCTTTGGTCCTTAGGAAACCCCTAAGGAAGTAATTTAATACACTTTAGGTTATAATTAAATTATTTGGGCTGAGTTTATTATTATTGCCTGATATGAAATGAGATAATATATTTGCATTCTCATTGTTTGAAACTTGTCCCTGAAATTAGCACCTTTGTTATTTATACTTGTTGGACTTGTCAAAGCAGTAAAAATAAAGTTGGGCTAGTATGCAAATGTACCTATGAGTAGCTTCCCCCTGGTTTAACTTGTTTCACAAGTTATTATTCTGTGTAACTTTATGCAAACTTCTTAGCTCAAACATAACTTAAAGTTTATTAATCATCTCATGTTTAGGATTATAAAATGACGTTTTTTGTATGTCCAAGTTAGATCACAAACTAACAATTTGGATACTAAGTAAGCTGAATTTTATCTTGTGGAGATCTTGCTAAATGGAACAAAACCTGTGGTTTAACTTTGTTCACATTATATGTTTAGCATGACTTGAGCCTGTAGCTGGTGTAAATACGTTCAAACTGTTTCTTCTTTAGAAAATTGCTAAGCACTTAAGGACAGTAAAGCTTCCATTTTCCACAAGGAATCCTATACCTTCTGGAATAGTTTTCTGGATACGTAGTTATGTGGAATAAAAAATGTATCATAAAAATACTGGACTATAGGCAGTCTTCAAGTTAGATATCTGAGTTTGTGCTATGGTTCTTTGCAGATTTTGGCAAGATGTGAGCAATGGGGCTAACTGTATTTAGCAAGTTGACAATACTGCAACTATTTTAAAAGTAGGCAACAAGCTACTTAGTGGTTTCAGTCGTGAAAGCAGTTAACTATATAAATCAGCTAGTGCTACTACCGTATAATTCTTTAAAATTTCTCATCACAAATATATATTTTTGGTCAAAAAAATTATCACTCAGATATGATTAAGTCATTCCCTGCCTTCTCTCCCAATCAGTGAGTGCCGATCTTTTAGCTTTCTTCCTAGGTATTTTGGATAAATACTTCTACAATTATTTTTAAATAAGTAATGTACTAGATCATCCTACAGTTTGCTTTTTCTACTCAACGCAACTTAGATCTATGTTAGTATTCAGTTACCATATTCTTTTTAAATGCTTAATGAATGTATGTGTACCGTTACCCTTTGCACCTGGGTGAGTTTCTCTGGAGGAGATAGAAAGAAACAGAACTGCTGGGTTATAGGATGTGTACACCTAGATCCTGCCACATTGCCCTCTAATGTGGCTGTACTAATTGATCCAATGAGAGAACCCATTTCTCGTGAACTTGCTACCACAGCATGTGCAAGTTACAAAATGCTTTTAAAAAGATGCAGTAGAGTTCATCTTGGAAAGATGAGGGGTTAGATAGTCTAACCTTTTCTAAGACACCTGAAAAGATTCTTCCTACAAAGCTTTGTATAAATTAGAGTAATGTACCAATCCTGACCTAGGTGCCTGATAATGGATAGGAATTTATTTAGTCTGCGTTAACTTCTAGGTTGTTTTGGTAGCAGCTATCTATCAAATTCAGAAGAACGAATCTGCAAACTACAAACAAATGCAAAAGAAAGTAAATTAATACAACAGTTGTTAGATGGTTGTTTTAATATTGTTTATTAGCACAGTAACAAATGCAGACTTAGGTAGTCCACAACATATAACCAATCCACTGAGCAACTCCTATTCCACGCCTTACAGTTAACAGCTTAAGGTATTTTACTACAGGCTTTCCAAGTCCTGATTTAAACCTCTGACCTTTTCACAATGAAGTAGATTGGCATATAAAATAAAATACATAACTACTCATTTCCTATAGGGTGTCTTATAGTCATGTGTCCATTTTACATATATGAGATGACAGTCTCTAAAAAGCTGTTAAATATCAATGTTCCCTCTTCCAAGAAGGGGAAACAAATTCCAATTCTTTAAAACAAAAAGGTGTGTAGTCTTGGAAGGACTTTACATAAATGGCCATGTGTGTAACCTGTACAAAATTAAGCTATTTTAAATTTACAGACTACAAGCAACTGAACCCAATGTCTGTTCTTCTCTGTACTACATTTCAGCTAATATTGCAGAACTAATGACAGTTTTAAAAGGTACTATTACCAATTCTGTCTACTGTAGCAAGATACCTTAAGTTACAACAAAATCTTAGGAAATAAGACTGAATAATATCTGTTATAGAAATACCCTACTCTTTACCAACTCCCACCCTCCCCCACCCCTTCAAAATCATAAGCAGCTCTCTCTGTGACAGACAAATAATGTAAGAATTGTGAAAACCCAATTTATGTAGCGTATCTCTTGGTCCACTGTCTGGCCATTCTGTCATGTTCTGCTCTGTTGGTCATATACTGAGTGGCAATACTTCCCACCAGGGGGTCGGCTGGAAGAAAAGAATATAGATTACTTTGGAGAAAGGAAAAAAGTTTTAGCAAATGAATTAGTGACAGTTTGGGGAAGAAATATACCAAGTATTTGTGATCAAATCCATCTTTGAAACACTACTCCATCAATATGGATACTCTTCCTTTTAGACTTTAAGAAACATAGCATGCAGAGGGGCAAATTCTTATCACAATAGAATTCGTTTCTCTCCCAAAAAAATCAGCCATTTGGAGGTAAGTTCAATAGAAAGTGGAGTGCTCAAGGCTCCAGACTACAATGCACATCCTTCTGAAGTCCTTGAGGCTGTTGCAGTGTAACATCTTTTACCTCTATGCTGTTTATCTAGAAAGAGCCAGGTTGCAGGTCAAAACCTGGACCTTCAATTAAGTATAGTGTTTCTCTGAAACCTAAATAGAATCTTTAATAATTAAATGTATATTTAGTTTATCTAGGAAAATTTAATTAAGTCTTACCCCCAAATCACAGTCTGGTGATCACTCAGTATTGAGCAAAGAAATATCACGTTCAAAATTGACCACCATCTCAGTAACTGGCTGTGGGGCAGGTGCTCAGTGAACCCACTGGCACAACTGAGGTCAGACAGGCAGATTTAGAAGTATGTGGTTAGTTTTAAGAGAACTGTATGAGAAATATGCAAAAGGGGAGGAAAAAAAGAGAGGCGGGAGAATGATTGAAAACGTAAGCTAAGGCAAACATGTAAGTCTTCAGTTTAAAACACCTTATTCCTAGAACCTATCAATTAATGAAGTTGCTGCATTTTTTAACTAGTAGATCGGGGTTCTCTTGATTAAAACTTTCTTTGGAAAATTAGTTTTTGTCCTTTGAAACCTCTAAGAAAAATAAAATCTGTACTTAATCTTTAGAAAAATCTTAGTTTATGTGGAAAACAAGTATTTTTCTGGTGGGGAAAAATAAAACAAGGTAAAGAGCTATTAACCTTACCAGGATTACAATCTGTAAGAAGTGAGCAGATAGAAAGGAGGACTTTAGAAATGGTTAATGCTGGACTCCAATTATCTTTCAATATGTCCAAGCAGATAACTCCTTGACTGTTAATATTACAGTGATAGATTCTTGTCCGAAATGTAACCTAAAAAATGATAGTGTTAAACAAAGTTTAAACAGCAAACAATGAAACTTTTTACTAAATTACCTTTTCAATTGAGTGATCCTAATGAACAACTCTTAGACAATTTAGTTTTTAAAAAGGTGAATAAAGTAACAGTTTAAACCTGCTAAGAGGTTAAAAGACTATTTAATAAAAGAGATTAGTAAGTGTTCGTTGATACAATCTCAGCGACTCTCAGTTTCATTGAAAAGTCATATCCATCAACAAAAGGCAAGGTAACCAGTATTTCTCGAATTCATCTTAGGCAGTTTTTTTTTTTTTTTTAAAGATTTTATTTTTTCCTTTTTCTCCCCAAAGCCCCCAGGTACATCGTTGTGTATTCTTCGTTGTGGGTTCTTCTAGTTGTGGCATGTGGGACGCTGCCTCAGCGTGGTCTGATGAGCAGTGCCATGTCCGCGCCCAGGATTCGAACTAACGAAACACTGGGCCGCTTGCAGCGGAGCGCGCGAACTTAACCACTCGGCCGCGGGGCCAGCCCCCATCTTAGGCAGTTTTAATGTTTTAAATATCTTCCCAACATTTCCAAGTTTGACTAGCTAATTGTTTGCTGACCTCTTGTGTTAGCTGGTAGTACTACATGGCCTCAAAGTAAGCTTTAGAATCATAAATTCAAACAACATACTGGTTACAGAAAGACAATTAAACAAAATGCTTAGCAAACAATGATCACACACCCAAAAAGCTATAAAAGAAAATTTTGAAGATGAGATTTGTTTCTCCTTTTTCTGACCTTTACATCGATCCTGTAGATATCCTGTCTACCTAAATCACAGAATTCACTATAATGGAGTCTCCACAGGTGAGGAGCCAGAAATGGGTGAGGACCACAGGAGGAGACAAATCAACACGAGTCACATAAGCCTGGGTTATTTTGCTTGGTCTCCTAACTTTTAATTTTTATTTGTGAAATACACTGAACAATTCCAGAGTAAAAACCTCTATACCACTTTTTGTTTTTTAATGACAGACTTTTCAGTCACTTCCTGCTGCTGTAGTACCTCTAGCAATCTGCCAGCCCATCCCCAAGAAGAGGTTTTCCTTCTGACAGTGGCAAAGAGGATCATAAATTGTTGAGTGTTATAGGAGATAGATGATTTGGGCAATACCCACCCATCCTAGATGGGAAAACCAAAGCCTGGAGGTAAGGATTTGAACAAGACCAAAAGATGACAAAGAGCAGAATCGAAGGCTTTTGGTAGATTCTGATTCTGTAATTGTTTTAGTGCATGGATGTTTTGACACCATTTTTAACTGTTCAGAAACTTTTTTTCTGTTGAATGGGAAATAGGGGATTCTGGGTTGCTAGATATGTAACTATAAATAGCAGGATTTTAAGTGCCATCAAAACAAAGCACTTACTCCTAGAAATGGTGTCTGCCAGATAAGGCAAAGTCGACCCAAAGAAGTGTTCTGTGGAAGTTCAAACATACTTGGAGATTAAGATAGAACAGAAATCTACTTTTTGTGATTAAAAACTCAACGTTTAAGGCTTTAATAGTCTCTGATGGGAGTATGTACATTTTGGCACACATCAGGGGAATTTCTTACCTTTGGAGGCTTGAAGGGATATTCTGGTGTAAAAGTGATATCAAGGAAGAATACACCACCCTCATACACAGATCCTGGAGGCCCTAGAATGGTTGATCTCCATTCATAGATGTTATCGCCTTTGGGACCAGCACTGTGAAATAATATATCAAAAGATAAGTAGAAGGTGGCACCATCCCAGATTCTTACAGTGTATCAAAAAGGGGAAAAAGATTACCACTCTTCTCCTGTTTCATGGAGAGAACTACACATTAAACAAAAAAGAAGTATCTTTCAGACACAATCTGATGCAGGACTACAACAAACTCATCAACCTTCCATCCGGTAAACTGAATAAGAAAAGAATGCTGAAACCATTCTAAGCCTGCTTAGCTGAGAATAAGCAAGAAACTCCTCAATTCTGAAACCTCTCCTTGACACAAGAAAAATGTAAACAGTACTTTAAAAAAAGAGAAACACTTCTCAGCACCCAGAATTATATTTAATTAGTGATAAATTACAGCAGTTTTTGCTCACAGCTACATAATTTCTGATGACATTTTAAGCATAAAAGTTTTGTTTCTGACCCAATGACTGGGGCTCTTCTTCCTTGCTCTTGTATCTCCATAATCTCACCCTAAAAGGAATCCAATAGATTACAGTACTTTTTACATTATAAGCCACGTGGGGTGGGAGGAGAATGACAAGTATCCAATTACAAGTTATTCAGTTTTCATTTCAATGTATTCTATAATCAGGTTCTCTAAATATTATAGTTGGGACATTAATCTATCCCTTGCCTGTTAAATCACTGTTATTCACACTTAGTTACACCATAATTTGGCCATAATATCCTTCCTAAGCATTGTGTTGGCTTACAGAGTGCTTTGTATTCAAGTTTTACCCTCCAACTCCAAGATTATGAAGAGCTTATTAATATATTCGCCCAAGCAAGTAAGTAGAGTATTCTGGTATTGAGAAGAGAGAAGACAAGTTTGGGAAATGGTCTAGGTTGCTTAATTTGAAAAGACCTTCCCACAGCATGGCGATAACATGGGTAATGGCATAGAGTGGTTAACTTACATATTTTCATCTCCGATTTCTCAAACCTAACCATTTAACTTCAAGGGTAATATGTGTCAGCCAAACAACAAAAAGGTCTTTACTTGGGAGAGAATTGTGTACCCCAGACCATACACAGAATAATTTCTACAGAGCAGGCAAAACTGCTCTTTTAAATAAATGTATGGTGTGAATTGGTTTCATTCACCTGAACACTTACTGAATTGCCCATGTACTAGGCACAGTGCTAAATGTCAGGGGTTTTGATAATGAAGATGACAAAATTCCTTGTCTTTAAGATGCCCTCTGCTAACTGTTTAGAGATGAGGTTCAATTCCTTCATTTAAGAGAAAGAGGAGATGAGAAGGAAAAAGAAATAATAGGGAAAAAAAAACCCAAACACCTACCCATGGCTCTGTACTTTCCTCAAACCCACCCTCGACTTTTTTTCTTTCAGTCTGAAATTTAGAGTGGGAGAAACAACAGAAACGTAGGTTAGGGGAACGAGCTTACAAAAGAAAACCATAAAGAAACAAAAGTTGGAGAAGAAAACATGATGTGGCAAAAAAGGAGGGAGAAAATATTGACAAAAGGGGCTCATGGGAAGAGTAGGGCCCAAACTGGCCAAGAGGCAGGAAGAGCTCAGACAGTGACTTCAGCACTTACCAGCTGTGTGACTTTGAGCAAGTTACTAACCCTAAACCACCTATCTCTCAGGAATGTTTTGAGAATTAAAATAACGAGTTGGGGAGGAAACCTGTGCAGAGCAACAGACTCTCACACTAGTCTCTCATTAAATGACAGTGATCGCTGTTCTTAGTAATTATCCCCACTGACTCAAATAGTGTGGTCCTTTAGTATCTCTTTGTGATGGGTATTCCCAAAAACTACTAAAAGTATGTTTTAGATTGGATATATATGGAAAGAGAGGTCATTTAACATTGTTTCTAATATGAAGTCATATGCAGAGACCATCTTTGAGTTAAAAAAAAAAAAAGACTTCCTACTTTTACATGACATCTGACCATAATTTTCACAAGCCGGGATGTAGAGAGAGCTCTTAATCAGCCCTTTAGGAACGTGCAGTAACCTCCCTAGAAGAAAGGATGCCACCCTGGTTACTGCTTCATATCCTGAGGTTAGAACTTGTCCTTGGTCATCTGAAGTTTGCCTACCTGCCTACACGTGTGCATCCAGCATATGTTCTTGGGCAGAAAGTCCATAGACACTGGCTGATACAGTTGTGACAACTTGTTTACCAGACTGGAGTTAACTGAAAAGTGAACTAAGTAGATGAAGACAACACGTACAGAGGCTGCAGATAAAAAGATGGACTATCTTTTATCTAGTTCATGATATCTAAGACTTAAAAAAGCAAACAGCTATCATCCAGTCTAAAGCCCTCTTTTTACTAATGAGGAACCAAGGCCAAGAGGAGAAGCTAGGCAGGCCACCTAGAATCCAGTATTGGCAGCATTCCAAGCTGCCTCCCAAAACACTACTGATCAGTAGCCAGCTGTTTTCCTTGTAGTCAGCTTGGTGATGCCAAGAAAGAGACCCAGAAAAAAATAACAGTACAGTCAGTCTAAACCTAGGGGTGACATGTTGGCATGGGCCCAATTCTGCTGGCCCCTTGGTATAGTAAAAAAAAAAAAAAAAGGTAACAAAGGTTTAACAATATGCCACTTATAAGCAGCTTTTATGGATTGTACAGAAAATTGGTTTCCAAATTTCATTGTTCATCAAAATCATCTATGGAACTTTAAAAATTAAAAGATTCCTGACCCCTCATCCCAGGCCTACTGAGTTTAGAATATCCAGAGGGGGACCCAAGAAACTATACATTTAAAAACTCCCCTGGTCATCTTAAAGCAGGTGGTATGCATTGGGGAACCACTCGTACAGGTGACTGGAAGTAGGACAAGCAGTTTAGAACATAAGCTTTAACATTTTACAGCTTGTCACCTGTGATATAACTAGGAAATCCAAATCAAGATTGCTACTTGTTTGTAATCAGTTTTCAGTTTGGCTGTAAACTTTTCTGAAAGTTCAGGAAAAAGTATGCAGAAAGGAGTTAAAGAATTAAGTACACAACAGAAACATAACCATGTAATAACAAGAAAGAAAAAATGTACCACACTGCTGTTAAATTAAAAAATGGAGACTAAAGGTGAGTTATAAAAATAAGTGAAATAATATCAAACAGTTGAAATTTAAAGCATGAAACAGGAATCCCGGAGAAGACTCAATAGTGTGGATCCCTAACCCGTTGAGTCCTCAACCAGGGGGCTTGGGAATTACTGTGAAGGGTCTGAGAACTCACTGGAAAGATGAAGCACTGCTGCCTGAATAAAAACTTTAGATACTCACTATAGCTGTTATTGGATGAATTCATGTAGCTTTTTGTCATATGCATTTTCTTCAACATAGACTAAAACAAAAATTATGATACAGGGGCCTGCAAAACTTATTTTCAAGTTTTTTTTACTGGAAAAGTTAGGATCTACTGGTCTAGAAGGTGGGTATGTGTATGTGTCGGGGGGGAGGTGGGGAGGTGTCAGAGCACAAGTTTACAACTCTCAGAAGGCCACTGTCAAGGAGAATAGGGAACAAGAGAATCTACGTGAGCTGTTCAAGAAGGGTCTGTTCAAGCAACCTACCCATTTTTCCCCATAAAATGACCTAACTGGTTTACCCTCAGGTCAGTGTGTGCGTCTACCAGCCTTCTGTCCCCTCCCTTTAACGAAAGATACTTTGGGTTCCACAATAAGAAATATAACTTCAACTGCAAACATCGGTTGAGTATACTTTAGAATGGTATGTAATTTAGTTAAATTATTAATCTAAGTGATCAGAAAGTATGGAAACTTCTGAATTGGGAGATGGGGAGGTTGAAATTAAGGTATTAAGGAAAGATGGGAACCAAAAAAAATACATATCCTTGGTTTGAAGAGGTTGAAACGTTACTAAATGTGAGAAGATTCTTTGCATGAGACTGAGATGGCAAAATGAGACCATGCCTTTGCCTTTCAGGTTTATGTTAGAAATTTAAGGTCATTTGTAACAAAAACACTTTTCAAAATAAAAGTCTAATACAGAACTCTATACAAGGCAAAAAGAAAAAAGAACTGTGCCCTTAATTTAGTATTTTTTCCCTTTAGTCAACTAAATATAGCTGTGGCAAACATTTTAATAGTCATTTCTACTTTTGACACATTTTCTTATTTCTATAATGGTTTCTGACTTTATACAGATAGGTTAACATTAGGAGCAGGGACTGTCATGAACCACAACACTCCTGTCAATACAGGAAGGTCTGTCTGATGACTAATAGGTGCTGTCTCCATTGAGTAAACTCAGTGACAAGGACTCTCACCTCTAACAGCCTTTGCTACAGGTCACAGTTCTTATGCCTCAGCAGTACGATACTGGTAATTATACAAAGCAAAGAACTATCAATTGGTAGTAACTTCTGCTTAACACATATGGTTTTAACCAGAATTTGAACAGTATAAAATGTAATCAGTATAAGTCATTTAGGGTATAAATTGTAAGAAATTAATAAAACCAATTTTAAAAACTGTCATTAGGGCAGTCTTACTAGAATTTGGTGTGCTCTCTGGATTGACTTAAAAATTTCCAAAATAACCAAATAAGCTAATGTTTATGCTTCTTTTGTTTTTTTTAAAATCTTTTTGTGACTCCTCCCCTATTTTCATCCTCAATACAGACTGCTTTACTAGCCTTCCGTTTCAACAAGTGGAAAAAAAAAGTTGCATTTCAATTTTCAAATAGTATCACTGATTTCTTACAAACAACATCCTGGAAGCAAGGTGAAAATTATAATCAGTTTTTTAAAAAGTTGTATTTCTATCTGATCAACTTTTAAAATTTTTATTGGGACAGATGACCCTTGCTTACAAACATAGAAAACCCTAATTCAGATGTTATTTTAGGCATAATTCTAAAAAGCTTAGTTATCTGGTCTCATACCCTAGAAAAAAGGGAGGGATGAGAGGTGGAAGATGGAAAAATAAGGAACTTGCTAATGAGCATTTGGATGGACAGGCAGCAGCAGCAGGGAGTGAGAGTGAGAAAAGGGGCAGGTTAGGCAAGTGTGCTGGCATATTTCAAAAAAGGGTAAAAACTCAGGATCAACTGAATTAGCAGCTCAGTTCTACCCACCTAAAAACCGCAAGTAATCCCTCATATTATCCCACAGTACAATGACTTATGTTTCATAAAAATAAAGAACTGGCACTTGGAGTAGGCTTTATCATTATCCCCAGAAAACCAGATGCGACAAAGACTGCTGATTGGCTAGTCCATGTCTATTCTCCTTCTCATCTTTGTAGAAGCTTCACGATTTAAAACAAAACCAAACCCTGGTTATTTATATAAAGTACATTACTCACATCACAAAATCCCCAAAACACCCACATTTCAACAGTAGCCTTAGAGCTGAGGTTCTCAATAAGGGATGATATATCCCCCTTAGAAGACATTTGGCAACATGTGAAGACATTTTTGGATGTCACAACTAGGAGGTAGTGTGCTGCTGGCACCTAGTGGGTAGAGGCCAGGGATGCTGTTAAACATGCTACAGGGCACCGGAAAGCCCCTCGCAACAGAGAATTCTCTCGGCCCAAAAGGTCAAATTTGCTCCTGGTTAAGCAGAGCTAGTAAAGAGCTTCAGTTTGAATCCCTGTTGTCAGACTCCAGTGCCCATCGTCTTATCTTTGGTTTACTGCTCTGCGCCTGGCACAGAAAAAAAAATTCAATATATGTGGTTATTATTAAAAGTTAGATTTGCATATGCCCTAAATTTATAGACTTGCTACTCAAAATGTGGTCCCTGGACAAAGCAACATCAGCTTCCCCTGGCAGTTTGTTAGAAATGCAGATTCTCACTCCACCCCAGACCTAATACATCAGAATTTCCATTTTAAGAAGATCCCCAAATGATTCCTATGCACGTTAAAGTTTGAGAAGCGAGCTATAGAGGACATTAAGTGGCACTGAATACCAACTCTACTCTCTAATCTTCTGGATTAAAATTACCATTTGTGTTACCTAGCTCTCTGCTTCACTGTCTATAATTCTTTGCAGTAAGAAACAAGTATCAACCTTGGTAATGCTTAGCTCTGTTAAGACTAAAATCAATACCATACACAGAACTTAGAAAACACTAATAGTTAAGAGATCTGCAATCAAATCTATATTCCCTACAACATACATACTACTAAAAATTCATTCTTAATTTACTGTTCTTTTTGCTAAGAAACTCAAAGAGAATATGATAAAATAGATGAATGTAGCAATATCCCAAGGGGAATCCTCATATCCCACAATGATCTCCCATTAGATAGACTGTAGGGAACGAAAGCTGCCTTCTCCATGAGATCTGCTTAGCACACCCAGAGGCATTTTATAGGAAATAAAAACAAACAACTTCTTGTCTTCAGCATCCCTTCATAAAACAGTAGCCATTTGTAACCTAGAAGTGACTGGTAGAAGGAACTTTAATTATCAGAAAACCTCACTAAGGTGACAGGCTAGTGACATGGCTTGGTGAATGCTATTAAAAAGTGGGGCAATCACTGCCATAGTCCTAACACCAAAGTTAGAGAAGCCTCCTCATACAGAGGTGGTACTGGCTAGGCATGTACCACTCAGGTTACTGTCCCTTGGAAAGAACTGTTAGGCCAAGAGCCAACGTAAAGGACTCCCCAGAAAAGCTGGTGCCCACATAAGAATTTCCATCAGTGGTATCCAGTATATCCAAGAAGTCCACTGGAACAGGGTGGGCCCAAACGGGGCACATTTTCCTACATATGGGAAGGAGATTCAGCCACTTAAGATCTATTTATATAACAAGATCCATGTTCACTAAGAGTGGCCTTCCCACAAAGCCCCCAAAAGTCCTGTTATGCCCCATTGAGGAAGTGGTGCCTACTGTCTTCCTCCAGCAGAAAGTCATAACTTTTCATGACGTACGAGACTGATCTGAGACCTATGGAAGCTGTCAAGTTCTTTTTTGAAATATGTTCCAAACCAGAAAAAGAAATGATTTGTCTGAAGATATTTACACTGCATGCTATAGTCATGTGGCTGCACAGTCTCTCTTGCATCAGATTTTAAACCTCTAGAGATTAGTAATTTCCCACACACCCTACAGGGCTGGGCATAATAGTAACAATATTCAATTAGCTGGTCAAAATATTACCCTGTTTAGAATTACACGACAATGTTTCCAAATTAGGTGAAATAACCAAACACCACAAAAGCTCAATCTTGCCCAGCCAGCCATTCACTTGTAGTTTTCTCTCATCTGTGGTGGCTTCAGAAAAAAGCAACAACCAATCCCTTCTGGAAATTTACTTTCCAATATTTAAAAAAAATCAGAAGCACATAGAGCAAGGACACAACTTTTAAAAGAAAATTACTCTCAAGATAATTTGAAAGAGACTCCAGTAGGGATGGCGAAAGAACAGCACGGACATCAGGGGATCCTTACTCTCAACTACAGATGGCTTAGAAATGGGAGTTTTTGGCAAAGTGAGCTAAGAATCCTGCTTTAACTTCAGGACTATCAGTACAGAAGGGGATGGTAGGAGCAAGCAAGTGAAATGAGGAACTAGTCCCATGTCAAGCCCTAAAAGAAACTAGGGTATGGGGCGGGGGGGATGACAGGACCAACTACACAGAATTAAAAGTTCAACATCCCTTGTATCTCAAAAGTCATTTTCCTGTACAAGGTTGCATAGGTAGGTATTCAGGACAAAGGTAGATCAGACAATAGCTGTTTTCCGCAGGAACTACACAAGCCTGACTTAGAACAATTCTAAGTTGCTCTTTCCACAAGTAAGTTAGAAAAACAGGAGTCAGAGCGGAATCAAGTTCTACGGTGGCTACTCTTCTACTCCCACTAGCTAATCCAGAGCCAGGGTATCTGCCTTAGAGTCCAGTGGTAGAGTCCTGATTTTTCAGTTACGGTGCTTATGTTGGCACATATAAAACTGCTATCTAAGTGAGCAAACAGAAACCAGTAATCAGTCTCTGGTTCTTACAGTAATCAGTTCACAGGGCCTACTAATACTGAGCACAACTAACTCTTCTATTGGTTGAGAAGCACAAAATAACTGCAGTGTGGATAAATGAGAGGCAGCTGGGGGAAAAGGAGATTATCTTGTTTAGCCTTTTTGAGGAGATACAGTGCAGCTGTACCCTCCATACATTTATAGTGCTGGTTGTCAAAAGCAGTAGTGTCACAAGGAAAAGCTATTTAAAAGGTTTCCAAAATTCTCAAAAAACAACTTACCAGGTTTTACTCAATTCTAAGAAAAGATTCTGGAACACATCTTTGACTATGAACTTACCAGAGTTAAAGGTTTCCCATTCACGCGTACTCCCCTCCTGTGCAGGCTCCACCTTGCAACTGCTGCCAGTCGCAGACTGCAGGTGGGCAGGCATGGGCATCTAGGGCGGCAGGGGCAGTCCAAAATGTGGGAAGTGTCATTAGGTGTCAATGCGCAAGAAATGGGTTCAACATCTTGCCACAGAACAGAGAAAGAGTTGTCTCAATAGCTTGCTGCAGTGATTTTTTTGGTCACTTATTATGTGATGTGAATTCTATAATTATTTTATTGTTTGATAAAGCTTTTATTTAGTAATAATAATTTTAATTTTTTTATTGCCCTTCTTTGCTCTTAAAAGTGTTCCAATTTGGATGTTATTATGGTTAACCTACTTATGAGGGGATCTCAAAACACCTTCCTGTACTACCCAATCAGCCTGGAACTCCCCTGCCAGTTTTTTGTTTCGTTTTGTTTTGTTTGCTGAGGAAGATTTGCCCTGATCTACATCTGTTGCTAACCTTCCTCTTTTCATATGTGAGCCACCACCACAGCATGACCACTGACAGACAACTGGTGTACATCCGTGCCTGGGAACTGAACTGGGGCCACTGAAGCAGAGCACACTGAACTTGGGCCACAGGGCCAGCCCCCCTGCCAGTCTTAATTCTAGCAGTCCTGCTATTCTTGGTCCTCAACCTGCATCCTCCTTCCATGGCTTTCAGTAAACACTCCAAGAAGGTGTCTCTCATCCTAGGTCCAGCTTCCTACAACTTCCCTCAGTACGGAACATGGATTTGGAGGATAAAGACACCTTCAGCTAAAGCTGGCTTTCACATCATCAGGGAAAGGCTAGATCAGTGGTTCTCCTAAGACCCTTTCATCCAGCCCACAGGTCAAAACTATTTTCATAATTCTGAAGCACTATTTGCCTTTTTTACTCTCATTCTCTCACGTTTGTACTGTAAAGTTTTCCTGAGACTACACGAGATGTGATATGGCAACAGACTGAATGCAGAAGCTGATACGAATCCTGCTGTCTTAAGTCACACATTGAAAACAATTTGCAAACATGTAAAACAGTGCCACTCTACTAAGATTTTTAGACTTGGAAAAGAGAGTTATTTTTCATTAAAAATATGTTAACATCTTTTTATTTTTAAATGTTTCAGCTTTTATTTTGAATACAGTAAAAATCCAAATTAACCATATAAATAAAAGCTCTTTGGAGTCCATAATAATTTTTAAGAGTGTAATGGGGTCCCGAAACAAAAAAGTTTGACAAATGCTACGTAGATTATTTTTAAGTGATATTAGCACAATTGGCCATTAAATGAAGTTTTCAACTCTTACTTAGAACAGATATTAAAAAACAATAGAACTAAATGCTTTAAACAGGAACTAGAAAAGTGGACAATTTTATATTTTGGAGATGGGGAAAGCCATTCTTATCTTGACAACCTATAGCAGAGGCTGTCAATGCCTCATCCACATCCCTCAGGCCTCAAGGTTCTAGCACGCTCCTGTCAACAGCCAGCTGCCCCTATCTGCATCTCTGTGTCTAAAAGCTGCTCTGTCCATGGCAACAGGCAAGAAGTGCGGGTAAATTAACTCCCTGTGGTGAGTGTACAACAATCTACAGATTCTTGACACTCCTCTAAGAGGTAGAGTCTAATTCTCTTCCCTCTGAATATGGGCTGGTCATAATGACATCTAAGTGATGCAGTGTGATTTCCCAAGCTAGGTCCTTTTTATTTTTTTAAGGTGAGATGGTTTTCCCCTGGCTCAAGTGCAGCTGTCTCTTGTCTCTCTCTAAGCACCTTGGAAACCCTAAACCCCACATAAGAAATCTGACTACCCTGCAGCCCACACACTGGAGAGACCACATGGAGAGACCATATAGGGAGTGAGGGATGCCTGAGAAGCCTCAGGTGTTCCAGCCCTCAGCCACCTGAGTCTTCTCAGTGCAGGTGCCAGACCTGTGAGGGGCTGTTCCAATGACTCCAGCCCCAGCCCCTGTAACTGCATCAGATCCCAGCCCCCGTCAGCCCCCAGACATAAAAGAGGTTATAATAAATGGTGGTGGTGGTTCTATACCACCTAATTTAGGGGGTTCTGTAAGGCAGCATAAATAACGAGCACTCTCTAAGAGCAGCCCTCAACCAATAGCTGACTGTTGGCTGGGACAATTCTGAGGCAAGTGTTTTACCCAATTCCTCAGGCAACTTTCACTGTGGGGCCCAGCTAGTAAGGCATCCTTTATTGACAGTCCTTCCTCCTTCCCTGTCTTACTTCCCTTCTCTGCCTTTGTTCCTAAAGACCTACACTAAGGAAATTACTTGTATTCGAATTCTCATCTCAAGAGTCTCCTTCTGGGGGAACCAAAGCTGAGACAACACTGAAGTTAAATACACACATACAGGAAAAGATGAACAGATGTGACTGTATGAAAATTTAAAATCCTTAAGAGAAAGACATCATGAACATTTAATAAAAGGGTAGGGCAGGGGCTGGCTCCGTGGCCGAGTGGTTAAGTTTGTGTGCTCTGCTGCGGCAGCCCAGGGTTCAGATCCTGGGCACAGACATAGCACAACTTGTCAGGCCACGTTGAAGCGGTGTCCCACATCCCACAACTAGAAGGACCTGCAACTAAGATATACAACTATGTATGCGGGGGTTTGAGGAGATAAAGCAGACCAAAAAAAAAAGGGTAGGGCAAAGGTATCTGCAAGTACATGATTAAGGGTTAATATCTTGACCATGAAAAAACTTTAAATATACTAAAAACAATGGATAAAGTATGCAGGCATTTTCTCAAAAGAAACCCATATGGCCAATAAACAAATTCTCAGTCTTACTCAGAGAAATGCAAATTAAACACTGAGGCACATTTTACCTACCAGACTGGCAAAAATTTAAAAGACTGAAAATCTTATGTGTCAATTGTATGAGGAAAGAGGCACTCTCTTCCACTGCTAGTGGGAACGTAAATTAGCAGTCCTTCTAGAATGCAATTAGGTATAAGATACTCAAATATAAATCCAGTATACCCTGTGACACACAAATTCTGCTTCTCAGAACTTAGCCTAAGGAAATAATTGGACACATGCACATGGCTATAGTATAAGGATATTTATAAGGACCTTATGATGAAAAAAATTTTGGAATGAGCTAAATTATCAGTAGGAGATAGGTTAAATAAATTGTGGTACAACCATACAACAGCTCTTAGATGACGTATGCGTACTGAACAGGGTTTTATTAATGTACCGTTAACTGAAAAAAGCTGTTTCCATAACAGTATGCAAAACCACCTCATTTTTATAAGACATACCATATAAGCAAACTGTTCACAGTGGTTATACATGCAGGATGGGATGCAGGGGATTTATTTTCTCCTTTTAACAGATCTACATTACTGGGATTTTAAAAAATAATAATGTTTAACTTTTGTAATAATGTATTTTCATTCTGGAGATTAAAACAAAGGGTAGAACCAATGGAATCTAATCTACCTAGTGATAGAGAAAGTAAACTAATAGAGAAAGTAACAGAAACTGTGGTTACCTTGGGGTAAGCAGGGCTTCTGACTAGAAAGCCAGCGATTTAAGGACTCAGGGGGATGGGGAGTAATCAGTCTGGGCTATTTAAGCCAAGTTTTCATAGACTGTGATTTAGAACAGAGTAGCGAAGGATCGGAGGGGAGACTACAAGTTCATTCTTGCCTGTCAGAACCCAAGTACATTTTCAATAGTGACCCACTGATTTACTGCATCTTTGGGTGAAAATCTACCACCACCACTCATAGGAAATGAGTATGACTGCTCCCATTCCCAACTTATGGCCCTGTGAAAGCCTTGAGTGACTAGGGGGGTTAAGGTGTTTTGTGGTCACATTAAAGGACAGATTTGGCCCTAGGATAAAAGCTTCCGCTGACATTTAATTAGGAAATTTGGAAATACCTAGACTGAATGGACACTATTGCCCTGTCTTGCCCCCTCCTCCTTCCTCTCTTCAAGTGCTCTTTCCTAACCTCTTCTTTTTTAAAAAAGAATTATTTTATTGAGGGCATATTGGTTTATAACACTGTAATTTCAGGTGTACATTATTATATATCAGGTTCTGTATAGACTGCATCATGCTCACTACCGAGTCTAGTTTTTCTCTCTCACCATATAAATGTGCTCCTTTACCCCTTTTGCCCACCCCCACCCACCCCCCCTTTTCCTCTGGTAACCACTAATCTATTCTCTTTATCCATGTGTTTATCTTCCACATAGGAGTGAAAATCATACAGTGTTGTCTTTCTCTGTCTGGCTTATTTCGCTTAACATAATATCCTCATGGTCCATCCATGTTGTTGCAAATGGGATGGTTTTGTCTTTTTTATGGCTGAGTAATATTCCATTGTATATATACCACATCATCTTTACCCAATCATCAGTCAGTGAGCACTTGGGTTGCTTCCATGCCTTGGCTATTATGAATAATGCTGCAATGGACAAAGGGGTGCATAGATCTCTTTGAATTGTTGATTTAAAGTTCTTTGGGTAAATACCCAGAGTGGGAAAACTAGATCGTATGGTATTTCTATTTTTAATTTTTTGAGAAATCTCCATACTGTTTTCCATGATGGCTGCTCCAGTTTGCATTCCCACTAGCAGTGTATGAGGGTTCCCTTTTCTTCTCCACATCCTCTCCAACATTTGCTATTCTCTGTCTTGGTAATTATAGCCATTCTAACAGGTGTAAGGTGATATCTCACTGTAGTTTTGATTTGCGTTTCCCTAATAATTAGTGATGGTGAACATCTTTTCTTGTGCCTGTTGGCCATCTGTATATCTTCTTTGGAAAAATGTCTGCCCTCTTCCCATTTTTTGATTGGGTTGTTTTTTTCTTGTTGAGTTGTATGAGTTCTTATATATTTTGTAAATTAACCCTTTGTCGGATACGTGATTTGCAAATATTTTCTCCCAGTTGGTGGGCTGTCTCTTCGTTTTGTTCATGGTTTCCTTTGCCTTGCAGAAGCTTTTTAGTCTGATGAAGTCCCATTTGTTTCTTTTTTCTTTTGTTTCCCTTGCCTGAGTAGATATGGTATTTGAAAAGATGCTGCTAATAAAGACCAGTGTCAAAGAGTGTACTGCCTATATTCTAAGAGTTTTATGGTTTCAGTCTTACATTCAAGTCTTTAATCTGTTTTGAGTTGATTTTTGTGTGTGGTGTAAGATAATGGTCTACTTTCATTCTTTTGCATGTGTCCAGTTTTCCCACCATTTCTTGAAGAGACATTCCTTTCTCCATTGTATATTCTTGGCTCCTTTGTCAAAGATTAGCTGTCCATAAATGTGTGGTTTTATTTGTGGGCTTTCAATTCTGTTTCATTGATCTCTGTGTCTGTTTTTGTGCGAGTACCATACTGTGGTGATCACTATAGCTTTGTAGTATATTTTGAAGTCAGGGATTGTGATACCTCCAGCTTTGTTCTTTTTTCCTCAGGACTGCTTTGGGTATTCAGTGTCTTTTGTTGTTCCACATAAATTTTAGAATTCTTTGTTCTATTTTCGTGAAGAATGTCATTGGGATTCTGAATGGGATTGCGTTGAATCTGTAGATGGCTTTAGGTAATATGGACATTTTAACTGTTTATTCTTCCAATCCATGTGCATGGAATATCTTTCCATTTCTTTATGTCTTCTTCAATTTCTATCAATAATAATGTCTTATAGTTTTCAGTATATAGGTCTTTCACCTCCTTGATTAAGTTTATTCCAAGATATTTTATTCTTTTTGTTGCAACTGTAAATGGGATTGTATTCTTAAGTTCTCTTTCTGCTACTTCATTATTAGTACATAGAAATGCAACTGATTTTTTCTAAGTTGATTTTTGTACCCTGCAACTTTGCTGGATTGTTTCGAATTGTGGATTCTAGTTGTGGATTATTTCTAATCATTTTCTAGTGGATTCTTTAGGATATTCTATATATAGAATCATGTTGTCCACAAACAGCAAGAGTTTTACTTCTTCCTTTCCAATTTGGATACCTTTTATTTCCTTTTCTTGCCTAATTGCTCTGGCCAAAACCTCCCAGTACTATGTTGAATACACATGGAGAGAGTGGGCACCCTTGTCTTGTTCCTGTTCTCAGAAGGATGGCTTTCAGTTTTTCACCATTAAGTAGAATGTTGGCTGTGGGTCTGTCATATATCACCTTTATCATGTTGAGGTACTTTCGTTCTATACCCATTTTATTGAGAGTATTTATCATAAATGAACGCTGGATCTTGTCAAATGCTTTCTCTGCATCTATTGCAATGTTCGTGTGATTTTTACTCCTCATTTTGTTAATGTGGTCTATCACATTGATTGATTTGGGGATGTCAAACCATCCCTGCATCTCTGGTATAAATCCCACTTGATCATGGTGTATGCTCCTTTCCATGTATTGCTGTATTTGATCTGCCAATATTTTGTTGAGGAGTTTTGTGTTGATGTTCCTCAGCAATACTGGCCTGTAAATTTTCTTTGTTGACCTTGTCTAATTTTGGTATCAGGGTAATGTTGGCCTCACAGAATGAGTTAGGAAACCTTCCATCTTCAATTTTTTGGAATAGTTTGAGAAGGGTAAGTATTAAATCTTCTTTGAATGTTTGGTAGAATTCTCCAGAGAAGCCATCTGGCCCTGGACTTTTGTTTTTTTGATTACTGTTTTCAATCTCTTTACTTGAGAGCGGTCTACTCAAATTCTCTATTTCTTCTTGATTCAGTTTTGGGAGGGTGTATGAGTCTAAGAATTTATCCATTTCTTCTAGGTTATCCAATTTGTTGGCATATAGCTTTTCATAATATTCTCTTATAATCCTTTGTATTTCTGTGGTATCCACTGTAATTTCTTGTCTATTCTTTCTTTTTTCCTTAAAGATTGGCACCTGAGCTAACAACTGTTGCCAATCTTCTTCCTTTTTTCCTGCTTTTTCTTCCCAAAGCCCCCCAGTACACAGTTGCATATTTTAGTTGTGGGTCCTTTTAGTTGTGGCATGTGGGATGCTACCTCTCAGCATGGCCTGATAAGTGGTGCCATGTCTGTGCCCAGGATCCAAACCAGTGAAACCCTGGGCCGCTGAAGCGGAGTATGTGAACTTAACCACTTGGCCACGGGGCCAGCCCCTCTCCTCTTTTAATTTTATTTGAGCTTTCTCTTTTTTTTCTTAGTGAGAGGCTAAAGGTTTGTCAATTTTGTTTATCTTCTCTAAGAACCAGCTCTTAGTTTCATTGATCCTATTTTTTTTTTTTTTTAGTCTCTATTTCATTTATTTCTGCTCTAATTTTTATTATTTCCCTCCTTCTGCTGACTTTGGGCTTTGTTTGTTCTTCTTTTTCTAGTTCTGTTAAATGTAATTTAAGATTACTTATTTGAGAGTTTTCTTATTTGTTGAAGTAGGCCTGTATTGCTATAAATTTCTGTCTTAGCACCACTTTTCCTGCACCCCATAAGAGTTGGTATGTTGTATTTTCATTTTCATTTGTCTCCAGGTATTTTCTGATTTCTCCTTTGATTTCTTCATTGATCCAATGGTCATTCAGCAGCATGTTGTTTAGTCTCCACGTATTTGTGACTTTCCAAATTTGTGCCTTTTTCTTTAGTTGATTTCTAGTTTCATAGCATTGTGGTCAGAAAGGATGCTTGATATGATTTCAGCCTTCTTACATTTATTGAGGCTTGCCTTGTTTCCCAACATATGCTCTATCTTTGAGAATGTTCCATGTGCACTCTGCTGTTTTGGGATGCAATGCTCTGTATATATCTATGTGGTCCATCTGGTCTAGTATTTCATTTAAAGCCAGTGTTGCCTTGTTCACTTTCTGTCCATTGATGGAAGTGAGGTGTTGAGGTCCCTATTATTATCACATTGCTGTCAGTTTCTCCCTTTAGGTCTGTTAACAGTTGCTTTATATACTTTGGTGCTCCTGTGTTAGGTGCATATATATTCATACGTGTTATGTCCTCTTGGTGAAATGTCCCTTTTATCATTATATACTGCCCCTATTTGTCTCTCACTGTCTTTTTTATCTTGAAGTCTGCTCTGATATAAGTATGGCAACACCTGCTTTCTTTTGCTTGCTATTTGCTTGGATATTGTCATCTATCCCTTCACTCTGAGCCTATATTTGTCTTTAGGGCTGAGATCTGTTTCCTGGAGGCAGCATATTGTTGAGTGTTGTTTTTTAATCCATCCAGCCACTCTGTCTCTTTTGATTGGAGAATTCAGTCCATTTACATTTAGAGTGACTATTGATATATGAGGGCTTAATACTGCCATTTTCTATTTCTGACTGTCATTTCAGTTTGGTGGTTTTCTCAGTTTTCTCTTTATTAATGATTTGTGGCTCTGCTCTGATTCCCCCTCCCCACCCCCCCGCCCAGGAAGATTAGCCCTGCTGCTGCCAATCCTCCTCTTTTTGCTGAGGAAGACTGGCCCTGAGCTAACATCAGTGCCCATCTTCCTCTACTTTATATGTGGGACTCCTGCCACAGCATGGCTTGTCACGTGGTGCCATGTCTGCACCTGGGATCCGAACCAGGGAACCCCGGGCCACCGAAGTAGAACATGTGCACTTAACCGCTGTACCACTGGGCAGGCCCCTCTGCTCTGATTTTTTGTTTAGTTGTTACCATGGGGTTTGTACAAAAGATCTCCAGGAGATACTCCATAGAGGAGATGTGGAGTCTCTGAGAGACAGACTGAATACATGGAGAGACTGCAAACCCTCCAACAGTATAAATCAAGGAGGCTCAAGTTCACTCCAACAAGAAGATGCAAATACTTTTCAAAACAAGGCAGGGGGATCTGACAGCCTACTCAGCAGACATATGTACCAAATACCAACTGTTAAGATGATCTGTTCAATTTATCTAAGTAGTCAAAACATGAAAGACCTGATGTAGGTGAATTTAATTGTATGTAAATTACACCTCAACAAAGCAGATAAAAATTTATCCAAGTATAAGCAAAATAAAGTTTGAATTCAATTCTCCAGAATTTATTAGGTATCAGTTTGTTCTGACCCAATATATGTACATTTAAAATATTCCAAGAACCAACATAAATCAAAAACAGAAAAATACCCTAAACGTTTGCAGGGAAACATAGTTTCAGAGTTTTTTCATAAACTTTGACTTTTCTGATCTTTACCCAAATCCTTCATATCAGGAAACCTAAATTATCCCCATTTTGAAGATGGGGAAACAGATTCAGGAGGTTAAATGATATGTTTGTACAAAGTCCTAAAGCTAAGAAGTCACAGTTCTGGCCAATGCAATCCAGGCTTTCCTACAGTGATATTCTTTCCACTACATCCATGGAGCTTCCAATAAAATTATCTGCCTTTGGACTCACCACCAACTTTATTTAATCACATTTACTAGTCTGCCTTTCCTACCTTATTATTTCATTTCTCTTTCACATTTGGACGGAAGCTGGAATTAAACCGGAACAAGAAGATCTTGTGATTTGCTAAGAGGTATTATTAAAATTTCTTAGAACAAAATTTGATCCACTTTATTTATAGAAATGAATTAACAGAAAATAAACACATACCACACAGAGTACTTAGTGTGGAGAAGGGATTTCAAGAATAACGTGACAACTCCAAAAATGATGAGAATCCCCAGCTTAATGAAAACCAAAGATGGTTTTGGGAAGCTAGTATCAGTTCAACTGAATACATGTCCAAATGTTATGCTCCTAAATTGCAAAGAGAACAAGAAAAACAACAAAAAAAGAATTTTTTCTAGGGGGTAAAAGGCTAAAAAGCAAGTATAGAACATGGTACCTATTTCCCCAGCTCAGAAGTTAGTTTGGTCCCAGACATAGTCCAGGAATTCAGATCCACTCCACTCCATTCCATTCTAGTTCACAGTGGCACTGGGAGGTCCAGCAATCACTGGAATGACCTGCACTGAAATGGAGGTCAACCCCTGCCTGAGGATAGAATATCACCCACTGCTCAATGCTCTGTGAAGCTGAGGCCTCTGCAACCTCTTTGTTCCCTCCCTCTCCATTGCAGCATCTCCAATTCAGAACCACCAGGAAATCACAGGGTCAGGAGGTGAGGAGAGCTATTTACTGCACTTGGAGAGTCATTGGTTTCTTTCTTAGCCCCAGCTGGCTAGGAGAGAAAGGAGAAGGCTGTTTATATTTGCAAAAGGCTGAGAGACTGAATGACTGAGGCTATGCCCTGTATGTCAAATACAGGGCTGGGTTTGGAGGGGAGGGACTGGCTTCTTTCTCACTGCTACATCTCATCACCAAATCTCTGTCCTGCTGTCTACACAAACCCTTCTTGCTAAGCAGTAGAGACAACAGCTTTAAGAAAGCTAGGTGTTGCAGCAGCTGCTAAAGAGGCCCAAGTTGGAGCACTGACATGTGACACTTCACAGCCGCCCAAGTGTAACAAGTCTACTACTGGGACTAGTAAGCAGACACACAGGACCTTCACAAGTGGCATTGGCCAGCTACCATTCTGGCTTGCAAATTAATACATGCAGTGCATATGCTACCTCATGTTATTATCAGGTGCTTCCTAAAATGATTCTAATAGTCATTTAATATTTAATACCAAAGGGAGTGTAAAGCATTATCCCCAAACAATAAAGGGTCCTGACTACCAAAAATGTCAGCTAGAGAGGCCGGCCCGGTGGCGCAGTGGTTAAGTTCGCACGTTCCACTTCAGCGGCCCTGGGTCGACAGGTTAGGATCCTGGGTGTGGACGTGGCACTGCTTGGCAAGCCATGCTGTGGTTGGTGTCCCACATATAAAGCAGAGGAAGATGGGCACAGATGTTAGCTCAGGGCCTGTCTTCCTCAGCAAAAAGAACAGGACTGGCAGCAGATATTAGCTCAGGGCTAATCTTCCTCAAAAAAATAAAAAAGGTCAGCTAGTAATTTCCAATTTTAAATGAAACACACTCTCAGAGAACTAATTGCTAAGGTATATCCCTATTCAGGATAAGTTTTATGGAAAATGCAAAAGGCAAAAGTTCTGATGAAGAGCAAAGGTGGCAGTTGCTCCAAGCCTAAGGTGAGGAGTTTGGCTTAGAGGTACAGAATGTGGCTTAGAGCCCACATACATGACTGGAAAATACGGTTAAAGAATAGAAGGATGGGAAAAATGAAGTTGCAAAATTTTAATCTCTTATTTTTTTCTTCTTAAAAGATGGAGTGCAGGTAAACCACATAATCCCTCTAAAAAACTCAGAAATGTGTGGAATAGGAATTAGGTACCTGTGAAAGTTGAAAATAAGGTAGGGAAGGTTCTAAAATGAGGATTGGTTAAAAGTGTTTGTATAAGCAGCCGTCAAATTCTAAGCCCCTCTGTGACAGGCAGAATTCTAAGACAGGCAGCACGATCTCCTCCCCCTAATATGACACCCTGTGTGAGCTCCACGTGCATGTGGGCAAAAGCTGCGACTGGCTTCTCACCAAGAGGATAAGGCAAAGCTGATGGGATACCACCCCCTGGATCAAGTTATGTTTTCTATAAAATGTTATATAAGACTCGCTCTTGGCTGACTAGAGGAAGAGACTCTCCTGCTGGCTCTGAAGGAGCAAGCTACCATCGTGTAAGCTGCCTGTGGATAGGGCTAAAGAACTGCAGGTGGCCTCTAGGAGCTGCTGACTTCAATCTGATAGCTGCAATGAAGTGAACTGTGTCACAACTACGTGAGCTTGGAAGAGAATCCTGAGCGACAGATGAACACAGAGGCCAGCTGATTCCCTGACTGCACCATTGACAGACTCTGAACAGAGGACCCAGCTAAGCTGTGCCCCAACTCCTGACCCACGTTATCTGTAGATACTAAATGTGTGTATTGTTTTGAGCTGCTGAAGTTGTGGTAATTTGTTACACAGCAATAGAAATCACGCCAGACTGAGGTTTATTTTCTGGAGAGGTTAAAACTGAGGGTCTCTGAACCAGAAGACATTAATATGGATGAGGGCAGAGGTGCTGTACTGAAAATGAGCTTATGCATACCAGACAATAAGATCCCCAGTTTTCTTCCTCAGCTCCCAGAACACAGCCTGGCCTTCACCCTCCAGGCAGTCTCCTTTGGGGGAACATGAACAGCCCGCCCAGAGGAAAGACCTCAACATACTGACATTAAAGGCTCCCTAAGTAAGTAACAGATAACCAAGAAACAGTTCCTCTCTAACATGGCAAACAAAGATCAAAAGAAACTAGACGATGGCTACTTAGACAAAATAGAAATTACAAAGAAAATTTCAAAATAAACATCAAGTTTAGCTAGATAGCAGATACGATCGACAGACACAAGAATGTGGCTAAAACAAAACAACATTCAGAAAAAAAGGAGGTGGGATGGTGGGGATAATGGTTGAAGGTGGTCAAAAAGTACAAACTTCCAGTTATCAGATAAATAATTCTGGGATGTAATGTAAAGCATGCTGACCATAGTTAATAATACTGTATTGTATATTTCATAGTTGCCAAGAGTACAGATCTTAAAAGTTCTCATCACAAGAAAAAAAAACTACGTGAGGTGATGGACGTTAACTAAACTTATTGTGGTGATCATTACGCAACATATACATATATCAAATCATTATGTTGTATACCCTAAACAAATACAATGTCATATGTCAACTGTATCTCAAAATGGGAGGGAAAAAGAAAAAAAAGGAGGTTTTATAAATTAAAAATGAAAGCAAACCAAAAAAATTTCAAAAATTCAATGAAGAGTAAAAAAATCTCCCAAGAAAGTAGAAAGAAAGATAAAAAATAGGAGAGAAAATATACAAAAACTAAAGGATCATAAGAGGTCCCAAGATCTGAATAGTAGCAGTGATTCAGAAGGGGTAAACAGAGAGGTCAAAAAGCAATTTAAGAAAACTTCCCAGGATAGAAATTTCCAGATTGAAAGGGCACAGTACATTGGAGGAAAATACCAAGCTTCCAGGGAGGAAGAAAGGGCTAATGTACACGGAATCAATCAGCTTGGCTTTGGACTTCGACAGCAACACTGGGAGTGAGTTGGCACTGAAGCAATGTCTTCAAAATGATGCCCAACACAAACTCCATACCCAAACCATCAATTAAGAGTGAGGGGAGAATAGATATCTTTTCAGACATTTGAAGTTTCTAAAAATTTATCTTCCAAGAATTCTTTTTCAGGAAGTTACTGGAGGGTGCATTCTACAAAACAGGGGCATAAATCAAGAAAAAAAAAGAGAAAGGAAACCAGACTCAATGGCAAGTAGAGAGAATCCCCAAAAAGACAGTGTAAAGAGAGCCTCGTATGACAGCTGTGTATAGACTTAGTGGTACTCTATCCAGCCTGTCACAGGTCAGAAGGTTCCAGGAGAGATTTCTTCAAAAAATATGAAATTCATTTAATACCCAATGCATTTGGATGTCTTTTGACATTGTGAAAGCATCTGAGGCTACATTAGTGATAAGTACAGAAAACTATGAGGTGGAAAGGGAGGGACGCAGCAAGGAGAGAGGAAGAAGAGAAAAGGAGAGAGAAAAATTAACTCCGGAGGCAGAAAAAAAAGCTATGCAGGAAAAGAAAAGAAATTAGAGTTTGCTACTGTGGTACACAGTACCATGATACTATGTACAGCTGTGAGTAATGTTCACATAATACAAACAGTGATATAACAGTAATATAAACAAAAATAGTATGGGGGAGGGGACCTGGGGAGGAAATAACTAAATCTTAATCATTCATTGTTGTGAATCAAGTAACTTTGCCAAAAACTGAAACAGCAAGTAACACGGATGTGCTACCTGGAAACAGGGAGGTCAATAGCAAAATAATCAGCTCAAAGAGATGCAAGTAGTTGCCCCTAGAGAGCAAAATGTGGGGAAGGCTGCTGGGAACAAGTTGTTTCTTTGTAACAAATCTTAAAGAAATATTGATTCTTTAAATTATGTCAGTGTATAATTTTAATAAAAATAAAAAAGATGGTTGGGGCCAGCCCAGTGGTGCAGCGGTTAAGTGTGCACATTGGCGGCCCGGGGTTCACCAGTTCAGATCCTGGGTGCGGACATGGCACTGCTTGGTAAGCCACGCTGTGGTAGGTGTCCCACATATAAAGTAGAGGATGATGGGCACGGATGTGAGCTCAGGGCCAGTCTTCCTCAGCAAAAAGAGGAGGATTGGCAGCAGACGTTAGCTCAGGGCTAATCGTCCTCAAAAAATAAAAAAAAAAAAAAAAAGATGGAAAGGAAAAACAGAGATAACATCTTAAAACCATGTGATGCAACTCCTTTTACCAATTCAAGTTCCTCAAGTACAACAGTGTGTTAGCAATCTTTCCAAAGGGTCATCCACTTGGTTTCCAGAAATTAAGCATAAAATACTGGCCTAAAATTATGGATTCACTACACATAGTCTACTGCACATTGTACTACATATAATACAATGCAAAGTAAAATGTTAACCAAAAAAACAGGAACAGACGTGGTACAGAAATTTATTCTAAGGAGAACTGGGAATCTTTCATAGTGTAATAGTATCTAAATTATGCTCTGAGAGCCAAATAGGCTTTTTTCGGGGGAGGGGGTGACCAAAATTGCAAAGAACTTTGGTACACAGATTGGTCTCTTGCAGGAATGTAGTTGAAAATGGACTGGAAAGACAAAATGAGAACACATCACAGAAGACCTTAAATGCCTACCAAGCAATTCAGATTTTAATAGCTTTGCACTGCCTACAGGAGTGAAGTGAAAAAAATCACTGTTTTAAGAAGTGGAAAACCCAAACACTGAAAGCATCAACCTATTCAGAAATAGGAAGCTACACATTCAACCTTCAATGAATGAAACAGAGAGCCCAATTAAGAGGCTCCGGATCTAACCAACTGGATTAGAGCAGAGACAGAGTGAGGACACAGTTGTCTCCAGGGAAGTCATAAGTACTTCATGGTAACGATCCTAAGGAGTTATCAATAAACCACAGATCCTCTGAATACACGGACACATACACAAATAAGACATCTACTCAGTCGTCAATGAGCAGAAAAGAACCCCAACAGTCTCCTCCTGGCCTGCCCGGTTTCCCAGCAGTACTGTTAACCAGGCTTCCCAAGCACTACCCTGGAGCACTTAGTTATGTTATTATTTGCTAAATAAACAAAGTGTGAGTTTATGTATATAATCTTGTATGTTTAATATATTAACATGTCAAAAAACTATCAAACCATGTATCCTGATTTTAGTTCAGAAAATATTTATCATTAACTGTATGCTTAATTGATTTGTTTGCTGTTATATGCAATAGTTTAAAAATACAGTGTACATGCTATTCTAGGTAGTGTCTAGATTGATGTCAAGAAGTTAAAAAATATCAGGTTTAATATTCTTTTAAAAACTATTTAAATGGCATAATGGCTTTACAGCAAACAGAGGTGTAAGTATATTGGAAGGAAACACATTTAAGCAAAGTGAATACTTTTAATCAGTTTATCTGGCAGCTTGGTTGGGTTGTGCTTCTTTTAGGAACCAGGACTCACAAGTTTAAAGACTCAAGAACGGGCACACTGAAGACCACATGAGCGTGGGGTAAAAAGAATACTAACACACTCCTGGGATAACCACTAAAATCCAGTGCACTCTCACCACTAATTACACCTCTCCCAGAATGTTAACCAAAGGCACTGTCAATATTTAGCCATTTTAGTGTTTTGTTAATGTGTGCTTACATTACAATGAGTACCACACAAAGCCATGAGGAGGCAGACCAACTAAGATACTGCTAAAAAGATAAAATCAGAGCAGTCAAGATTTGTTTACCAAAACAACACAGTTAGTGGGGGCAGTCACTAGCGCTGGCGGAGCTGCAGCTGCAGCACGGGTCCCAGGCCCACCCCACGGCGACCGGAGCGGGCACAACGCGCACAGCACCTGGCCAAGGGGAGTGCACTGACGCACGGAGCACACGGCTGCGCAAGCAGGACAGAGCCTGAGTGCCAGCCTGGCAGAGCCGAACGCCCTTCTCCCTCAGCGACAGTGATGTCAGTCAGAGCCATCCTCGCTTCAAGAGACCCTTACACTCTGCTTTGTGCAAACAACACCCAGGACGTGGTTTTGGACAAGAATGGCCTCCTCAAAAGGAAGTCAAGGAAAATTTCAGTGGCTCTGGCAGTTGGGGCTGCTAGGCATGGAACAATGAGAGTATCAAAAAATCCTAATGTGTTTTATGATAATACAATAAACCAATTTAAAAATACCTATTTAGACCTTAATATTTGTTCAATATTATGCTAGGTACAAAATTCTTACAAGATTCACAAAAATGGTAAAAGCTAGTGCCTACCCTCATAAAACTTTCACCTAAGAGAGGGGCCAACAACAAATGATTAAAATACAAGGTAAATTGTTAGAAGATGGGGAAAGGGAAAGTGGAGTGGATGTGAGCTCAAGTGAGGGTGGCTTAGAAATGGGCCCAATATAGAAATTTCCTATGGGCAATCCTCTCTCCCTTTCCCTCTCACACACAGACATGCTAACACAGCAGCTTTCAACCCCAAGAAGAGTTCCCTTTCTCTCACTTGTGAAGTGGGGAAAAGGAAGACAAGTATTTAGAAGTTTCCCAAAATGAACACCTCAGTGATGTACGTCAGTGGTCCTTACATAAAGTCTAAGGCAAAGTTTTCACCAAATGGTAAAGAAGAAGGGAAAAAGGATAAAGTATTATGTTTTTCATATTTTAATTTACTCAATATAAAGGTCTGTTCTTCATTCTGATATCAAGTTCTTCCTATTTTGTAATTAAAAAATTATCCTCCCTTCTGTTAAATGCTGATGACAGTTGATGGTGATTTTGTTTTCAATGTCCTTGCAAGTCACGATTAGCAGCCCCGTTTCAGCCCTCTGTGTGTTGAAATTCCAAAGTGACCACTGTAGTGACAAGCGCTTCTCTAGCCCTGCTGCTGTCTGCCGTAGCAGTTTCCACAGAGCAAAGGACTGGTCCTGAGCCTGGGGCTCAACTGGCCCAGCATCTCTCAACTGTCCTCAGGCTCCCAGCCTCCCTCTCCGGGCCCAGTGACACCTGTGTCACTCAGACACATTCCCGAGAGGAGCACACACTGGAAGCCATTTCCATGTCCACAGAAGGTTCAACTTGAGTTAAACCTGTAACAAAAATCTAAAGCTACATTTTGGTTTTCCAATAATCAAGTTAATCTTTTCATTTTAAAGGTAAAAATTAATACAATAAAATTCCACATAATTAATGAAGGTATTATACTGAAATCAAAAAATACAAAAATAACTTACATCATATCAATTACTAAGATATGTACTAATTTAATAAAATTTAAAATTAAAACATAAACTAGTAAGAATGGTGGAAGTGCTTCCTATAGAAGGTTGCATGTTTGTAGGCCCTAGTTAACCAAAAAAGGAAAAAGAGATGTTTTAGGGATCTAACTTGTTAAGCCCTAAGATTGCTTTATTTTACCACTACACAATGAACTCTATATTTTTGCATTAGAGATACAGACCTGAAATAACTGGTCGGTGAATCTGTAAGTTGAAAGATATTCCTTATTTTAATTTCAAAGCAATAATCTCACAAAATAATTACTCTAAAGTAATAAAAATTACACTTGAAAATCCTAACCTGCTCAGGGAACTATCTGCCTTCATAAATGTGAAGCCTCTATTATGCATTTAATTCTCCCATAAAATACCACCGAGAAGTTGGTCAAATGAATAATTAATCCATATATTCATTAAAAGCAGACATTTAAAGATATAACTCTCAGTTAATTCTCATTTAACCTTAGGACTTAAATTCAATCTTTCACAAAAGCAGTATCACGATCCTAGGTATTTCACAGCATTTCCTAGCTTTTGTAAAAACCACAAGGAGCTGCTTCCTCCCACAGCACATACACACAAGTTACCATTCCTTTACTATCTATTAATAAAATAGATCCTAACTTATTTGAAATTCCTACATATTAGACCTTTATTTGAGAAGATTAGTATCTTATTAGTGAGGACTTTTTCAGTTACAAGCACAGATACCTAGCTTAAATGAGCCTGAGCCAAAAGAATAATTTATTGGCCCTCATCATTGAAAAGGCCAAGGGAGGGCTTCAGGCAAGGATGGACCCAAATGGATACACAGTGTCACTATAAGCTCCTCACCTCAACACTCAGAGTTGACTTCATTTTGAGACAGGCTCTCCACACACGATGGCTTGGAAAAGACAGATGGATATTAGAAGCTTAAAACTCACATCCAACTAACCGCTGCTTCAGGAAAAGGGATAACCTTTTAAAACAGTCCTCCCCAGTACTTTTGCCACAGCTTCAGCCAGTTCATACCAGGCCAAATACCCTGCTCTGAAACAATCGCTGCTGCTCGGAGGATGCAGAACTCCAGTGGCTGGGCTTGAATCATGTACCACTCCTGGGGGGTAAGGGCAGACTCCTGATGGAATGGAAAGGATGATTATAAAACGAGTGTTGGTACCCTGAGGGGATGTTAGGTGAACAAATAACATATGAGCATCATAGATGGTCACAGGGTAGTGTTCCTCAAAAACCACCACCTGGGGGGCCAGCCCAGTGGCCGAGTGGTTAAGTTCACGTGCTCCACTGCAGTGGCCCAGGGTTTCGCCAGTTCGAATCCTGGGCACGGACATGGCACCGCTCACCAGGCCATGCTGAGGCGGAGTCCCACATGCCACAACTAGAAGGACCCACAACTAAGAATACACAACTATGTACCAGGGGGCTTTGGGGAGAAAAAGGAAAAATAAAATCTTAAAAAAACAAAACAAACCACCACCTGGGTTTTTGAGGAGCACTGGCAGACCATCAAATGCAAAAATTGTACAAAGCAGGGCAACAGGTTTACATGTAGTTATTCTCATCAGTTTACTCATTACCAAGGAACAAGTAATTAGCGGCAAGTGCCTCCCTTCCCCTGCCAAGTCTGCTATATGCATTTAATCTTAAAAATGAATCACGAACAGAAATGAGTAACAGACCTAAATTTAACAGTTAAAACTATAAAACTTCTAGAAGAAAGCATAGGAGAAAATCTTTATAATCCTGGGGTAGGCAAAGAATTCCTAGGACATGAAAAGCATGAACCATACAAGAAAAAACTGACAAATTGGACTTCAGGAAAATAAAAAAGTTTAGCTCTTAAAAAGACTACTGAAGGGGCTGGCCCCATGGCCAAGTGGTTAAGTTAGCGCACCCCACTTCGGCAGCCCAGGGTTTCACTGGTTCGGATCCTGGGCGTGGACATGGCACCACTCATCAGGCCACACTGAGGTGGCACCCCACATGCCACAATGAAAAGGACCTACAACTAGAATATACAACTATGTACTGGGGGACTTTGGGGAGAAAAAGAAGAAGAAGAAGGGAAAAAAAATGATTGGCAACAGATGTTAGCTCGGGGGCCAATCTTTAAAAGAAAAAAAAAAAAGACTTGAAAAACCCACAGCTAACGTCATATTCAATGCTAAGAGACTGGATGCTTTCCCCCTAAGATCAGGAACAAGACAAACATGTCCACTGTCACTACTTCTACTCAATGTTGTACTGCAAGTTCTAGCCAGGGCAGTTAGGAAAGGAAAAAGAAAAGGCATCCAGATTGGAAAAGAAGTAGTAAAACCATCTCTATTTGCAGATGACATGATCTCATATAGAGAAAATCCCTAAGGAATCCACTAAAAAACTACTGGAACTAATAAATGAGCTGAGCAAGGCTGCAATGTATAAAATCAATATACAAAAATCAACTGTATTTCTATATTCACTACCAATGAAATCAGAAAATAAAATTTTTTTTAAAGATTTTATTTTTTCCTTTTTCTCCCCAAAGCCCCCCAGTACATAGTTGTATATTCTTCGTTGTGGGTCCTTCTAGTTGTGGCATGTGGGACGCTGCCTCAGCGTGGTTTGATGAGCAGTGCCATGTCCGTGCCCAGGATTTGAACCAACGAAACACTGGGCCGCCTGCAGTGGAGCGCATGGACTTGACTTAACCACTCGGCCACAGGGCCAGTCCCGGAAAATAAAATTTTTTAAAATACGATTTATAATAGCATCAAAAATAATAAAATACTTAAGAAAAAATATGAGAAGTGCAAAATACATATACTGGAAACTATAAAACATCATTGAAAGAAATTAAACAAGACCTAAATAAATAGAAAAGACATCTCATGTTCACAGATTGAAATTTAACAGGAAGATAAATATATTTCCCAAATTGTTCTACATAGTCAACGCAATCCCTATAAAAATTCCAGCTGGATCTTTTACAGAAATTGACAAGCTGATCCTAAAATTCATATGAAAATGCAAGGGACCCAGAATTGCCCAAATAATCTTGGAAAAAAAAATAAGGTTGAGGACTCACATTTCTCAATTTCAAAACTTACTACAAAGCTACAGAAATTAAGACAGTGTGGTACTGGCCTAAGGACAGACATACAGATCAATGGGACAGAATTGAGAGTCCACAAATAAACCCTTACATTTATGGTGAATTGATTTTCAACAAGAATGCCAAGACCACTCAATGAGGAAAGAATAGTCTTTTTACCAAATAGTGCTGGGACAACGGGATAGCCATAAGCCAAACAATGAAGCTAGATCCCTTCCTCAGACCATATACAAAAATTAACTCAAAAACAGATCACTGACCCAAAATGTACGAATGAAAACTACAAAACTCTTAGAAGAAATAAATGAATAAATATTTGTGACTTTAGGTTAGACAGCGGTTTCTTAGATACAACTCCAAAAGTACATGCAACAAACAAAAAAACAGATAAACTGTACTCCATTGAAATTACTTCTGTACTGTAAACAATACCAACAAGAAAATGAAAAGACAACCTACAAAATGGGAGAAAATATTTGCAAATCACGTATCTGATAAGGGACTTTGATCTGGAATATAAAAAACTCTTAAATCTCAGTCATAAAAAGACGAACCAAATATTTAAATGAGCCAAGTATCTCATACAGACATTTCTCCAAGGAAGATATACAAATGGCCAATAAGCATATGAAAAGATGCTCAACATCATTAGCTATTAGAAAAATGCAAATCAAAGCCATAATGAGATACCACTTCACCCCCACTAGGTTGGCTCTGATAAAACAAAGATAATAATAAGTGTTGGTTAGATGGGAATACTGGCTATACAAAGTGCAGCCAGTTTCTAAAACAGTTTTGCAGTTCCTCCAAATGTTAAACATAGTTACCATTTGACCCACGAATTACACTTCTAGGTATATAAACAAGAGAAATCAAACGTATCCACACAAAAACTTGCACATGAATATTCACAGCAACATTATTCATAACAGTCAAAGGTAGAAATAGCCCAGATATCTGTCAAATGATGAATGGATAAACAAAATGTAGTATTTATCCCTACAGTGGAATATTATCCAGCTATTAAAAAGGAATAAAGTAAGTACTGATACATGCCAAAACATGGATGAACTTTGTGCTAAGTGAAAGAAACCAGTCACAAAAAATCCACATGAACATTCATGGCACTCCACTGCTTATTAGACCCCCTATCTTACGGACACCTCCCCCAACTGACTCCAGTTAGGACTTTCTTGCTGGTGCCACCCTCTCTTCCCTTCTTAACTGTCCTACCCCTTTTGGCCTTCTGTTTAGATACTTCTCCAATCTCCCTACATTCATTTATAAAGTATTCCCCTACTACATTTTGATTTCTCCCATGTCTGACCTTCCAGGGCAGTTACTGATTATATCACATATTTGGACATTTAATTAATTTCTCTTATTACTTTTCCTGAAGTTGTGCTGTGATTATCTTCCTCCAAGCTCCTTAAGGACAAGGACATATTTGGGCAAGGGAACATGATGGGACTTAACATTTATGAAGGAACGGCTTAGCTAAATACTTAATACACATTACCCTAAAACAAGTTTTAAACTCTAAGCCTGAGTTTCTCCACTTATAAATCAGGATACTACTATAAAGGTCTGTTGTGAATGTAGTGGGAAAAATCCAAAATATCTTTAAGTAAAAAAAGCAAGGTATGGAACAGTGTGTAAGATATTACCATTTATGTTTATAAAAAATGGAGGTAGGTGACGTGTGTGTGTTTCTATAGATTAAATATACCTAAAGTAACGTGCACAGGATTCACAGGAAGCTAGCAACAGCAATTGCCTTTGTGGATGGAAAAGGGAAAACTTACTTTTTCTATATACCCTTTTCTACTGTTTAAATTGTCTATCATGTGCATTCATTACCTCCAAAATAAAAAAAATTATGTGTTCACACCCACACATACACAGATAGATGAAATATGTTTTTAAAAATATTAATACCAGGGGCTGGCCCCGTGGCCAAGGGGTTAAGTTCACGCACTCCGCTGCAGGCAGCCCAGCGTTTCGTTGGTTTGAATCCTGGGCGCAGACATGGCACTGCTCATCAAACCACGCTGAGGCGGCGTCCCACATGCCACAACTAGAAGGACCCACAACGAAGAATATACAACTATGTACTGGGGGGCTTTGGGGAGAAAAAGGAAAAATAAAATCTTTAAAAAAAATATTAATACCACAGAGTATTTCTACCCTTGGGGATAAAAATAAACTGTATTTCACTTGTAGTTATCTTACTAATATTTATCACCACCCTTACTTTCTTTTCAAAGAAAGTGCTCATTTTGACGACATCATGTTCTACTCAAACGTGACATTAACGGATGTCTTCTTTTCACCTAAGAAGCTGAAAGTCTGACCATCCTTTATTGTAACTGTACTGCACGTGCCTGGTGAACAAGGTCGCTGCACATCCTGGTTTGCCCAGAGTGATCCTGGTACACACCTACTGCACTGACATCATTACTGATGATAATTTTTGGTCATCCTACTGATGAACCAAAGGAAAAAGATGTTTAGTCTTCTTGTAACATCAATCAGAAAGACCAACCCACCAACTTATGCAAGAAATTATGACATTGTTGTATAGTAAATTCCTCTTTTGGAAGTTTCCAGAAGGGTGTAACAACATGATTAACATTTTGATCTCTCACAGCACACCTGTTCCCTGCCCTTAGAATATTTCAAAGTAGCAGTTATTTATTCATCCTGATAAATCAATTTAAAAGGAAAAAAAATTGCTAGATCTCTATCAGTACTTTAGATAGCAAACAAGGAAATAAAAGGCTGTTTCTATTTCTCATCTCTAACAGTTCTATCTTGAATGGTATACTTCAGGACGTAGTAAATACAGATTAAACATACGAGTTTCCCTTTCCATTATCCATTCTTGAACATGTTTAAGAAGCAATAAAAAAAATCAAACGTCCCCTTAGACTGTAAGGCATTTGTTCAGTCAGTCCTTCCTGAGCATCAAGAACTACTTTCCCCATAGATACTGGAAGTTCTTGTTAGTATGAAACAAGAAATTTCCCCAAATAATATAAAGAATAACAATTATATCAGATAATCTAGAGCACTGGTTTTCAAACTTCAGTTGCCTAAGGCCCACTGCCCATTTTGTTCAGTCTGCAAGCTAAGAATGGTAAATTTTACATTTTTTAAATAACTGAAAAAACAAAATAATATTTTGTGACATTAATATTTTATCAGGGTCCATAAGTAAACTTTCATTGGCACCACCATGCTCCTTCATTTGTGTATTGTCTGTGGCTGCTTTTGCACTACAGGCAGACTTGAATAGCTGTCATAGAGACCACACGGCCTGCGAAGCCTACTGGACCATTACTGAAAGAGCCTGCCAAGCCCTGCTCCCGAGGCCTTCAGAAAAAGGCAGATCCCGCTCCACTCCACATACTGAAACAATGGGGGAGGGAGAGAGAGAGAAAAGAGCAGTTTCCATTTTTAACAACAATCCCAAGTAATTCTGTTGTAGACAGCATATCCTGAAAACACTGATCTAGACTCTGTTCCTCTACAGATGCTCGGGAAAAGGGAGACTTGTCATGTGGAAGCTTCTAATTTCGTAGCTGAGTAAGACAGGAGCAACTTAGTATACAGGCTTCCTTCCTTCTGCCAAAACAGTACATACATGCACTGCCATACTCACCTCCCCTCCCCTCAAGAGCACCCAACACACACTGCCAGACATTTAGATCCTGAGATAAAAAATAAAAAAGTCCATTAAACAGAACACTTTAATTTCATTTTACCTTAAGATTTGTGCTTTTCTGTAGGTTGTGTTTAAAAAGTCCTTGTCAGTCTATGGATCACATTTTCTTTTTTAACTGTATTTACAGTTTTACCTTTCACATGTAGGCCTTTAATCCATCTAGATCTTTCTTCATATATGGTATTAGGCAGGAACCCAGTTTTATTTACCTACGTATGGTGAGTCAGTTTTCCCTACACCATCTATTAAACAATCCATCCTTTCCCCCGCTGTTTTTCTGGAGTAAAATCCTATGTGTACATGTATCTATCTCTGAGCATTATAAATCTACTTCACTGGTTGGTTTACCTTATCACAAGACCAGGCCAATAAACACAGTGTGTACTGGGGCACATCTTCATCTGGTAAAGCAAGAAGACCCGAACCCAAACCTATTCTTTTTCTAAGACTGACATGGCTAGTCGTGGACATAAACCCCATACGTGAGTCTAGAATAAGTTTACACAGTTGCCTCAAAAAAGAAAAGTCCAACCGGAATTTAGATTAGGACTGAATTAAATTTATAACGAGGAGAATTAACATCTTTACACTAAAAAGTTAACAGACAATGGTCAGAGACAGAGAAGATATCTGCAAAATCTAGAACAAAGAAAGGTTTAATATCTAATGTATCCAATAGAAAAGCGGGTAAATGATATATGATTAGGCAATATACAGAATAAGATACACAAAACTCTAACAAGTATATGATGAGGCTAACAAGTGGCATAATCTAAGAAATGCAAATCAAATTACAAAGTACCACTTTACACCTATGAACCGGCAAAAATTAGCAAATCAGAACACGCCAAGGGGCCACACGGATCTAAGAACTCTCATGCTCTGCCACTGGTGGGCATGGAGAAGGGGTAGAGACATTTTGGAGAGCTCTCTGGCACAACTTAAGTCAAATTAAACTTAAGCAAACCCAATGATCCCCTGCAATTTGGCTAAATTCTTACTGAAGTCCATAAAAATATATATACTAGAATGCTCGCTGTTGCTCTGCCATTGGTGACGGAAAGGTGGAAGCAACCTGGGCGTCTGCAGATAGAATGGATATACCCCATGGAATACGATGTAGCAGTTCAAAGCAATGAACTAGATCTCTGCAGGGAGAGAGCTTAAAACACTGTGCTTAGTAAAAAATTAGTTAACAAAGCGAGCTAACATCATTCATGTAAGACAAAAATACAAACACACAATACACCGGCAAGAACACATACAAATATTTTGAAACACATTAGAATGGGTGCTTTGGGAGTTAATAGCAGTGGAAAGTGAGGATAAAATGGAATAAACAGGGGCCGGCCCCATGGCTGAGTGGTTAAGTTTGCGCACTCCACTGCGGCGGCCCAGGGTTTCGCCGGTTCGGATCTTGGGCGTGGACATGGCACTGCTCATCAGGCCACATTGAGGCAGCATCCCACATGCCACAACCAGAACCTGCAACTAAGAAATACAACTATGTATGGGGGGGTTTGGGGAGATAAAGCAGGAAAAAAAAAAATTGTTTAAAAAAAATGGAATAAACAAGCAAGTAGGAAAGAGGAGAAAAAGAAACCTCGTTTATCAGTCCCAATTTTTTTTTGGTGGAGGGAATGCTAACAAACACCATGCTAGCTACTACAGCCTACACACACACACACACACACACACAGCTCCACCACTGATTATTTTTACATACTCCAGTTTTACATATAACAGGCCTTCATTAAAGGAGCCCTACACATAAAAAATTATAAATGGTGAAAGAAATATCAAGACGGCATCTTGAATTGTTACAACGAGAATGCAAGATAAAGATGGCAATGTAACTTGGGTAAAAAATATGATACTATTAAAGAGATAAAGAAATACAAGAAAAGCATTAGGTTTCTGACATGTTTTGTTAAGTTCCAGTGTTTGGCAGAAAACACTGACTCCAGAGGGCAGTCAAGGATGGCTGGAGATAAACGAGAGTCATGTGGATTGTCCATTGTTCTAACTGCCACAGTTATTAAAGATGACTGTGGCATGGAAGATCTACATGGTGCTGGTTATACGGATGCTCTGGGCAAAGTGGAAATGTCCTGGTTTAAAACAAAATAAACCATTAGGAAGCAGAGGGGGAAATGACTGTGGAAGGTGAGAGTAGAGAAGGCAGGGAGTAAATTATTACAGCTCTCATTTATTGAAAGTTAACTATGTATATTAGAAACTAAATACACAACTTTGTGTTCAAACACCATCATATTCTGCTCTAATGGCAGTAGACACCAAAGATTTAACACAAATTTCTGCAAACACAGAACTGAGAAAATCGAGAGTGTCATTATGTGAATGGTGCTCCATACAGTAGTGCAATTCAGTGGCTCTGACTTGTTTTTATTAAGAGCAAATACTATGCACAGTTCAGAATGTCAGTCAATAAATATTTAAGACCTGTTATGTGCTAGGTACTGTGTTAGGAATTGCACAGCCTGTGGTGAACAAGGCCAGCGTTAACCTCATAATTACAGCAACTAAGTCAAGGTATTATGGTCACCTAACAGCTCCTCTCTGACCCCTCTTCACTCCCAACAAAACCTGGTTGGGGGTAATAGAAAGTCAATTTTAATCTTAGAAATCTGAAGGAAGTTGTCCTCAAACTATGTTCTTGCCAGAAAAACAGCTTTGTGCCATACTATATACTACTATAATATATGTTTATATGTTATATATATAGATATATAATATGGTGTATTATAGTAGTAAATAGTGTTATACATATAGTATATTTATGTATATATTTGTGCATATTTTTATATGTATGGTATATATACTATATTATAGTAATACATGGTAACACTTTATGGTTGTTATGATATAACTATACTGCGATAGGGTTCTTTATTTAAATAAAACAAGCCATTGCTCTCCTCAGAGGTCATAGTAAGATACCAAATAAGGAAAAATTGAAGAGTCTGAATAAGTTGTAAACATCTATTCCATTTAGTGTCTATTCCATATTCCTCTACAATGAGGAATCTTCATCCCCTCAATAAATATAAAATCTTATGTATGACTTCAAGAGTAAAAATTTTAAAAATCTAAAATATACTTGTAACTTATGGTAATAAGATTTCATGTCACAAAAACTACTAAGTTTTGACACAGAAGTGCACATAAGAAGAGACTCAGATTTATTTCCTTAAGCTCTGAATTCAGTTTATATAAGAAAAGGAGGGCTAAAATATCTTTTGCCTCACTATTTCACTCAAGACGACAAAGTTTAGTAATATTTAAAGCAGGTGTAAGATACTGAAATGAAGAGGTTTATTCTAAAAAACACCCCAAAACCAAAAAAACCCCTCAACGGGGCATGTAATAGTTAAAGCTACCTACTTACCTGATCCTACATAAAGACTATTAAATCTGAGATTTATCACCCATTACAAACTAAAAGTTATATCATATTTACTTTTATCTAGTTACACATGTTTCCAGGTAATTTTCTGATCCAGTGTAACTATCACTAGAATAATCACACCACTAAATGGTGTGCCCAAAGTCTTTAAAAAGGGACTCTGCTTTTTTGTCCTCCAACAGCAGTTACTCCCTCACCCCCCAGCAGAATGCCTTCACCTTCTCCCACCAGAACTCCAAACCACTACCACCCAGACACACTTCCACAAAACAGAAAGATCTAGGACAATGATATAAAACTGGGACTCTCAGCTGCATGTGGCTCTTTCACTCACCAACCCACACGAGTTCACATTTGTGCCAGAATACGAGAGCACGATGCTGTGTTCAAAGGGAGTAGTCATGCGGTTTTTCCGGTTAATGGTGACTACCTGCGTGGCTCCAGAATCCCAGAACTGAATGGCACTGGTTTAGAAAAGGCAATTTTTAAAAATGAAAAAGTATGAGAGATGAATATATGACACTTACATTTTCTCCCTATTAGACTCAAAATATTTCATTTGCAAATCCAACAGAAATTTGTGGAAAGTAGAAATGTAATCTGTAACAATGCAAATAGTTCACCTACATTTCTAAAAGTAAATATTATCATTATAATGTATAAAAGCTGGAATAACATAAAAGTACTGTTTTCTAATGATTAACTTTTACATACAAAAAAAAGCTATGGGCCTTGTAAGTCACTTCGGCTTCTGGCCAAGATGGCATAACAGGGACCAAATTTATCCCATCACCTTAAAACAACTGAAAAAAATATATATACACATTATATCATTTATACATATATATATATATATATATACACACACACACACACACACACACACACAAACCAATAGTATCTAAACACTGAGCATCAGGCACCTCAAGGCAGTGATTCCTGAGAAAGAAAAAATGAATCGAGGGAGAGGTACAACCGTCCCTGTGGTGCAGGCAGACAGAACCCAGGCAGCCAGAGCTCATAAGGACTAGAAAAGAAAAAGCTGCACAAGGAGAGAGCTCCAGAGGTCTGTGGACGGTCCCCCTCAAGTCCCTGGCTGAGTACTGATCAGCACTTGCATAACTGGACACAACATTCCCAATGCCAGGGAAAGAACATCCAGAAGGAACAGAGGGAACAATCTCCTGGGCTTCCTCAGGGTTAGGAACAGTTTGTGTTCCCACTAGTTAGAGAAGAAAAATCTCTAATTCCTAGGGCATTGCGTAAAATACTCAGAATGGTATTGCCTTAGCAGAGGGGAAAGTTAGCCTTAATAGCTGTTCTGATTACTCTTAACATAGCTTAAGCAGGTCTCGAAAGGACCAGACTATTTCTAAGTAACTTAACTGCAAAGCTCAAGACTCTATTTAAGAATACAAAAATATCCAGCACTCAAAAAGGTAAAACTCACTATGTCTGGTATTTAATAAAAAACTACGAGATATGGAAAGGAGTTGAAAATATGAGGAGAAACAAACCAATCAACAGAAACAGATCCAGAAATGACACAGATAATAAAATTAATGGACAAAGACAGTAAACTGCTGTTACAACTATTCTGTAAGTTCAAAATGATAGATGAATGCCAGAGTGTGCTAGGTGGAGTCACAGATATTATAAAAAGACCCAAATCAAACTTCTAGATATAAAAAAAAAACCTGAGAGGCAGGCCCAGTGCTGTAGTGGTTAAGTTTGTGTGCTCCATTTTGGTGGCCTGGAGTTCACAGGTTCAGGTCCCGGGCATGGACCCAGCATCCCACATAAAATAGAGGAAGACTGGCACAGATGTTAGCTCAATGGCAATCTTCCTCAAGCAAAAAGAAGAAGATCAGCAACACATATTAGCTCAGGGCCAATCTTCCTCACAAAAAAAACCCCCAAAGTCTGAGATGAAAAAAATACACTGGGTAGGATTAACAGTATGTTAGATATTGCAAAAGAAAAGATGAACAAACTTGAAAGCAAGCAATAGAGATTATTCAAAATGAAACAGATAAAAAAAAAAAGACTTTGAACAGAGCATCAGTGAACTGTGGAACAACTTCAAATAGCCTAATATATAAAAGAGGAAGGGGCAGAAAAAAGATCTGAAGAAATTAATCGCCAAAAAATTTTCCAAATCTGACAAAAACTATAAACTCATAGATCCAAAAACCCCAACAATCCCCAAGCACAAGAAACATGAAGAAAACTACACCAAGGCAGATCATAATCAAATTGTGTAAAACCAGTGATAAAGAGTAAATGTTAAAAACAGCCAAATGGAAAAAAAGATAAGGATTATGGCAGACTTCTTAAAGAAAACAGTGCAAGCAAGAGAAAATTGAGCAATATCCTTAAGTACTGAAAGAGAAAAAGCTGTCACCCCAGAATTCTATACCCTGCACAAATGTTTCAAAGACAAAGGTAAAATCAAGATTTTTCTTCTGACATATAAAAACTGAAAGGATTCATCACTAGCAGACTTGACTGTAAGAAATGTTAAAGGCAATCTCTCAGGTGGAAGGAAATGGTAATAGGTGTATATCTGGAATTACACAAAGAAATAAAGGACAACAGAAAAGGTAACAAAATTGTGGAAAATACAAATTTCTTATTTCTTAAATTTCTTTAAAAGATAAGTGTTTAAAGCAAAAATAGTAACAACATACTGAGGGGTTTATAACATGTAGAAATAAAATTTATGACAACAAAATAGCACATCGGCTGGGAGGAAGAAATGTTGAAGCATCTTATACTATATAAAGGGTATAATATCACTTGAAAATAGACTATGATAAATTCTATAAACTCTAAAACAACCGCTAAAAAACAAAATTAGCTAGTAATCCAACAAAAAATTGATGATTAATGCAAAACTCAACTCAACGCAAAAGAAAGCAGGAAAAAAGGAAATGGAATAAAGAACAGATGGGACAAATATAAAACAAAGAGTAAGACACTAGATATAAACCCAATCACATCAACAATAACAGTAAATATAAAGGGTCTATACGTTCCAATTTAAAAGCCAAGATTGTCAGACTGGAGGAGAAGCATGTCCCAACTAAAAGAAACCCATATTAAATATTTAAAAAGTCATATACCAGCTACCACTTATTAGACATTGTCATCATCAATATGAAGAGCTTCTCCTGCAGGAACTTAAATGAGGTAGAACGAAAGGGAAATTCTCAACAGAATAACATTCTCCATATTACCAGAGTCTGTCTTCTATGGAAAGTATATACCACATATTGTTTTAATTCTCTATACGTCAAAATTTCCTCAAAAGGTTGAGGTTGGCAAAAATGCTACTTATCAAACAAACCATTCTCCCGCAATTCAGATATAGGCTACTCCTCTAACTAAAAACAAAACAAAAGCCAAAACCAAAACCAACCAACCAACCAAACACCACGTCCAATGCTTTACAAATGTAGCAAGACACCTGTGATTTTTAATACATCACGAAACCCTGGAATTTCAAGTTGGCATCAGCCAACAGCTAAAAATAAAAATACACGCCAAGTGGACTTGGATGGAGTGGGCAACATGCCCCAAATCTAGTCCCTGCTCTCCTCAGAAGAAAGCACATGCATTACTAAATACGTCACAGGTAACACAGTACTGTCTTCTCGTGACCCCAAAATCCTGGGATGCTTAGCATTTGCAGCGCTTTTCTACTGTTGGGGGAGGGTTAGAACACACCTCCGGCCCAGGCCCTCCATCTGAACAGAGCGCTTGGTTAGACTCCCCATTTTCACATCCTGGCTCCCAAACTTTCTAGCTGTGTTAATTACGGGCAAGTTACTTAACTTCTTTATGCTTCAACTTCCTCATCTGTAAAACCGGGAAAAAAGAACAGTGTAACTTTTTTCAAAGAATGTTTTTTATAGTAATAATAGCTATTACGGTATTCAGTGCTAACTATGAACAGGGCACTGTTCCAAGTGCTTTACATACAACATATTTTTCAATCCTAAAAACCTTTGAGGTAAGTATTCTTATCTCCATTTTACAGATAACTAAACTGAAGTAGATAGATTTATGTTCCTCCAAATCTATGTATCTACAAAGTAGCGTGCTAGGATTTTAACTCAGTCTGATTCCAGAACCTATCATCTTAATCAACATGCTAAACAAGTAACTCCTTTACAGATTTTTTTCATAATTGCTTGTCTTGAACTACTTAACAATAAGAGCTTTATCTTTTTTCTTTTTCTTTTTGGTGAGGAAGATTGCCCTTGAGCTAAGATCTGCACCAATCTTCCTCTATTTTGTATGTGGGATGCTGCCACAGCATGGTTTGATCAACAGAGTGTAGGTCTGCACCTGGGATCCGAACACACAAACCCCGGAATGCCGAAGTGGAGCATGCAAACTTAACCACTGTGCCACCAGGCTGGCCTCTATCTTTTTCATTGTGAGTAATCCCAGCATCTAGCACAAAGAGAGCATAAAGCAGATCAATGAAAGTCTGTTGAATGAGCAGAGTCTGGGCATGATGCTGTTCGTCATATGTCACTTACCCGCACATGGCTAGGACTCAGAAGACTGGTTTTCTATCCTCAACCATACTGGTCCTCAGCTCTGCCATTTTAGAAAAGTCACATCACCTCCCTAGACCTACGTGTTCTCATTTGTAAAACAAGGAACTGAACGAGATCTAAGTTCCCTTTCAGCTGTAAAATTTCTAAGAAAAGCCTAAATTGCTCTTTTGGAGAAAGAACAAGAGAGTTGCCTCTGACCAGTAGAATCAAAACACCTTGCAGTTTTCAGCGTAACAGTTTTATTTCCTGTTCAAAATCCCTTGCTCCCCCAGCCTGAGAGTTCCAGGAGAGCCTGGACCCAGTCTGTCCCGTTTACATGCACTCCCTCAGTCCAGTACGTGACACATGGAAGACGGCAGGTGTTTAATGAGTGAATGCATATAGGTGAAAACTTGTGAGCAATAAGTGAAACGAGAAAGTATTTTTTATATAGCACTCTAAATCAGTTGCTGCCTAAATTCCATAAATGGATGGCTAATTTTATTAGCTGAATATTCGTTTTAGGTATTTCTAATCACAGTTACAAAAACTGTGCTCTAAAGACTTACTAAGAAGACTTTAAAACGCTGTAGTTCTTGCTGTTTCAATGTATTTCACCAGTGTATACCCTAAACAGCTTTTGTGCCCCAAACGCCCACGTAACACAAAAAGTAATCTTAACATCAGCAGTAAAAGCTCAAAACTTTTTTTTGAAATATCTTGTCTGTGCTACAAGACGATAAAAGCAGCAGCTGAAAAGAGGTTATTAGAAATAGCTTACGACTCAGAGCAAACAGATGCTGAAGCCTTTCCCCTTCTCCCGAATGCCTTTAAGTATAAAGCTATTACATGTTGAAATGAACCTTTTATTCCAAGGATTATTTCTGTAGATTATGCACAGAATAACACACTGAAATTTAATGCAGTCTCAATTCACCAGGGTTCTTCAAACAATAATTTATGAATTGATAAAAGTAGTCATCTTTACCCCAAGGTTTTCCTTCTAAAAGTCTGAAAAATGAAAAAAAAAAGTTTCTAAAGTTGAATGACCATCTTTCTATTTTGTTTTGCTTAATAATTTATGGTCATGTCATAAAAACAGAAATTCAGAGCAGAGGTACACTGTGTACAAAGTATGCAGCACTCCCCTGGTTCTCACCCGTGGCGTCTGCATTTTGTTTTAAGGCACATGCCTGAGCCTCCCCCTGGAGGTGATGACTCAGTGGGGTGGGCCCTGGCATCTGTCCTTTTTAAAAATCTGTCTATACCTGAGGCAGTAGCCAGGGCTGAGAACCACTGCCCTAAGCATACAACACTTAATGCTTCACTGCTTAAGTGAGTGCTTCAAGTAAGTACCTCAATATGCAAAATCTGAAAATGGTGAAACATTGTACAACCAGCCCAGGATCTTTTTCTATGTTCCTTTTGTAAATTTTAAATATTATCAATTGGAGCAGTGATTCCACACACTGATTTGTATGCATTCCAGGGAACACCACAAGCCTTAAAACAAAATTCAATATACACTCACTTGAATTGTAAAAAGAAATTCCATTAACTTAAGGGAAGGGAAAGGGGATGAGTAGGTGTCTCCTTCTTAAAGCTTCTAAGAGACTGGGCGGAAGTCGAAGTCTTTAGGAAACCCAAAGCCGGCTAACTACACCTGGCCATGTAAGTTACCCCTCAAAACTGTGCGTTTTAAATATGTCCTCCTCAAATACTACACAGTTAGAAAAGAAACAGCTACAGTCCCCGGCCTGTTTTTCTACTTACATATTAGGTAAAGACACACTGACTCACAACCAGAAAGCTGTGGGCATTATATTTAGTGCGCATCCAGATATTATCATATTTAAAGAAATTTTCCCCAAACTGAATTCTTCCATTATATAAATATTTTAACTTAAAACATTTGTAAAATAAAACTGTAAGAAAAAAAATTATCTAATTTCAAAGTGAACGGCCCACTTGGAGGAAGGAAGGTTAGTGGTGAATACAGAAGAGTTACAGAGGTTTCTAAAGTGGCTAGGAAGAATTTTTAGTGAGAAAGTAAAATAATCTGACATGTTTTAGAAAAACTGCCCTAAATGGTGACAAATACTTGCCCTCTGAAGGAGAACGTGATAGGAGTTATTATCCCCAATTTATAGGTGAGGAAATAAAGTTGTGAGAGGTTAAGTGACCTGTCCAAGGTTCAAGCACTAGTAAGAAGCAGAGTTAAGATTTGAATTCACATCTGTGAGACTCAAAACCAAGCTTTTATTACAGCAAAGGTAACTGCATGGCCACACAGTAATGAAGCTGTGTGGGCTCATAAATGAGCTGTAAAGGGCTTGCCCGAAGACATTTCCAACAATTCTGCATGTGGACCAAGAGGTAACCTGTTAAGTCATCTACCAAAAGGTGAACTTTTCTGATATAAAACTTTTGGCATCTTGAATCAGCCTCTTTCTTCACATCGCCCCTACAACTGCTTTATACAGACAACAAAAGTTGCTTTAAAACACAAGAAATTACTCTCCCTCTGGCTTTGCTAACGTTGCCACTGCTTTCCAACATCCTTCTCTACTGCATTAAATTTAATACTTTAACTACTGCTTCAGGATGGCTTTCAGACCACATGTGGCTTTCTGAATCACGCTTATTTGTATCTTCCAACCTAACTCTCTATTAATATTCTAAAAATGGGAGAAAACAATTTATTATCTAAAATAATAAGCCAAATTAAATTCATTGACGTAGCTGCTTCCCAATGTGCCTAGGAAACAAATCTTTCCCAGTGGGACAGTCTGTAATTCCTACTTTTTTATATATGACTATCAAATAGTTCACTTTCAAGGGAGGCACATACCATACACCACTGTTTTTTTCTTTGGCAGGAAAGGATTCTGTTGCCAATCTCCCTCTTTTTTTTTCCCCCCTTCTCTCCCGAGTCTCAGTGCATGGCTGTATGTCCCAGTTGTAAGTCATTCTGGTTCTTCTATGTGAGCTGCCACCACAGCAGGGCTGCTGATAGACAGGTGGTGTGGTTCCTCGTCCAGCAACCGAACCCAGGCCACCGAGGTGGAGAGTGCCAAACTTTAACCACTAGGCCATCAGGGCTGGCTCGATACACCACTCATTTTTTTTTTTTTTGAAGATTTTATTTTTTTCCTTTTTCTCCCCAAAGCCCCCCAGTACATAGTTGTATATTCTTCGTTGTGGGTCCTTCTAGTTGTGGCATGTGGGACGCTGCCTCAGCGTGGTTTGATGAGCAGTGCCATGTCCGCGCCCAGGATTCGAACCAACGAAACACTGGGCCGCCTGCAGCGGAGCGCGCAAACTTAACCACTCGGCCACGGGGCCAGCCCCACACCACTCATTTTTTAGGTTAGGAACAGGCAGCACAAAACTTTTGTTTAAAAAATACAAAATAAAAAATAAATATCTCCATTTTATACTTTGCTGAGAGATTTAAAAACATCACAGAGGATAAACAGAAGTGGTGAGAGACAAAACATACAGACACTGAGGAAAAAGGGGAGAAAAAAGAAAAGCAGTAAAAAAGACAAAAGGAGATGTGGTGCTCTATAGTTTAAATAAACTTTAAAATTTTGTATTTTTCCTTATAGGTCTCCATAGCCCAGGAAAAACAGAGTCCCTTCTCCCTTGCTAAAAATGTTTGTTCTGTTCCAACAGACTATTTGTAGTTATCCCATGCCCTGGGCAACAATCAGAAAACTGAATTCTATTTTTATAAGTGTTCCTTTTTCAGGAAAATTATTCATTTATTCCTTCATTTATTCAGTAAACTTTTGAGCAGTTACCATTTTCCAAGCACTGTGCTAGGGGGCTGGCATGGTCCCTATTCTCGCAGAGCTCAGAGTACTGAAGAAACTCAAATGGCCGGTTATTAAAAGCTAAAGGAAGAAGGTTTCTTCCTTTAGAAACCAATCTTCATTTTGTTAAACGAACTATCCACATTAGTGTCATTCGGACCCTCTCACTTTAATTACCAAACTAGCTGGTTGGTCCAGAAGTCAATCGAGCTGCACTAACTAGCCCCTCACCTAGGAGTAAGAACTGGAAAAAAAAAGTCAGTTTCTGTCTGGGTGTCTGTGGTCACATCCCTCAAGGCAGGCTGTGGGGCAGCCAGCAGCAGTCTGCAACTGAGAAAAAATAAAGCACACTTGCAGAGGGCAGCAGAGATGAGAGGCGGGAGGAACCCCTGGCTTCTGCTGTTTGTTACACAGAACATTTCACTTCTTGAGTTATCAATCACACACTCACATATCCTTATAATAATATCACTTCTTAATTTAAATTAGTTAGAATTAGACTTTGTTACATGCAACATCAACAGTCTTAACTAAATGGTATCAGAGTGAAACTCCCCAACTCTCCCCAAAGTGGAGTGGCTGAGAGCACGGGCCCTGGAGCCAGCCTGGGCTCCTCCACTTATTAGCTATATAGCACCTATGCCTTGATTTCGTCATCTGTAAACTGAGGGTAACAGTACCCATCAATAGGGATGGTTTAAATTTTAAGTGAGTTTCTACATTTAAAAACCTCAGAACAAAGCTTGCCCCATAATAATGGCCTAACAAGAGTTAGCTATTATTGCTTTTGCTGTTCCATTACCAACACCTTGGCGGGGGATCTAATCCTGTGATTTGCTGATGTTCCAACTATATGACCAGTCATCTGGCTCCACGTTCCCCACCGCGTGACAGGGAGGGGGCAAAGGCAAAGCCACTCTCGAGCAGGGGTAGTTCCGCATCCAAGTGAATGGAGAACAGTAATAAGGGAAGGGAGAGAAAAAAGGCAGTGCGGGGTAATGCACGGCTCCAGGCATCGCACTGTTTGCTCATAAGGAGCTTCTGCACAGCCAAAGCCCCAAATTGCCCCCACTCCAGGATTTAGTTACACTGCTGTCTTCTGGTCATTTTCTAAACCTAAAGATTTTTACATGTTTTTAGATTCAACAGATGATTTCAGCTTGCCAAAAACATTACTCGTTACTGGTATAAACCTTACAATTCTTCACTATTTGTGATTTTTATTTTTGTGTGTAATGGGGATTGGGCAAGAAGGCTGCTGACATTTGTGAACCCTAAATCTATTTATAATATGTAAGGACCAAGACTCCCTACACCCACTGATAGTCCTCTCAAGGGGAAATTAGAAGACTTCACGTAATGGATTTAGAATAAATTTTGACCACCACCCTGAAAGGCTCACTGACTAGGACTAAATACAGCCCAGATCAAGCACCTGCATTTAAGAAATAGAGGGTTCGACCTTGTGCACTGTTGGTAGGAATGTAAATTGGTACAGCCACCATGGAAAACAGTATCAAGATTCCTCAAAAAATTAAAAATAGAACTACCATATGATTCAGGGTTTCCACTTCTGGCTATTTATCTAAAGAAAATGAAAACACTAATTCAAAAAGATATACACACCTCCATATTCATCGCAGCATTACTTACAATAGCCAAGATACAGAAACAACCCAAGTATCCATCAATGGATGAATGGGTAAAGAAAATGTGATATACAGACAGACAGACACACAGAGACACACAGACACACACACACACACACACACACACACACAGGCACAGAGGAATATTATTTAGCCATAAAAAAAGAATGAAATCTGAGGCCGGCCCCGTGGCCGAGTGGTTAAGTTCGAATGCTCAGCTTTGGAGGCCTGGGGTTTCGCCAGTTCAGATCCTGGGCACGGACACAGCACCGCTCATCAGGCCATGCTGAAGCGGCGTCCCACATGCCACAACTAGAAGGACCCACAACTATAATATACAACTATGTACTGGGGGTCTTTGGGGAGAAAAAGCACAAAAAAAAAAAAAGAGAAGATTGGCAACGGTTGTTAGCTCAGGTGCCAATCTTTTAAAAAAAAAGAATGAAATCTTGCCATTTGTGACAACATGGATGGACCGTGAGGGCATTCTGCTAAGTGAAAAAAGTCAGAGAGAGAAAGACAAATAATGTATGATCTCACTTACATGTGAAACCTAAAAAAACCGAGCTCATAGATACAGAGAACAGATTGGTAGTTGCCAGAGGTGGAGGTGTGGGTAAAATGGGTGAAGGGAGTCAAAAAGTACAAACTTCCAGGGGCCTGCCTGGTGGCGCAGCAGTCAAGTTTGCAGGTTTCGCTTTGGCGGCCCAGGGTCTCCCGGTTTGGATCCCGGGGGCGGACCTCCACACCGCTTGTCAAGCCATGTGGTGGCAGACGTCCCACATATAAAATAGAGGAAGATGGGCATGGATGTTAGCTCAGGGCCAGTCTTCTTCAGCAAAAAGAGGACTGGCAGCAGATATTAGCTCAGGGCTAATCGTCCTCAAAAAAAAAAAAGGTACAAACTTCCACTTATGAAATAAATAAAATCATGAGAATGTAATGTACAGCATGGCAACTGTAGTTAATAATACTGTACTGCATGTTTGAAAGTTGCTGAGAGTAAATCTTAAAAGTTCTCATCACAAGAAAAAAATTCTCTAACCATATATGGTGACGAATGTTAACTAGACTTACTGTGGTGATCATTCTGAAATATATATGCAAATATCAAATCACTATGTTGTACATCTGAAACTAATATAATGTTGTGTACCAATTATACCTCAAAAGAGAAGAAAAGAAATAGAGTTCCAAAGGGCCAGGAAGTATTTTTTAAAAAATCATGTAATACATGATTTTTTCCAAAGATATTTTCTTGGCAAAAAAAATATTTTTTACATTGTTTAGAGCCAAAATTCCAGGCGTGTAGCTAGCAGGGTAACAAAAAGGAGAGGAGAGGGGCTGGCTCAGTGGCATAGTGTTAAGTTCATGCACTCTGCTTCAGCAGACTGGGGTTTGCAGGTTTGGATCCTGGATGCAGACCTAGCACCACTCCTAAAGCCAGGCAGTGGTGCCATTCCACATAAAATGGAGGAAGACTGGCAACAGATGTTAGCTCAGGGCCAATCTTCCTCACCCCAAAAAAAAAAAGCGGGGGGGAGAGGAGGATGAAGGGAAACACGTAGCATGTCCGTATTCTTATAATGCCAAGGCTTCTCTACAGAAATTCTGAAATAATGGCAAACTTGGGGGCTCCTTCTCCTAGAAACTCAGGCGCAGCAGGGCCAATCAGTCCATGCAAATTGTCACAAACTCTGGAGGAGTTTTCTCCTTTTTTCGGCTTCTCTTTCAGATTTTCTTATTTGTACAAAGTAGCAAATTAAGCCTGTGGGCAAAAAACAAACAAGACCCATTTCTAACCTCCAGAAATCCACACTCTCTCTTCTAGCCCCCTTTCCCTTCTTCATCTTCTCACATTACATCAGTTCCCATCTTTGAAAGGCCTCTTCCCCTCCCTTCTACTCCCTAAACCTGTACACCCTCCCACTTCAGCACTTCTTCCCCCATTTCACCTCAAGGAAGAAAAGAGAGAGGTTCTGCCCCTCAGGCTACTACCAACCCCAATCCAGGCTTATCAGAATCGATGGAGGGCTTTGGTGCCCCCTTCCCCAGCCCCCAGGGAAACCTGCCAACCTTTCTTCTCCTCTACCCCATCACTGAGAGGAAGCCCCAGCTACACATGGGCTTCTCTCTGCCTCAGGTGTGCCAGGACCGGGCAAGGACTAGAAATCACGGCCGTCACATGACCTAAGGTTTAGATGAAAGGGAATTATGATAAAAATCATAAATTTAAATCTTAGGTCACTTATGAAACACAGTGTCTCGTTCACGACCTGTTTCACGGCGTTTTATGTTGAGAGCATCTATCACACTTCTGTATCTGCACACAATCAAATTCGGTGCTATGCACACACACAGACACACACAAATGCTCAGCTTACAATTTCAGTCAAATAAAATTTTTCAGCCTTTTTTTCTGCTAGTGGATGTTACTCTAATATTTTATTGCAAAAGTAACTTACATCTATCCATAATTCAACAGCTGCAACACCTTTACGAGCAAATACTTCAACTAGCGTTGGTAATGATCTGAAAACTTATCTAAATTTTAAATCACTAGGTCTATTGTATATTTTCTTTAAAGTTAAGCCTATACTTAAAATCTTAAGGATAAATATTACATTCACATAAAATAGCAGAAATTTTTTTGTTTTGTTACCAACAAAAGATTAAAATTGACTTTATTTGTGGTTTAATCACTTCAACTTGACTATAGTCTCCCCGTGACTAATGTCAACATCTAAACAAATGCACTGCTAACACTTACACAACGCCTACTAATCAAATGCTGTCATTTGTTTCCGTGGCTATTCAAACTTTTTAGGCACAAGAATTAAAAATAAAACAATCAGATTTTAAAGAACTTAGTGTGTTGGAGTGACAAACACAAATGATCATAACTTAATGTGAGAAATGTTGTAAAGACGTATGTATGAAATGCCAGGGGACACAGGAGACAGCTGTCTGAGGTGAATCATTTTCATCTGAGCTTTAAAGAATAGTAAGGATAGAAACTGGGAGAGAGAACATTCTAGGGAACAGACTATAGTAAGTTATGGGGGAAACAATAACAAGATGGGGATATAGCGGACTGGAATCAGGTTGCAAGGGATTCATATATCATATAAAGAACGTGGGGCACTCAATTCTAAAGCAATTGGAGGCCTTAGATTTTTAAAAGACGAATGCCATGATGATCAGACCTACGCTGGAGAACATACAGAAGTAAACGGCCAGTCTGATGAAACAATATCATAGCTAAGTTGTGAAAGAAGCCTGTCTTTCAGAATTTAAATACAGTTTTACCGAGTAAAATTTAACAGGCAGTGGCTTGAAGCGAGGTCTGCAATTCGCAGAGCTACTCCAAGGGGCAGCAGAGCACGGTGAGGCACGCAGGCTCTGGAGGCCAGGGCTCAGCGCCAGCCTCACCATCTCAGAGCCGAGCCACCTGGGGCAAGCTACTTAACCATTTTAGCTTCTCTTTCCTCATCTGTAAAATGAGAATAACAATCATACGGGCATAGACAGTAATGATAGTAGCTAACTTTAAGTTTTATTCTATCTTAAAAATCTCCACAGCAGAGAATACGAAGCAAAAAGAAGCTCAGATTGTATGTTAAGTCTAAAGAGCTGTCCAGAATACCATAAATCAGGCTTTCCACTGTTCCTTCATTATTTTGTATAAAGCTGAATATTCAGAATATTGGACACATTCATGTCATTTTACAATATAATTACCAAAATTCATTTCAAAGTCAAATATAAATTACTTGAAGGTTCTCTGTACTTGGATTATTTTGTATTATTGGCGGTGTTTCCCTTTGGGCAAATACCCATGTTATGTTTGCACTGAAATTCTGTCCCCTTAAGAATTTTGAATGATTTACAATTTTTTCTGTAAGAGATAAGTGAAAATAATTTTTCCTAGGAGTCCCATTCTTAGCTGTTTATTATTAGCTTAGGGGGAAAAAAAATCATGAGAAACTGGCCCTTCAATAAAAAAAATTACCTTTCAGTAAGAAATGATGTAATTTCTTATCAATGCAAACCCTGTAATCGTTTAAGATATGCTGGAATTACATTTCATTTTATAAGTCATCACTATAGCATAAAGAACAAATCAACGAAGTTTTACTAACTAAAGTTTCAAATATACACCTAAGAATGATAATATCACTAGTCCAATCTGTATTTGACCTACACGTCCCTTTTAGTCCAAATATTTCAGCTACCATAACTAAAAGTTATGGCAAATGTATTACTCTAGCGAAGCATCTAGCAAATCGAGAAAACTGGAAAGCCCTCTCCCTATACAGTCATATCACACAGATTTGGGGCTTCACACTCTAGGTAAATCTGTTAAATATCATAGGCAAACAAGTAAGGGCTGGGAGGAGATCCAGCAAGCTGCCTCCCAGACCCCTGAGGGTCCCTCCACATCTGCTGCTCCTGCTCTGAAGAGGGAGAAGGCTAAACTCTCGATGCTTCCACGCTGGCCGGCTCAGGCTGTCTTCACTTCAGGTGGGCAGTCAGGAAGCCAGGCCAGCAGACCAGAAAGACAACGAAGTTGTCTCCACAGCTGTGAAGGCAGACAGACGCATTTCAAAGCACTCGCACTTGCACCCACCATATGTCAAGACCAGGTGAGCGCTGTTAGACTTCCCTGCACAGGTTCACACACAAATTCGGGGTAGCATGTCATTAATTTTTATAAAATTTCTAGATAAAATAGACACATATCTAGATATAAAGCACAGGTATGACAGATATAGCTATCATATCTAGATACAACAGAAATGCTATATAAAGAAATGTCAGTGAATCTGTTCATAAGGCAAAAAGAAAGCTGTTTACAAAGAGTATGTCCATAAACTCTACTTTTACACGTCAGAAATTTTATGTGAGATATTCAAGAAAAGGCCAAGCGTGGTGATATACCATTCCTCTACTTAAAACTCTCCAATGGCTTTCTACTGAAATTAATAAAATCTGACGCCCGCCTATGTCATCTCCTACCTCTCTCATCCTCACTCACAATGCCCAGCCACGGAGGCCTTCCCCATGCAGCACCTTTCTATTTTCCGTCTTTTGGCCTAAAATGCCGTTCTCATGGCTGGGTCCTTGTCATTGAATCATTCAGAGCCATCTCCCCAAAATGGCATCTACCAACACCCCAACTTGCTATCACTCACGATGCCATTACCTCATTTTAATTTCTTAGTATTGTTACCTGAAATTACTTAGTACATTTTTTTTTTAATTGTGCCTCCATCCCCATGAACATAAGCTCCATGAGAGCAGGGACATTGTCTTTCTCACTGCTCTATGTTCAGTACCAGTCACAACAGGAAAGGCCCAAAAAACGTTAGCCTGAGTGACTGACTGGTGAGAAGCAGCTGGTAACAGCTCTATCAGTCGAAGGGCCACACAATGGAGTAGCCAGGGCAGGCCTGACCAAAGTATTGGCACTGTTGTCAATGGTTTGTACTGCTAGCCTGGGTCACAGGCAGAGGACACAGGCGGGGCAGGGAGGAGACTGCCCCACTCACCCCAGCCGAGTCACAGACAACCCTGCCGAGCTTCAGTCCACTTGCAAAACTAGCAATAAGATCTAACTGGAACAAACAAAAATCTGTTATTAATACAGACAATTCTCACGATGCAAATGACGTGTGTTCACTATGTTATATACGTTAAAAACTCATTCAAGGAACATAAGTACTACACTACTGGGCTTGGTGAATACCTGTTGGGGACTCGATCACACCTTCAAAGTTTAGGCCAATAACAACGCACATATACAGGCTGGATACACACAATCCTATCTCTATCTCTTCCTTGAAAAGTGTCACAAATTGTTTTCTGGCTCAAGTGAGCATGTCCAGAAGAAATTTCTGAGAAAACTTCACCCAAAGCGCTAACCTTTTTTTTCTTGAGAGGACAAAACGGGGAGGGAACACCCCAGGGTGTGAGAAAGCCAAAAATGCAAGCATGAACTGATGAGGATTTCCACCAGAATGGGAAACGCAAAGTAAGCCTGCAGGAATGTCATGAGGTGTCCTGCGATTTGACTTAGCCCATTAAACAAGGAGACGGCATTTCTTTTTATGCACCTCCAGGCCAAATGACAATCAGTAAATGTCATCCTCCCCAAACCTGCACTGCATGAGGGGCTTGGGGGACAGGAGAGAAGCTTCAGAACTGGAAGACGACTGCTCCGGAGGGGCTATTTACCAGGTTGGGAAGTTTAAATCTTTGGAAAACAAAGAGTTGGGCTATAATAAAGCATGAAACGTAGAAAGGTTTCAAGACTGGCTCTAGAAAACAAGAAAGAGAACACAGCACCAGTCATCTGGGGGCAGAATGGAGAATGGATAAAAATTCACCTGTCAATATACACCTCATAAAAATAGGACATGGAGACAGAGAAGAGAACACAGAGAATGGAGCATCCACTCCATCTAGCTGCAAAATTTCCATCATAAAAACTAATTTGGGCTCCAAGATCTTAACAGCTTCTTACTTTTTTTCACAATCACGTGTTTCAACTCACAGGTACTACAATATAGAATTCCCTCCCAATAGATACAATGTAAATAGTTACAGTAAAATCCCTAAGTCTACACACAATCCAGTAGTATGGCCAAACAGAATGGAAACCAATTTCAAATTTCAGTTCTAACAAGAATTGTGTCCTCGACATATGGATTATTTTAGGACTGGTCCATATGACTCAACAATGTTTACCATGTAATAAACACACTTTGGATGTGAAAACATCTCAGGATCCCAAGCTACAAAGAAGCAACAGTTTCCGAGGGCCGCCAGGCTAGCTGAAGAATGAAGCTAGCACTCTGAGGACTTCCACAGAAAGAATTACTCAGAAGAAGGACCAAGGCAAAGCAGCATCATATACTATTAAGTAATATATGATAGTGATATCTTTACTGCCAGTCTCTGCTCACACATTACTATTATCACAAACATACATTTGTTTTGAAATATTTACTTAGGCTAGAGGAAAGTTATCTTTCACGTTTATCAAAAATCCTCCTGGGTGCTTGTTATAAAACAAATGTTTTATTTTAGAGTCTTTGTACACCAATTCAACAATCTCCTTTTCTTTAGGATAAATGCGTTCTAGCAAAGTCTACTAAGAAATAAAATTTTATAAGGACAATTCAAATAAATTACCTTAAAAAACTGAGATGGATTCCCAAAGAGGAGGAAAGGTTACAAGTGGCGGTAGGAGAAATTTATATTTCTGGGGAGCAAAGTTCCTATGTAGCCACAACACTTGTGGTTCCACGTTATCATTTGCTTCCCTCTGGCAGCACCTAATGCTTTTGTGATTCCAATTAACACTCAGAACTAGAAGAATGTCTCCCAGCCCTGAACATTTCTTAATTCTACCCTCAGCGCTCCCAGAACTCTGCTATCCCTTTACCAGACAGTGAGTCACCGAATTACTCAAGCAACACCATCCACTGGCTGCCTCCATCTCACCCAGCGACCTCTGGCACGAGGATTCAAGTCTGAAGCTTCACATTATACAAAGAAAAACAATTTCTCTCTGTCATCAATTTTAATTCAGAAGTCTTTCAAAGTTATTTGCTTAAGAGATATCATAAATAGTTTCTCCTCCAAATACTTATTTAATGTAAGGGGATATTGAAAGAAAACCTCTAATTGTTTGAAAATGTAAAAAATATCAATCATAACCCAAAGAACCTACTTTTAAACAAAGGTAACGTCAAGTATACCATAGTTTTGAGACTAAAACTGATAACTTTGGTGATATAACTAAAAAGACACCAGCAGGGTCACTTAGGATGTTTGTGCAGCACTTCCTCCAAGCCCCCTATGCGCCAGATTTGAATGGGAATCTGGCATCTGCATTTTTATACACAAGCAGCTATGTACACATACTGCTCTGATGGGAAGTGCTAAGATAAACATCTGCATCATAGGACATTTTCTTCTACAAAACTATTAACTGCATTCAGCAATTACTCTGTATCTTATTGCCCCTTGGCTTACTGCGTATAATTTACATGTATGTGTCTTGAGAAGACCAATCTCAGAATCAGAAGACAATCTCAATCATCAAGTTACACAGGACCAAGAGTACCTAGGATAATCTGAAACAAATTAATAAAACGTGATCGTTAGATGACTGGAAAGATGTTTACGTGAGGCTTCAAGAGTTCCAGGTACGGTCAACATAAAACATTAACATGATAGCCAATCTTAAAAGGATCAAAAAGTTGAATATGATGAGTAACTTATGCAGTGTTAAAAGTAAACCTATGTACCCACTCATTCTAGTGCATTCACAAGTAGGAAGAGTACAAAAGGTCGATGCAAATCAAAGCACGTAAAAAAACGTTAAGGATGGCAGCAGCAATTGACTGACTTTAATTTACTCACTGCCTACTATTTTAAACTAATCCATGCAAAAAGAACTTATCAAGATGTAATACATGAACCTAGCACTACTTACATATGGCATCCATACTACAATGGTAGCCACAAAGATCACAAAGGACTTGAATCCAGTAAGGCAGAAGTTCACTTCTTCTGGTGGGGGGAGACGAGAATAACCCCTCTGCGCAAATCCTTTGAGAAGCCACTGAAAATGATAAAGCCTCTTGCGAGAAAAGTACGATACACAATGCTGAGAAATGCTGTCCTAAAAATATAAGAATCTGATGATACTAAATCACCTCCCTGGATAAACTCAATGAAATTTTCTATTTGGGACAAGTAATACAAATAAACATCTTCCCCTTCTTGAAAATCATCCCGTTTCGCATCATCTCCTCTACATTGGATTAGTCTTATGAAAGTCAAAAACAAATTTGAAGTTGTAAAACCCAACAGTTACTTGCTGGTCTTATCTTTATCCACCTCATGGTATTATTTCAGAGTTGATGATCACACTACCTCAAAACACTTTGCACTCGCTCTTTCTGACACCACACTCTCTTGATTTTCCTTCTCTCAGTCTCCTTTGCTAATTTCTCCTTCAGACCACACAACCTCAAACTGCAACATGCCCAAGTCTCCATCCTGGGCCCTCTTCTCGCTACACCTTTCCTCTCTAGGTGAGCTAGAGGTATCCTCCAGACACTCAAGAGCCTCTATATAGTGATGTCTCCCAAATGCACATGTATCTCAAGCTTACATGTACTTGTGTGCAAAATATTCCTCTATGCTCCAATTACCTGTATCTAACTTCTATTTGACACCTTCATTTGGATGCCTCATTGGCATCTATCTCAAATCTAACATATCCAAAAAGGACGCAGTTTCAATGCTGCCCTCATCCCAAAGCACAGACCCACTCAGGCCCTATTCCAGTCTTCTCCCTATCAGCAAAATGTTGCCATCATCTACCTAATTGCTAAAACCACAGAAACTTGGAGCCATTCTTGGTCCTCTCTAATCTCCCATTGCAATCGATAAACAGGTCCAGGTGTTCTAACCCCATCTCCACTGCCACAACCTCAATCCCAGCTACCATCACCAGTTGCCTGGAAGACAACAATACTCTCCTTCCTGGTCTCCCCTCTTCCACTTGTGCCTTCCTCCCAGCTATTTTCGACACAGCAAGGAGAGCGGGGAAAAGACTTTTAAACCATCATTGAAATGTCACTTCCTTGCTTCAAAAGCTTGAATGGCTTCCCACTGTTCTTAGAATGAAATCCAAACTCTCTACCACAGTTTCCATCATCCTGCATCATGCGGCTCTCCCCACTTCAGGGCCTCTGTGTTCCTGCATCCCTCAGTCTGGGATGTTCTCATGGACTTTTCACAAGGCTATCTCCTTTCTTCTCATCTTTCAGGTCTTTGCCTAATGTCTTTTTAAGCCTTCTCTAAGTAACTCCCCGCCTCAATTATTCTCCATCACTGCATCGTTAATTTCTCTCCTACTCGCCAACACAACCTGTAGTTACTAATCGTTTTACTGGGTTGCTGTCTCTATTGCCTACTAAAATTTAAGTTCCACAAGCCAGAAGCCAGGTCTGTTTTAGTTACTTACAGAACCTAGCACACAGAGGACACTCCAATACTTTAAATGATTATGATCTGATTTACTCATGCTGCTATCAATCTTGTACAACACTGCTTCCTGATTATAATCCTGACTTTCTGAGCTGTATCCCATCTAAAATTTTTCAGTAAGTATAACCATTCCAAGCTGCTCTATCTATTGCTATTTGAAAATGTACTTCAATATCTTTTTCTATAGAACTTATTAGGGTCCATCTCACATCAATTTCCCATCTATCAACTTAAATAGATACAAACACCGAATGTCCCGGGATTACACATAATGATCGTCATTTCAATGCTGGTAGGCCCCACTGGAACCTCTCCATTGATTACTACTATTCAAACTTTAGTACTGACACAGATCACTATAGACAAGTCAGATGTGACACCTGTGGCAAATGTACTGTTGAATGCCATGTAAGAGCTGGATAATCAAGTCCCTTTATTTTGGCCTGGCATTTCACTTTATCACGTTCAGAGTCTTCAGGAAGCAGACAGAATTCAGTTTTGACTACTTTGTTAAAGTATTAGTGAACAGTATGCTGCCCTAGGTAGCAAAATGCAGTCACAACTTGCAATTACGTTGTGCATATGAAAACTGTTGGCTTTACAGGACTTTCCTGACGAGGGTGAGACATCACCTTGGCCTTCCACAGGGTTATTATCTATGTAGTGTAGCAAGGACTCTACGAAGGAATCCATAATCATTTGCCTAAGTTTCAAGAAAAGAACCATTAGCATACAGCAGGTCCTGGATTACAGTTCTCAAGCAAGGAGCTTTGATGAGCTTCTTAGCCTATAGAGTAGGAAGTTTCCCAGAGGATTAGAAGCCTATTCTGACACCAGTTACCAGGTCTTTTGTTTCACTTCAGAGCATGGCTGCATAAGAGAGGCTGACTAAGAATGGGCTTATTATGAAACCCTGTTCCACCCCAATGATGATGGGGAATGTGTCAGATGTCTCAGGCGGGTGCCAGCATCTCTAACATAACCAACTATCAGGAATAGCTTTAGGATTTGGGAGGACGTCTCTAGGAAGCTCAATTTAGTTAGCACCCCTAAACCCACACTCACTTGTTGGCAAACAATAATCTTGTAAAGTCAAAACATGCAAATCAAAGGTATTGATATTTTCTTTATACATCTTCTCAACCTAGCCTGCAGCACTGACCCCGTCTTTTTATCACACTGCAGCCAAGAGCTCCTCTATGATTCCGGGAAGGTAAAAATTGCCAGAACTGCTTGGGTGACAACTCAGAAAGAATGCCAGCAATGGACAGCTGTAAAATGGGACGGCAAACCCAGCTCTTTCCGTTATTTTCTGAAGAGGGTAATGAAGACGTTCCATTAAACCATCAGACCGAAATTAGGTTTTTGTGTTTGTGTTTTAATTTAACAAACATGTATTGTGTATCCACTCTTTCTTGGACAATGCAGGGGTGCAAAGACATAATCCCTGCTCTCAAGGAACTTAAAGTCTACCCGGGAAAGAACCAACCAAGTAACACTGAGGACAGACGCTGCTGCTTTTCAGTTCTACTCAAGCAGCTGGAGTGTTACTCAAGGACCAAAAACACTTCCAGCCCTCTAGAAACTGTCACTTCATCACAGATAAAGTTCCAGGCTACCAGCCTTTCTCAATATACACTCTCTACTTATGACATCAGTTCCATATTCTATCACCTTCTCTACAATTTTATGTGCAAAACAATACATTGCCCTCCCTCACACAAGCATTTTTACTTTCTCCTCTGTACTTGCCTCTTCCCTCCAGCCTACAAAGCATACTCAGCTTTACACTTTAAAGCCCAAAGAGGAAACTCCCTTGACCTCCCCTAGGGCCTGCAGCTCTCCTACTCTGCTCCCTTTTCTCCAGGTCCTCTTCATTTTCCCATCCTTCATTTGGACATCCGTCAGAGCACAATTCTCAATCTTCCTCCTCCCCTTAGCAAACAGCTGTACTTTATCATTCAAACGTTCAAATCTAACGTGGACTCCCAAAGCCAGTTCTGGCCTCAGCACCCGTGCCAGCCCAGCTCAGAGTTAATGCACACAAACCTAAACCACGGAAGCCCCGTGCCGCCTGCAGCTCACTTTCAAATGGTTCCACAAAAGAAATACATAGAGATAAGAGACAGACAAGGCAAATATGGTGAACTTTTAACAGCTGATGCCTCAGGGTGAAAGATGGGTGATCCCTGCATTATTCTTTCAACTCTTCTGCAGCTCTGAAATTTTTCAGACCAAAAAAGCTGGGAGAACAAACACGTAGGATCAGAACCAAAGATAGCAATCATGGTTCCTGCCTTTTAGGGAGTTTATAATCTATTTAATTGTCTAATCTAATCTAAAAGTAGGCCAGGTAGATCTGGGAGTTCAATGACTGATGAATAATAAACTTAAATATATAATCAAACTGCAAATATTTACTGAGGGCCTACTAAGTGGCAGCAATATACGAAGCATTGTACGTGGTCAACAAAGCAAATAATTAAACCTTGGGAGGAGGAGCTAATCTCTCTGCCTCCCTCAAGCCACTTCATCTTCCTGCCTCATCTACTTCTGTTAATGTCACCACCATCTTCCCCAACACCCAAACAACCTCCGACTCCTTTCAAGGACTCCATATCTAAATCAGTGGGCAAGCTCTCTGGATTCTGTTGCTTTCTGCCTCTTTTCTCTCTTTGATGGCTGCCACCTGTCCCCAAGGCCCACCTGGCGTCGCACCTGGACTACTGTAGTAATTTCCAAGCCTCCTGGTTCCCCCCAGCTCCGCTCAGCCCTGGCTTTGTCTAAGTCCAGATACTCGGCTCTAATTAGATCACAGTCCCAGCTCCAGAAGGTATCAATGACTCTCCAGTATCTATACAATGAAACTCAGAGCCTGAGGAACACGAGTTTTCTCTTTCTGTTTATTCTCCCACTCGTTCTTACTCTTCAGCCACAGGTTTATTCACTATTGCCCAACAGGGGCCTGTCTGCCTTTCCTCTGGTATGTCTGTGCTTACACTGTTACTCTTCTGCAGGTGGCCCTTACTCTTCTCCACCCCACTTCTCATTTCCTCCATCAAGCCTTCCCAGATCACGAAGTGCTCCAGCCACAACCCCTCACACCCAGGTCAAAGTAATCTCTCACTCCTCTGAACCTTTATGACATGGTATGTGCGTTTATCACTTTCCAAATAATCATGCTTCCAAGTACTATCCAAAACGTGTGCGTACATTTCTTACCACCCCTACTAAACAATGAACTCCTTGGAGGCAGTGACTTTTCATGTGTAACAGGCACTCAAGGTTTGCGACAGGAATTTAACATTAGTATCTTTACAAGAATCCATACAAACTGAAATGTTGCCTCCTAAGCTACAAGGATTTTTCCTCAAAATACTGATAACATTTTAACAGTGGTATAGTTTTTTTAAAACCTTTTTTGTGGTAAAATATATAACATAAAATTAGCCATTTTAACCATTTTTTAAGCGTAAAATTCAGTGCCTTTAATTACATTCCCAATGTTGTGCAACCATTACCACTATCTGTTTCCAAAATTTTCATCACCCCAAACAGAGATTCTGTACCCATTGAGAAGTAACTCCCCATTCTCCCCTCCCCCAAGTCCCTGGACCTCTTCTTTCTGTCTCTATAATTTTGCATATTCTATGGGACCAGCCCCACAGTGTAGTCGTTAAGTTTGGCTTGCTCTGCTTTGGCCATCGGGGTTCACAGGTTGGGATCCTGGGCACGGACCTATACCACTCATCAGCCATGCTGTGGCAGCCACCCACATATAAAGTGGAGGAAGACTGGCACAGATGTTAGCTTAGGGCTAATCTTCCTCAGAGAAAAAAAAAATTGCATATTCTAGATATTTCATGTAAGTGGAATCATACAATATTTGTCTTTTGTGTCTGGCTTATTCTACTTAGTGTAACATATTCAAGGTTCAGTCATATTGTAGCATGTATCAGAACATCATTTCTTTTCATGGCTGAATAATACTCCACTGTGTATATACCACATTTGGTTTATCCATTCATCTGTTGAGGGATACTTGCGTTGCTTCCACTTTTTGGCTATCATGAATAGCTATGAACACTGACAAGTATTTGTTTGAGTCCCTGTTTTCAATCCTTTTGGGTGTATACCTAGGAGTGGAACTGCTGGCTCATATAGTAATTCTGTTTAGCTTTTTGAGGAACAATAGCAGTATAGTTTTAAAATCCAGATGCGTGGTCGTTTGGTGAACACAACAGCCACAAGAATCTCCTTTAGCAAACAATGTGCTTCTGGATAGATTTCCTTCCTTCCTACCCACTCAGGCCCCAGGTGATGATCTAGTTTCGAGGAACCTGACCCTGCTTTGGGTGCTATTTTGATTGTATTGACACTCCTGTATCGCGGTTCTCACTATTCTTCAACCCTGCCTTTACACACATAAAGAAAGGCAACACTGCAGTGGAAACTCTCCAAATGAAAAGGATGAGACTAAGCATCATTCAGATATTGAAGTCAAATTTATATCCTTAAGGCATTTAATAACATCAGATGAAGGAAGATACATAAAAGGAAGGATACTTTTCAGAAAGTAAGATAATATAGGATTTTGTAAAGGATGACTTCTGTTGAACTCATTTCTTATACCCAAACAACCATTTAAAACACACTAAACTTGGACAAGATGTATAAGCCTTTACTGTTGCATGGAAAGGAGCTCTTTTTCATGCCAAGGTTAGCAGCCTGGGATTTCTAAACTGACGTTATCATTACTATTACCACCAATTTCCAGAAGGTTTTGTAAAAATGTAAATTCACAGCAACTACCTGGAAGGATACACACAAAGGGCTAACCTGGAGCATCTCTGTGCAGGGGCAGGATCAGAAGCGGCCACGAGGGGGATCTTTCACTTTTTACTCCACAACTTTTGCATTTCAACTTTTCAAAAATATGCATTCTTACATTACTGTGTAATAGCTTAAAACTGTATTTAAAATTTAAGCAATAAAAGGCAATGTTAGTAAAAAAGATGAGCTATTAAAGGGAGCTAAATGGGCAATTCTAATAATATCACCATCTAACACAGAAAACTCTAATCTCATTTGAACTTTACAACACCATGGGGTAGGTAAGCCAGGTATATGGCCCTTTTAGTAAATGAGGAAAAGAAGGTTAAGAAAACTTAACTTCTTAGACAAACGCATTACATTTTTTTAAAATGTTTTTCATTTTAGCCTTTAAATCATCTTCAAAAAAGGTATGATTTAGCTGTAAAACTTTAAAACCAACTGTATCTGATTACATAACAGCTCTCCCAGAAGAATAAAAAAAAGCAGTGACTTAGTTGGGTTTACATATTTAGGAAACAGAAAAATAATGGTCAAAACGTAATAAAGTCACATAAAAGGAAAATTTATTATTTTCCCCCATGCTTGAAATGTCTACGGACTTCTCAAAGACATTTTATCGTACAACAGCACTCCCCCAAAATCTGAATTTGTGGGTTTCAAGTCTCCACATGAGGAGTTTATTCATAATATTAATATATCCATTAAGTAAAACCTGAAGATTAAAAGACTTGGGCAAAATATGTCATTTATTATGTGCAGACACACTGACTACAGGCCTTTATGTCTGCAGATTAGTTACATAGCTATAACTAGTCAATTTAGCAAAGCTTCAGGCCTAGGCTATAAATAACAGCTGCAAAACTGACTCTAGTGGCCCAGAGTTCACTAGCTATCTAAAAGGCATAATTTTACAATCCAAGACAGGGCAAGCTTTAAGAAATCATTACAATAGTTGAGAGAGCATTTTTCTCCCAAATGAATAGAGCCAAAAGGCAGGGGAAAAAGCCTAACCAAATGCACAGTATGTGAGGTGGGAGACTATTTCATCTGTGTATATACACATAACCAAATAGTTCAGAGACACCAAAGAATTTGATTTACATGGCAATTTAAAAATATTCACTTAAAATACTCTTGACCTGGTCATTGAATATAAACTGCGTTTTGTTCTAAAGAAATCGACTCAACATAATATACAACATTGAGGATTTAACTTTATGTGCTCATACATAATAACATATTTAACAATTGCATTTCATCAAGTTTTGAAGCTCAGTAACTTCGAATCCAAATATTTTTGCCAAGTAAAGTGCTAAAATTACTGAACACAAGCAGTGAACCTTCAAGAGAAGTGATTCTCCCACTGATTTGCAATAATCAACTGTTTATTGAGAGGTCACTATGTGCCAACTGCTACATTTTAGTAATGTGCTTAAATTTAAAACCATACACTGGATACGAATTGAAGAAGGGCAGTCCAACAAGGGATTACTACACAAGATACATTAATTGAAAGCCAATTAACTCATTCAAAATATAAGTGATAGTTGATGAAACTGCAATTTCCTAAGAACGAAGCTATAGAGCTTGCATGCTGAGTAATATTTTAAAAATTATAAAAAATAAACACGCATGCACTCAGTATTATCATTTAATTCATACATTTGAATTGGATGCTGACTTCAAAAAGTGTCCCCAAACTAAATGATCCATTTCCATCTCAAACAATAATGTAAGTTAAAATATTTAAAAATTCAATCCCATAAGATACCAACACAAAACATAAAACCAACCTCATTTAAGTTAGCTGAATATTGGGACTACTGTATACCATTAAGTCAGTAATACTAGTAAGCCAACCTAAAGTAGGAATTGTAATTCATATTACTTAAGCAGCCCTAGTAGAAAATGTCTTCAGAAAATAAACCAGTCTTTATTTTCACAAGTCAACATAATATACATTCTCTTGCAAAATAAAGATGACTGGTGTTTTCTTTGAAATCAAGGAGATATTTTTTCAAAATGCTTAAGTATGTCAAAGTTTGTCTTCTTACCACAAACTACCCAATAGCCATCCATCTGGGTGCTTCACCTGACCACAGGTAATGTTCAAAGGTTTCACCTTGGAGGGGTAATTATGAGAGTTCTCCAAGGAAAAAAAGTTCTGTATGCTCAGCAGCATAAATCTCTCACACGTAAATTCAGCTAAAATGGTGTGAAACTAAAGTGTACTTATCCTGTTTTTTAAAAGTGATTAACCCCATGAAAACCTTCAAACTGTCTACAATTTTAAACCTGCACTTATTCACAAGAAAGCCATTTACGTTTTGATAAATGTTATCAGTTTTAAAACCATGCTTTAAAAAACTTTATAATTTGATCAACTAAAGCTGTCTGCACTCACAAAAGACACACATGGAAGAGACAGGAGACCAAACCGGAGCAATAACTACGTAGCACAAATCCACCAGGGGGAATACCCACGCGTTCAACACAGCCAACCAAGGGAAGCTACAGGCTTCCATGTGAACAATGACTCCAGTAAAATAAAAACGGCAAATATCACAGCTCTAAGCCATATCCATTTCTCCACTTTGTCAACTGTCTGAAAAGATTCTTAATAGCCATGAGAGAAATCCTCAAGAATGATTAAGCAGTACAGTTACAAACCACAGCTTAAGAGCATTTCAAACTCAAAATGACTTTCCTCACAAAATAGGACATTTTACCAAAGATCATCCCCCACCTGACCAACATTAAGAACATATGTAAGCAAAATGGCAATATTAACGTTTCCATTTAATCCATTAACCACAGTTTAGAAAGTTCAGTGTTAATAAGCAAAATGCCACTGAGTATTTTCTTCTCAATAACTTCTTCTACCTCTACCCATAAATGTAGCACCCTTCTGAAATCTCACAGGTCATTCCAATGTTGATCCTGAGAAGTGAGAATCAGGTTAAATGCTACGCTTAATTTTTAAACTAGGGGAGTAACAGAACCTAACAATTAATCTCCCTTAAATAAATGGCTCTATTATAACATATACTAAGTCCTTCCTCACTCCACTGTTGATTTAGTAAAATCAAGTATTCCACCTTGACTCAACAGTAACAAAATGGCTATTCTAAATAAATCAAGTGATCAACAAACCCTTCACAAGCTGATATCAAATTGTTTTCAAACTGAAAAATCCATACAGTCTGAGTCTACCACCCTCCAAGAAAAACACCCCTTTGGAAGAGTTTAAATCTATAAAATAATTTAAAACAAAAATCTTTTTATCAAAGTCACCAATTATTTCCTGAATTAGCCTGCCAAAAGTCCAACACAAACTTTACATATAATGAAGTAAGTTTGAGGACCGAGTATTTGATTTAACTCTATGCTCTATTAGCTCAGTAGAGAGCCTGAAGAACAGATTAAGATAGCAAAGCAATTTTCTAAACCAAAATCTACCCGAGCATCTAAAACGTTTTACATCATCCTTATCGAAATATCAAAGATCCGCGAATAAGCAAGCGTGCATCTTGAAATTCATTTTACAGTTTTGTTTCATATAAGCAAAACTGTCCACTCCAAATCCATTACTTCTCTTCAACACAGTACTGAAATTGTCAGAGGCGCATCAAAACATACTCAGGGTAATTAATTTCAGCTGTTATTTGATGTGAGCACCAAAACAAGCATTAACGAAAGAATAAAAGCAAAAGTTTATAATAATAAAAACAAAAAAAAAGCTAAAGGTTAAAAGAACTTGAAGAAGAAAAAAATTTGAAAAGAAGCTCACCTGCAATTAGGTGGAGGGTCTAAAGTGATGTCTGCCAGTTCCTTCTGAATCCTGGAGGCAGGGAAGAGAGAGAGAGAAACACAAGAAACATTAAGGCGCTGGGAGCCTCCCACCTGCAGTGTCTAAGTCTGGCAGACAAACCTAACCGCCGGCCAGGAGAACTGGCTTCTACCGAGGAAGCAGGAGTCTACACATCAAAAGCCGCAGGTCTGTAGTTCAGGGAAAACTTTTTTCACCGACGCGGTGAGTTGCCGCTCCGGGGTCTCTTGTTATCATGTCTCAGGTTTGGGTTCGAATCTTGCCTCGCACCCTAAGCCACTTCTATTTCTCGGTGTTTTCCATTTCAGAAATAATTTTCAAGCCTCTCACTCGCGGACTACTTTTCTGCACCGTATTAGAAAGTGTCGGGACACCGTCATCTTCCCCATCGGCCGGGAGCGAAGGACGCGCCCCAGTCTCCGCCCCTCGGGGCCGCCGGGGTCACCCCAGCACCTCCGATGTCCTCACGCCCACCCGGGGCCGCCCCGCGTCCTCCGTGACGAAGCCAACATGGCCGCTCCCCGCGAGGCCCCTCGGGCCCGGGCTGCCCTGCTTGCCGTCGGGGTGCCGGGTGGCGCAGGCCCAAGGTGGACCCCGCCGCCCGCGGGTGCCCTCCCCGCGCGCGCCCGACGGCTCGGGCCGCGCACGCCGGCCGCGCGGGTCAAGTCCGGGCCGGGACGCTGGTGGCTCCCCAGCGGCCTCGCCCGCGCCCCGGAACCTGCGGCCCGCTGCCCGCCCCTCCGGCGAGGCCGGCCTCCGGCAGGCGGCCGCGGCCCGCACAGGTGCACCCGGCCGGCCTCGGTCCCGCACGCTCGCTCGGACCCTCGGCCCACCTTTCCGGACCGGCTTCTCCCGGACCTCCTCTCCCTTCCTTTGGGTCTGTCCCCTTCCTTCTCCATCCCTCACTGACACAGAACCCCGGACCCCCACCCCAGTTTTCTATCTCCGCACCAACCCACGACTTCACAAAGAGCCCCCTCCCCCACTCCTAGGCCGACGCCACCAGGCAGTTCACACCAAGCCCCGGCCTTTGTCTTCTGCTTACCTAGGCGCTTGGAGCATCAATTACTACAAAGTTTAAGGCCTTTAAGCCTATTCAACCTTCTAAACGGTGCCTTCTATTTTTATAACCTTTCCTGCTCCTATCATATAAAGCCCTAAAGGGCTAAGTTACAACTTAAAAATCTCACCGAGGCAGCACAGTAGTAAAAAACTAACACACACATTCTAAAGGCAATCTGAATCACAATGGATGCTTTTCTCTTTCCAAAAGTTTTCTGAGGCTAGGAAGATAGGCTGGCCGGCTGCGATGGGGAATAGGTTTTGGAAGGCGTTGTTTTTTCCATATATAAGTAAAGAGAAATTAAGGCTGGTGATTGGGGAAGTTCTTTAAATCTTCCCACTGGAGGACATTTCCTGTCCCCTACAAATCTGGTCAATCTTAGAAAGGGGTTTGCTCACAATCTCTACTGACATCTACTTGTCTGTGTTCTGCTAAATTCTGTCACTACCAATACGAAGCATTTCAGTTCTGGGACATTCACAGCCCTGCAGGTTGCCTCATTATTGTACGTTAGACTAAAAGTTTGGAACCTTGGTTTCCTGATTCTTTACCCGTATCTATTAGAATGACTGCATGTTCAGACCTATGTACATAGGCAAAAATATCCTCCCCCTGAGCACACTTGTATAAAAATACATAGTGACTTCACTTCTTGCCAACCCAACCTCTACTATAAAATATCCCCTGAAACAGTAGTTGCTTCTTTAATACCTAAGAAGTGTCATACCACACAGCTTTATCCACTTCATCTCTCCAACAAACATCTGCACCATTTCCAGAGCACTGGCAAAAGATTTATAAAAGTAACTCATATCTATGTTCCATAGAGTAATTCTAGCCCAGATCACTCTTAATGGGGGCTTTCCTCTACTGTGGACTAGAAATCACTTTCCAATATGCGGTTACGTAACCTTCCGTCTGCCAATTCAGGCTTCTTCTTCATTCTATCTCCTGGTATACATGCCCCTTCCAATTTTGTAGGCAACGCCTACCTTCCAAATCAATATATTTCACAGAGCAGCTTCTACAGGGTACCACTAACATCAATTTTCCCGTTATTCTTTCCTAGATACACTGTCCCTCTCCATTTTTTATCTTTACTATTAACCTTAGCTCTGCTTTAACACTGACAGCCACTCTTTCAGCAAGATAGGGAGCTAAAACTAATGTTAACTTTACAGGTAAAATTACTATTTTAGCTTCCCACCGTTTATTTATTTTTTTTAAAGATTTTTAAATTTTTTTCCTTTTTCTCCCCAAAGCCCCCCCGGTACATAGTTGTATATTCTTCGTTGTGAGTCCTTCTAGTTGTGGCATGTGGGACGCTGCCTCAGCGTGGTTTGATGAACAGTGCCTTGTCGGCGCCCAGGATTCGAACCAACAAAGCACTGGGCCGCCTGCAGCAGAGCGCGCGAACTTAACCACTCAGCCACGGGGCCAGCCCCCACCTTTTATATTTTTACACCTACCATCTCTTTTCCAGGCATTTCCAAAGAAGTTTTTAACGTACTTAGCATAAAAGGACAAACTGTCTCTAATGAAAAATCCCTCTCTGTAATTTGCTGACTCAAAGCAGACTATTCTGACACCTGTCTCTACCCTCTCTAATATATTCACGTACACCAGGGATATCCAGCAAAATACAAAAACACCAACGAGCTAAAGCAAGTATCCTGCCTTAGTCAGGTAAGGCCAAAAGTTGACCCACTGTGGATCACAGAGACCAGAGGAGGCAGATTAAGGAAGGCCCATCCAAAGTGGGCAGGGTAGATGCCAGGCTCTGGGATAACCAGCATAGGGCTAATCAATGAGGGCTGGGAGAGCTCCTGGGAAGCTGATACACAATCAAACCAAACCTCTGAAAATCTTGTCAAGGCATCTTGCCACTTAACTCTAGACCTCTACACTATTTCAAATAAGCTAAAGTCACTCCATCTACCCATGGTTAGGTCACCAAAGCACTTTACCAACTTTTCAAATTTCAAGTCAGGGAGAATGACAGAACAAACTTTCAAACTCCTAGTTCCAGGCTCACAACTCAGTGGAAGAGCTCTAAGGCCTCATGTTCCATTTTATTTTACATTCTTTTTAGAAAGATATCCCTCTCTAACCCACCATTTGGACTCCTTAGTGTCTTTCTGGTTTGCCACTTCAAAGTTTAACGGCCGTCCACCTTAGAGCAGAAGGACTTAAGAAAGGGTTTGGGGGTTCCCAGGAATCTGCTATAGATTATTTTAAGGGTCAAGGGGATCCGAGGATATTACTGAAGGACAATAGAGATAAAAAGCAGCTTCTTCCAGAGACAGAAGAGGGAAGGAGTAAAGAAAAAGAGCCACTGCTTGAATTCAACTTGAAAAAAATAACATTTTTACAGCATAAGAGGAAATAGCATGAAAAAAATCTGAATCTCCTTGAAATTTGGTAAATTGAAGTTCTTAAGGAGAACAAGAAAGAATCCCCAAAATAACCTAGAATAACCATTTTACCTCATTTATTGATTCATTTGCTTCAACTCTTCAAATCAGAAACATCTCTTTAAATTCCATCCGAAAACATCTCTTTCCACCTATTAAATTTTTCACCCAGCTGATATGAGTAATTCCTTATGCAATTTGTCGAGAAAGCTGTTCAAAAAAGATGTCTGTGCAACAGGTGAGGAGGAAGTCGGATGGTTATAGAATTCATTTTGACAGAGTTGTCTGGGCAGGAATTAGTAATTAGGCGGGATGACAGCCTTGGGAAAGGTCACAGACTAGTGATTAATAGGACAAGTAATTTGAAATCAGATTTGGGGGTCACTAATAAAAGTAATGAGGATTTGTACAAACTTCAGCAAGAAATGGAAAGAGGCAAGTCACCACAGCCGCATGTGGACGATGATTAAAAGAAAAAACAGAAGAAGCAATAGAGAAAAATAATTAGGGCTTTCAAGGCCCTTTTTTCATTTTTAAGAACACATAAACCATGAGGTGCTCCTTAAGCTACCCTCTTTGGGAGGCCGACCAAATGCAGCAAGCAGCAGTTCGGAAAATAGGAAGCCTGCGGAAAAAAGAGAGAGAGAGTACGGTACCTCTTGGCGCTGGTGGAGAGGAGTTTGGAGCTTTTGCTCATGCTGACTTTACTCTCCTTCTTCTTGGGGGTGTTTGTTTCTTTCTCGGTTTGCTGGTTGGAGGACGAAGATGAGGAGGAGCTGGTGCTGGCCCTCGAATCGTCATCCGACATAGCGAACCCCCCACCCCACCCCGCAAACAGCCCCTGCAAGGGGAGAGAAACAAAACAGAAAGACATCAACCATGCAGCCAGTGTAAATACGGAACTCGGGCGCTGTCAGGAGGGCTTTGACCAGGGTACCCCCGCCGCCCACCGCCCTCCACTCGCTTTTCAAAGTCTTCAGGCCCATTAAGGCTTTTGCAATCGGACGCGGCTTGTTTGTTTATTTCTGGCCCCAGGTGGGGGACGCGGTGGGAAAACAGTCTTGAGCAAAGCGAGCGGCCCCTCCCTCGCCCCCCGGGGCTCCCCTCGGGGCAGGGAGGGGACCCGCCGAGCGGCGGGGGCGGAGGGCAGGGCGGGGGCGCGGGGCGCCTCGGCGGGCCAGGGAGGGAAGGTCCCGGCCAGCGGCCGGCCTCGGGGCTGTTTGTGTCGGCTTTCCGGGGGTCGCGGGGGGGCGGGTGGCCGGGGCCACACTGCGGGGCTCAGGCGCGGAGTTTGGCGAGGTCGGGAAGCGAGGAGGGCAGAGAGGAGTAGGAGAGGAAGCCGAAACGGGGGGACGGAGGCGAGGAGCGGGTGCCCGGGTGGGGGAAGGGAGAGGCCGGAGGGGGGCAGGGGCGACGAGGCCGAGGCCCCCCAGCGCCGCGCCCCGACGCCCCTCCCGGCCGGCCTGCCCCTCGGCCGCCCAGCTGGGGCTGCGCGGCCGGGGCGGGGGTCCCGGGCACACGCCCGATTGCCACCCCGGGTGGGGGTGGGGGTGCGGGGGGGGGGGCCTCGGCCTCCTCCGCGAAGGAATAACAATGAGCCCGTCCGCCCCGGAGGGGTTAATCCCCGCGGGCCCCCGCCCGGGGGGACACGGGGCTCCCCTGGCTCCCCCTCCCCCGCTCCCGGCCCCCTGGGCGGCCAGTGGGGGGCTCCCAGGGCAGCGCTGACAGTTCGAGCCACAATGGCCCCCCCGGCCACGACACGGGCGGTCCCCGCACCCCACGCGGCCCGGGGTCCCTGCCCACTCCCCGCGGGCGGGCCCCGGACCCCTGGGGCTCCCTGGCCCGTCTCCGCACCCCCGCAGCCCCGTGCCCGGCGGCCCGGGCGGCGCGGATCGGGGGAGGCGGCGAGGGGTGTCCCCGAGGCCCGGCGACGCGGCCGGGGGGCGGCGGGCGGCGGGGGGATCCCCGTACCTCTCTTTGTGTCTGGCTCCTCCGTGCCGCCGCGGCGGCTGCTGCTGCGGCTGCGGCTGGGCCTGGCCACTCGTGTCTCTCTCTCGCTGGGAGAGAAGCGGAAGTGCAGCAACAGCAACTATTAAACAGGCAATGGCTTCCCCCAGCCACACACGCTCGCACACACACTCCTCCTCCTCCTCCTCCTCCTCGCCCTCACCCCTCCCCCACCCGCCCGGTCCCACCCACCCGCGCTCCCCTCCTCCTGCACACCTCCGGGGGGGCGCGAGGGGGACCCCGGGGACCCCCGCCCCCTCCCCACCCACACCCCGACCCCAGCGCCTCCCCGGGACGCCAGGGAAGGGGGCCAGGGCTGTGAATTTTCTCTCAAGTGGTTTGGGGACCTGGATCCTGGACTGGAGAAGGGAAGCCGTTCCAAGATGGGGGGCGCTGGGAGCGATTGGAACTGTATGGAATAGGGGGTCACGAGAGGAAGTTCTTTCCCATAAGGGCTTTTGGAAAGGGGGGGATTGGTAGATTGGGCGAAAAGATGGTAATCTGGTGGCAAGGACTTTGGACTAGAGAATGCGGCGGGAACTCCTTTTAGCAGTGATCAGCTTAAAGGGGAAAAAAATCCCACAACTGGGTTTTCCTTTGGGTTGACACTGGCTTCTCCCTCTGGCGATTTACCTGCTAGGAGTAGAGGTCGGTTTAGGCAGCCTGTGAGAAAATCCCAAACTAGGACTTTCCTGCCAGGCACGTGCAATTTTACAATTTTAGATTCTTCCAGTCACTTTTTAAAATAGAAAGTGGTGGTGTTTTATAAAAGTTATACAAAAGATTTCGTGACAGGTAAAGCCAACGTGTAACAGGCTTACAAATGTGGGAAATCACTGGGAATAAACCTTATACTACTGAATTATACAGGATTCAGAATTTTTGGTGTCAACTTACTTTAGAAAGAAAGTTTGATTTTTGGAAACTGATTAAAAGTTTGGGGGACTCTTGTACCTTCTTCAACTACAAAATAAATACTATTCAAGTAATCATAATATTTTTAGCTTAATCACTCAGTAATTCTTCTGAATTGTTCCTTATTTAGCATTTTTGTCAAGACTAATATTTTTTAAGATTAAGCCATCAAATTGTAATTTCTCACTTACTTGCATTTCGGTTGAAGGAAACTAAAGAGACACATGTAATGTCCCACATACAACATCTGGCGCATTTAGGAGCCAGCCCAGTCAGATTTTCATGGGCCACTCTAAATTATCTCATTCAAATTGCCATCCTTTTCCATGGAAACAGTGGCTTCAGTTACCACAGGACAACACAAGACATAAAGCCCATGGCATATCCACTAACCAGGAAAACAAGCGTTCTTACCACCCACCTAAACCCCTTCTAGACCTCAACATGAAACTCCAGCTTTATCAAGACTCACAAAGTAATTGTGCACGATGCTTGCTCGGTTCTTAGCAGGAACTTTGTATCTACCAGGAATTGTCATAGAATCAAGGAGTCCAAAAGCTGGAAAAAACCTTAAAGGTCATCATTTCAGCCTCCAGCCTCCTACCTCCAGACAGAGCTATCCCTCAGTCACTCAAATGCATGGAAATTTTGAAAAGATCCCCAGACATAAGTGTTTGGTTTCAGGAGTCCTGGTAGAGGATATAAAAATAATGACATTCCCTGATGCGTGTTATGGGAAAACGACAATCTCCTTAAAACCAGGTTGTATACGTTTTGTACTTCTGATGAAAAGATACAAATTCGAGAGAAAACAATAAGCAAACATGAAATAAACTAGTTGAGATGAAAATAAAGACAGTTATTAAAATGGAAACTTCCTGTTACGAAAATTTGGGTTTCTGATACTTTAACATACATGTCTACAGTATGAGTACAACCAGTAAAAAGTCAGATATGTATAAAGATGAGAGCTGGCAGAGAATACAGGAAAATAAAAGGTTTGACGGCTGATGTGACTAGGACGGTGGGTGAGTTTTTAATTTTGTTTTGCATAAATCATATACTTGGATACTAACTATAATAATTTTTTTTTAAAAAAACTGAACATGATATTTTGTATTTCATTGCTGATGCTTGGGTTGGACTGGTCCCTGGGGAAGTAAATCTTGTAATCCAAGGACTCCTCCTCCATAGGGAAGTGCTTGCCCAACCACCAGTCTGGAAGGATACCGGCCTCTTGTGTGCTAGTCCTTCTTGTCTCTAACCCTGGTTAGTGCTTTCTGGTTTGGGAATGATCTACTGAGGGGGAATAAAAACCTCAAAATGGTTAGAAAAGAATCCACTGCTCTAAAAAGACTAATCTTTCTGTCAGATTTCTTTAAATATACAGTTGTCTGAGTCATCAAAAAGCAAAAATTCACTTGCAGGCTTCCAGCTCTTCTGCTTATTAGCTACAAGGCCTGAGGAGCTAAACTGACCTCTCTGACCCTCAGTCTCCTCCTCTATAAGGAGCAAAAATACCTGCACTGTATTGACTGGCAGAGCTGTTAGAAGGATCAAATGTGTATCTCCAATAAAATGGTTAATTAACTGTTGTGCAAAATAAATTATTAATAATCCCACCCTGATCCTACTTCTCAGGAATTTTGTTAGGACACGGGGTCGTTATGACTTAGAATTGATGACAAGTATAAGAACCCTCCTAGGAGAAAGATAGAATCAAGGAATCGTAGGATTTTATTTACTTGAAGGGGCCTAAGATATCTTAGAGTTCAAACTCCTTATGTTACAGATGAAGAAATTAAGGCAAAGAAAGTCAGTGTGTCTTGTCCAAGGTCATGCAGTAAATCGGTGGCAAAATTGTGGCTGTAGCCCATGCTGCCCACAGACGATTTTGTCAGTTTTGGCAGTATTCAGGGGGTGGGGAAGAGCATCAGTTACATTAAAGAGAAGTATATTAAATATAAAAGAATTCTGGTCATATTTTCAAGAACATATGAACAATCAAGGCAGTTGGGAAAGTGGAAAAATGGAAGCAAGTTAAGGGAATAAGTGATTTGATAACATTTACTTGAACCAGTTGATGAGAGATATTGAAGTTCCCTACACCCCATTCTGAGACTGTTCCTCGCTATTTATTTCGTATTTATGGATATAATTTAAATAGGTAATCCTCGTGCTATATGATCCTAAAGAGAATAGGTTAAGCTACGAAGATCTCCCTCTGCCCCTCCCCCGAACTCTGTGGTAGTCTATGCATGCACAAGCAAATGCATCCATAGACACGGGACGCTTTGATAGGAATGCTCAATTTACATTTAAAAGATGCATTTGGTCACAGAAGCCCAAGCGGTGCAGCACTGTGATATCTGTGGGCTTTGAGAAAGTGGGCTTCAGTTTTTACTAATACCTATTCCTGATCTCAGAATGATCCAACTCTCTTCTTCAAGCCATCTTTAGAGTATCAAGTCCTTTTAAGTAGAAGCACTTGAAGATCAAGGTGCTGACTGATCCCTAGGTGAAATGATACAGTTGATTCAAAAGAAAGAGACCCTGCCTAACTTTTGAGCACTCCTATTTTTGGCTTCTTGCTTACACTGAACTTCAAATAGTTCGTAAAGGCGACCATTCTCTTTGGCCAATTTCACATCCAAAGAATTGTCACACAAATTAACATTTGTTAGGGGTTTTTAAACTTACCTTATGGCTAGATAGAAAGGATTTCCTTTTTCTGTCAAAAGAAAAAGAATTCTTATGTTTGGAATTTAGAAAAGAATTTCTATAAAGGTTTTGTGAAGAGATGGACTCACTGTGGATTTCAATCCGCTTGTTTTATTTTCTGATGCTCTTTTGCCTGGAAAATTCATTCCTTCTACAGAAGGATAAGGAAGGTTTGCAAAGAACGGTCAATTCTATGAAGCCTAATGAGATCTGGGGCTTTTATCTGCGATTTGGTCATTATTCCATAGACCTTTTTTAAAAAAACACTGATCCCTTTGAAGGACCCTAAGCATTGTCAGACATTCTTGGTCCTGAAAGTTGCTATCACAGGAAGTTAGGACGGAGCTAAATTATTTTTTCTGCCACATGGAGGCATTGAACAACCATGTGATTTTCAAAATTTACCAAGACTTGATAAGTCTAATGCTTTCTCAGGCGAAGGCAAAAAGGTTCGTTGATGTCGACAAATGGATAGTGCTTAGTATGAAAACGTTCTTCTCAATTTACGCTTCTGCATCTCCTCTGTAGGGCCTATTCTCTAAACAAACTAGCCTTCTTCAGCCTCCTATACATTGAGAACCTGAGGACACTGTATCAGAATCTCCTGGATTGCCGTTCCAGCAGTTTGGTTTGTTAGTCTCTGAAACCTTTTCTTGAGTTTAACACTTCTTCGGTGTACTGAAATTTGAAAGAATGACATAGTCGGGAAAAATTACTTTTATTTCACACTCTTAATTCATTGTGAAACTTTGTCTTAAATATCAACTTCCCCACAGTACCACGGTGTGCCCAATCTACCGTCAAGCATCCAGTTCTGAATCCAAAATTTACCTCAATAATTGCAAACCCCAGAAGCAATTGGCAGCAAAGATACTGATCTTGACTTGCTAAGCCTATATGACGAGTTCTGTCTTTACAGCAGAGAGTACTCATGTCTCGGCCCCAAATCAATTAATCAACAAACACTTATTAATTGCCCTGTGTGTGCTAAGCACAGGGCTGGGGGCCGTGGCAGACGTAAAGGAATCGCAGAGGAACTCTGGCCTCCAGCAAGATCCAGGGCAGAAAGACTTGTAACTGAGCCTAGAAGGACAAGGAGTACTTGGGAAGATGGAGAGGCATTCCCAGGCATTGAAATGACGTTTAAAAAGATATGGAAAAACACCAGACAATTCAAAATACTTTATTATTAAAATATAAATGTATATGTATGTAAATTATAAACTGCTTTATTATTAAAAACTGAAAGAAAGAAACTGGCCTTTATTCTTCAAAAATGTCACTGGCATGGAATAGGAAGAAAAATTGAAGTTCCAGATTAAAGGAGATTAAAGAAGCATGAGATTTAAATATAATATATGATTCTGGACCAGATACTGTACCGGATGGAAAAAAAATTTATAAAGGATATAATTGGGTCAACTGAAAAAAACTAGAGTATGGAAATTAGATTAGACAAAAGTATTGTATCAACATTAAATTTCCTGAAGTTGATAACTATACTGAAAATATTCTTGTTTTTAGGAAATACACTTTGAAATATTAAGGGTAAAAAGGCATGATGTACGAAACTATTTAAATAGCTCAGAAAAATAACTAACAATATGTGTGTGTGTAGAAACAATTGTGCCAAAATGTTATAAATTGGTGAATCTGGATAAAGGGAGTAGGAATGTTCTCTGTATCATTTTTGTGACTTTCCTATAAATTTGGAGGGAAAAAAATGTAGTTACCTTAGAGGGCATGAAATAGAGGAGAATGAAGGAGAGATTGCTTACTCATTACATACCTCTGTGTTGTTTCACTTCTTAAAATGTATGTGTTACTTTAGTACGTTTTAAAAATCTAACCTCTAAATCTTTAAAGAACGAAAAAAAATACGTTAACAGAAAATTCAGGAAGTGACTGGGGAGACCACGAATAGACTAGTTTGGCTGAAGTACTCAGTAAAGTGAGTGGATGGACAGAAGGATGAAAAGTAGGTACCTCGAGTTTTCAGAGGGGCTCCAGGTCACCTGAGGAACCTGGATTTCATTATGCGATAAAAGGTGCAAGGAAAAGACATTAGAGGCATTTTCATCTAAAGGGTACTTTAAGAAGATTACTTGGATAGAAAAGCCAGAAAGGAGAGAAAGAAGTCAAGGAAACCTGGAGGCAGCCATTGAGGAGTCCAAGCTTAGGGAAGTAGCTCCTAATTCCTAATTCTCCACGCTTATTTTAATTAATCACTGTTTAATGCTGAAGCTGTGGTAATTTAAGTCCCATGAAAGCAGAGAATATGTTTACCTCTAACTATTTTAGAGCAGTGCCTGGCACTTAGTAGGCACGCAATGAAAAATTAACGAAGGTAAGGGAGGAAAACCATCCTTGTCTTTAATAGTACTATTTAACCCTTTCCCATCTCCTCTGATGGTCTGTCGTGTACATATACATGATTACACCATCAATCGGTTGACAAGGGATGTGTGGGGTCTGTGTTGCTATTCCTAGGAGAATCATGCTATTCCTAGGGGAAGATACCTAGGGGGTATCTTCAGACCCCAAGATAAGGCCTGAAATGACTCCCAGCCACCCTAGCATGGAAAGGAATCCCAGCTTTGACATCAGAGTTACAGAATTCCAAATTGGAAGGGGTCTAGAAGTCATCAAATGTACCCTGTTCTATTAACAGACGAGGAAGCTGAGGTCCAGAGATGCAAGATGCGTTTTCTGAGGTCAGGCAACTAGTTAGCAGCAGAACCAAGACCTTTCCCTCGCAGGAATCAAAGGGGACTTATGGGGACTTGTGAATCCCCGTCTCTACGCCTCAAATATGGAGCGGCAGCCAGGGCCTACAGAAGCCAGAGGTAACCTCCATGGAGGCAGAAATGCTCTTGGTCTATGCACCGAGCACTGCTTTCCAAGGAGCGGGACTGTGTCATGGTCTTTGATATCACCTAAGCAGTGGGCATTAGGTTGGGCACAGATTCACTACTCAAACACACAAACACACACACACTCCCTGCTTCCTGAGTTACACTCACTGAATTGAAAGCAATCCTAAATCTCACAATGAAGTGGGGACAGATATTTTCCCAATGTGACTGAGGATAGAGGTAAAGATTCCTATATCCCTTTCTTCATCCCTGAGTTTAGTCACCTTGAGAAGTCTTTTAGATCTTGGTGAAGACGGAAAATGGTGGGGCATGACCAGTTGGCTTTGTGGCTGAGGTTACTCACATCACCATTGGGTTCCCCTCAGAGTGAGAGGGGCAGAAAGCTGGGGAGTATCCGTGCCCCCTTTTCCCACTGCCTCATTCTTCCCCACTCCTCCATCTTAGGGAAGAGCATAGTTCAGGGCAGTTAAGAGAATGAACAGACCTGTTTCCATACCCGTACTGCCTCTGACTAGCAGTGACCTCAGGAAAGTTCTTCAACCTGCTGAACCTCTGTTGCTGCATATGTAAAACTGGGATAATAAAACTCACTTCATAAGATTTTTTGAAGGTTAAATGAGAAATGTCTGTAAAATGCTTAGTCCAGTGCCAAGCATGGCCTGAGTGCCCAACAGGTGGTTGCTATCATCATTAGAATCTAACACCTTATCCTGGCCTAATGTATTTTTCAAGACTTACTTCAGCGACCTCAGACTTTCTTTGGCTGTTCCAGAGTTAATAAATTAGAATAGTGCATCCAGCCAAACCTTGCTTATATGCTATTTTGGGTTGCTTCGTGTCGGTTGAGAAATTGCAAGCAAAGGGAGGGGGAGGACCCCTGCGCTCTACCAGCTCCAGCCCAATGACAAGCTCATGGAGCTGAGTAACCACCTGTTGATTGATTGTTACAGCGGCAAGAGCTTCTGAAAGAGCATGAACAAACAGGTAAGTCAGAAAACATCTGGAGTTTGCCCAGAAATATTCCTCTCTAAATGAGTGAGTCAGACCGGCCCAAGTATGTGACACTTCCACTTAAATTGTTTAGAAAACTAACAGGTGAAGGATCGTTTCAGAGGATTTGTGTCTATTACGTGGAATTAATTCTCTTTCTCTTTAGACGGAATGTTAGTCTAACCTCTTAAAAGTGTTAAATCAAGAATTCTAAACAAAAACTGGCTCTGGGCAAGTTGGGATTTTCAAAGAAGTTTAAAACACCAGGAGCTTCTCTGGGAAATTTGTCAATCACAATATGGGCAAGTGGTGGAAAATGTTGGTGAAAATGTTTGGGTTCCTTAACACACTTGTTCTCCTCTATAAGATTCACACATTGGATTCCCAGAAGCAATAAAACCAGCATAATTAGCACTTTTTGTTTGAAAAGGTCATTTTCTGCAACATCTATGAGCTATTCAGGTTCTTATGTCCAATCTAAGAGATTTAGAACTGAATTATGTGGGGGGGATATTTGTCCTCATCTTAGACTTCTAAATTTTTACTCTATTCAGAGGTTGAGAGCCATAGCTTTTCTTCAAAAACAGATTTTTTCATATGATTATATAAAGATTTATATCAATAAGCCCTCAAATAGTGAAAAAGACAGTCACCCACAACTCCAGGTCACTCTATGGCACTCATATATCCTTGAGTGATATCAGTGGGGAGATTAGAACGATCCTGTCTAACGCTGAGATTTATGTTCCAATATTCAGAGTTTATTTGGTTTCAGTTGTGTCTTAGCTTAAAATAAATCCTTTGGGTGGTGGGTTGGTCTAAGAGGTATATATTTAAGATGTTATTTTTGGAAACTGCAATAGAATGAAATGAAAACTTGTGATTTTCCTTGAACTTGGCTTGAAAGTAAAATAAAGATTTTGTGAACTTGGAGGTGAATACATTTACTCTCCTCAAAACTTTCTCACTTGTAAACGAATGGCTTAGAGCAAAGCCCGGAATTGAGAATTCAAATTCTATAGATTTTTCTTAGCTCTGTCCCTGCTTATGAATCAATCTTTACCAAAATCATCAACCATCCTCTTACTAAAAAAAAAAAAATTGCAGGAGCTGGCCTGGTGGCATGGTAATTAAGTTTGTGTGCTCCACTTCCGTGGCCTGGGGTTCATGGGTTTGGATCCCAGGCATGAACCTACACACCGCTCATCAAGCCATGATGTGGTGGTGTCCCATGTACAAAATAGAGGAAGATTGGCACAGATGTTAGCTCAGAGCCAATCTTCTTCACCAGAAAAAAAAAATTGCTTACAGCGCCCATGTGTTTACATTATAAACACATATTATTATTGATACAATCCCATTGTTTACTTATTGCACATCTAAATGCTACACAGATAGATAATTAAAGTTTGGCCCTTTATAAGATGGCTAGAGAGGTTTTCCTTAGGAGCATAAGGTGTTTTAGTTTAGTTTTGTTTTTAATATAGGATTTTTGTGTCCTCCCTTTATGAAACATACATGAAACTCCCACTTGTATAAGATGTGGAAGGCAGAGCTGTGCTGTGGGTCACCATCATTGAGTGGACATTTGGGCATGGTACTGTGCTAGGCTATCTCTGGAACATCAATACACAGCTTCTGCCTTCTTAAAAGGTCCTTGTTTGTTTGTTTGTTTACTCTTTATTATGAAAAATTTCAAACCTTCTTAAAGTAGAAAGACTAGCACAAGGATCCCCATGTATTTACCCTACCACCTACATTCAAGAATTGATATTTGTTAGATTTGCTTTATCTTTTTTTTTGCTAAATCATTTTAAAGTAAATTACAGACATCAAGAAAACTTACTCCTAAATTCTTCAACATGCTTCTTCAAAAAATAACCGTATACCATAATCACACCTGACAAAACTAGCAATAGTTCCCTAGTATTGTCTAAGTATTTTCTAAACAGTCAATTCTCTAATTTTCTTTTAGATTTAAATCAGAATTCTAGGGGCTGGCCCAATGCCTGAGTGGTTAAGTTTGCCTGGTACGCTTTGGCAGCCTGGGGTTCACTGGTTCAGATCCTGGGCATGGACCTATACACCGCTCATCAAGCCATGCTGTGGTGGCATCCCACATAGAAGAACTAGAATAACTTACAACTAGGATGTACGACTATGTGCTGGAGCTTTGGGGGAAAAAAAACCAAACAGGAAGATTGGTAACAGATGTTAGCTCAGGGCCAATCTTCCTTACCAAAAAAAAAAAGCATACCTTAAAAAAAATCACAATTCTGTTAGAAACTATGCATACGGCTTTTGTTGGTTTTGTCTCTTTTAATGTGGAACAGTCCTCCAACTATTCCACCTCTCCTGCTTTTCTTTTTTTTTTTTAAAGATTTTATTTTTCCTTTTTCTCTCCAAAGCACCCCCCAGTTCATAGTTGTGTATTTTTAGTTGTGGGTCCTTCTGGAAACCCTGGGCCACTGAAGCAGAGCGCGCAAACTTAACCACTCGGCCATGGGGCCCGTGCCTCCTGCTTTTCTTTTAATTGTGGCGTTGACTTGTTGAAGAGACGTAGCCAGTTTGTATTGCAAAATGTCCCACCCTCTGGATTTGCTTGTTTTTCCTTCTAGAACCATTTAACATGACCCCTCTATCCTTTCTATGTCCTGTAAATTTGAGGTTTCATAGACAGGCGTGATTCATTCCAGTTAAACATTTTTGGAAGACAGTTGAGTCATAGGTGACACTGTGTGCTTCTCATTACATCACATCAAGAGGCAATGACTTTTTGCCCCTTAAAAGGCATCTCTTGGGGCTGGCCCCGTGGCCGAGTGGTTAAGTTCGCGCGCTCCGCTGCAGGCGGCCCAGTGTTTCGTTGGTTCGAATCCTGGGCGCGGACATGGCACTGCTCATCAGACCACGCTGAGGCAGCATCCCACATGCCACAACTAGAAGGACCCACAACGAAGAATATACAACTATGTACCGGGGCGCTTTGGGGAGAAAAAGGAAAAAATATAAAAAAATCTTTAAAAAAAAAAAAAAAAGGCATCTCTTGAGAAGCAGAAACATGTACCATTTCTCATTCGTCTTAAAAAACACCACTGAACATGAAGCCAGAACCATGAATGTCATTTAACCTCTCCGATCCTCAGTTTTCTTGTGAGAGACAAAACCAGTACTAACCTCTGTAACTTCACAGGGTTGTGGTAAAGGACCACAGGAAAAAATAATTGTAACACCACCAATAACTACCATTTATTGAACAATCACTACGTCAAGCCCTATGCAAGAGCTTTCCATTTACTCTTTCAGTTAATCCTCACACTAACCATGAGAGAGAGGTACTATTCTTAGCATCTCCATTGCGCAGATGAGAAACTGAGACACAGAGAGTTTAAGCAATTTGGCTGAGGTCAAACAGCTGGTAAAAGAGAGAGACGGAATGTGAACTCAGCCAGCCTGATTGCAGAGCCTGTGCAGGAAATCTTCGTAAGTATCATACGAAAGCGAAGTATTGAGACAGAAATACTGGTTGCTGTCTTAGGAGATTGAGAGGATGGTTTTTGTTTGTTTTTCTTTTTCAGACTTTCACTGATGTTATTTTATTACTTTAATAATGGCAAAATGAATAGGTATTTACGGGGGAAGACATACAATATGGATATAAAATAATAATCAGAATCATTTATTGCTTGCCTGCTCTAATGGTACTGACAACAGAATAAAAGGAATCACATCAACAATAATAAAAAAACTTTGCCTGGGGGAAACAGCCATATGAAGTGGCACCATAAACAGATATTCTGTGTTTTCTTCTTCACAATCCTGCTCCTTTTGTCCTGTTTTATTTGACATATGGCTCACTTCATAAAAATGTTTAAATATTGATTTCCAAATAGCTTCGCTTGGTCCTAAAACAATATTAACAGACCATGTGATTTCTGGAAGGATCTGTTCAGCTGTTTCTGTAAAAGATGTTTTGGGTGTTGTGTTTTTTTTTCAGGATTTTTGAATCAAGAGAGTTGGTCCGTCATACCCAAACATGAGAACCATGTGATTTCTTTTTTAAAGGCTGTGGTTAAGGCAATCTAAAGAAGCGCGGGCATCGGTGGGTCCTCTGGGTTAAACCCCTCAGTGGAGCATGTGTCGTCTTCAAGGTGGGAAATCATACTTGGCAAATGACATTTAAACCCCCAGAACCCTCAGCCATCACATTTTATTTCCACACACAGTAACAATAGCTGTAAAAACTGTGTGCATTCCTCAAAAGATCTTTGCCACTGAAGTCACCAGGTTTTTTCCCCTGCCTTGCCATGTTGCTTCAAATATCAGAAATATAAAATGTTTAATTTGGTAATTGTAATAATCTGAACCCTGGAAATATTTATTATAACTTATATAAAAGCCAGTGAGATCTTTGAAATAGATTTTAAACTACATACATCAACCCAATATGGGGAAGGAACAGCAAAATCTCGGCAAGCTGCGGTAAGGTAACTATATCACAAAATTGATAAATTATAATTATCTTTTATCACGCCTGGATGGTTATAAAAAGAAAAAAATGGTTTCTTGAAAATTTCACAAAGCCTATTTCCACTCTAAAGCTCCTAAAAATGATCTTTGGCGCGGGGGTATGGCACAGTGTTATTAATACTAGCTGAGATGTATTGCTTACCGTGTCCTAAGGACTCTACCCGCATTATTTCACTTAATCTTTACAACAGCCCTGTAAGGTAGCTGCGTTTATTATCCCCAGTTTACAGATGAGAACTCTTAGGCTTAGAGAGGGTAAGTGACTTGAACAGTCACATAGCTGTTAGCAGGCAGAGACAGAATTCAAACTCAGGACTGACTCCTGAGCTCAACCAGCCCAGGGTGCCCATAGATGACAATAAATAATGACTACAATTTTCATCACCTGAATTCCAAACCCTAAGAATATGCAAACTCATAACTGAGTAGAATGCCTTCTGTTGAACCCAGAACAACTCAACACGGGGAATCCAGTTGCAAAATGCACCTTTAAAAAGCTGGAACTCAGACTCACATTACTCACATTTCCTGTACTAGCAGCAGAAGAGGGCTCTCGCCACTCCCGGGGGCCCCTCTGCTCCCCACCTTCCTGAGCAGCCTGTGGGCGTTCTTCATGAAGCCGCACAGCCACCCTGGTGTCGGCAGCTGCGCTGGCACCCCTCACCTTTCTACCTCCTTGTTGAAGTTCTGGCAGGCAGTGTGTCTTCTTTCCCATCCTCTCCGGTTTCATCCAGCAGCCAATCAATAAATATTTGTTGAATGAATAAATGAATGAGTGAATGAGCAAACAGCTGTCAAACCAGTCACAGATGGAAAAGTACACAGAGGTGCATAAATAGTAAGCTGTTTGCCTAAAATAGCTTCAGGCTGACCAGAGTATAAATTTCAACAAACCTCATGTTAAGTTGGGGACTATTTATTTATTCTGTATTAGATATCATATTATTTACTTCACATTTCATACTTGGTTGCCTCAATATTATTCAACACTTCACTTTCTGTGTGATGGGGTCCAGTCACTTAATCTCTGAACCTTGTTTTCTCAGTTATAAAATGATGCTAGTAAGTCACACTTCACAGGTCGTCCTAAAGATCAAATAAGGTCACACGGGGTGGCACTCTGTAAACCGTTCAGTCCCTTCTCCTGCTGTCATCATCACGCATTTTTGGGCATCCTGCTATTTGTAGCCTTTGTGCATGTAATTGGAGGGACCTAAATGCATTGCACAAGAAGGGTGGCGTTGGGGAGAGAATTCAGGGGGCCCTGATGCCACTTCCTGGAACAGAACAAACTGTAGCCAGAGAAGGACTTTTGTGAAGCCTGGATTCTGTCAGTGCATCCTTGGAGCCAGGAGGACCAGCAGCCAGGCCACACCTTGAGGGAATTTGAGAAAGGGCCCCTGGAAGCCCCAGAAACCTTTGAAATCTCCTTGTTCTTCCTCGTCTCAATCTCCACCATAACCGCTCTTCAGTCAAGAGTCTGTCTAGACTGACAGCTAACAACCAGATTGTGTAATGAAGCCGTGCCATGCCCCTGGAGACAGTCATCACTGAGAAGGATGCTGGGCTTGAGTCTCAGCACCTGTCCAGGTGGGCACGCTCCAGTAATCACCAGGAGGCAGCGTCCCACCTTCCCCGGCCCATCCATCCTTTACTGAGGCAAAAAAGGGGAAAACAGAACTCAGGGGAATTGTCTCTGATCCATCCTAACTTGTTTCTTCCTCCTTGTTGGGATTTACCTGGACAAGTGAGACAATTAGCATTTGCACAGGATACCCTGTTCCTCCAACAGCTGATCTTAGAGGACGACACAGCGAGCCAGAAAGTTTGTAAATAAATGGCACCTCTCCCCTGGGTCTTCTTCACTTCCTCTGTCTCTGTCCTCCCTCCCTGCTCCCTGTCACCACCCTCTCCTTCCATCTGGGTAAGAGAAAACCCTTTGAAGTGTCTGTGACACAAGAAAATACCCACTTTCTTCTTTTCTTCCTCCAAGGTTCTTTGCACTAATTTTTAAAACTGAAATTTTCACAGAAAATTGTTTTGGTGGGTTCAGGAACATAAATTTTAATTCTCAGCCCCCAAGCAAACATTTCAACCAAAGATCCCTTACATTTTTTAAAAAGTGCAAAGTAAATTTCTGCAGCAAAGAAAGACCTAGTATTTTCCTGGGCCTTCTTGCAAACAGAGGCCTCTTAGACAATATTTACATCTACGTGTGGGTGAGTTGAGACTGTGCTTGGGGCACTTGGAATAAGAGAGGCATTGAGAGATTCCAGTAAGGCTGGCGGATATTGAAGAGTGAGTGTGGTGTAACCCGGGGAGAGAGTACTGGGTTTGTGAAAAACGTCTACCATTTGTTGAGCACTCATGTGGACCAGGAAGCCTCTACGGATATCACCTTCTCATTGTATCTTCACAACCACCCCGTGAGGTAGAAACTAATATTCCTGACTTACAGACAAGGACCCCGAAACACGGAGAGGTAAGGGATCTAATGTCTCCCAGCTAATGGGTCTTACAGCCGGGATCCTAACACTGGCCTCTGACTCCAGGCCCTTGCTGCTCCTGTGTGGTTCCGTGGACCAGGGGCTGTTTAGAATCTGCATTTTAATAAGGCCCCCGGGCGATTGGTGTACACATCCCAGTGCCGCTCTTTATCGTGAAGGATGCAGCAGCTCTGAGCACCTGTTCTTGTTCTAATCCTCATGGAACCTGTTTTTTACCTTTCTGAGGCACAGTTCTTGTCTATAAAATGAAGATGTGCTCAAGATTGTCCTTGAGAATTCAGTGGAACTTAGCAGCTTTCTCAATGTCTTTCTGGAGCTTTCTTGAAGTCTTAGTAAACAGTACTATATAAATGATAGCAATGATTAAAAATTGGTTTTCAAAAAGTTACTTTTGAATGATAATAGAAGTAATACACACTCAGGATAGGAAATTTGGAAAATGAAGAAAACATAAAGAAAACATAAAATCTCTCCCATAACCCCACTATCCTAAGATAAATTTGGAAACATTTAGTTGCATTTCCTTCCAGTATTTTCTCTAGACATAAGTGTGTATGTATAAATAAATTATTTTTACCAAATGGGGATGGGAAAGAGTGTGACCCCCACAATTGGGAGACTTTTCTTTTGGAAGGGCTAGTGAAGAGCAGAATGGAGCGGGGCAGAGGTCACACCAGAACAGAAAGGTGACTCAGTAAACGTGGGCTTGCTCCAGACCGTGTCTTTACAGAGGAGTGTTTTCTTAGTCAGCTCTTTAGTTGACAATCAAGAGGAAGCAAGAGAGGGGTCCACCACGTCTCACCACCTTCACAGCTACCCTCCCCGTCCAACTGTCATCACCTCTCGCCTAGAGTCCTGCATGGCCTCCTAATCAGCCTCTGTGCTTCCCACTGTGGCCCCCTACTGTTCTGTATCTACAAATCCTAAGTCAGATCAGGTCACTTCCTAGCTCAAAACCCCACAGTGGCTTTCCAGCTCTGAGCAAAATCTAAATCTGAATCTCCAAGGCCCTATTAGGAGCTGGCATTCCCTGCCACCTTTCTGATGTCATCTGTTACTTTTCCCCTTGTGGACTCTACTCCAGTCACACTGGCCTCCTAATTGTTCCTTAAATGCACCCACTTCTGCCTCATGGCCTTTGCCCTTGCTGATCTCTCTGCCTGAACAGATCCACACTCTTCCACCCCCAGCCTCCTCACCTGCCTCTCTAGCTGCTGGCCTCACTCCCTGACTTCCTTCAGGTCTGTGTCAACTGTCACCTTGGCCTCCTGCGACTGACCCATCTAAAAGAGTAACACTCTCTCCCCTCCCCTCAGAAACCTGCCCCTACTCTCTACCCACTAACCTGCTTTATTTTTCTTCAGATCATCTCTCCCCACATGATATTCTATGTATTTGTTTATTTATCTCCTTCCCAACTAGAATAAAAGCCCCATGAGAACAAGGATGCTTGTTTAGTTTCATTTACTGCTGCCGTCAAATCCCTAAGAATGTTGCCTGAATCCTAACTTTTTTTGAAAAAGTGAATATTGAATGAGTCTTAAAGAACAACAATGGTATAATTTATTTTGATTATTTTTTTTTACAGTTTCACTACCGTTCTTCCAATACAGTATCCCTCTCTATTATTTTTTTATTACAGGCCTTTTCATTTCAAAGGGATATCCAAGCTCAAATGACTAGCAGTTGTAAATAGATTCTGAAGTGTAATAAAACATGCAATGATTTTTTCATTTACTCCACAAACAAGACGATGTAACAGCCGAGATTTGATTCTGCCTCATGTGCCTGAGTTTCCTGGTTTATTTTGAGGGCCAAATTTCATAAGTGTGTGTATAGGAGAACATCTGGCATTGTTTTTTCACGATGGCCACTGGACTTTGGGACAGGTTACAGGTTCCAAAGGTTAAATGTCAGAGTTCAGAACATTCCAGGATTTGAGAGATGGCTTTTCTTAGCTTTTCAAAAATATTTGAAAATCCCTAATTTGATGTAAAACTCAAGATAACAGATATGCCATCTTTCAGTTTAGCTTACTTAAAAAAAAAATTGTCTAACTTCAATGACAATGCTATAATTTCCTTTACATCTTTATATTTAAGTATGCAATTTAATTTAACGGATGGATTTGTCAAGTGACATGCCCAAGAAGGAAAGAGGGCGTTTCATGAGCTGCCCACGTGCTGATAGTTATGCCTCTGAAACGACCCTTCACAACCTCAGTCAAGCCCCTAAGTCAATATTTTCTCAAACTTTACTTTGCAGAAGAATCGCCTGAGGAATCTTGATAAAAGTGTATATTCCCGGGCTCTACCCGCAGACATCCTGATTCCTTACATTTGGGGAGAGGCCAAGAGCTGCCTTGTAAAGCTGGTGCTCTGGGAGGGGGGAGGCGGGGGGAGGGGGGTGACATGGCCCCTGCTGAGAAACACTGCTAGATTGCGAACCACCTGCAGGCCAGAACCACACCCAGCCCAAACCACAAACGCTGCCGGCGAGGCGGCTCTGCACAGGGAGATGGCTCCTTAAAGATTTTGGCGTGGAGACAGTCTTTTCTCCTGGAATGTTCTCCTGGGATCCAACAAAGGAATGTCCCCAGAAAGAAGGACAGATAGGGGACTGAGAAGAAGCAGACCCCCAAACACATTGCACTTTAATAGAGACTGACTTGAAAGCATCCGACATTTCACAAACTCTCCTTTTCTGAATATCGGCTTCAAAAGATAATTTCTTAACCTTGTCAAGATAAGTTTTAGGATGATAGATTCATAATGACAACTCCTTTTAAAATTTGAGACTATCTAGGACTACCCAATCAATTATAATGGCCCCTCTGGACCCATAATGGTTTCCTACTGCTCATTGCTGGTATTAGAACAATGACTAGGAAGACGAGTGTAGCTCCTCCATCAGAGAAGTCTAGTGGCTGATTTTATAGGATCTGGGGAAACCCGGGGATGCCAGCCTGTATACCCTGAGACCTGTTATTGTCTGTGAAATTTATTCTGTTAATAGTTGTGATGGCGGTGGTATAATGGGTATGCTGGCTTCCTTCCTCCCCCTCACCTCCCAACTAATCCTATCCTCTATTTTCATTGTTTTAAAAATAGGTGAATCATGCATATGTACCCATTGTTAAAAACAAATAAGCAAACCAAACAGAAGTATATGAGTAGAAAAAGAAAATCCCCTTCAATCCTGTCCCAATTCTAGTTCCACAACCAAAGTAGCCACGTTTCTAGATTGGTGCACATCATTCCAGTCCGTTTTCTCTGTATTAACAAAAAACACCCATTAAGGCCAGGAAGGGGACTGGATGTCCACTTTGCTCCCCAGAGCTACCGGCAAACCATTTCACCTTTTTTCTCTCTTAAAGACCCAAATGACTTTGGAAGGTCTTGACAGCTCACTCGACCCCTTGGCATCACTCCATGCAGCCATCAACCAGCTGACTTCTTGTTGAACTTTATTTGTTGAGGATTTCTCTCCCGGTTTACTGTCTTCCTGTCCATTTGACTCCTATCCTCGTTCTTGGTACGGTCAACACCCATATCAGGGGTCTCTCAGTACCCCAGCCTGTCAGTAACTTGTCTACCCTGCCCAGTATCCACTCCCTTGCTTGCAGCCTTGACTTGGCAGCCCCACTCATTGCACTAAATGTCAATCTCAAACATACTACTCTGGGACCAACATCTCTGGTCCTCTCCAGCCTGCTCTCACACCATGCTTCCTTTCACTCTGTTGCTTCTTTCTCTTGCTTGAAAATACTAAGCCTTTCCCTCTTCCGGGTCTTTGCACTTATTTTTCCTCTGCCCAAGAGGGTCTTCTTACAGCTCCCCCTTAGCTGGATTATTCTCATCCTTCAGCGTCTCTTAGAAATGTCACCTCTTCAGAGAAGGCTTCCTTTCCCCAATCACTCTCTTTCCTCACTCACTTTATTCTTTCAAAGAGGTCATTACAATCTGTAATTGTCTCGTTATGTATTCATGTATTTGTTTATTGTCTAGCACTCCCACCAGAATATTACCTTCACTGCTGAATCCCAAGCCTCCATTCCAGGGTCCCCATATAACCACTGATCAACACATTTTTTGAATGAATGAAAGAAATGGGATCACACTTGGTATATTTATTTGTGACTTTTTAATTTTTTAGTAAATACAGTTTAGAGATATTCCCATGTCAGAATTAGACCTGCCACTTTAAAAAATATGCCTGCATTGTACATGGACACTGTACATGTATGTACCACATGCACTTAATCAGGGCTGTATGGTGGGACATTTGAGTTGTTTCTATTCCTTTGTTTTTACTATTAAAAAGACTGATGCAATAAACTTCCTTCTACACGTATCTCTGTGCATATATGCAAATATTTCTGTAGGTCAGATTACTTGAAGTAGAATTGCTAGGTCAGAGGCTATGAGTATTTAAAATTTTGATAGGTATTGCCAAATCCCTTTCCAGCAAGAGCTTTTCCACTTTATACCATCAACAACACGTGAGAGTTCCTGCTTACGCACATCTTCGCCAAAAAGGTATTTTATCAACCTTTCAAATTTACCAATTTGTTGAGTAAAAATATATCTCACTTAATTTGTATTCCCCTGTTTACCAATGAAACTAGGCATTCCCACTTATAGACCACTTGTATTTTTTTTTAAATGAATGGCCTATTCTTATTCTTTGCCCATTTTTCTATCAGGATGTTTGTTGTTCATTTGTTGATTTGTAGAATCTCTTTGCATACTATGGATAATAATCCTTTCTTAAATAACTTTCAAATATTTTCTCCTAGTCTATTATTGGTCTGTTGACTTTGTCTCTCTCTGAGGAGACTTGCAATCTATAATTTAAGGCTTTCTTCTGCTTCTTGTATGAATTTAGATGATTTTCTTCCATGGTATTGATTTTCCTCAAGTATCTGATAATGTTTGGTCCTTCGTTTATATTTGTACACGATAGTCTGGATTGAACAGGACACCCCTTGTACACCTGCCCGCCAGCGCATGTTCTGACAAGGTAAATTCTCGCTCCAAGAACTCTGAGGGGAACAGGAGGTAGCCCATGCGGCCAGGGGCCTTTCCTTTCCAATGTCTTCTAGATATGGGGCTCGCTGTTCCTCGCTGTGGCCAAGGTTACCACTACCCAAGAAGGAGTGGGTCCAGTGCCCACTCAGGGGGCGTCCTGAAGAGAACCCTCCTTTTTTATTACCAGGTTCTCACAGGGTTCCCTGAGGGGAAAATTCCAGAGTCAGCTTCTGACAAGCAGGGCCTAGTTTTGCTGCTCTTTAATTAATTATCAAGTTGAGCACCCATTGCCCACTCCTTTCTCCAGCTCTCATGCCTCTGTTCTTAGGGGTTTTCCATGATTATTCTGGCAAGTTCCACTTTAGAGGAAGACACTTTCTTTGAGTTATATAGGCCTGAGCCCTTCAGTTTCACGAGATGTTGCTGTTCATCTCACCTCCGAATTCCTCACTGCTCTCATCTCTTGGTGGCATCCCACCCAGCTCCCAACACCAACAGCTTTATAGGATTGTTATACTTCTTCTGCTACTTCAGTGGGACTCAGCTAGGGAAGAGATCTCAACACATGCTTAGTCAGCCGTCATGAACCGAAAGTCCCTAGAAGATGTTGAACTTTTAAAATTAACTGTTTTTATTTAAAGTAGACTAGGAAGCATTTAAAAGTACTTAAATGTACTTTGGAAAAGTCTAAGCACAGACAAGTTTTCCTAAGTAAGAAAAGAATTCCAGGGGGCCAGCCCCATGGCCGAGTGGTTAAGTTCGCTCACTCTGCTTCGGTGGCCCAGGGTTTTGCTGGTTCGGATCCCAGGCACAGACGTGGTACTGCTCGTCAGGCCACGTTGAGGCGGCGTCCCACATAGCACAACTAGAAGGACCCATAACTGGAAGGTATAACTATGTACTGGGGGGATTTGGGGAGAAAAAAAGCACACACAAAAAAAAGAATTCCAGCTTCAGGATTAAAATGAAATTACTCAGTGGGAATCCCTTTTGGCACATTTCCCAAACAGATGTCCCACCTAAACCCTTGTCTACATTGTATGCCTCCCTGCCCCACCATGGGTCCACAGATCTCTGGAAGTACAGATACGGATGCTACCTGGACTGAAACTTCCACCCCACAAATCGACCAGGAATTCCTGAGTCGTGACCTCCCTGAGAAGTAGAATGGCTGACGTAGGGGGAGGAGGCAGGCACCCCTGCGGGAGGACTTCTACCAGATTCTGGGCTTCCTGAGAGGCGGGGACTCAATCAGATTCGTTTCTATGTCCACAGAACCTGCCTAGAGCCTGGCACTGACTAGCTACACAAAACCCCTCTCAAATTTGGCAGCTGTATTTATGCCCAAGTTGCAGATTTATGAGCAGAATAAATGTTTCAGGCCAGTAAGTTTTACAGTCTTTTTTTTTTTTTTTTTTGAGGAAAGTTAGCTCTGAGCTAACATCCGTGCCCATCTTCCTCTACTTTGTATGTGGGACACCTGCCACAGGATGGCTTGACAAGTGATGCATAAGTCCGCACCCGGGATCCGAACTGGCGGACCCCAGGCCACTGAAGGGGAACATGTGAACTTAACTGATGAGCCACTGGGCCGGCCCCTATAGTCATTTTTATGCAGTCATAGATAACTAGAATAGACATACTGAGATTCCAGTAGCTTAACAGTTACCCAGTAGGAACAAGTCTCACAGGGAAAAAGACAAGGATGGAGGAGAGATTCTGAGGTCTGAGAGGAGGACGGTGGGGCTGCCTGGGAGGCAGGAACTGGTGGGCTGGACAGTCTGGGTCTGTGGCAGCCAAGGGGATGCATGAGGTGCTGGGCTCAGGGTAAGACTGACAAGAGGAGGAGGTGCCCACTTTAGCTCACAGACCCAGGGAAGCAATTTTTCACTTACTCTGAGCACAGATGTTCTACCGAGTCCTTTCTATCAGAATAGCTAACATTTATTAAGCCTTTTTTCTGTGCTAGCCGCCTGATAGGGCTCCACATACATGATCTCTAATCCTTGCAATAGTAGGTATTATTTTATAGCAGTTGGCATTATTTTATTAGTAGGTATTATTTTTTCTCTTTTACCCCAGTTATGCGGAATTTGAGGCTGGGAGACTTCAAGCAGGCTGCCAGAGGTCATGGAAGCAGGTGGTGGCACAGCCAGGATTCGAAGAGGATTCTGTTTAATAATAAAACCACCGTTCATTGTGGATCACTTTGACAAATTACCAAACAACTCTTTACCTCAGTTTCCTCGTTTGTAAAATGGGAATAATAGTAGTTCTCATGTTGCAGAGAGAATGAAATAAAATAAGACATGTTAGACCTAAGCCGTCCAACATGACGGCCACCATCCACACGTGGCCATGCAACGCTTGAAATGAGGCTGGTCCGAATTGAGACGTGCTAAGTTTAAAATACATTCCAGGTTTCCTAGACTTTGTATGAAAAAAAAGATGGTATTATTTAACTGTCTCATTAACTTCTCATATTGATTACATATTTAAATTGTTCTATTTGGTTAAAAATATGCTATTAAAATTAATTTTACCTATTTCTTTTTACTTTTCTTTAACGTGGCTGCTAGAAATTTTATTACATATGTGGTTTGCATTATATTTCTAGTGGCCGGCTCTGAGTTAGACCCTTAGCGTGAGCACATTAAGAGGTGGCCGTTATTACTGAGACGGCTCAGCTTACCACGTCCCATGTCAGGACTTTGCAAGTCTACCATTTCTTTTACTTCCTTGAGTTGGGTGCTTTTTCTACATGATCTCGTTTAATCCTCACAATAGCCATTCTGCAATTTTATGATTGTTTACAAAAATCTCCTTTCCCTGATTTGTTGCTATTCTTTCTCCTAGTCACTCTCCCTGCAATTAGTGGTGAAAGCATTCTGTGAACAGGGTTCGTGGGCTTTACTACAGGGGCAAGAAGGAAAGGGAAGCTGGCGAGGCAGCGCTGGGCTTGAGAGGCGAGGAGCCGTCAAGAGCTAGAGAGGATGGAGCTGGGGGCGAGAAGAAAGGAAAGTGTCTAGTTATTGGGACCTGGGGACGAGGTAAAGGAGAGATGGCCTGTTCTCAGAGGGAAGGCCTGGGTACCCTTGAGCAAAGGTTATCCTGAAGAGGGTTGGACTTAGAACTGCCCAGCCTGGCATGCTGGCTTCTGAGTGGAGGGCAGCCTACTGCCCCACGCAGACCTGGTCCTTCCTGCAAATCCAGATGAGCCTCTGTGAAGAACACATGAAGCTACCTCCTGCTCCCATCAGGCTCATGCTTGCACTGCAGATTTCAGGTAATGACCCGTGGGTGAGGGCTAAAGTAGATTTTAATGTAGAGATTTTTACATAAAATTGTTCTTCCTACAATCTGAGAGAGTAATGTTCAAGAAACTCTAAACACAATTATTCTGCCTACTTCACAGAGTCTTGCAGAATTGGATTCTTTTGGTTATGTGATAATAGGGGATGCTGTTCCAGTTTGTGTGTTCAAGATACTGATTCTAATTCCCTGTCACTAGGAGAACAAAGTGGACTTTTCTGGAATGAATCGTGCCTTGCAGAAAGGAATCACATGCTTTCCTTGGGAAATTTGCAACCTCATACTCAGTCCCAGAGGGACAAAGGATAATGATTTCATGTTGTCTGGCTACTTACTCCCCAGTGGTTCTGAAACATGGGTTTTTCTTTGAAGCGAAAGATGCCTTGTCTTTTCTAAAGGACATCACACGGCTCTCTGTGGCACAGTTCAGCCCTGGCATCCTCCACAAAGACATTTGTGTGTCCTTTGGGGCTCCGTGCCAGGCGTGCAGACTGCCCAAACTTTCTGCCCATCTGCCACATGGAGGGCAAAGCCCTGGCTTCTGCCAGCCTGAGGCAACAGGAACGCTGTTTGGGAACAAAGACAGCCATTGCTCCTGTCCCAAGCAGCGGGCGTGCTGCCTAGGTGTGAGCCTCAGGCCACCACACGCCCTCTGGCTGCCTGACTCCGGGCATTTATGTACAGTGGAGTGGGGTTAGAAAGGCCAGTACTGGCAGCTTTGTTTGACAGACAAGGACAATGTGTGGTCTGACAAGTGTGTGATATGGGGTTGACGAGGAATGGCTTCTTTGCTGGGGTAACCTTGAAGGTGGTGGCGAGTTTTGTGAGCTGAGCGATGGGACCTTTGTAACAGTGCCTGAGAAAGCTACCTCCTCCGCCCACCTCTTTGATCCCTGCTAGCCCAAAGTTCATGATCCCCTGGGGGTCCCCAAGTTGGAGTAGCAATTCATCTTAGAAGTTATGAGAGTTGGCTCTGGAGAGACCTCACAGTTCCAGTCTTGGCTCTGTTGTTTACTACCCGTGCAGCCTTGGGCAAGTTGCTCGACCTTTCTTTTAGTTGAGTCCCTGACAGATGCCCACCCTAAGACGCAGAGTCAGGGCAGTTAGTTATTGGAAGGGACAGGCCAGGGAAAGGGAGGAAAAGCAGCTGTCTCAGTCCATTCAGGCTGCTATAACAGAACACCATAGGCTGGGTGACTTATAAACACCAGAAACTTATTTCTCACAGTTCTGGAGGCTAGGAAGTCCAAGATCAAGGCACCTGCAGATTCAGTGTCTGTGAGAGCCTGCTCCTGGTTCACAGACGGCCGTCTTCTGGCTGTGTCCTCATATGGCAGAAGGCATGAGGGAGCTCTCTAGGGCCTCTTTTTTTTTTTAAAATTGAGATGTAATTGACATTGTGTAGTCAATAACAAACTATGATACAAATTACAATAAAATTGTATTAGTTTTTGGTGTACCACATAATGATTTGATATATGTATATATTGCAAAATGATTACCACAATAAGTTTAGTTAATATCCATCACCACACATAGTAACAATTTTTTTTTCTTGTGATGAGAACTTTTAAGATCCACTCTGTTAGCAACTTTCAACTATACAATATGGTGGTGTTAACAATAGCCTCCTGATGTGCATTATATCCCCATGACTTTCTCATCTTATAACTGGAAGTTTGCATCTAGGACCTCTTTTATAAGGGCACTAATCCCATTCATGAGGGCTCCACTCTCATGACCTAATCACCTCCTAAAGGTCCTACCTCCAAATATCATCATATTGGGGATGAAGTTTCAATATACCAATCTGGGGGGCGACATGAACGTTTAGTCTATAGCAGCAGCCAATAAGGGGGCATTACACCAGGCACCACAGTGGGCAACTGAAGGTTGAAGGTGAAGACCCTGCAGGGAAACTCCAGAAAGCAGCATAGAACACACAGCTCACAATCATCCCGGCCAAGAGGCGAGGGAGCTGAGGTCTTTATACCCCACACATGGCAGGCACATGTTAAAGGCCTCTTAAGGGGGCAGTTAACTCCAGGCACTTCGGGCCTGTCATGTTCATGGGCTAAGTAGATGGCAACAGCCCAAAGGCAGCTCTCACAAAGATGCAGGGGCTGGCCATTGGGAGCCAGGCTGGGGTACACCAAAATGGTAAGGGGATATGGGTGGAGCAATGGCAGCATCTGCTATTCCCTCTAAGCCTCATGTTCTATTTTGAAAAGTAAGAGCAATCATAGCTTTTATCTTGTAGGAAGGATGAAATAAAATGTTAGGTTCTTAGCATAACAAGCGGCCCGTTACAGTGCTTGTCAAATGTTGGCCATTATTATTGGGACCACTCAGCTTAGCAGTTTTTGCCCTGATATTTGGTTCCAGTTCCATCTTTTCTTTTATTTCCTTGGGAGTCCCTGAGCCTTTGTGCCCCAGCACAAACGTGTGGGTCTAAAGAGAGGGACGGGGGGCTGGCCCCGCGGCCGAGTGGTTAAGTTCGCGCGCTCCGCTGCAGGCGGACCAGTGTTTCGTTAGTTCGAATCCTGGGCGCGGACATGGCACTGCTCATCAGACCACGCTGAGGCAGCGTCCCACATGCCACAACTAGAAGAACCCACAACGAAGAATACACAACTATGTACCAGGGGGCTTTGGGGAGAAAAAGGAAAAAATAAAATCTTTAAAGAGAGGGACGGGTGCCTTGTTTTTTGTTTCCAAAATTTGAAGATACCACTGTCACCTTGTTGAATTGAGATGCAGCAAGTCAAAAATGCAGGGTAGCAACCAGCAAGCAGTGGCTTCTGCCTGGTACCCCTTCCCCTTGCCCAGCGGCTGAGTCGAAGGAGGATGCTACTTACGGGCCAGAGGGAACAGCCCCTTATCCACACACTGGGAGACCAAAAGGTAGAAAAAGTTGTCCTTGCTGCCAAACAAGAGCCTGCGTCACTGCTGGGCTTCAGAGAACCTGCACAGAGGTGTGGCCTGGGGAAGGATGGAAGCAGGAGAGAGGTGGGCTTTACGTTTGCTGTGGGTATTGCTGGTTTCTTCACAGCACAGTTACAAAGCTGTGGCTTAAATATCAACTGTGTCTGTGTATTACACATATGTCTATTTCACCATATGAAAGGGGACACAATATGCCTTAAAAGTTTCATATATACAATTATTATATATAATTATTCGTGGGTAGGAATTAAGAGTAATTTTTATTGTACTGTATTCTACCTTTTCTAGGCTGAGTATGTATGACCTAAATAGTACAAAATAATAACTTTTTTTGAAACTACATCACAGCTGACAGATCTAGAAATGTAACTAGATCTAAGGAAAGGCAGATTGAAAGCAAATAAGAATTTTTTTTTTTTAAATTTGAAAAGCAATGACGGAAAACACCCATTGACCACCTTCCTTGGGCTGCTTACTCATGGGTTTCTGTCAGGTACATGGTGGCCAGGATGCAGTTCTTTTCTAGAAAAAGGCACTGAAAACATGACTGGACCAGTGCGTTTATTCCAAGCTGCTGCGAAATTGTTACAAACTGAGCCTCTATTCTCTTAGGTGATTAAAAAAAATTTTTTTTTGCAGTAAAACAGGTAATTTCAATCAATCTGAAATTATGCAAATCAAGTAAATAATAGAATGGGAACCATCTTTTCAAATATCTGAGTCATAGATATATGTATTCTTCTTTAATTCTACATTATATTTTTATCATTTTTCTAGCACTCAAAATTAATAAAGTGACAGTATGATAAATACTTGAAAGTTGCACAAGAAATATATTTTTGTCAGAATGCTTTTTTCCCCTCTTTTGACAATTCACACTGGGGACAGTAAAGATGAAGCACGTCAGGAAAGTGAGAACAAGCACATTCACAGTCACATAAGAGCAGCGTGACCGAGCCTCCAGGCTGAGTACTTACTTGTCATGATTCTCTCAGTTCCTTTTAATTCAAGTTTTATTTTAACAATTCAAAGAATCAGTCCATTAAAAATATTAAACTAAGAGGAAAAGCAATTATCATTTTAAAAGCACAAAATATTGAAACAGGTTTTACAACAAAAATCTGTGCATTAGTCTGTATTTATGATGTCAGCTCTTTGCTCGATCCAGCTGAATATTCCAGACTCATTAGTTCTACTCTTGGTAAGATTGGTTTTTTGGTTTTTTTTTTGAGGAAGATTAGCCTTGAGCTAACATCTACGGCCAATCCTCCTCTTTTTTGCTGAGGAAGACTGGCTCTGAGCTAACATCTCTGCCCATCTTCCTCCACTTTTTTTTTTATACGTGGGACACCTACCACAGCATGGCATGCCAAGCGGTGCCATGTCCACATCCGAGATCCGAACTGGCAAACCTTGGGCCACTGAAGTGGAACGTATGAACTTAAACATTGAACCACCCGGCCAGCCCTGGCAAGATTGTTTAACAACTGCTTGGTTTTCATGGCCAACATGATTACATTCTGTCCTTGATTCTTTTTTTTTTGCTGAGGAAGATTCGTCCTGAGCTGTGATCTGTTGCCAATCTTCCTCTTTTTTGCTTAAGGAAGATTCACCATAATCTAACCTCTGTGCTAGTCTTCCTCTAATTTGTATGTGGTTTGCCGCCTCAGCATGGCCACTGACGGGTGGTGTAGGTCTGTGCCCAGGAACCGAACCTGGGCTGCTGAAGTGGAGTGTGCCAAACTTAACCACTAGGCCATGGGGTCAACCCCTGTCCTTGATTCTCATACAGCGCTCTCTTGTGTTCAGCTTACAGGATTGATAAAAGAAGTAGCTAATATAATGGACAGCATCAGTACTCCAGAACTTGGGCACTTCAGAACCTGTCACCCCAACAAAGCAATGAGCTCTTTAAGGGCAGAGACTATCTTAAATTATACATATAACATATACATATATATATATATACACACACACACACACACACAAACACACACACACATAAAGAGAAAAACTGTAGCTTTACCATGGAGAACCCTGGTTGACACCACCTAAACCGAATGACTAAAGTGGATGGGACACATTGATCTGATGCATTGAGAAGGATGGCATCCCTTCTAGAGTATTCCTGCCCAAGATGCATAACCTCAATCAAATCATGAGGAAATGTCAAACAGACCCAAATTGACAATCTACAAAACAATAGGCCTATACTCTTTAAAAATGGCAATGTCAGGAAAGACCAAAAAGAAAAAAAAAAACTTTTAAAGGCCAAGAGATGGTTCCAGACGAAAGGAGAGTAAAGAAACTTGACAACTAAATGCATTGTATGATCCTGGATCCTGAATTGGGAGGAAAATTGCTGTAAATGGCATCATTGGGAAAAATGGCAACATTTGAATGTGGACTGTAGCTTAGATAATAGTATTGCATTATTGTGAAATTTCCTGAATTTGATCATTTTACCGGAGTTATGTAAGATGTCTTTGTTCTTAAGCGATACATGTCAAAATATCTGGTCAGCATAAATGGTTCAGCAAAAGATATATATATCTATCTCCCACAAGACTTAGCACAGTTTTTGAAAATAGAGGTAAAATTCACATAATAAAATTAACCATTTTAAACTGTACAATTCAATGGCATTCAATACATTCACAATATTGTGAAACCACCACCTGTATTTAGTTCCAAAACATTTTCAACATCCTAAAATAAAACCTCATACCCATTTAGTGGTCACTTCCCATTCCCATCCTCCCTCCAGCACCTGGCAACCACTGATTTACTTTCTATTTCTATGGATTTACCTATTCTAGACATTTCATATAAATGAAATCATATAATATGTGGCCTTTGATGTCTGGTTTCTTTTACTTAACACAGTGTTTTTGAGATTCATCCACATTGTAGCATGTATTAGGACTTCATTTCTTTTTATGGTTGAATAATATTCCACCATATGGATATACCACATTTTGTGTATCCATTTTTCCATTGATGGATATTTGGGTTGTTTCCACCTTTTGGCTATTGTGAATAGTACTTCTATGAACATTGGCGTACAAGTATCTATTTGAGTGCTGTTTTCAATTCTTTGGGTACATATCTAGAAATGGAATTGCTGGGTCATATGGTAAATTTATGTTTAACTTTTTAAGAAACAGCCAAATTGTTTTCCAAAGTGGCTGCATTGTTTTACTATTTCTACTGTTCTAACAACTCTTCTCAAAGTTTGAAATTATTTCAAAGTAAAAAGTTAAAAAAAAAAATTAGTCTGTGCACCCAAACGGAAGGGAAAGGAAACCTAAGTTCGCAGAAGTGGGGAAGTGATGACAGAGCTTCATCCAATAAGGCAGACATGCCTGGGAACTGAGATGGTTAGAGTGACAGCAGGGGCAGCTTAAAGGGAGATTCCACAGTGGAAATTTTTGTAAGGGATGACATGGTTTGAAAGTGCTACCAAAGTACTTCCATGACCAGAAACCCAGCCCCAGGCAGGTGGAGAGAACCATGGTGGGCCCAGACTTTCTCTTCTCCTTTGGGCCGTCATTAGCAGCTCTGTGAGTGCACAATCCCTTCGTTGACTGAATGCCTGAGTGAGAATGTGCTGGGAACTGAGCTTTTATAAATGGACATCCATGAGAAACTGCAATTCCCCTTACAGAAATCTGCCGGATTGCTATGTTGCTGGGACCCTGATATGTAAAAAGAGGATAATGTCCAATTCATACTGTTGTTCCGACGGCTAAAGAACATGAGTGTGAAAGTCTTGCAAAGACTGTAAAGCACAGATAGACCTTGAGGATTCTAACTAAGGCCTCTAAATTCAGTTCACATCATGCTTGTTACTCTTGCTGCTCAGTGTGGGGTTCCCCAAACAGCCACACGGGGCTCCCCTGGGAGCTTGTGAGAAATGCAGACCCTCAGGTCTACCCCCTGGTTGCACCAGAATCTGCATTTCAACAAGATCCCCAGGGAAGTGGCATGTCCATTAAGGTTTAAGAAGTGCTGCTTTAATACAAAGGTTCCTAAACTTTTCTAATTTTAACAACCATCTGGGATCCTTCTTAAAGAATTCAGGTTTCCATGCTCCCCATAGTAGAGATGAATTCAACGAGTCATGAGTGAGGCCCTGGAATGTGAATTTTTAAGAAGCCTCCAGGTGAGTCTTCTGGTCAGACAGTTTTGGTTTAAGCAATACATTAAACACATAGTCTTACAGACAAAGCGGGAACTCAACCTCCTGGAGAGAGAGATTGTCAATACCTTTTTGGATGCTGGGAGTGAGCTCAAGGATCTCTGAAACCCTGGGGTTTCAGGAGGGACTAGCAGCCTCAGGGTCCGACACTTTCTCCAGCTCAGACAAGGCTTTGCCGAGCCTCTGCTCCACGCTGAACACTTCTTTCTGCTTTAATCCCAACACTAGATGAGGAGCAATAGAATCCCTGTTGCTCCAGAGAGGAAATTGAGGCTCAGAGGTGAGTAGTGGCCCAGGGTCCCTCAGCCAGTAAGTAGGGTCAGGACCTGGATCCAGACCAACTTCTTTCTGCTGGCCACGATGCAGAGCAGCCTGCACCCGTCACATACACCTGATCTGATGTGGCAGCTTGAGCCCGCCCAGACCTCTCCTACCTGGCTTCCTTCTACCCTTCCTTCTCCTCTTCTGGCTCTGCCGCTGGGGATGTGGAAGCAGCGAACATTCCCATTCTGGGCTGGAGGGTTTGGTCCAGGTTCCAGCCCTGGTTATCTTGCTTCTTTAAACCTCAGTTTCCTTAACCGTGAAATGCGAATGATGTTAGGGCAGGATGAAAGAAAAGGATTTTCTGTGAGGATTAAAGAAGAAAACTGGGAGGAGTAAGTATAAAACACCTTAAATTTCCTGGTACATAGTATGTGTTCAATTAATGGTGGCTATTTCTGTTATGATTTTATTGTAGCTGCCACAGTAAATAAAATTTAGAGATGATGACTAAGCAGATGGTAGCTTGTGGTACCTATTCTTTTAGAGTAGGCATAATTCCTCAAAGAGAACCTTTCCCTTAACTTTGACATGTCAGTTGTAGTCAGGCAATTTGGGTTTGTAAGATGTATTAGTTTCCTGTGGCTTCTGTTACAAATTGCCACAAACTTGGTGGCTTAAAACAACACAAATTTATTCTCTCACAGTTCTAGAGGCCAGAAGTCCAAAATCAAAGTGTGGGCAGGTCTGCATCCCTCCAGAGGCCGTAGGGAAGCATCCTTCCCTGCCTTTTCCAGCTTCGCTGACTCCAGGTGGTCCTTGACTTATGGCAGCATAATTCCAAGGTCTGCCTCTGTCCTCACATGTCACATGCCTTCCTCCCTGTGTCTTCTCCTTTTCTGTCTCTTATAAGGACACTTGTCATTGGATTTAGGGTCCACCCAGATAATCCAAGATGATGTTATCTCAAGATCCTTATCTTAATTACATCCGAAAAAACCCCTTTTCCAAATAAGGTCACATCCAGAGGTTCCAGGGGTTAAATGTGGACATGTCTTTTGGGGGGGGGGGCACAATTCAGCCCCCTCCACAAGGCATGGAGTGGCTCTCATTTCTCCAGCCCCAGGAGAAAGGCGCTTGGTGGTAAGGAGACGAGTAGCGAGGAAATGGACCCGGAGAACAGGTCTGCACCCTCCTTCTTCCTCGAGCTGCTCCTGCTTCCCATGGCTCCTTTCCCTCCCAGCTTCATGACCTCCGCTTTTGGTCCCACTGCTATGGCCTAGGTCCTTCCCAGTTTCCCAATTCAAATTCCCGAATATTGAAAGGTTGCTGGCCAGCATGGGAACGGGCTGATCGTAGGTCAGGTGTCTTTCGCTGGTCCAGTCACTTGGGGTCTTGAAGGGGTGAGGGGGCCAGCAGAGTCACAGCCTCCCAGGCCCGTTCCTTCAGGCCTCTCTAGCAGGGCTGGTGAAGCAAGGGGCTCCCTCAAAAGGAGGATAATTGAGCAGACATCTCTTGCACAGGCCCGTGGAGAAGAATGTTGTGGAATCCTGGGTTCCGTACGATCCCTGAGACTGTGCTCCATTGATCAAAGAACCAAACTCCTTTTTAGAAGGCAGTCACCCTTTTGGGGAGACATACAGCACGATTCTTGGGGTCACGTTATAAGGGAGGCTCTCGTAATGATATAATCATAATAGCAGTCCCATTTATTGAGCGCCACTTTCATTTCTCATTTAATCTTTGTAACAATGCTGCAAAGGAGTCCTCAGCTCCGTCATCCCATGCAGGAGGAAATCGAGGCTTCTAGAAGCTAAATTATTTGCCCAAGGTTACGTGGCTCCTCAGTACAGCACCAGAGTGAGTTCACAGCCTTCCCCACTGCCATTTCTCTGTAATAGCTGTTCTCATTAATGCCACACATTAGTCACTCCCTTTGGAAATCAGGTTGGAATTAATTGAAAGCCAAGGGCACCATATTAGAGAAGAGAGGCCTGAATTTTGCATAACTCTGACTCAGCACGATCATACATGTAAGGATGGAGAGATGGACGTGGGAAAGTGCTGGGGCACATTGCCCACTCCAGCAAAAGTAGTTAAAATCTCATATGCTTTCACACGATCATTTTTTCTCTTCTTCTGGTATTAACACCGAGGGCTGGTTGCCTATAAAATATGTGAGGGAAATTAATTAAAGTTATTTATCTTCTGCAAATCAGAGATTAACTGTGGGGGGCTCTAGTGGAGAGTGAAAAGGACCCTCATCGAGCTACGAGATCCCTGTCCGTATTGGGGGATGCAACCACAGTTTCAGACCCAGGAATGGGAAGGAGACCCCTGCAGTAGGGAGCAGCGAAGTACCCATCTGCTCTTCCCAGAGGATGGGAAAGTGACTCGGCTGGCCACCAGGAACTGGGGCTGAAGGAGCCCCTTTGAGGCTTTCTGGAGGAGTCTGCCTTCCATTCCTTCCCATTTCCCAGGCTTGGCTCAACACCATGATTCACGGTTACCAGGACCCTCAGGAAATGGCCGCTCTGGGAGCCTGCTTTTTTCCCAATCCGCCATACACACTCTTAATTTTCATGGAAAAAATTAATTTTGAAAATAATGAGGTAATCTTTAAATAAATTTATATTTCCAGTGGGCAGCTCTGGCTTGATACAGAAGCATCAGGACCACGCAATCTGCCCTCTAAATCATCACCCTCCTTGGGTCTGCACCATTTTTTTTTTTTTTTTTTTCCATGCTTCAAATGCACCTTTGCCAAGGAGATGTGAACTGCACGCGCCCAGGACATCATTAGGGCCTCCTCAGGCCTGCTGGGCTCTGTTGGCTGGGTGTGCTAAAAATAACTGGAGAGGTAAAAATGAAAACAAAGTTGAAGCAGATTTAGGGGCTCTTCTGGAAAATGAAACACAGAAGCTGGGCCCGGGGTGGTTCTATTTAAAGACGATCGTCATCCCATCCCTTCCCGTGGATTTCCACGTGAAGACTTCGTTCCCCAGAGCCGGACCCGGCTGAGGGAAGAAGATCTGATCTGCCTTAGGGCTCCCTCCTCCCACACCCTCGGCAAAGCAGCAGCTGTCCAGAAAAAAGGAGCGCCGCGTTTGACCAGCAGCTCAGTTCTCTAGTCCCACAGTTGTCCCTTTGAATTGAGGAAAGCGAAAATAAAGTTTTCAAGGCCAATTTCACAATTTTATCTTCTGTGAAAAGCAAAATCAACGAGGCTATGAAAACTTACAAGCAGTTAAAACACTTTCGGGTCGTCCTCCCCTTAAAGAGAGAGAGAGAGGAAATCAGACTGCTTTGTTCTCAGCAACGGCCAACACAAGCCTTTTTCTCTTTCTTTCTTTTCCTTTTTTTTAAAAACACATCTGGTCTCAATCTTTATACACCAGTGGACAAAAGCAATTAGACAGCTCTGCTTTCCATGTCATAATAATGAAAGTCATATATTTTCCATGGCTGTCTCATTTGGTTACCCAGCTCTGCAGAAAGAGCTTAAATGGAATTTAAAATGCAAGTCTTTGCTTGATAGTACTGTTAGTGACCTGAGGGATAAGTGCTTCAGCATCTTCCAGAACGGGGAGAAGAGAAAGGGTAGATACGACAGGTGTGGGCTAATAGGTCCCCCACTACCCAATCTTTTTAACAAGTCCTTGGGGATGGCAATGCGATACTAGAATTGGTTCAGATTCGGAAAGATCTTTTGGCCCATCTGGTAGAGGCGGCTGGAGGAGCTTTCATATAAGGTGAAACTTTGGCTCTCTCACTGTAGTGGTCGGGATGCGGTTGTAAGGGACAGAACTCAACACAACTCAGCCTAAGCAAAAAAGAGAATTGTTTCATATAACTGGGAAATGTAAGGGGGTGAATCTGGTCAGGTTCCAAGGCTTCAAACAATGCCATCTTCTTTTCCTCGCCTTCTCTCTCTCCCAAGATTAGCAACTCCAGGAAAATGGTTGCCTCAGTACCAATAGCTCCAGCAATAATTCTGGAGTTAATTCTCATTGAGTCAGGGGCCCATCTTTAAACCGATTCCAGGCTTATGTCACTGGCCTATTCCTGGAGATGAGAGTAGAGTGAAACCATGGGATTGAGATTGGGTTGGGGTTGGTTCCCCAAAAGAAAATGATGTTTCAGCTTCAGAAGAAGTGGCAATGGAGGCCAAATGTCATAGCTAGTCCAGAGGGGACCCTTGTGAGTTGGAGATAGGCACCCTTTCCAGGCTGATGCAGCCTTGTGCACCCATCACTTGGAGGGCGGATGACACCCACCTTCCTCTGGGCAGAAGCAGCCCCACACCCAGGACGCATGGTTGAGTGAGCAGAGCTAAAGCTGGATATTAGCTCACTCACCTCCTTGGCAGGACACTCTTGTGCAGTGTGACATCTGAACAACCGTAAGTGGTGGCACTAGTGGGCAGGCAAAGCCAGCAGATGTCCTCAACACCCACGCCAAACCATCTTAAAAGAGATCCTTCACCCCAAGTTTTCTTGCCTGACGTACTTAAGCTGTGGCTTCTGCACAAGGACATGTGCACTAGCCATCTTACACCTTAATGTCTGTTCAGACTTGGGTGTGTGATGTTAACCTGTAGAGGGAGTGCTGGAGTGGAAGAGTCCAGACCTGGTTTGATTGCCAGCTCTGTCGTTTACCGTCTGGGCATACTTGCTCTGGTCCTGATGCTTTTTTGTGTCTCAATTTCCTCATGTGCAGGACAGGAGGACCAGCCCAAGTACCCTTCCCTCCCACCAAAGGTCTAGATGGGGAAGAGGTCTGGTGGTTTGGGATCTTTGCTTTTCTCCTGGTCTTCTACTGCTTGTGTCAACAAGTGCAAGTCTTCCTTCTACCTCCTGGCCCCCTGCCCCAGCTGGGTCTCTTCCAATGTGTGAAATTGGTGGTTTTACTGCCTTAGTCAGATCCATCACCTCCAGGAAGTCCTCAGGTTGTCATTTCCCCCTGCTAAGGCACTGGCGACACACAACTTCTCTTTATGCCTGTTAGGCAAATTAGCACCTACTCACCAGCCTGGGCCCCTGCAGGAGCTGGCTGCAGACAAACTGCCGTGTGAAAATGCAAAGTGTGGCAGTGGGTCTCCTGTCTCCTGAGGTCACGAACACACAACCTGAGCAGAGGGAGGGCCAGTAAACAGGGGTGTCTGTGGGTGAGGAAGGGACCCTGCACCGTAAACCCTGCTTGTCCTGCTTGCCCCAGGTAGCCCCTGGGGGTGCTGAGGACAGACTGGCAGTGTGGATGGATTCTTACTCACCTCATGGGGGGCATTTAACTGCCTATTTGCATTAGCCAGCAGCAAATTCTAGTGCCCAGCCCAGAACCCCACACATATCTTGGCTCCCCTGTTATCTAACAGAAACCAAACTTCCCTTTAGGTCCTTGTGCCTGGTCCCACCCACCGAGGCCTGGGAAAGCTAGAGCAGAGTGACTGAGGTTAGCCTCTGCCAGGTTAGCCTCTCTTCTGCTGGGGGAGGGTTTGGGGACCGTGTGAAATGTTCTTCGGGCTGAGTTGGTCTGCTTCTGTTTTACTACTCACAGGCAAATTGGTCTTCCAAGGCCTGTAGATTAGGGTCATTGGTCTGAGTGGGGTTAGGCAATGCCTATGGGTGCCACTGGGTGCCAGTAGTGAAGTATTTTGGGGTCCAAACAACCAGTCTCATGTACAAGGAATGTCTTCTAGTACTGTCTCCTCCATCATTCAACGGCTTCCAGAGTTCAGAGCATCCACGGAAAGCATAATAATAACGATGCCTATATCCTCAGAGCACCATTCAGCCCTCAAAGCCCTTTTTCGTACAGGAAAGTCCAACAGTTGAGAGCTTGAACTACTGGATGCAAATCTTCACTCCTCTCACGATTGAGGAAACTTCAGTAAACCACTCATGCTCCTGGAGCCTCAGTTTGCTTATCTATAAAATGCAAGAAAATAACAGCCTCTACCTGCACAAGTTTGGAGAGAGTTCATGGCAATGATCCATGTTAAGCTCTTAGCATGTGGTCAGATATAGAATAAAGATTCAGTGTTGGCGCCAACTGTCATTATCCGTGAACTCATTTGACCATAAGAACACCCCTTTGTGAACTTGGTTGGGCTGGGATATTTTCTCCTTTTGATAAAGGAGGGAAGCAAGATGAGAAAGTCAAGCATGGAGGCAGAGGAGGCAAGGAGGGAGAGAGAGAGGTGTCCACGGGACTGGGAGACGGGGGCGACACAGATGAGCAACATCGAAGGGGACAGAGGCTCCTCTTGCCACAACAGCTTTGCGTTTCCTGCTGTGTGTGCAGGAGAGGTCATGACCTACAGATACCAGGCACCAAGACAAGGCCATTTAAAGAGAACCCACTTACTGAAGGGACTGAAACTTCACAGCAAGGAGAGAATAAAATATTTGATTGGCATTTTATCCTGAAAAAAAAAGACACCAAAATTATGAAAACAACTTTACTCTCTAAGAAAATTTAGATTATGGTTTCAGCCAGGTGCTAATTCTGAAACAAAAAAAAAAATCCAAACTTTTTTCCTGATAAAATTATATGCTATTCTTTACTTCATTTTTGACTTTCACATTCACAGAGGGTCATTGTTTTTTTCACAAAAATATTTGACAGCCTCATCAATATCTTAAGGCCTTTTCTGAATCATTGTTACTCCCATCGTCTCATCCTCCTCTCTGTCTCCTCTTTGTCAGCTGTGACTGGCCTTCCTCAAGGCTTTGAGAGGTCCTCCTGAGTTACTTTCACGGACTTCATGAAACCCTGCGACTCTGGAAGGTTTGCAATTTCACCTTACGAACTGATTTGCATTGAATTTGAATTGTAATTTTGGATGTTGCTACAAACCACAAAAGTGTTGGTGTGATGGGTGGGGATGGCTGCTAGTGTGAAACAGGGAGAGACTTTGAGTGTGGACTGCGTTATGATCCACTGGCACACAGTTTCACGTTATGACAAGTTTTGCTTCAGAAGCAAGTCATAACGGTAGGCACTTGGGTAACTAATATTCAGATAACAACCATCCCCTGTATAGGAAGGAAGCAGACGGTTTTGGTAAACACAGGGCTCGATGGCCAAAAACATGGCTAAAAATCTCTTCATTCAAGCAATTGGACTGGGGTGAGAGAGGGCAAGAAAGTGACGATAGTAACAGATTATATAGGACACACTGAATAAAATCAGAAACTGCTAGTCCATTCTGATAGAAATAAATAAATGACTCAATTAGGGTCTGAAGAACTATGAAATATTTACATAGTTTCAATGGTTTCCACAAAATACTTACGAAAAGGAAAAGAGGCACTGTTGGTGAGAAGCCTGACGGCCACCACTCTAATCAAGGGCTCCAAGGGAATATCACCAGGACTGGGGCAAGTTGAAATTGTGCACCACGTGATAAGAGGCAATGAGAAGAACCCAGCATCGCTTCTGCAGTATTCCTGACAAAGATGCACTCTTCCTGCCTGAATCTAATCAAGAGGAAACATCAAGTCAAACCCACGTTTAGGGACATTCTACACATGTCTGCACTGTAGTCTTCAAAAGTGTCAAGGACATAAAAATCAAGGAAAGAATGAGGAGCTGCTTCAGACTGAAAGAGCCCAAGGAGAGATGACAACTGATGCAACATGTGATTCTGAATTGGATCGTTTTGCTGGAAAAAGGAGATATGGAGTTATGGAGATAGTTGGCAAAACTTGAATGGGGCTTGAGGATTACATGGTGGTCATGTATCAACGTTAATTTCCTAACTTTTAAAGGGGTTGTACTGTGCCTGTAGGAGGATGTCCTTGTTGGTAGGAAATGGATACTAAAAATTTCAGGGCATCAGGTCTGCAATTTACTCTCAAATGGTTCAGGAATAAAAGAGCTGTTTGTACTATATTTGCAACTTTCCTGTAAGTTTGAGATTGCTTTTTTTTTTTAAAGATTGGCACCTGAGCTAACATCTGTTGCCAATCTTTTTTTTTTCCTTTTTCTCCTCCCCATACCTCCCCTCCTCCACCTCCCCAGTACATAGTTGTATTTTCTAGTTGTGAGTGCCTCTGGTTATGAGATTGCTTTTTTAAAAACAGTGAGGAAGAAGGTCATTTTCACTGAGTAGTTGGCAAATTCACCCAAGATACAGGGATGGAGTTGAAGGCAGTGCCAAGGAGGGCCAGTTGCTGATCTGTGTTTGGGCAGACGCCTGTCAGCAATGAGTGGAGTGGGCGTTGGAGAGGCAGGCAGAGAGGGGCTAGGGAGACTGGAGGCAGATATAAGGGCGTGAACTTGGACAGTGACAACATGCAAAGTAGAAAACAGATTTGAGACCTGTTAAGGCGGAGACCCCTTAAGATTTGGAGAAAGGGACGGGGAGAAGATAACGAAGGTTTCAAGCCTCATAGAGAGGATGATGTGGGATCGGCAGTGGGTTGGGGTCTGGGGGAGTGGGCTCGGCAGGGAGATGATGGGTGCTGTTTGGGACATGTTGGACATGAGAGCAGTCTGGCTGTGACATTAAGCTCCCCGCTAATCTCCAAGGTATCAACTAATGTGGCTCACCTTTCCAGATGTGGAATTTGAGATCCTGGTGAGACATTTGCACTGAGACACCCAGAAGCAATGAAATATGATCTGGAACCAGGAAGAAAGATCACAGCATGCAACATAGATGTGGGGGTTGCTTGGAAGCCAAGAGAACAACTGAGATTAGTGAGGGAGAGCATAGGGGAGGGAAGGAAGGCTTTGGAGAAGGTAACGGGGCAGGAGCCTGTGAAGGAGGCAGAGAAAGTGTTGCTGTCCATCTGATTATTTAATAACGTGAACCTGGACCCCACATTGTCTTCTGCCCCACCAAGAAAAAATCCACCAGATCACAAGGGTTTCCTACTTCCTTTCTGACATTCTAGCTTCTGCAGGTTTTTTTCTTATACATACACTAACCCCTATGGTCAAACGTAGACTCCCCTCCCCACAAGACCCCCACAATCTGCATAATTTCCTCATGTTCAATTTGGACAGAAGACTTGGTCAAGCAATTACCAGAGAAGAGGCACAGTATAGTCATTAAGGTCCTGGAGTCCTACTTTCTGGGTTCAAGTCCCAGCTCCACCATTGACCAACCCTATGACCTTGGAAAAGTTAGTTAACCTGCCTAGGCTTCTGTTTCCCATCTGTAAAGTGGGGATAATAATAGTTTCTACTCCTAGAATTGTTATGAGGGTTAAAGTGTTAATATTTGATAACTACTTGGAATAGTGGCTGGCGCTATATAAGTGTATGTGTTATTAAATAAACGTGAACCTAAATGGGCTGCTAACTCCATGCAGTCCAGCCATAGACATCTAATCGCCATCGCTATGAAGTGAGCGATATACAAACTATACTTTCACAAGCGTGTTTCCCGTAGGCCTGAAACTCTTGATGCCCAGACGCCAGTTTAGCCATTTGTTGACAGATTGGAGCTCAAGTGGTCTGCCTCAGGAATCCAAAATTGCTCTCACACACATGACCATGGAGATGATCCCAAAGTGGTGGCTGTAGGAGGAGTAAGGAAAGCCCAGACCCCTGCAAGAACTGTCCTCTTGGACTTTCTTTCCTCACCCATCTCAGCTCCCAGGAATCTACTAGAGCAGGGCTTCTCAGATTTAATGTGCATTCACAGGCCCTGAAGATCTTGTTAAGAGGCAGATTCTGCTTCAGCTTGGGTGAACCTTGAGGACATCATGCTAAGTGAAAAAGGCCAGTCAGAAAAGGACAAATACTGTATGATTCCTCTCTCTGAGGTACCTCGAGTAGTCAAATTCATCGAGACAGAAGTAGAAGGGTGGGTGCCAGGGGCTGGGGGAAGAGGCGATGGGGCTTGTTTAATGGGCACACAGTTTCAGTTTTGCAAGATGAAAAGGGTTCTGGAGATGGATGGTGGTGATGGTTGAACAACAATGCAAAAGTACTTAATGTCATTGAACTGTACTCTTAAAAATGATTTAGAGGGTAAATTTTATATGTGTATTTTACCACAATTAAAATTTAAAAAAAAAATGCAGATTCTGATTCAGTATTTCAAAAGTAGGGCCAGAGTTTCTGCGTTTCTGTAAAACGCCCAGGTGAGGCTGATGCCATTTGACCACACTTTGTGCCAAAGACCACACTTTGAGTTGCAAGATAGGACGAAGCTGAGCCAGGTTCCTTTAGTTCCTTTTAGACAAGCCCAGCACCTGCTTTGCATTAAAGCTATCGTTACAGCTTGAATGAAATGGAATTGGACTCGAAGCCCTTTGAGAGTTCTGGCCTCCTCATTCTGTACTCACAGAAGCTGCCAAGAACGTCTCCATCACAAACACACAACCACAGCAAACTTCCATAGCTAGAATTATTTTCTGGTCCTCTAGGGCTGGCCTACTGACTAGAAAATTATCTTTAGCCCCATAGCTCATCTGGTCAGTTACTAGGGGGTTCTTATAACGAGTTTTAGCCTGCAGGGTTCTTTTGGTCAGCCCTTGAACACAGGGACCTCCTCTGTGACGTTCACTGCTTATCTCCAGGTCCTAGCACAGTAACTGGTGTTCAATAAAATACTTGTTGAGTGGAAATAGGTAACACACACATAGAGCTTATAAAGCAATGTTCTGAGAATTTTATATGATAGATTATATTTTCCAAAGAAGGCCATAAAATCTCTCCCATCCTACATGTTCTTCTTATAATGTGACCTTGATGTTCCTCCCCTTGAGTTGTGGAGTTTATGTCCTCTCCTCTTGGACCTGCGTGGACTCAGTATGGGTCAAATGTGCACCTGAAGGGAAAAGTAAAGGACTATTTGCACAAGTTTGTGTATGCTTTATCATTGGAGAATAGATCTTTCTAGAATTGGAGTATACCTTCTTCCTGTATTAGCCAACGATCGCCATAAAGGGCTGTACAAGAAGCCTCTCATCAGCGGGTTTGCAATAGTTTATTCTCACGGGTCTGTGGGTTCACTGGGGGTTGGCTGAACCCGACTGTGCTCAGCTGGGGAAGTTTGGTTTGGCTGCACATGTCTCTCAACCTCCTCTACAACCAATGGGCTAGCCTAGGTATGTTCTCTTGGCAATGACAAAGGCTTGAGGGAGCAAGCCAAATCACGCAAGTGCCTTTTGATCCTCCCCTAACATTGCATCTGCTAATATCTCAGCGGTCAAAACAACCTTCATAGCTGTACCAGAGTCAAGGGATTGGGAAGAGAGTGAATATTTTCAACAACAGTCACACCCTTTTCGAATGTTGACAACATGTTTATAAGTATTTAGAGGTCTTACAAAATTATGGTGACCATTTCCTCATTCCATTCAAAACCCCGAGCACATTAATTTCAAAGGCTGCGTGGTATTTCGTCATAAAAGGTATTCATCTCAGAATGTATCTCATCAGTCCCCAGTGGTTGAACATTTAGGTTGCTTCCTTTTATTGCTGCTATAATTAATACATTACAGTAAACATCTACGCATGTAAGTCTTGGCTCACATTTCCTGATTATTTTCTTAGGATAAATTTCTGATCAAAGTGGAATTTCTGATCAAGGGCACTCAAAATTTTAAGGCTGTAGACAGAGAATTAACAGCAAAGAGCTTTGTTTGAACTCCCTCCCAGAAAGCTTACACGTGGACTGGTCCATATAAGTGGAAACTCACTGGCTAATTAAACTCTTCATTGTAAAACATGAAAGCGGCTTTCAGCCTCAAGCGAATTTGGGTGGCATAAACCAGTTTTGCCTAGGACTAATCATCCAGAAAAATGGAAAATTTAAATTTTACTGGGGAGAGAAATTCTCTGCTGAGATCTGTAGTCAGAGTCAACGCATAGTTATTTTGCAAAGCACTCTGGAGGAGTACAGGAGAACAAAAGATGCTTTTTGTCCTTGAGAAGCATTTATTTTTTGTTATAGAATTCAATTACTAAACCACACTTGGGGAGTAAGACATAGTACATTTATTTTTAAAAATTAAAGTTCTGGGTCCCCACTGTCAAGGTTGGCAAGAAGTCCAAATCAGTCAATTTGAGAGGCTTCACACACACACACTGTCCCCAGCCAGGGCTACCATATATATGGCGCTCAGTTTGTGCACTGAACAACTGCAGGGAGAGTTAGACCACAGTCTAGGGTATGAATGGTCTCTTCTGGAGTTGTTGTAACGCAGTATATTGCCCTCTACTCCCACCCCACGTAGACTGTACAAGAGCTGTAGGGCTTACGCTAGGCAGGAACAAGCAGGTACGCTGGGTCTTTGGTTGATGTGATCCCGGATGCTCTTGCCCCTTGCCCATGTCCACTTGAAGGTAGGTGTCTCTGCAGGCAGTTCTGAGAGTAGCTCCAGTTTCTCTGGGCCCAGCTTAGCCATGGGGATTTTCCCTGACACTCTTGACATGGAAACACTTACAGGGGCGAGCTCCATGGCCTAGTGGTTAAGTGCGCATGCTCTGTTGTGGTGTCCCAGGGTTCGGATCCTGGGCGCGGACATGGCACCGCTCGTCAGGCCACATTGAGGCGGCGTGCCACATCCCACGACTAGAAGGACCTGCATCTAAGATATACAACTGTGTACAGGGGCGGTTTGGGGAGATAAAGCAGGAAGAAAAAAAAAAGATTGGCAACAGTTGTTAGCCCAGGTGACAATCCTTAAAAAAAAAAATAAGAGTGAGGTTTCCCTTCTTTAAAAAAAAATAGCTCTTTACTTTAAAAAAAAAAAAAAAGAAAGAAAACACTTATAGCCCCAGTCTTCACAGCCACCCCCCCCCCTTCTCTCTCCTTGGTCCTGCTCCCTGAGACAGGTCTGTTAGCATTGGCCCAGGTTCTAAAGACCTATAGAGAAGCCATGCTCTTCCACTCTTGAGGCTCATGGCTACCATCTCCTTTCCCTCAAAAGCGTCAGATTAATCCCCTTAGTGTATCTAAGCAGGGGTTGAAAACTCAGATTGTTACAAGAACAGGTAGGTACCCAAACAAATGATGCAAGTGGTGTAAGACCTTAGGGAGTGGTGGGGATTGTGGTGACCTGGAAAGTACAGGAGTTTTCTCAAAGGGAATAGCATGACTCAGATCCTGCACATTTTTGCCTTGCAAAAATAGGGGCCGATAGATGCTAAATCGTTGAGTTTTCCAAGACTCCAGAAACCTAGATTTTCCTGGGAAATCTTCCACTTTTTGAAAATTGCAATGAATATTTAAAATTCGTATAAAATCCTTCCAGGCCAAATAAAAGATATCCCACGGCACCAATTCTACCCTGTGGCCTAGACCTCAGAAAACAAAGGGAGAGGCCATCCCACCAGGCAGCTTCCCTTTTTCCCACAGAAAACGCACAAAAAGGCTGTTAACTCTCCCTGGGGCTAAGGGAAGTCAGACTTCCAGGACACAAAGGCCCGGCTACCTTCTCTCAGGGGAGGGAGACAGGAGGGGGTGGGGGAAATACTTTTCATTCTTTCTGGAGGAGCCAAGGAGAAACAACTCCTTTCTCAGCCAATGTGGTTAATGGAGTACATTACAGTCTTGATCATTTGGACGGCTATTAGTTGGAGAGTCAGACATAAATAACTATGTGTAATAATTACATGGTAGCATTCCGACAGGCCCAGAGCATGAGCCTGCCAGACTAGGGGCACAGAGTGTACAAACACCCGGAGGTGGGAATGCTGGCAGTGGTGGAGGGTCATGGGATACAGCTGGATGGGAGGCTGGGAGCAGATTGAGCACGGAGGACCTGACCTACGACCTAAACTAAGACACACTTGGCTTTTATTCTTTAGGGATGAAGGACCAGCTAAGGCTTTCTCTCAGGGGTGTGGCGTGACCAAGGCTGCAGCTTTGGGAGTCATCTTGCAGCTCAGTGCTTGTGTCAGGGTGCATTAGGAGGGAAAAAAAGGGGATGGATGTGGGAAGACTGGTTCCGAAGCTGTGGAAACTGTCCAGGTATGAGCTAAGGGCTGATGCGGGTGTGGGTAGGGAGAAAGGAAGGGGCAGTCACGGGCACTGTTACAAAAGAAGAATTGTCAGGAAGTGAGGCACCAGGGAGGGGAAGCAATCAAGATCACAATCTGGGCGGCTTCATTCTCCCTTCCTCTCCCAGCTCCCCCAGGAGGGTAAAGAGGAGAAAATGACCATTTTAGAGGAAGAGGTTTATAATTTCCACGCTCACCATCACCAAAGCATATAGAATGGAATTATTCCTCCCCCTTACCAACTGAGTGTATTTTAGAACTGAAGTTCTGATATGCACAGTTTTACATTCTCACATCTCTGACAGCAGGATACCTCTAAAAATCCATGGCATGTCAGAGTTTAATTGGTGAGTGTTATGGGCTGAATTCTACCTCGCAAAATACATAGGTTGAAGTCCTAACCTCCAGTACCTCAGAATATGTCTGTATTTGGAGACAGGGTCTTTAAAGAGGTGATGAAGTCAAGATGGGTGTCCAGGGTGGGTCCTAATCCAATCTGTTGGTGTCCTTATAAGAAGAGGAGATTAGAACACAGAGTCACATGGAGGGAATCGCCTGTGAAGACACATGGAGAAGACGGCCATCCGAAACCAAGGAGAAACCAACCCAGCTGACACCTTGATTTTGAACTTCTAGCCTTAGGATGTGAGACAATGAGTCTCTGTTGTGTAAGCCATCCGGTCGGTGGTACTTTGTCATGGCAGGCCCAGCAAACTAACACAGTGGGTTTTTTCTTTCTTAATGAGATACGACACAGTGGGGTAGCTTAAAATTTACGCAGTCTAAGCATCTTAGAGTCTCTGAATTGGGATACTTCATCATTTTCCCTTTTGTGCCTTATTGTCCTTGTTCATATAAACTTTATTCTGACTAAGGCAACTCTGTAATTTATTATCCAAACTGGAATAATTTTAAGAGTGAAAAGGGATGAGGTGCTATTAATGATGACTCAGGGACAACAGGGGTACACTGTCCTAGACAAATACAGATATCTACGAGCCCTAATGCTGGCCCACTTGAGGATGTTAACAGAAGAGTATGTCTCTATCTCAGAGACACCTCATCCTTAGATTTCTCTCTGAGCACCATGCCCCGGGCCACCATCTGCCCTAATGACAGCACAGTGATATTACCCACAGAAACAGAGAAGTCAGGAGTGCTCTGCTGACACATAGAGCCCTGGATTCAGGGTGGATCGGACTTAAAACACCAGAAAATGTATCTTGGTGGTGTAATTGGACCAACTCCCTGAAGGCGCTGATGTCTCAAGCGTGTCTTTCCCAATTGATCTGCCACAATGTGGGAAATTCCCACAGGGCTTCCTCTTCTGAGTTAGTGAATCAGAGAATCTCACAAAAATCTGAAAGCAAAAAATTACCCATGAAAAGTGACAACACATTGAGCTATTAAACCTTAACTTACATGGGCTCATCAGGGAAAACCATTTACTGAGCACTAACCAGGTGTTTTGTATGCATTGTCTCATTGAATTCTTACAACAAATCCACTAGGGTAAATAGTACTATTGCACTTTTTTCACATGAGGAAGCCAGGTCTAAGAGAGATTGACCCGACTCGAGGCCATACAGCTATTGAAAGGCAGAGCTATGATTCTCCTGCAGCTTCACTGACTCTGAAGCTGAGTTGTTGCTGTACTGCTGTCTCATATTCTTTCATCCTTTCTTTTCTTTCCTAATTTTTATATGTTTACCCAGCTTGCAAATATTTTCTGTATTTACCTGATTTAGTACTTCATAATAAACAAGGGCTGGGAGGAAAGGCAGGAGGACTAAATGGAACAAGCTGAAGAGGAGAGATGAAGGCACGCATTGCTTGGTTGTGCCCAACACTGGCTCTGTATTCCTAGGACTACATTTCCAGAACCTAGTTCCAATGCGATTATTTGGTACTGAATTGAAGAAGACAGGCAAACGCTCCCATGTTTTCCTTTCCTTTTAGAAGGCAATTATCTTATAGTTAATGTTTAAATGTTATTAGGGTTACAAGAGGCCCAGAGAAAGGCAAGCAGGGTATTAATCAATCACTTTAATACAGCTTCAGCTTATCAAACTGGACAGGATTACTTATTTTTTTCTTATATCCATGCTCTAGTGAAGCAATGTTTTTATTCTACTTAAGCAAAAGTCACTCTAACACATTTTCAGAGTTACAGATGCTGATAATAAAATGCTAGGGGGAAACCAAAATAGATATCTGGAAATGCAAAATGTGGGTTTTTCTAAAGCAAGGCAAATCACCACTATCCCACAGGCTAACTCTGGAACAAGACTGCCAAATTTTTGCACCACATGCATTATATGGTTCTGCACTTTCTAACTTACTCAGGTTTAAGACCCTTCGACTTATGACTCCTGAAGAAATCTATGCTTAATTTTCTCTCTCTTGCTTACGGAGCTTTTTTAGAAAATACTTATTGAAAAAGCAGTTCCATTTGGCTCACTCTTCAGTGACCCTATTGAAAGAGACAAGATCAAGCTGTCATATGGAGATAAGATAGGCATTCTGCTTGTTAAAAATATGTATTAATAATAGTTAGTAACAAGGACAATTATGTCACCTTTCAGTTATCTTTTCCTCCTGGAATTTAGTTAGAGCCCAGGGCTGTACTACTTGGTGGCAACTTGGGGGCAACATTGCAGTTTCACACTGACTTCTAGGCCCCTGGCGTTCCCGTATAGAAATGACCTGTGACAGGCACTATACATGCTCAATGATGCTGCTGGCGAGGAAGGAAAGAAGGGGGGTGAGGGGAGGAAAGAAGGAAGGAGGAAGGGAAGGAGGGAGACAGGTTAGGGGAGAGGGAGAGAGGGAACCAGGGAAATATTTTCTGGAAGAGTCTAACTAATTTTCCTTTGTGGCTAATGAAACTTGGAGAAGTAAAACCTAAACCAGATTTGGCTAAAAGTCCAGGCAAGTGTGAGTCACCGAGGGCTTGATTACCAGCTCATGTGCCACCTACTTCCCCTGCTTTCTTCCTTCCTGTGGGGCACATCATCGCTCATTAGCACCTTCACCAGATGTAAACCGTGAGAAGTGAAACTCAGTTCAGTAATTTACTTCTCAATGTTTCAGCAGCTCTTGAATCTCCCAGTGAAAGAGAAGACTAAAATGAATGGCCAGAATTCCTTACTTGGATTATCTCAGGTTTCCACATACACATTCTTTATTAGCTGGGTGAGCTTCTGAGAGTCGGACCTTATGAAGAAAGTCTCCCTATTTTAAATACCTTGAGGGAAGTGGGACCTGATGAAGGTAAGAGAAGGCTGGCACAGAAGTGGAAATGACAGAGAACGAGAGTTGATGTTTGGACCTCCCAGTCAATTTTCTTTTGTCTTTCATTTTTTATTTTTGGTGAGGAAGACTGACCCTGAGCTAACATCTGTTGTCAATCTTCCTCTTTTTGCTTGAGGAAGATTGTCCCTGAGCTAACACCTGTGCCAATCTTCCTCTTTTTTTTTTAAGATTGGCACCTGAGCTAATGACTGTTTTAATCTTTTTTTCCCTCTTTCTCTCCAAAGCCCCCCAGTACATAGTTGTATATTCTAGTTGTAGGTCCTTCTAGGTGTGCTATGTGGGATGCTGCCACAGCATGGTTTGATGAGCGGTGCCATGTCGGCGCCCGGGATCTGAACTGCTGAAACCCTGGGCTGCCGAAGCAGAGTGTGCAAACTTAACCACTACGCCATAAGCAACGGGTCAATTTGACAACAATTCATGGCAGACCTGTGCAGAACTACCCAATTTTACCCTATTTTTCTTCAAGGCTTGGCTTTGGTCTTTTAACAGTTAGAGTGTATCACAGACAGAGGTGCACTTGGCTCCTCAGAGGGCAAGGGTTTCACCAGTTTGGGAAGATGGGCGAGGAGTGGCTGGGAGGCGGTGGTTACAATGGAGGAGAAAACTCTGGAGGCGGGACCTGTTCTCCGGTTGAGGCCACTTTCCCTGATCTTCAGCACTGGCTGTGGATAGAAGTCTCAGCCCCTAACTCTGATAGAAAATAAACACAACCTAATTTTTAAAACAACTGACTGATTCTATTTTAAGCTTCTATTCCACCATGAGTGGTGGGACCGCAATCTAAATCAGGTTTTTGCCTTTCCTGGAAGGGCAAGTGTATCATCAAAGCATTGGAAGGGTTCACTGGGGCTTCCATCACCACCCTACTCAGGTGACGGGGCAGGGGGGGCGGGGGGGGGGCGGGGGGGGAGGGGGGCGGGCGGGCGGGGACACCAAATCCCCTCACTGGGTCCTGTGCTGCCGCCGAGGCCTCTCCGTGCTGTTTCTGCGCCTTTCCCTGGGGTGGAAGTCTCAGACACGCCGCAGAGCGGTTTTCTCTGTGGGGTCTTGCCACCTTTGTGGGGCTCGGATGGAGGCAGGGCACAGGGGCCCCCAGCTCTTCGGTTTCACAAACCTCTTTCAGTTTTGCTGCCGACCTGGGGTTCTGCTGGCAGGCAAGGCGTATGGGTTCTTTCCCCGGGTTCACCCAGGTCTCTCCTCTTTCCAGCCCTTAAGGAAATCTTCCTCCCTCAAATATCAATTCTAACATTTTGCTTCTACATTTCGTTGGCTCCTGGAGTTTAAGCAGGGAAGATGCCTTTGTTTCTGCTCTGCCCAGGCGCATCCCTCCCCTGGGGCGCTGAGCTCACAGCTGCATAGCCGACCTCAATTGGTGGCGAGTCGGGGGAGAGGGGAAAAGCAACGACTGATTACTCTCTCAGAAATAGTAACCCACTCCCCTGTACTGACATTCTCCTGTTTGATTTCTTTCTTTCTTTCTCCGAGGGCAGGGCACCTAGGAAACGGGGTCCATGAGTCTTTATTTTTATATCTATCCTTAGTGAATTCCGGTACAAAGTAAATCAGACCCGTTAGGGTCTGGTACCTTACAAAGGAACCCTGAATCCCAAAGAGCTCATAACTGTACCCCCTCTGCCTTAGGGAACAGGAGGGGAGGTCACTCAGCTCTGGAAAGTTGCGGACCCAAGAGCCGCTCTCCAGGCGCTGGTTGAAAGGTAGGGATGGAGCGTGGCGGGCGCGCGACGCTCCGGGCACCGGCCGCAGGCGGAGGGATGGGGCTGGGGCCTCGCGGAGCATCACGGATCTGCATTTAATAAGCGCTCCCTACCAATTTTTTATGATCTTGGTGACAGGTTTATTACACCGAGGATAGGAAATTGCAATGGGACACAAGCTCTCCCGAGGAAAGGTCCTACAGTTGTCCACTGAAAACCAAATGAATGAATGAAAACGTGCTTGAATTTCCCCATTCCTTAAAGAGCCTGTCAGCAGCAGCTGCAGCACAAGCATTCACTTGTATTCATTAGATAGCTTGTTAAACAGAATCATAGAAGTTCTGTACATTTACTTAAACATAAACTACAGTAAGACAAACAAAAATTTTAAAGCTGAACGAATAAATATAACTCAGATAACAAGTGTCTTTGCTTTTGCCTGGGAAGATAGCCAAGTGATGTGTGATTTGGATTAATTGTTTTAAAGGGAAAACAAATTAATTACTCAGTAAATATAATTTTCTAGACAAGGAAGAGCTCTCAAAACGTTGGGGGGAGGAATGATAGAGAATGGTTATTAGTGATTCAAGCAAAGTTTATTTATTATTTAAAAGTTGGTTACTTTAGCACAACGGGCAAATATTTGCCTTTTTATGTTGGCCTTAAAAGTAGTGATAGATGTGAATGCAGATTAGGCTGACAAATAATCAGGGTTAACATCCAAGGTTTCCTTGAAGCTGGAATTAACTGAAGTCACTAAACTGGGGTGTAGAAACAAAAGCCTGAGCCCTTTGGAAGTTATTGAAGGTTTGAGGGGTGCAGGATTGGTAGGTCTTTCTAGTATTCAATTTCTATGCCTGGGAGCTGCCAGGCAACATCTCAGCCTCTGGACCAGCTGGAAGGGATGGCACTGCTCAGTTGCCTCACTGTTTGACTCTTTACCTATAGGATTTCTGACATACTTAAGGAGAGCACATTTCCTCACTGAGACTGCTTCCCTGTATTCTCCTGAAATCCCACTTCAAAGTTTGTTCACCACTGGCAGTGAATACAGAGCATCAATTTGGGGCTGGCACATTTTTCTAGAAAGATCCTTTTCCCCTGGGACCCACCAAGGGCGAGTGGTCACCAGTGAAGAAAGGAAGAGATGAGTCATAAGGCTCTGGCAGGGTCCTGAGACTTCAGCTGGTCCAACCCCCTCAATTTACAGATCTGGGAACTGGATGAATAGAGGGCCGCGTCCCCCGACTCCTGAGCAGGCTCCGTTCAGATCCGCTCTCCTGTATTAAACCCTCGGCTCCGTCTACTCCATCATGGTTTCCTAACCCGAGTTCCTCAGGACCAGTTCTGTATGGTATCAATGGACGCCTCCCACCCGCCAAAGGGGTTCTGTGGTTGAAGGCTGGTTAAAATAAATGTAAACAGACTGCTGTTTTCTCCTACAAGAATTCTCAGAACTTTTAATATATTAATATACATTGAAAATCTCTGAGAGGAAAATAGGTGACCTTAAAAATGTTAGAAAATTTCATGATTTTCCATTTAAAGAGTTTAATAGAAGAGCTGGGAAGACACACTTCATTGTGTTCAACACGATTCGTCTCACAAGCTGAGAAGCCCATTCGGCCAGTTCCAGGAATACAGTTTGGGTGAATACACGAGTTCCTTGCAAAGAGCTGGGAATATGTTCAGTCGAGGAAAAGGGGCCTTGTATCACGTTTAAGAAATCTTCCACTTCAACTCCCCTCTCTGACTGTTGCTTGCTGTTTTCAGTGAATCCTGCTTGTAGGGCTGGAAGAGCGGGGCTGTGAGTAATCAGGGCTGGGGTGAGCCAGCAGGCGCTGGGGAGCAGACTGAGGAGGCACTCACTCTGGGAGCTGTCAAATGCCGACCCTGCACTTGCCTGAATCCAAGAGGGAACGCCTCCTGAAGTCATGCGCCCTCACTCCTCACCCTGGTCTGTAGCATGAGTGGTGTGTCCAGTGGGGCACTGAGTGTGACCCCTGGAGAAATGAGTCCACCGGGACGGGGTAACTCAGGAAGTGCTGAATCAATACAATCTGGTGGATAAAGAAAAATCTGAGCATCAGGCCAATTCCATGGGACACGTGGGACTAGAGCCATCATGACGGCAGGAGGTTGCGCAGAGAACAGGCTGGAATATCATCTATAAGAAGGTGGCATCGTTTTAAGAAGTGTTCTACTTGTGGCTCAGAAAACCCATTAGCTGCAAGGGGATGGGAGGATAAATACCTGAGTCACCAGGGTGGGGCCACGCTAACGGGAAGAATGACTGTGAGGTGGGGAGAAAGGGTGGATGGTACCATTTCCTGATGCATACAGATCAGCTCACAGAAGAGACTCAGGGTCTTAAGAACCTATTTTTATGGCTTCAATGTGGGGAGTCTCCTCCACTGCTCAGATGATTCAGAAGCGGGCACTGCGTACAGATTTCATTAGATAACCTCAAAGGTTTATTTCTATAAACTAGAATTTAGCACTTTGCATTTGCAAAGCAATTAATAGTGTATGTGTTAGTTAATATCCCATTTTTTGCTTAAGAGCAATATTTTGTTACTTAAAAATTAATAGCAATATCACAAAGAGCTTATAAAAAGAGATATATTACTCCAATAGGCAATTCCATAGAATGCTAAGTTTTTATTTGCCATTACTTTAATTACTTAGATATTATTTTATATGTTTTCATTATTTTAAAGTGCCTTGGGAGTATGAAAGATGTCTTACAGATAATGTATTCCATTTTAGCCAGAAAAGCCTAATCATAAGTAGCTGTAGATTAATGCATTTATCACTTAAAATTTCTTTTTAATGTTCTGTAAGCAAGTGAAATTGATGTCTCAGAGAAGACAGATACCTCCCACGCCATGGAACTCCTCCTCAGTGAATATTTCCTCATTAGACTACGAATATTCCTGGGAAAGGATGAGAATAGAGCTAACAATAAGTAGAAAGAGCTGTACAGCCGCACGACAAACATTAGTTAAGAGCTAGTGCTGAGGAAACAGTGCACATCCTTTGGAGACAGAATATCTATTTTAAACTAAATTGGCTCTTAAAATTCCACGTGCACAAATTCTTCTCCATTTCCTCCTGGGTGGGTCGGTTCGACTGTTTGTTCTGCAGAGGTGGCAGTGTTTCAGGCAGGGTTGAAAACGTCCACAGAGCCATGTGGTTTTCCTTCAGCAGGCAAACTCCGGAGAGAAATGTGACTCACGGTCATGATCCCTCGATGAGGGTTTTTAAAAATAACCTATAGGCTCTATTTTTAGAGAACCTGCCAAGCCTCAGTGCTGCGGGCTCCTCTTTCTCAGAAAGTAATTAACAGTCTAATCCCTCAGGAGACGGAGATCACTGGAGTTCCTGATATAGAAACAAAAATGTGCTGTCTCCATCAGTGGACAGGACTCCTGAAACAAAGACAGCCACCCTCGGGCCTCTGCCCGCCCTGGAAGAGGCAGCCAAATCCAGAAGGCTCAATCAACCAGAGAAAAGCAAATAGTTTTAAACTTCTAAGAGGTGTTATAAATAAGGGGGTCTGAAGTAAAACTGTTTAAAAGCAGCTCGGGTCCTTTCTTTTCAAACAGGAGTTTCCCCGATGATTTGAGCTCATTTGTTATTCAATTTCACTTCCCAGTCAATGCTAAAGGTTTGAAAGCTTTTGGCAGGTTTCAGTAGAATAATTGAAGTGCTCTAATAGAAAGACCAGAAGCGCAAATTATACAAATTCATTCCGAGTCAACCAAAGCTTTACAAAATGAGAGAACCTGTGGTTTGCGAAGAGAGAATTGAGACCGGTGGGCGTGCGTGTTATCCAGGATGTCCTTTCCACGGACAAAGACTGTTGGTCCAATTGACAAACTCCGAGGTAAGTGGCTGCCCCCAGGCCCTAATTTCACACCTCCAAATAAAGTGAGCCCTCCTGTCCTGGCTGTGGTCTGCCTGTCTCTGTGCATTTACCAAGTTTCAGTGAAGTTCATTAAGATGTTATAGAGGCTATCTATTTGGAAATGTTCGTTGGCTGACATTTTCTTCGAAGATGATCATAAGCAACATTGCAATTTGTTGCACATGTTGTGTGTGCACAGTAAGGGTTCCATAAACAGGAATCCTGATTAATGCTTCTTTTTCTTTACATTTTACTAGTTTATTTGCGCAGTTTATTGCTTCCCTGTGCTGCTGCTCCTCTTAAATTAATTTTTGTTGTTTTGTAGAGTACATTCTCCAGCAATCCTTTCAAATAGGGTTTGTGAAAGATACGTTTTCTGAGTTCTCGCTCATCTGAAGTGCCTCTATTTGCTCCCCACGTGAATGATATTTTCACTTGAAGTCCACATTCACAAACTTTTTCCACCAGAATTTTAAAGATCTAGCTTCAACAACTTCTCCCATCAACTATGGCTGATGAAAAGTCTGTCAATGTGATATTCTTTTTTTTTTCTTTTCTGTGTCTAATCTGCTTTTTTTTCTCAGGAAGGTTTAGGACTTCTCTTTGTCCTCGAAGTTCTGAAATGTCACCATGATGTCACCACTACGTATGAGCACTTTTCAGTTTTTTCCTTGCGTCTTGTTGTGCACTTTTGTTCTGAGGACTCATGTATTTCATTCTCTTTACAAATTTTTCCTCTCTTTTCTTTTAAGTATTTTCTGCCATCTATCCTCTTCGTTCTCTCCTTCTGAAAATGTTATTAGCTGGATGTGGGAGCTGATGAAATTATTTTCCATGTTCCTAGCTTTTCTCTCATCCTTTTCATCTCTTTTCAGGGAATTCCCTAGTTCAGTCTTCCAGCTCTCTAATTTCTTCCTCAGCTGTTCCCATTCTGCTATTTTATCCTTCTTTTCTTTTTAGATGTCAGTGATCAAAAACTTAATTTTCAAGACCTCCATTTGATCCAGCAGATGTAATATCGCTTCTATGTCTACAAGGATACTGAGTAAACTTATTCTAGAGTCGTCTTCTGTCTTTTTCAATTAGCTTCATTTTCTCAGATGTTTGTTCTTGCGTTTAAGTCTGACGTCTCCTTTCATGGGGTTAGTTTTCATGGCGATTACTGTGTGAGCTTGAAGCAGGAGCTGGCAGGGCTCCATCCACCTGCCCTCAAATCCCTTTACCATTTTCCTCTAAACAGGCTCCCCCAGTCTTTTACTCCCAGCATCCAGCATCTGTGTCTCCGTCGTCAGCTGGGCCTCAGCCTGCTGGACCGCACTTTGTCCGTGCACACCGAGAGCTGGAGGGGCTGGGAGTGAATGTCCCTGGGGGTACCCTGATGGGTACAGGGGATATAAATCCTCCAGGTCCCTCACCCCTTGATGGGGACACTCTGAGGTGCGACGAGAGCTCCCTGAATGAAGCCAGAGCTATCTTCTGAGGGCTTCTGTTTACTGTCACACCCTTGGGTGGCCTTCTCCCTTCCTGGTCCCACTTCCCCATTCTCCTATCCATTCTTTCTGGGAATATTTCCTAATAAATCAGTTTCCTACAAATCTTCATCTCAGGTGCTGTTTATAAGAACCCAGCGGAAGACTGTGCTTATCTTTCAGGCAAGGCCCTGCGGGGGCTCTGTGAATTACTGTGTTTGTTTACCACGGCCTGGGGCCAGTGAGTCGGGGGAGGGGCTGAACGGAGTGTGTAAATATGCACATATAAATAGACATATAACTACGGCATATGTATCTTTTAAGTCTTTTCTAGAAATTTGGAGGGGGAGGCTGGAACATGTGCTCAGCCTGCCTTCTTGGCCCAATCTCCATAAACATCTATTTAGTTTTTCGGTTTTTTAATCAAAATCCAAAGCTACAGAAGCAGAATGATGCAAAATATTCTTGGAGCACAGCAACAAATTCAGCTGCAAATCTCAAGCTGCAAAACCTGAGTTGGAAGTCAGTTACTCATTCCATTATTGAGCTCCTACTGTGTGCCAGGCACTGTCTATGCAATAATGGGCAAAGCAGACCAGGATCCTACCCTCACAGAGTATGGTGGCTTGTATTTTTGCCTGCTTATATGATGACACACACACACACACACACTCGCACACGCTGCCTACGACTGCCTCCTTTCCTACTCCTTTTGGAAAACAATGTGGCCATTTGTATCAAAAGCTCTAAGATTAAGTATTCCCTTTGACACAGGAATCTCTCACTTCAGGAAATTTATCCTAAGGAGGTTATCTGAAAGAAGAGGAAAAATATGTATGTGTAAAAATGTTTATGCTCATAAGCACGAAAATTTATAAAACAACCTAAATGTGTAACGGGGAAAGGATAAATACTATATGTGAGGCCCACTGGATGGACAATAATGCAGAAACTGAAAATTATAATGGTGAGTTTTCACGGAAATGCTTATAATGGTAAGTGAAAAGAGCTGACTACAAAATTGTATATACAGTTGATTATGATCAGTTATATAAAACGCATATGCATGCGGGCCCAGATTGAGGGGAATTCACTCTAACTGAAAATAGAAGTGGTGTCGAGGCAGTAAAATTACACACAGGTGATTTTTCTCTCTTCTTTTCTCAAGTGCTCCATTTTCCTATTTAGATTTCTTTAAAGTTTGGCTATGAAAAATGTTATCAAATGAGTCTTAGAGTTAAGAACCAGGAAGGCTGTTCTACTAGAATCTAGGTCATTATATGGCTGAGTCCTTCTGACATTTAGGTCCCAGATCAAACACCACCTTCCCAGAGCAGCTACCTAATTACCTAGCACGCCCAGCTCCAAATTTTCTCCCCAGTATTCTGGTTTCCTCTTCTTGAAGGCTGAAGCATTCTATCTTATTTACACGTTTGTTCACTTGTTTACCATTTGTTACCCAGGTAGAATGTAAACCCATGAGGAGAAAGACCTCACTGTTTCAGTTAACTGTATCCCCCGTGTCTTCAGTGCCAAGTAGTGGAGACTATTTGTTGAAGGAATGTATTCATCCACGCGTTCACTCCATTGTCTTGATAAGCCAGCAATAAAACACCCTTCACATCATAGACTAGAATACCTTAAATGATCTGACCCTTGCTTCCTCTCTTCCTTCAATTCCTGCCACTTCTGGCCTCAGATTTTAAGCTCTAGTGATGTTGACTGCTCCAAGTTTCACTCATATGCCATCCTGCCACATCTTCTCCCCTATCACCCTGCTGGTGCCTCCGCCCAGGAGGCCCTTTCCATCCCACCTCACCTGGCCAACTCTTACTTAAGGTTCAGCTCAGTTGTCATCTTCTCTTCCCCTAACCGCCCAGCTGGAGCCCGGTACACCCTGACTCCTGGGATGCTCAATGCTCACCTCCATCACCACAGTTTACAAAGCCCTTTGTGTTGTGTCCCTGTCAGTCTGGGAGCCCATCAGAGCATGAGCAGTGTCTTATTCATCCTTATAATGACCTGCTTCCTGGCCAGTCCTGGGCAAACAGCAGGTGCTCCACAAATGTTTGTTGAACTGAAGTGAATTGTACTACTGGGGGTGGGGGAGTGTCAAATATGTGCTAGGCATAATGCTGGACGGTGTGGCATATTAACAAGAGTAACTAGAAATAAACAGCTTATGAGAGATTAATTAGCATGTGCCCATTTCCCCCGGAGCAGAGACCACCCATTGGCTAATCTATAAATATTAAGAGATTTTGCATAAAAACCTATAGGCCTGGCTTCTCCCGAAAAATGAATAGTTCCAGCAACAGGGCGATGACTGATTGGAACTAAATAGAAGAGCTTTCCTGATTATGTGGATGTGCAAGTGCCAGTTCTCTGCAGGTCCTACCACTCCCCTAGTCTGCCCAGTCTGAGGTCAGCCGTTAATGTCTTAAGAAAAATTGTGAAAATTTGGAAATAAGGCAACTGTATATCTTTTCAGTGTCACATTAGAACATTGTCCATCAGGCCTTGCTAGGGATTATTCAATTCTCTAGGGCCCCTCGTCCAGCACTGTAGCCACTAGCTTCCTGTGGGTATTCATATTAAGCCTTAATTATAATTACATAAAACTCAAGACTTAGTTTCTCAGCCATAGTATCCACATTTCAAGTGCTCATTAGCCACAAGTGCTAGTGGCTACGGGATTGGACAGCCCAGATATGGAATATTCCGTCACTACGGGAAGTTCTATTAGAGAGCATTGGTCTCAGAAATTACCGTTTATTATTGATTAGGGTGAATTTGTGAAGTCACATGTTAATGTAAAGATTTTTGTCCCAGTAGATTTCTGTCTGCCGGAAAGGATAACCCCAAAGGTTACAAAGGTTTCATTGTGCTGTGAGACGTTGACCATTCCATTTCTCTCTAACCTAGCAAAGTTCCTTCAGCATGCCTTCGCTGACTAGATAAACCTATGCTTCTCAAACTTCCCTTTCAATTAACTTTACCGTCCTGCTGGTGACTTCATTCATGAGTATAACGGGTTGAATGGTGGCTCCCCAAAAGATATGTCACGTTCAAAACCCTGGAACTGTGAATGTCACCTTATTGGGAAAAAGGGTCTTTGCAGATCCAATTATAAATTAAGGATCTGGAGATGAGATCATCCTGGATTACCCAGTAGGCCTTAAATCCAATGATAAGTGTCCTTATAGGAGACAGAAGAAGACACGGGGGAGGAGGCGATATGAAGACGCGGCAGAGAGAGGTGTCCACAGCCGAGGAGGCTACGGAAGCCCAGGATGCCGGCATCGCGTGAAGCTGGGGGGCAGAGGAGGAGCCCCCCAGAGCCTGTGGAGGGAGTGCGGCCCCGGGACACGTTGATTTGGGGTTTCGGGCCTCCAGAACTGTGGGAAAATAAATTTCTATTGGTTTAAGCCACTGGCTTGTGGTAACGTGTTACAGCAGGCATAGGAAACTCATACAATCATTTCAACAAACTTTGGCACATGTTCTTTCTACATTCCTATGAGAATCATGCGTTTAACATAAAGAAATTTTACTTTGAGATTTGCCGTTTATATTCTAGTGCGTGATATTCTTTTCTCTCATATTCTTACACTTATTTTTTGCCTTCCTGACCCTGACAGTGTTTGAGATTGAGGCACAGTCCTTGACCTCATGCCCCAGCCCTGTAGGAAGAAATAGTTCACAGATGCACAAAGGACTGAGAGAAAGGACAGTGCAGTGCCTGAGAGCACAGATTCTGGAACCAGCTGCCTGGTTCAAATCCTGGCTCTGCTATAAGCTGTGCACCTTGGGCAAGTTATTTGTCCTCTCTGATCCTTGGTTGCCTCATCTGTAAAATGGGATAATAACAGTAACTACCTCATGGGACTTTTTATCTCCACATGATATAAAGATATGCACCAAGGATTGAAGGAATTCGCTGATGCCATACACAGTGAATCAACCTTAAAAAACCAATTTTATGAGTGTCCGCAAAACTACAACTATAGCGCATTGTATTTTTAGGTGTAGGGGTGTTAACTTGTATGTCAACAGTCTCTATTCCTCAGGTTGGGCTCCCGGGGAAGGGGACTCTGAGAGAGAGTTTGAGAGCAAGATGTTTATCGGGGAGCACCCTTGGGACCAACAACTGTGGAAGGGAGCAAAAGGCAGTGGGAAGTGATGTCGAGATGCAGCCCAACGGTGGCCTTTGCTGACCCCACACCTGTCAGTGCTGTCCCGAGCTGAGTCAGTATGACAGGCCCTTATACCCCTGCAGCCCCAGTCACTGCATGTGGGCCACCCCTGGAGGGCACTGCCCTGCTCCAGGTGGCTCTCTGTGGCTGAGGCTGTCCACCCACGGTCCTCCCAGCAGCTGGGCGACTGCAGAGGGATCTGGGTGGTGAATCCCTGTGTCCACCCCACTCTGTAGTCCCCTCGAGGATGTTGACAAGTTTCAATATCCAGGGAATCTCAAAAAATGAGAGGCCCTGCTCCAGGGTGGGCCAACCGCGGCATTGTCCTTTTTCCCTCTGGCTGCAGGTGACATTTCAGCGTCATCTTCTCCCATCCCCCCGATGGTCTCCCTGGCCCCTCCCTCGTCTTTTTCAAGATTGCCCCTAGTGTGACGAGTACAGACGTGGAGGGGAAGATGGAGGGAGAGAGGCCAGATCCACAGCCCCCTCCCCTCGTGCTGCCTGAGCTTGCCCCCTCACGGTCCATCGAGGTGTGTGTCCCTACACAGCCCTGGGCCAGCCGCAGATCCCCCTCTGCAGGAGGAGGCGGGCTGGCTTTCAGTAACCCAAGGAGCTTAAATTCCAAAGGGATTATTCCTGTCAGGGGAAAGGCATAAAAGGAATCTACTTCTGTAAACATGAAACAAAGATCAGAATAGGGGTTTAAAAGTAATGCTCAGCTAAGCCACAGAAAGGCATGGAAGATTGTACTGTGTTCTGGGAGGGGTTTTCGTTTCTGATCTGAAGCAGAGAGAAATGGTTAAGTGAGTGGGTTAAATGTAGGATTCAGTGGGTTGGAGAGGACAGAGGTTTGAGATGGAACAATCTCAAAGTCCCTGGTTGGCTTTGTCATGAGAAGCAGAGGGTGTGACAAGGATCTGTGCATTTCTCCGCATGACGGCCGGCTTGTGTTGTCCCGTGGGTGCAAGGATGGGGACAGGTCACAGGGCCAGGTTGGGGCTGGTGTTACCAGAGTCAGGTTTGATGTTGCCGCTCCCTTTGCATGGATTGAGATGACTGGGTTCTAATCCTCATCCTTCTATAGAGCAGCCAGTGTGACCCCAGGAGAGTCACTGAACCTGGGCCTTGATGTCCTTGTCTGTACAAGGGGATTATACCCAGTAGTGGCCTTGTTTGCACGTACAGAAACCAAGTCTGCCTAAATTAAACAAGAAGAGAAGTTATTAGAATTGATGGAATCCTCGAGTGGGGAAAATGAGCAGGATGCTAGGATGCTCAGAAGGCCAGGCAGAAGCCCCAGCAGAGGCCACACAGCAGCAAGGATCTTCTTTGCATCTGCAGTTCCCCCTACTGGATCCTCACCCTCGCTCACGCGGGCCCCAGAATCCCCGAAGGGACCATGCGACTGGCCAGGCCAAGGTCACTCCCTACCTTCCCCAGACTGCAGCTTCGTCAAGAAGGAAGCTCTAATTTCCTGCACGTCACCTCCCATGAAGCCCACACAGGATGACAGACAGGTTCAGGCCCTAATAAAACCAGGGCTGATACCAGACAGTAAGAGACGGAATCACAAATACAAATCCCCCACCAGTGGCCAGCACACCCACCCTTCTCTGGTTGTCATGAGACATGGTCTGGGACGTGCTTAGCATAGTGTTTGGCAATAACAATTGTCCAATAAATAGAAGTTGCTATTAATGGATTAATAAATTGGGGCATATTCATACAATGGAATTCTACTGAGTAATCAAAAGGAATCAACTACTGATAAGATAACATGAATGATTCTCAAGACATTAGGTTGAACCAAAGAAACGAAAACCAAAAGAGTATATACATCCTGGACGTTTCCACTTATATGAAGTTCTAGAGAAATCGTAGAAGTTCTAAAAAAAATCTGAGCTATAGTGATAGAATCAAGAGCAGTGACTGCCTCTGGGGCAGGGACACGAGCTGCAGGACTGCCTGGAAACGGACGTGAGGGAACTTTCTGGGTGATGGGAATGTTCTCTATCTTGATTAAGGAGGTGGTTACTCAAGCGTAGACCTTTGTTAAAACATCAAAATACACATTTGAAGGCTGTGTATTTTAGTATATGTAAATTATTACTCCAATAAAATTGTGATGTATTTATCAATTGATGCTCAGTGCCTTCCCAGTCAAATATCTTTGCCATCAATGTCATTATAATAAAAACATATCTGTAACAAATTATTTCAGACTCTACCCAACACTCACATGTTTCAATCATCATTTGAAATACAAATGAAAAGTTAGGAACGTTTAAGAAGTTTATCTGAATGTGTTCGGCTGTATCAAGAGGACAATCTCTTCTCCCTTCCACCCCCACCCCCACCGGCCGAAACTGAGAACAAGCAGGTAGAACACTTACAGCAGGTGACCTTGTAACATCCCAGCGTGTGCTCAGAGGACTAGTCTTCTCCAACAAGGAGTAAATTAGTTTGGGTATTGCTGAACTCCTGTGGCCATCATAATAGGAACATATTTTGGTCTGCTACAGATTGAAAACAAAGCAGTTTCAGAAGCACTGTTCTAAGCTGCCCTCCCAGATTCCAAGCCCCTCAGGGAACGGCATCCCACCACAGGGCCCCTCCTGCGTTATTACTGCATCAGTGTGGCCCGCATGGAGCATACTCAGAGAATTTTGGACACTTGTATTGATTTTAGGCCTGAGGCCTCTAGACAAATAAACACACTTACCAGGACTAGGCTACTCCAGCCCTTAGGATTGTCCCCTGACTCAGGAAAAGCCTAGACAAAGCAGGCATTCTCTTGAAAGCCTACAACAACTTCAGCCCAGATGTCGTTCCAAGGCCAGTCATGATCTTCACATCTTGCCAAATACAGGGATGGCTGGTTGCCACCGCACTACTCCTTCTCTACTTCCTCCTACTTCCTCCTTACTTGCCCCTAGTTTTAGCCGGGCACATTGTGATCAAGAATAAAATACTGGCTTCCCAGCCTCCCTTGCCACTCCATGGGCACATGGATGTGTCCATGTGACTTCCTTCTGGCCCATAAGATGAATTCTGTGGGACTTCCAGGAGGGCGGTCTGAAGCAGCTGACTCAGCAGGGTGGAGTCCCTCTTTGTATTTAAGTCTCCTCTTCTGGTTTGCAAATCCAGCAGCCGACCTGAGGCAGTCCTGAGGGTGGAAGCCAAACTCTACCCCGGAGCCCCGGAAACATAGACGGCATCTAGATCCCACCATCCTTGGATGCCTGCCTCTGGACTTCCTTTATACGAGGAAGAAATAGGCTTCTGTTTAAGCCTTTTTTTTTTTTTTTTGAGGAAGATTAGCCCTGAGCTAACATCTGCGGCCAATCCTCCTTTTTTTGCTGAGGAAGACTGGCCCTGAGGCAACATCTGTGCCCATCTTCCTCTACTTTATATGTGGGATGCCTACTACAGTATGGCTTGACAAGTGGTGCCATGTCCACACTGGGGATCCAAAGCAGCAAACTCCGGGCCGCTGAAGTGGAACGTGCGAACTGAACTGCTGCGCAACTGGGCCGGCCCCTGTTTAAGCCATTCTTATCTTTGACTTTTCTGTTTCATGCAGCTAAACCTAATCCTAATTGATACAGAAACCAAAGTTTCCCTTTTCTCCTTCTTTGATTGACAGTTATCTACAAAGCAGGCTTGCCCTATCCATTCTTCATCCTGGAAGACATTAAGGAAAGTGAGCTGTTAGGATGGCAATCTGATTATACGCACTCTCAGGCATAACCGCACTTAGGAAAGGACATCTGAAAAAGCAATGCGTCATCCAAAAGGAGTATCATGGTACCAAGTTGAAATAAAATTTGGAATCTTGTAACTTTTCTACGTAGATCTAGATACCTGTATAGACGCTGAGGAATGTATCAAGTACACCTTCTGGCCACCATTATGAGAGAAGAAATAAAAGTTAACTAGTTGCTTTTAAGATCCAAGCAAACATGTGTTTGCAAAGGCTATAAATTAATGGCTTGTTAGAAGTAGACATTACACAGGTTAATTTTCCACAGGCTTTGGGAAGCATTTTCAAAGGGAAATTCTATTCTCTCACTTACATTTGCAGGTTCACGAAACAACTCGCCCTCACATCAAACATTTTTTTAAAATGCTGGTCTTCTCCAGAATAATTAAATATGAGTTTGAACCCTTCCGAAAACAATTGAATGTTTCACAGAGTTAGTAAAGAAATTGCTTTTGAGTATAGAAGTTGAAAGTTCTAAGATTTACAAATGGTTAGAGAAATTTATTCACTGAGAAGTATCATACAACTATAATAAAAGTCATCATTCCTCCAAATACTGTAATTTGTATACAACATGTGGGCATAGTGACTGATTTATAAAACTTTCTTGTTCCCCATGAACCATGAGTTTATTACAAACTTAAAATAGCTTTGTCTTTACCAATGACGTCATTGTCTCCACAGTAAACTAACACATTTCCAAAAAGACACACACACCTGTGCACACATGCATATGTGCATGCACTCAATCTTTCTCTCACAAAGGCAATCTAATGTTGGGCTAAAATGGTCTTAGAGTATTCTAGATTATTCTAACTTAAAAAAATTAATTATTGAGAAATACTGTCTAATTCACTATACTTCTAACCACGTATGAGTGAGACCATGGAAATTTCATCATGATTCTTTAGACATGCACACATACATACATGCACTTGCTCTCTGCTGCACTTGGTTGTTTTAAAGTTAAGCTCTCATACTTGTTATAGTCATCAAATCAAGTTTCTTTGTGGTTGGTATCCAGAAACTAATTTTGAATACCTTGATAAAATCAGATGAACTAACTAACGATTGGAAAATAGTGCCACAGACTTCTCCAGCAACTCCTTACAAGTGGACTTCTTCCATGTGAAGACAGAAGCGTCATAAAGAAAGGGGCAAAGGAAAGAACTTTGGACAGAATGCTGGGGAGAGCCACTTGCCCACCATTAGGCGATTTACATTCAACTCTCCAAATTCATTTACTAGACTTTTTTTGTTAAAATGGTTTCCTCTTGAACTGGAGATTTCTTATAGTCCATCTGTATTAGGAAAGAAGGAGTGGTGTAACAGTTAAACACCCCCAAGAAGTGTTAAATGTTCAATTGCAGTTGCCTAAGAGGAGACTGGAAATGTAATTTCATCTGTGATGTCTTTTTTCCCTCTGGTGGGTACCTTCAGTTCTGTGAGCTGGCGTGCGTAGTGCCCAACCAAAAACACAAGGCAAATATGATGTAAGCCTTCAACTGCTTAATCAAATAAACAAGCCTAGAGCCTGAACGTAAACTTCATACCTTTTATTATAATCATAGCTGAACAGGCTTGGCCGGGCTTCAGTCATCTATCACAGCAGCTTGTGCTTGAATTTGAGAGAGTTTTGTAGGTGCAATTCCACCCTCTTCTTGCCAGCCCAAGCCCATCCCTTGGCACTTCCTCTCCACTGACTGTGGTCAGTGCAGTTTGTCCAAGGCCTTGGGTTGCCATGGCTACCATATCCTCACCTGGATTGGCAAGGCTAGCAGAGCGAGTGGACGAGCCCTTGGCAATCAATGATGGAAAGGTTGCTCCCCATAGGTGCCTTCTGCCCTAGCCCATTATTGCTTTTAAAAAGCTTCATCCATTGTTTTTTGTTGCTGAATTGTTATTTTACAGAAATAATACATGAAATGCATGAATATATTCTCTTTGTAAAAATTTAAAACATCTGAACTCAGCACCATCAATTAACTGGACATAATTAACATCTATAGATTACTTCATCCAACAATAGAGTACACATTCTTCTCAAGCTCACGTGGAACATACACCAAGATAGACCACATTCAGGGCCATAAAACACATTTTAACAAATTTTAAAAAATAGAAATCATACAATGTATGCTTTCAGACTACAGTGGAATTAAACTAGAAATCAATAAGAGAAAGATAGCTGGAAAATTCCAAAATACTTGGAGATTAAACAATGTACTTCTAAATAACACATGAATCAAAGAAGAAATCTCAAGAGAAATTTGAAACTATTTTGACTAAATGTAAATAAAAATACAATTTATCAAAATTTGTGGGATCCAGAAAAGTGCTTAGAGGGAAATTTATAGCCTTGAATGCATTTATTAGAAAAGAAGAAAGATCTAAAATCAATTATCTAAGTTTCCACCTTCAGAAACTAGAAAAATAAGAGCAAACGAAATCCAAAGTAAGCAGAGGAAAAGAGATAAGAAAAATTAGAGCAGAAATCAATTAAATAAAAAACAGGAAACCAACAGAGGAAAATCAATGAAGTCAAAACCTGGTTATTTGAAAAGATCAAGAAGCTTCTAGCCAGGCTAACTAAGAAAAAGAGAGAGGACACAAATTACTGATATCAGAAATGAAAGAGGGGACATCACTATAGATCTCATGGACACTAAAAAGATAACCAAGAAAATACTGTGAACAACTTTGTGCCCACAAACTTGATAACTTAGATGAAATGGATCAATTCCTTGAGAGAGACAGTCTGCCAAAACTCACACAAGAAGAAATAGACAACCTGTATAGGCCTACACCTATTGAACAAATTAAATCAACGGTTAACAACTTCCAAAACAAAGTATCAGGCCCAGATGGGTTCACTGGGAAATTCTATCAGACATTTAAGGAAGAAATTATACCAGTTCTCTACAATTTCTTCCAGAAGATAGAAACAGATGGAATACTTCCTAATTCATTCTAGAAGCCCAATATTCCCCTAATACCAAAAACAAAGACATTACAAGAAAAGAAAACTACAGACCCATATCTGTTATGAACAGAGTTGTAAAAATCCTCAACAAAATATTAGCAAATCAAATCCTACAATGTATAAAAAGAATTATACACCATGACCAAGTGGGTTTTATCCCAGGTATGCAAGGCTGGTTCAACATTTGAAAATCAATTAAGGCAATCCATCATATCAACAGACTAAAGAATAAAAAATCACAGTATTGTATCAATAGGTGCAGAAAAAGCATTTGACAAAATCCAACATTCATTCCTAATAAAAACTCTCAGTAGACTATGAATAGAGGGAGAACTTCTTCAATTTGGTGAAGAATATGTACAAAAAACCTACAGCTAACATCATACTTAATAGTGAGAAACTAGAAGCTTTCCTGCTAAGATCAGGAGCAAGGCAAGGATGTTTCCTCTCATCGCTCCTTTTCAATATGGTACTCTTAAAATGTCTTATATGGGGTTGATTTGTCTTCTTCATTTTCCGTAGAAGTAGAGGATGATGCTGTCTGAAGCCGTAGGTCTATCTTTAACATCAGATCTCCTGAGGATAGAATTGCTCTGAGTGGTATCACATGTACATTCTCATCCTACACACCCTCCCACACTTTAAATCTCAGCCTCTTTCTTACCATTACGTAATCTTTGTTCTTAGCATCTGTTCAGGCTTCTCCTTTCAGTCATCTCACACGGGTCCTCCTCAAAGGGCTGGTGTAGACCTCCTCCTCCTCTCCTTTTTCCAAGTCACCACCTGCACTGCAGCACCAAGGGCAAACAGAGGTTCCTGGGGTCTGCTGGGTCCTTCAAACACTTTCTCAGCTGTTTGTCCACACAGCCAAACTTCTAATGATGGAATGGTTATAGCCATGGTCTCCGGGGGCCAAGGAGGCTTCCCAAATTATGAAAGATCACTTCTGGCTTCTGACTAAATGTGGCAGATCAAACACGCACACTAATTCTGCTGTCTGCACGCCCTACTGAATGACGGTGAGTTAAAAACAATGATATAAACCCACAAGGACAAACAGAACAAGAGAGGAGTTGACAGCAGATGAGCAATGCCAATAAAATTTTGGAAAACAGAAAGCAGATGGAAAAATGATAACTGACTTTGCGAAACAGAGAAATTGAAACCTAATTCCTACAAATTGGGGGCATATTTGCTTGGCAGAACTCTAGAAAGTCTCAGGATTTGGAGGACCAAGTACTTCTAAACACTGGGGTATAGGGTGACTCTAAACCCAGAATTGACTGAAAGTTTAATTGCTGAGTGGTTAGATATTCAGATTCCCTCCTCTAAGCCAGCCAGTCGACTACCCTTCCTGTATTAGTTATCTACTGTTGCACAATAAATTACCTTGTGACTTAGTGGTGAAAAAAAAAATAAACATTACCTCACAGTTTCTGTAGGTCAAGAGTTCTGGAATGGCTTAGCTGGGTGGTTCTGGCTCAGGGCTTCTTGTGAGGTTTCAGTCAAGATGCTGCCTGGAGCTGTAGTCATCTAAAGGCTTGACGGGGGCTGGAGGATCTTCCTCCAAGATGGCTCACTCCCATACCTGGCAAGTTAGCACCAATGCCTGGCAAGAGACCTCAGTTCTCCACCACATGGACTTCACCACAGGACTGCTTGAGTATCCTTACAACATGGCCGCCAACCTCACCCACAGCAAATGGTCTCAAACAGTAAGGTGAAAGCTGAAATGTCTTTTATGATCTAGCCCTGGAAGTCACTCTCCATCATTTCTGCAATGTATTGGTGACACAGGCTGCTCTAGTCAATGTAGGAGGAAACTACGCAGGAGGTGCAAATACCAGCAGGTGAGAATCACTGGGGGCCATCTTGAAGGCTGGTTATTAAACCTCTCTCATCTCTTTAGTGTCTCACTCTTCAATATCAACACAGAGACAAAGATCATCAGACATTTGAGGAAAGGTCCTAACATGAAAAAATAGACCAAAACAAAGAGAAACAAAGGAATTCTGAAAAAACAGCCTGTGCAGAAAGCAGAAGGAAACAAAGAACTAAATCTTCAGAGAGAAAAACTAAGGTACCACAACCATGAAATAAGACCAGGATGTCATAATAATGATCATGGAAAAAACAACAAAAACCACACGATGTCTTCCCACCCCACAACATTTATGGAGTCCATATGACAGGCCCTCTTCCAAACAGAACTGTGCATGTATTAGCTCATGTAATCCTCAAAACAACCATCCCAGAAGGTAGGTTCTGTTACTGTTTATTGTACAGAAGCTTAGTAACTTCCCCAAGGCACAGCTGGTAAGTAGAAAAGTCTAGAGTTGAAGCCAGAGCCAAAACTCTTAGAAAAGAAGGCTTCAGACCCTGTAAACCGATCCTTTTCTGGAGAAGGAAAGAACACTGATTTCAGAAGCAGATTAAACTGTGAGAAACTCAGCTGGGCCTTTGTAGCAGGCAGGGTCTAGCTCGTGGTGTGGCATAAGCCAGACTGTTGTACCTGCCATAATGGAGGGGAGGCTACAGCGCTGAGGGGCAGAGACACTGGCACAGGACAGGGCACAGTGCCTCGTCAATGGCACTACGCATCCATGTCCCACAGTTCCTCAGTGCAGCCCATAGGCCACAGTCTTGATGGGAGCTCTGGAGCAGAAGCAGAAGCTTAGAGGTTGGGGGCTGAAGATGGAAGTCATGGCTATGCCACGGGATCCCCAAATTACATCTCTTCTTTGCCATAATGATAGCTACTACTATCTAGTGATCAATTGATCACACCACTCTACCCTTCACCTTAGCCCTATCTTATGGAGAAGGAAACAGCGGTTCAGAGACTTTTCCAAGGTCTCAGAGTCGGTAGTGGCAAAGTGATGTCAGATCTTAGGCTTCCCCAGCATTCGACTAGGCCTTTTCTCAGTATGAGAGATTGCTTGGTCCAATTCTTCACCCTGCCTCATATCTAGATCCTTTACAGTTCCATGTCCCAATACTGCATTTGGCTGTGTGACCTGCTTTGGCTGATGGAATGTTAGCATGGGCGATGTGGCCAAAGGCTTGAAAGTGCTGGTGCATTGGGTCTTGCTCTCTTGCAGCTTTGCCATCATTATGATGAGGACCTCCCTAGGCTAGCCCACAGGGCTCAGGGAGAGGATGAGAGACACCTGGAGCAGAGATGCCCAGCTGAACCAGTCCAGATCAGCTGGCTCCCAGCTGACTCAGAATCCACAAGAATAAATGATTATTATTTTAAGCCACCGAATTTTGAGGTTGGTTATGCAGTATTTTTGTGACATTAGCTAACTGATAGACCATGCCATAGAAACGCCTGCTGTCAAGATAAATAGATGACTGACGACTGGGAGTCATGAAAAGGCTCAGGCTCCACCTGCCAAGGGTTGCTCGACTTAGCAAATAAAAATACAGGACCCAGATAAATGTAAATTTCAGAAAATCATCAAATAATTTTTTAGTATAGGTATGTCCCATGCAACATTTCGGAAATACTTACACTAAACAATTAATGCTTATTTGAATTACACACTTAACTGGCATCCTCTATTTTATCTGGCAATTCTATTCTGGTAGATTTCCAAGAGTCGCACTCTGCAGAAAGAACCTATGCGTAAAAATGGGCCTGAGCTAGAGAATCAGAGATGAAAACAGGAAGTCATCTCCTCTACCCTGCATCAGGCTTTAAGTCTCTGAGGCAGACTTTCCTAGAGGGACTGAGTCAGAGAAAAAGCTGCCTAAAATGTTAAGAAAGTGCAGGCTTGCCAGTGGTTGGGAGAAGTCTCTTTCAGCTTTATTATTTAACCACCTTAAAATCGGCGGTGCATCAGGTAGCCCTGTCTTCCCTGGTTTCGGCAGCCTGTGGTTCCACAGAGAGCATCCCTCCAAACCATCTGAATCCTGCATCCCTTTCACTGGATCCAGGAAGCGTTTCCTGGGTTACTGCACCATCTGTCTCTGAGGTACCTGCAAGGGAAAGACACTGTGGGGGTGGCGAGAAAGGGACTGCAGCCGGCCCAGGAGGGGACCGTGCAGGGACTGTTTGTCAAGGAGTCGGGCCAGCTAATGAGTGACCAGTGAAGCCAGGGGGCTGGATGAAATCGGAGAGAAGAAATCGAACACCACGGAGGTGAGAGTGCAGAAGAGCTACCACACGGGAACTCAGTCCGCCCTCCACCTTCATCTGTCTCTTTAGCAGATTCGGACAAGCCACTGTTTTTGGCTTTGCACAGACTAGTTGGCTGTTTTCATGAATAATCTCCAACTCAATCCGGGAAGAAATTCCACGCTGTCCGCCAGCAGCACAGATTGTTGCAGGAAAAATGACACAACTTCATCCTCTGGGCAAACTTGAAAATTATTACAAATTTCCCCATCTCTCCTCCACTTGCACAGCTGGCTGCAGAAGGGTGTCAGTTTTTCCATGGAGATAGGAGACTTTTTCTCCGTGTGATTTCTCGTGATCAGACAAATCCCTATGGCCCTTTGTTTACTTTCATCCTGGGTCCCTTTCCCCTGACACTGAGGTAGAAGCTGTGCAGGCTCTGCTCCTGAGCACTTCTCAGGACTCAGGTAGCAAGCTCGCCTACGCATGGCCTTGGTGCAAAGATGGATTCCAGAAAGGGACACCGACCAGCTAAAATTCTGCACCTCCAGATAAATGACACCATGAAAACCAAATGTGCATAATGTGGTCATCAGTGCAGCACAGTTTTGACATAAACCACATCCAGCTTGTCTGAGGACCAGGGTTGACCTAACCACCGATAACTCTGTCTGTGACCTCTGACAGTACTAGAACTCAGCTTTTTCCAGGTATGCAGGCTCCCACTCACATGTTGCTTGTAGATTTCATAGACTCTCTCCCACTTGGATTCAATTCAATGAATAATTCTTGAATCCCTATGGTGCTCATCACACTGTGCTAGGCTCTAGGGGAATACAATAATTAATAAGGGTCTAGCTTCAGGCATTTTGCTGTTTGGAAGGAAAAGAGATCTACAAATCGCTATAAATGTGAGAAGAGACTAAAAAGGACCTGCACGGTTGTAGCGACCATGGAAGGAGGGGATATGGAGAGATGGTCCTTGGCAGGGAAGGCCTAGGTGTTCTCATGGAGGAGGCAGCATTTGAGCGGGGCCATAAAGGGCTTTAGCGATGGCCTCTGGGAGGTCAGGAAAGGCACCAGGATGAGCAAAGGTGTGGAGGGAGGGTGACTGCTAAGCACAGGGTTTGTAGGGAGAAGAAAGAGAAGTCAGATTTTAGTGTGAGATGAGGGGTCAGAGCCTCAGAAGCACTTCCTCGGAGGAGCACCCAGAGTTTGATTTGTGTCCCCAACTGGACTCCCGATGCTGGTGGGGCCTCCATCCGACAGTGCACAGTCCATTGCCCAACTTTTCCCCTCTTATTCAGAACGCTGGATTCAAAAATAGTTTCCCCTGATAGCTTAAAGGATGGACCTGACGTGTACCAATGTTAAGTTATAATCATGATTCGTCAGGCTGTTTCTTTAGAAGACCTCAAGTAGTTGCAAGCTCCAGCTGTCTCTGTTGATAAAGAGAAAGTCAATTCTCCCTGTTGCAAAAACTTTTGGAGCAGCAGGAAACCAACCTGTCAACTGAAATTGATTTATTCACTCGACTGGAATGACCCGACCCACTTGACACATCTGAGAGGGGGCAGTTTACTTCATTCAACCCACAGATTCGGGCTGATCATCATGCAATAACGAAACATTTGCCTGAGCAAGTCAGGGTAGAAATGACCATGCCCACTTAATGGAGAAAATGAAGCACAAATTTCACAGTCACCCAAGAGAGATACTCACTTCTAGCCTAGTAATATGCTCACCAGATCATCCTGATGGTTTCCTTAGGTGTAGGATGAATTCCAGGCTTCCTTTGCATCTCTATGTGTCTTTTTCCCTTAACCAGAAAGCCAAATGCTAGAGCTTCTTTACCACCACAGGAAAGAGAAATCTAGGTTTGCAATTTTTCCTCCCACTTATTCCTAAATATCTGGTAGCCTCTCTTTTCTTCACAACAGTCCCTTTCAACCTCTCTTGCTCTTGCTTAGAATAATTCTTTGTAAGTTCTGTCTGTGTCTACAGCTTGCAGGCTGAGGAAGAGCTCAGAGCCCTGACAAGCTAAGTTTGATTCTATGACAAGCCGGCTGCAGGCATTTGGTCCATGAGGAAATGACATGTGCAACCATGTTAGCTTCCAAAACTTCCACCTGGCCTTGATCACCCAGGGTCTCCAGACACTCGTGTGTGTTGATCTTGGGATGCAAAACAGCTGCTGGCCTCTGAGGCGTCTCGGTAACTGTGGAGACAGGAACATAAACATCAATGAGGATGTCAGGAAGCAGGCAGCCGGTGTTAGGGTGTTAGGAGTGAAAGCATCGGCGAGGCTGATCTGGCATTGGCGGCATGTGCTGCAAATGATGAAAACAGGATTCCAAGGCCTCTCTGCTATCAGGCGGGATGGCTGTAGCTTTAAAGTGGGGCACCTCTGCTCTCCCTCCTTTTCATTCAGTTGCTTAGATATTCATTTGTTTATTGCACAAATATGTCCTGGGTGGCTGCTACGTGCAAGACACAGTGTAGGCAGTGGAGATAGAGGCGAAGAAGGCAGAGTCCCTGTCCTCACAAGCTTCCCAGGATGGGAGACTTTCAAGCTAAAACTGGGACAGTCCTGGGGACACTTGGACAAGTTGGTCACCCTACTGAGGGGACAGACCATTAAGTATGCATATAAATACGATAAGTTCAAATAGTGACAAGTGCAAGGAAAGAAATCACCCGGTGTGACGTGGTGCCGAGTGACTGGAGGTCAGGAGGTGGAGGAGGCCTTGGCTGACGGCCGGGCGAGAAGGACCTCTCTGAGGAGGTAACTCTGCACTGAGGCCCGGAGAGCCCGGAAGGAGTGTTGCAGGTTGAGGGAACAGGGACGAAGTTGGCACATTTGAGATAAAGAAGGCAGGTCAGTGAAGCTGGAGAGGAGAGGGAGGGAGGAGGTGAAGTCAGGCGGCCAGCTGGGCCAGGCGGGCGTGTCCTGCAGCCGTGGGAGGGAGCGGGGCTTCTACAACATCACTAATTCAGCAGAGGAGCGTTTACGATGGCCCAGATACTCTTTTAGGGGCTTTACATCCGTTAACTCTTTTTACCCTCACCACAGAGGTAGGTCCATATCATTATCCTCCCCTGTTACAGATGAAGAAACTGAGGCACGAGGAGGCGTGAGAACTCTCCCACCTTCACAGAGCCAATGGTGGCAGAGAATCAGCCTTCAAGCCCAGGTGGTCCAGCTCCAGAGGTTGCCCCTTAACTTCATATTTCCCCTCCCCGCCCCCGCCCTGGGTTTTGAGCAGAGGGACACCGTGATCTGAGTATATTTGGGCCAGACCCTGTCTGTGGCCTCCCCGTGTGACTCACCCACTCCAGACCCATCAGATCCCAGCACCTCGTGGACTGTGTTAAAGTCACAGATTATCAGTGGGCTGTGCCGCTGTAATATTTTCGTAATGGGCTTCAAATGGAAGAAACCAGGGAGGTGAAAATATTATGGCATATTGCCTTTTAACTTCCACTTTGCTTCTTTATAACCACCCTCAATATGTTATTCTTGCCCCTTGTTGAATATCAAAAACAACATAACCATCCAACTGCAAAGACTGTAATATCAGCAGCCAAATTACTTTATCGGCTGTGGTTAACAATGGGTTTTCTTTCCTCCATCATTTCTGATAAAATGTTTGCACAGCATTATATGGGGAAATACAGAGCTACAGCAATAAAAAACGAACAAGGATAATTTGTGTGTTGGCATTTCAACAACAGAATGTCAAATATTTCATACTCCAGTGATATTGAGCCTTTCAATGCTTACTGCTACTTTCTTTGAAAAAATGCTTTATGTTCATTTTATTATTAATCTTAAGCTGTACATACACATTATATACACTTTGATATGTTTCTCAAACAATATTTTTTAAAAGTCTGTAATAAAAATAAATATGTCTTGAGCATTGAAAATGATACTGTCAGGTGAACTAACAGGCAGTAGCAACTGACAGAGAACATTCTTTCTAAAGACCCCCCTGCCCTCATTTCATATAATACCCCATCCTTTTCAGAATTCCTTGCAACGATCACTTTTACAATGGGAGTTTGTTGCTTTTGTAGAACATGATGATTAATCAATGTGGGCTCATTTCTCTCATTATTCTTACTGTTCTTCTTCATACAGAAACTTTCCAGGTGGTAGGGAAGGATAATCAGATCCCAAATTTAACTAGAAGTCATCATATTTTAAGAGTTCTTACAAATCATATATTGTAAAATGAGTCGAAGTAATCTGTATGCATCATTTGAGTTTTAGGGTTTTTTTATTCTTACGAAATAGCTTTTAAATCAAACCACAATATATATTTTAGACAGAAAAGGATCAAAAGGAAAAAAAAGGCAAGAGAGACCTGTAGCTAACTCTGGTTTTGCATTTCAAAAAGAACCCTCAAAAGCAGAGGGGTCCAGCTCCCAAGTCCCCGAGTGGTATGTAGGAAGCTGGTGAAGACCTTGCATGGGCCAGATAGACATTTGCTCTCCGAGTTCAGATTTGGTCTGAAGGAGACACAATGGAGGTCTATGCAGCCACCGGAGGGAGAGAGGTTTGGAACCTGAGGTGGCTTGTCTTCGAAATCGCCAACAAGATCAGGTGGTCGCAGATGTGAGTAAAGACATCACATTTGGTACTCAACTAATGTTTTGTCTTTTTCATGTCAAAGAGAAGAACAAATGACCTTCCAGCATCCCAGAGTGAGCAAAGGGTAAAAACGTCACAAACACGTATCATCTGACAATTGGACACTTGGTACCTGGGTCTTGGGAATGGGCAAGGGGGACAGTGGCTGTGATTGGTTGAAACATGGTCTCCCAAACATATGCCCACATGCTAATCCCCAGAACCTGTGAATATTACCTTATATGGAAAAAGATGTGATTAAATTGAGGATCTTGAGGAGCAATTTATTCTGGATTGTCCAGGTGGACCCTAAATGCAATCACATGTGTCTTTATAACAGAGAGGCAGAAGGAGTTTTGACATAGACCCACACAGATGTGACGTGATGAAGCGATATGATCTCTGTGAAGTGACGTGAAGACGGAGGCAGAGACCGGAGTGATGCAGCCACAAGCCAAGGAACACCTGCCACGACCAGACAGGCAAGGAGATTCCACAGTGCCTCTGTAGGAAGTGCGGCCCTGCTGATAGCTTGAGTTCAGACTCCTGGGCTCCAGAACTGGGAGAGAATAAATTTCAGTTGTTTTAAGCCACTCAGCTTGTAGTCAGTTGTTACCACAGCCACAGGAAACCAATATAAGAGGTAATAGGTGTCGGGGGAGAGGAGGAAAGGAAATTATTATTTTTCAGCTGCATACTCAAGGAGGCTAGATCTTCCAAAGTCACTGTGCAAAGACTCTGGGAGCTGGCAAACAGCAACAACATCCTGCAGCAGGCAGTATTCCGAGACGCCCATGATCTCCACCCCTTGGTGTTTCTCTTGTGCTTTTGTTACTGTAAATGGCTTAGAGATTTTGCAGATGTAATTAAGGTTACTGATCAGTAGATTCTAAGATGGAGAGATTATCCCTGTGGCCCTAACCTACTCACACAAGCCTTTTAAATGCAGAGAATCTTCTACTGGTAGCAGAAGAGGTCATCATTGAGACCCATTCCAGCTGGCCTGGATGAAAGCAAACATCCATGCTGTGAACTGTGGATGGCAAGGGGTGGGCTCCAGCTGCTAAGAGTGGTTCCTGTTTACCAGCTAGGGAAGATGGGGACCCTGGTCCTATAGCCATAAGGAAACAGATTCTACCAATGGATTCTACAACTTAGAAAATCAGAAGAGGACTGTGAGGCCCCAGTGAGAACCAGAGCCTCAGCCACTATCTTGATTTAGCCCTGTGATACCCTGAGCAAGAACCCAGCCACACCATGCCTGACTTCTGATCTACAGAAGCTAATCAGCGGACATGTTTTAAGCTTCTAGGTTTGTGGTAATTTGTTACACAGCAATAGATAACTAATACACATCCACAGTTATTGAACTGACCTGAAATGGGCAGGGAGATGGCAGGTATGACAGAGTTCTCTCTAGTATCACGTCTCTACTCATTCCCCACTTTCCTCCCTCACCCACCACACATACCACTATATGCCTGGACTGTATAAGATCTACCAAAGCCCAGGACACATCTTCTGTGATCTGATCAATCCAAGCTAATCCTGAAGAAATCAAGTTCATAGTCTAGCTGATCCTAGAGGCAGGCGCTAAAGTCTTGTGATACAGAGAACGAACTTTTCCATTCCCAAATGGGTCCATATCATTGTGCAACACACACACACACATACACACAATGGTACAGCTAAATGCTAAGACATTATTTGCCCATATTCAAGAGAAAAACTACAGACATTCACTACTCTAAATCAAGAGAAAGAAAACAGCAATGGACTCAACTCAGACAATAAATCTCGTCTCTCTCCATGTGCTCCAGCCCTACTAATTTCCTTTAAGTATTTGGAATGTGCTGAGCTCTTTCCTGCTCTAGGGCATTTTCACGTGCTTTCTCTCTGCCTGAAATATTCTTTCTTTTTCTCATCAAATGGCTGACTCCTCATCTTTAAGATTTCAACTTAAATATAATCTCCCCAAAGACTCTTTCTCCCTACCACCCAATCTAAAATTGGTCCCCATTGTTAGTCTCTCCCAGTTTCTGTTCTTTTCTGTCATGGCACTTTATCACGTTTTGTAATTATATATTATTTTCTTTGTCTGCTTGCTTGACCACTAGAATAGCGCTTTATATATTATTCAGTACTCTTTTGGTTACAAGCAACAGAAATTGCTTCTGGCTTGCTTAAACTATCAAAGAGGGGTAGCTTGTATGATTCAAAGAAAGCGCTGCACCCCAAAGTCTCTGCAAAGACACAAATGATGAATATTGTAGGACTTTTAAGTCCTTCTCTCATAGTTCCAGCCACTTTAGAAATTTGGGTACCTCCACTCACATGTCAAAGTCCTAGGAGAGAGAATCTGATAAGTTAGGTTGGGTTGAATTTCCACCATTGGACATCACTGCTGAGTTCCTATGATGGGCCCAGTATGAGATCAAGAAAACACAATCTGTTGTTTTGTGATCAGAACGAGGAGGGGTGAAGGTGGATGATTCTTAGCAGGGAACATATGGGCATTACCACTTGTATTGAACATGGATTGTGTGTAAGACCCTGGGCTAAGCCATGTTACTATCTCTCTGGGTCTCTGACTTTTTCAGGCCCCTGCAGGTCTTTCAGTCTTTGGAGGGTATGAGTCTCCAGCAGGTGTTGCCTTCGAGAAGCTTTACATCACTGTGCCGAGGTGCCATAGACTGCATATTTGCGTTTCCCTAAAATTCATAAGTTGAAACCTAATCCTCAATCGTATTAGGAGGTGGGACCTCAGGGAGGCAGTTAGGTCATAAGGGCAGAGTCCTCATGAATGGGATTAGTGTCCTTACAACAGAGGCCCCAGAACGCTCCCTCGCCCCGTCTGCTGTGTGAAGACACAGCCAAAAGACGGCCTTTCTCTGAACCAGGAAGCCAGCTTTCACCAGATACTGAATCTGCCAGAACCTTGATCTTGGACTTCCAGCCTCAGGAACTGTGAGAGAGAAATTTCTGATGTTTGTAAGTGACCTAGTCTATGGTATTTTGTTATCGCAGCTCAAATGGACTAAGACAGAAATTGGTACCAAGAAGTGGGGATGCTGCAGTAACAAAGACCTAAAATGTGAAAGTGGCTTTGGAGTTGGCTAATGGGTAGAGGCTGGAAGAGTTTGGACGTAGGTACTAGAAAAAGCCTACAGTGCCATAAACGGACTGTGAACGGCTATTCTGATGAGAGCTCAGGAAGAGAAGAGGAGAGCTGTAGAGAAAGCCTCAGTCTTCTCTGATCAGAACGTTGGTAGAAATATGGACGGTAAAGGCCGTTCTGACGCGGTCTCAGATAGAAATGAGGAACATCTTATCGCACAACGGAGGAAACGCAATCCTTGTTATAAAGTAGCAAAGAACTTGGCTGAATTGTGTTCGTGTCTAGTGTTTCATGGGAGGCAGAACTTGTGAGCAATGAAACTGCATGTGTGGCTGAGGAAGTGTCTAAGCAAAGTGTTGAAGGTGCAGCTTAGCTCCTCTTGACCGCTTATAGTAAAGTGCAAGAAGAGATAAATGACGGAAAGACTGACTTGTTAATGAAAAAGGAAGCAGAACTTAAAGATTTGGAAAATTTTCAGCTTATTCTATTGTTCAGTCGAGCACACTGAGGGCATGGCCAAACCACCATTTGATAAGACATTAGTGTGGATCAGCCCTCTCAACAGAAGACAGGAGCTTTGTCTGAGACTATGGAAGAAGAACCCCAAAGGTAACTCAGAGATCATCCGTGATTTCAAAGGAGAGGCTTTTGGTTCCTGCAGGACCTCTGTGCACACTGCTGGGGGCTGCCTCATAGCACAGGCGCTACTCCCCACACTCCGGTGGTTGTCATACTCCTCAGCTGCCCCAGGTGCGGATCCTGGGCCCCAGTGCGGTGCAAGCCAAAGTGGTCACTCCTCCAGAGGGAAGAGGCAAACTTTGGCAGTGTCCTTGTGGCACTGTCTCAGCAGAGTGCATGAGCTACGGGGGTGTGGCTGCCTCCACCTAGATTTCAAAGGATGCCCAGGCACAAAGCCAGGGAGAGGCCCTTAGACCAAGCCATGGGGACAGGACCACCTTGAGCCTTGAGGGCCCAATCCCTGCCTGGTGAAGTGGAGGCAGGACCTCTACCCCAGTGGGTCCAAAAGGCGGGACTTCTACCCTATGGGCCTAGAGGGCAGAGCATGGAGCCAAAGAGGATGGCTCTTGAGTCATAAGGTTTACGGTTGTTTGCCCCACTGGGTTTTGGGTTTGTTCGGGACCTATCATTCCTTTCTTCTTCACTATTTGTCCCTTTTGGAAGGGGCATGTCCATCCCATGCCTGCCCCACCACTGTAGTTTGGAAGCACATAACTTGTTTGATTTCGCAGGTTTGATTTCACAGACTTAAGTCACCTTAAGTCTCACTCACATCAAATTTAGACGAGATTTTGGACTTTGACTTGTGAGTTGATGCTGGAATGAGTTAAGACCTTTGGGGTAAGTGTTTCACATGCCAAAAGAACATGAATTTGTGAGTCCAGGGCAGAATGCTATAGAATCTTTGTGAATATCAGTCTGCAGTATTTTCTTGTAGACTAAGAATAAATAGACTAAGAAATTAAATGGACTAAGACACTAGATGAACCAGATACCATAGGCTAACCCAGCCTGTTGTGCTCCGCAGAGCTAGAGTGGTCCAGACGCACACTTAACAAGACTCTCTAGGGAGCAGGATGTAGTGAGAAAAACTGGGGCTCCAGAGAGAATCTTGAGTATGAATCCAGCCTTACCCTGTGACTTTGGCCAAGTCAGTCTGTCTGAGGCTCAAAATTCCTCCTCTATAAAATGGGTATAAATATATATATATTTGTGAGAACATTGCTTTAGATGACTGGCTAATGAAGCCTTTCAATAAGTCCTTTGTACCCCATCACCTTATTTTCTGCATACCACTTACTACCATCAGACATTATTATATGTAGTGTTTACACATTTGTTTATCTGTCTTCCCACTAGAATGAAAGTTCTAGGGGGGCAGGGATTTATCTGACTTGTTCAAGGCTGTATGGTCAGTGCTTGGCACATTATAGCTGCTTAATAAATACTTGTTGAATAAATGAATACACAAGTGAATGAATAAATAGGGACCCAAGAGGGAAACAGAAGGGAATACAATGGGGATCATCTTTTTCTAGGGCCTCGTGTGGATGGAAGTGACTTAAGAACTCCAGCAAATAGATTGCATCCTGTAAGCCATATTCTCTACGTTTGTGCTATTCTGTTTATTTTCCTTTTGTCATCCATGACCTTAGTCACTCGTTTAAACATTCCAGCTGTGTCTCAGCAGTGCCACAGAGTAATAAAAGAAAGACTGAGGGTCAGGGGAACCCTCATCTCGGAAGATGCCAGGGCACCAGTGACACTAGCAAATGAGTCAGAATCCTGATGGAGGTGGCCTGTCCATTCTGAATCAATCTGTGAGCTCCCACGTAGTTTATTTGAAGAAGGCAGCAATTTCCTCAATGTTTCCTTACAGGTGTGAGGATTAAGTCACATAATGTACATTTAAAGCATCTGACACATGGTAGGTCCTACATGAGCGTCCGTTCCAGAAATTAGGCTAAAACTCCAAAATCTCAGCCCAATATGTGTTTTCTCTTCAGAAATTACTAAACATTGTTGCTGAGTGATAAACTGTACTCTCTCAAAATTACTGCCAGCTTTGGCCCCTGGCATTTCCTTTTTTTAAAGAAAAAACGTTTTCTTCTTTCTCAACAGTGTGGCTCGAGCAGAGGAAACGTGAATTGCCCGGTGAGCAGCCAGTCTGCGGTGTATGCTAGCGCTTCTCCTGTAAAGAAGTTAAACGATGGAGTGCCTGACCCCTTACGCTGGAGTTCTTCCACCTGCTTTGTAATTAAGCAGCCCTTCATGGCCCTGGGGGAAGCACGGGTGAGCTGCGTGCGCTACGCTGCAGTGCAGTTTTCAAGCAAACTTCCTCTGTGGGCCTGCCCAGGAGATTCCCCAGAATGGTCAGGGCTCCCCACCCATTCTTCCTGGGGCTCAGGGGACCCAGACTGATTCGTGTCCGCAAGGATGCTGCCCGGACAGCCTGCTGGGAGCTGGGAGTGTGGTCTCCTCAGCAAACATGACTTAGATGCAGCGGTCGCCTTTCAGCTGGGGCTTTAAAATTACTCGTGATGTTTCTACCATTTAAGATACTTTAGCCTGTTTCATCTTGAGACAATTCCTGCAGGTTTCCGTTGAGGAGGCTCAAATTCTAAGATTTCAGAAATCCACGGAAGAAGGAGGGGGGATTGGTGAATTTCAGCCAATTTCGCTAGCCAACCTCCCACCTGTGCAACCCCCGGGAAGCTACTCAACCCCTCTGTGAAGCAGGAATAATACTCATGTGCATCTCATCCGTGTATACTGAGGACTGAGTGACTTAGAACAGTGCCTGGCACATGGTGTCATTCAATAAATATTTCTTTCCCTCTATCCCCCTCTTTGTTTTGCGAAAGATTATCTTCATTGAGTAGGAGATACAGGAACATTGTTTTAAAAAATCAGGCTTCCACACGGATTACAGGGAAAAGTAACTCTCCCTCCAGCTCCTAACCTCCATTCCCCTCTCAGAGGATGTTATTAGTCTCTTGTGCATCCCCTCAGATGGTCAAGAGACATTTGTATTTATACACGGGCACTTTTGAAAAGGCAAATGGCAGCACACTTCGCAGTACTGTGCCTTTTTTAAAAAGTGTAACAGCTTTATTGAGATATGTCACATACCATATAATTTACCCATTTAAAGTGTGTCTTGCTTCTTTATGTATCACTTAGGTAGTTCCATATCAGCATTTTCACCCTTCTCTAAGGTTGCATCTCCACTGTATGGATGCACCACGACTTTACTTACTCAGTGCTGTATTGCTGGACATCTAGGTTGCTGCCAGTGCTGCAATGATAATGAATATCCTTGGATGTAGGTCTCAGTGCATGTCTAAATATTTCTCTGAAGTTTCTCCTCCTGTTCCTGTCTTTCCTGGGAGTGGATCCGCTCCGCACTGTCACCAATAATGACGTCTCTAACAAACCAACCTGTGCACGATGTTTGCAAAATATACCTCCACACCGTTCTGCTGCTGTCTTTGGCTTATGGTTTGAACATATCCTGGGTAACACAAATTATCATTATTAATTATTGTTACTATTATTAACGAGACTGAGCATTATGACAGGGGCTTGGCAGAAAAGCAGCAGGGGAAAATCGAGGGATATTCGTGGTCTAATTTTGATAGAATGCTATTTGCTAATTGTCAAGGCCGGGTTTGGCAAGAGAGAATCGGGACGCATGATGGAAAGTGTAAAGACAATTTCTTGCAACTTCCCGTCCCCACTGCACCCAGAAACAAGCTTCCATGGCTTGCATCGAGCTCATCCTCAGTTATTGGAACAGTTCTCCTCGACGACCCGAGGCCGAGATGAAGACTCTTGAGAGCTCGTCTGATAAGAGAGCAGAGGCATTTTTCAGTCTGACAACAATAGCAGGAAATACTTCTGTCGGCTTTTACCACATGCCAGGCACGACTCGAAGCACTTTACAAGTATTAATTCAGTTGCTCCTGCGACAACGCCAGGAGCTGTTGTGATCACAATCACGCCATTTTACAGGGGAGGAAACTGAGGCACAGAGAGGCTCTGTAACTCGTCCAAGGTCTTCCAGCCTGTGAGTCGGGAAGCCGGGATTCAGCAGCCTGGCTCCTTTACAGAGTTAACCACTCCTTTCTCCTGCTGGAGAGACTGCCGGAGTGGGTTGTTTGTGTCTAAGTAACGTCAGGTACGGGAGTCCAGGCCCCAGCACGTGCTGGGCACAGAGAAGGCACGTGACACATTATGATTCTTCTTCTTATGTTAATCCTGATGCTCACATTCTCCTGCTCCTTGTTACAGTCCTGCACCAGAGAGGATTCCCTCGTGTCTTGAAGGCCTTCAGGAATCTTCATGGTAGGAGTCAGTCCTGTGAAAGGAAAGGGGCCCTGGGCTGAGTTCTCAGCTCGGTAACCCACCAGCCGCGTGGCCTTGGGCAATTCTCTCATCTTCATTAAGCCTCAGCTTTCTCACCTGAAAAAGTGGGATAACAAGGGTGCTGATGCCTCATGAATCGCTGTGAACATTGAGTACTGGAGGTGAAGCACTCAGCATGGGCCCCGCAGCAGGGAGGCGGTGACGAAAACCCTGGGCGCTACCTGGCTCATTTCAAAGCCCGCCTCTACCCTTTACCAGCTGGGCCCTATCGGGCTTCTCTCTAAGCCTCAACACCTCATCTGTGAAATGGGGCTTTTGATGGGACCTACTCCGTGGCATTATTATGACAGTTAAATGACATACACCCGCAATGTGCCCAACAGGCAGTATTGGCTAAGGGTTGGGTACGGCTATCTTCATTGTCTGGATTTTGTTTTTAATGGTTGTCTTAGGTTTCTCTGAGAAACACTTTCTTGTCCACTGTGTTCGCTTTCTAGGGCCACCATAACAAAAATCCCACAGACTGGGTGACTCCAATAACAAATTTATTTCTCACAGTCTGGAGGCCAGACGTCTAAGATCAGGGCTTCGGCGGGTTGGGTTTCTTCTGAGGCCTCTCTCCTTGGCTGGCAGACAGCTGCCTTCTCGCACAGCCTTTCCTCTGTACATCCATAGTGTCTCTCTGGGTGTCCGAATTTCCTCTTGTAAGGACTCCGGTCCCACTGGATTAGGGCCCACCCTAAGGGCCTCATTTTAACTAATCACCTCTTTAAAGGCCCTGTCTCCAAATACAGTCACATCTTGAGGTACTGGGGGTTAGGGCTTCAACATACAAATACTGGGGGACATAATTCAGCCCATTACAATGATATAACATCAACTTGAAAGGATTGTTTTGAAGATTAAAGAAAAAAGGCATGTGACAGGTTTGTGACAGCGTCTGTCCATAGCAGGCATTCAATAAATGTTGTTTCTTCCCTCATCTTGAAAACCCTTCAGAGTTGTAACGAACGATGAGCTTAGTCCTCAGCTGGTTGGCACCACGAGAAGGGAATTTGGAGAATTGACAGGGATCCTTGCCAACTAAAGAGAGGAAGGAGAGATCTTCCTTTCCAGGGCTTCTCCAGTACAGGGTTCTCAAACTTGAACATGCATCGGAATCCCCTGAAGGGCTTGTTCATACCCAGATTGCTGAGTCAGTAGGTCTAAGATCCCAGGATGGGCATTTCCCACAAGTTCCCAGGTGATGCTGCTGGTCCAGGGACCACACGGTGAGACCCATGAGCCTAGTGTATTCCTTGTGTCTCAAAGGCTAAGAATTAATAAGCGGGGGGGTTGGGGGGGTGTGGATGGGAGAAGAGCGCCAGGAAATAATGGCTTACACAGGTGTGCTGGGCTGCATTTCTGGGGCGTCCACCACGATGACCTCAAGTTAGCTTTTCCCCTATGCCTTCACTGTCCCCCAAGGACAGGAGCAAGGAAGATTTTTTCCAAGCAATTTGCAAGGAGTTAACCCTGCTCAGCTCCCGTGCCCTCCTTCGCTGCCTCCCTCCCGTCCTCCACCTGGGCCTTGCTGGCTGGAGCATTAGTCAGCCGGCTGGGCTTCCCGGGCTGGGCTTTTACAGCACTGAAGGAGAAGATGCAGTCACAGGGAGCAAGTTGGCCCCTTCACAAAGCAGCAGCCCCTGTTGGAGGGAACGAAGTGGGAGCCTCCAGAAATGTCAGCTTTTTCCAGAGTCAACTGGATGATGGGAAAAGGGAAGGATTTTCCCCTTCTCATTTGAGTCGTTTTCATGTGTCTAAAGATGTTTTATGGAAACAGAAATTCTACCTGATCAAGTGCCAGCATTAATCCAGTTGACGTGTTTAAGGGAAGCATTTTCACAGCAACAGATCATGTTAATGTAACGCTGATGGATAAGAAATGGCAGAGGAGGATTTCAAAAGATCTTTTTTTAACACAATGAGAAAAAAGAGCGAGTGACTTTCCATTTTATTTTTTCCTGTGAATAAGTGTATCTTTAATCCTAATAGTATTTGCTGAAATAGAGTTCCGGCTGTAATCCAAAGGGAGTTTTCCGAGTAGGGCAATTTCTTTTTACATCTGCTTCACTGACTCAGCCAGCAGACCAGTAATTCAGTTCAATAAACATTTATTGAGCTCCTACTGTGTGTCAGGCACTATACCGCATCTAAGGAGCTCATAGGTGAGACAGGAACCCAACACATGACAATGATGTGTGGCAGCTGGACAAATTCCTCCTTCTACACTCTCAATACGTGAATTATTTTATTCACTAAATTGTTACTGAGCAGCCTGTTCTATGCTGTGCTCTGTGATCAGGAGGTATACCATCTGCTCAACTTGTACTAAAACCTTGAAAAATTTTGTATTTTTAAAGGCATGCCTGGCCCCAGCGAGTCCCTGAACATCTTCCTCACCAAAGGAAGCGCAGCATCAAAGCACATTTTCAAAGGTGTTTCCTCTGCATGTTGAAATTTAAGAGGCCTCTGGTGGAGAATACATGGATGCATTCTGAGTTTTAAGGAAAGCAAAAAGTAGTTTATTACTAATGACAGTTAAAGCATCATCCTTGTCAAATGATGGCTTTGTTTTTTGTATGTTCGAGGGGATTCAACGCCACCTCATTCCTTGTGTCACAAGGTGCCCCCTGGGAGCAGCCCACAGCCCTGAGGACACTCGGGGGAGGGCAGGAATGAGACTCTCGTCCATCACGGACGGTTTGGACAGAAAAGCAGGCCAAGGGCAGCTGACCCAGACGGGACAAGGGGCTCCCTGAGCTGGGTTTGCAGTCATGTGTGAGAGCAAGCCTGCGGCTCTGCTTCAGTCAGGTGACACTGAGACACATTGAAGAGCAGCCGGCAGAATGGAGAAGGAAGAGGGGCCGGCTCAGGAGAGAAAAAGAGAGTGGCTAGGAGCGGGGAGAGAGAGACAGCTCAGTGGAAACAAGATTTGCTTCATCTTCCTTTGGGATTCAACTCAAAGTTGGCAGAAAGGCCGTCTTCTCGAGAGACAGCCCCCCAAAGGCCGGGGTTCGCTAGTCTTCCCATCATAGTGGGGTACATGCACTTTCATTTCCAGTGAGAAATATTTTTAATCCTCACTTCTGAAGCGGAGTCATTGTTTCTGAATTACGACTGCAGTCTTTTGAGAATTACCAGACAGAGAGGATGTTTGGTAAGAAAGTTTTTTGAATCATCCTTTCATTTTCTAGTGACCCTTCAAGCCTGGAGCCTAGACCAGAGCCACTGTCTACGGTAGGGTGTTTTGCAAAGAAAGAATTGCCATCCTGAAGACCCGGAATGGAATTACTCTACACAGCTCTGACCCTACACCCTGCGGCATCCGTATGGTGGACAGCTCACTCCCCTTTCCTCCTTTGTCTCTTCCTTTAGTAATTTCCCCCATATCCATTCAAGTGCCCAGTTTATTTCCTCCTTCCTTATTCCCTTCCCAATCGTTTTGTGAGTAGTTGCAGTGCTAGGCGCCGTGGACACCGTGGGGAGGTTAGTGGGAGACCCAGACCTGCTACCTAGGCCACCCTAGTAGTGGGAGAGGGGATACCACCTCCTCTCTCCCACTACTGGGTTGGGAGGAGCCCACTGCGCTGAGTCCTGCAGGAGGAGCTGGCCTCCAAGGGGGGGAGTGAGGAGCCAGGCACGCAGGCAGGGGTAGCTGGTCAGGTTCTGGGGTGCATAGAAAGCAGCCCTGAAAAGGGGCAGGTAAAGGTAAGGGGGGATGGCGTGGCTGCTGGGGGAAGAGATGGACCGTGGCATCCCAGACAAAGCAGTGAGAGGATCGGGAAGCTTTAAGTGAGCGCATAATTTGATTTTGCATTTTAGAAAGAGCCTCTGGTTGCATTTTGGAGACTGGGCGAGAGGGAGGCCATTTGGAAGCACGGAGACCAGGAGGATTTTTCAGAGATTGGTTAGAGACTTAATGTGCTACCAATCTCAGGAATGCTATATTTAAAAGGACCCTAAGGAGAGAGTAACACTCAACACACAGAGGTGATTTGCTGATGGCGGAATCCTCTGCACCTGGAGAGAGGATGTTTGTGCACCTGGACGCCTTCCCTGCAGCTGTCAAACCAGATTGAAGACAGCTGCCTTCACCGGGGAAGAACACCGGTGAGGAAAGTGCCGGGGAGGACAGAGTTTGGCAGTGGAGGCTGGGGCGGGGTTAGAGAAGTGTGGAGACCCTGGCTGTGTCTAGAGCAGTGGTGCACACTCTCCACTGCACGTTGGAGTTAGTTGGAGGACTCCTGATGATGAGGCCTCAGCCCAGGCCAATTAAATACAAATTTATAGGCATCAGCATTTTCCAAGCTTCCACAGGATTCCAACGTGCAGCCAAGATTGAGAACCACTGTTCGAAAATGGGGCTCCTCAAAGTGTGCTCCGCGGACCAGCAGCATCGGCATCACCTGGGAGCTTTAGGAATGTGGCTTCTCTGCCCCCACCTCAGACCTGCTGAATCAGACTCTATTTTCCCAGGATCCCTTGGTGACTGCTAGCACTTTGACTGTGCATTGGAATCACTTGGGGAGATTTCAAAAAAACCATCTCAGTGCCTGCGTCCCACCTCCAGAAATTCTGATGTGATCAGTTTGGGGTGTGGCCTGGGCACCTGACTTCTTAAACGTCCCAGGTGAGGCTCCAGCTTTACAGCCAGGGTGGAGAAGTGGGCTAGAGCCCAGAAATTCCATCAGTGTTCATGGTGTTGCAGCCTCAAAATAAAGAGAGGAGGGTGGGGCTCAGGCGGGGCTCTAGACAAACCTAGAATCATATAACTAAATGCAAAGTAAATTTGGAAAAGTGATTATGAGTTTAAAATACTTGAATGGAATCTGTGTCCTCTGCAGCAAATCATTCCTGGAATTGAACTTTCTGAGGAGGCAAAGCAGCCAGAATACTCATGTTGAAATATGTTCCACTAGCTGCATGCCATGTATAAGCCGATCCAGGGCACTGGGCCTTCTGTGCCTAAGTGTGTACATCTGGACAACGGGCACAGCAGTGCCTGGTCGAGAGGATCAGCAGAGGAGGCTGTGGTACAGGCAGCTTCTAAAATAGCCCTGGGCAGCCTGCTCCTGGCGTTCAGGCCCTAGGGTCATTCCCTCCCCTTGTGTGGCGGCTGGACTGGCTTCTAACAATAGAACCTGGCAAAGTGAGGGGCTGTCCCTTCTGAGATTAGGTTACAAAAGGACTGTGACGTCTCCCTCTGGTTCTTGGAGCCCTTGTTGTGAGGAAAGCAAGCTCCCGTTCTGAGGAGTCTAGGGGAGAAGCCACGCAGGAAGCAACTGAGGTCTCCAGCCAACAGCAAAGCCCCGAGTCACGTGAGTGAGCTGGGATGTGGCTCCTCCCCAGTCACGCCTTGAGCTGACTGCAGCCTTCTGAGAGAGCCTGTGTCCTGCGTGTGACCCAACCGCAAAAGCCACACAGCCTTGCTTCCACCCAGTTGTACTGCTAGGAGCAGTCATCAGCCCACCCAGGCTCCAGGGGAGGGGAAAGAGACTCCACCTCTCAGTGGGACGGGTGTCAGTCACATTGTAAGAGTATGTGGGATGAGATATATACATACATACACGTGTGTGTATATGTATCATCGTATGGCTCATAGACCTCCTCAACGAACTCTTCAGATTAAAGTCAGGGTGTGTGAGATGGAACAGCTCTCACAGAGCAGACCCCTCCCACCAACTCAACAGCTCTGACCAGGGCCTTCTGTATTATATGGTGATCCATCTTTGCAAAACACCATCAGTCACAATGTATTAGCTGCTCCTCTTATCACTTCTATCAGTCATAGTAGCAGCATCTCCACCACGCGAGCAGGGGCGGGGTGAGGAATAGTGCGCCTGGCATGGGGCTTTGGAGCAAGACAGATCTGAGTTGGAATCTCCGGACTCCCTCTGATGCTGCTTCAACCTTAGAAACATCGCAATCTCTTGCAGCCTCAGTTTCCTCATCTGTAAAATGGGGATTGTAACACCGACCAGGCAGGGTTGTGGAAGCCTGCCAGGAATTGACGAAGCACCCAGCTCTCGGCCAGGGTGAAATCACGGCAGTCAGTTAGGAGACGCGCTTCCTTGGGCCAAGCTGGGAGGGGAGCTTGGGCCAAATAGTCCAGGCTCACCTAAAGGCTGCTGGGAATCGCCTAAAGCCACCCGAGACCCGAGCTGAGTGGGACCAAAGGGTTAAGGAGGGCTGCACTCAGAGGCCAAGGCGGAGGGGAGGCTGGCGGAGGTGGCGGGCTTGGGCACTATTAGCATGCAGCTGGTAAGTGCGGCCCACTGCTCTGGGCTCAGCTGTTCGTCCTCCCAGAGCCAGGGGAGAAGCAGGAAACCAGCGGTCCGAGCTGGTGGTGGAAGGGGTCTCTCGGTGGGAGCTGTTCCATCCGCACACAACACACAGCCCTGAATTAAATCGGAGGAGGAGCCCCCGGAGGGGCATTTGTGAACCGTGCAATGCTAATTAACTCCATTGTTATATTTTGTTTTCAACCTTAGAGTCCCTCCAGTACAGGAGCACTTCTTTCTCCTGCAAGAATTTTAAATCTTGCCCCATTGTGCCAGTACCTTGGGCAGAGGGACCTGGAAGTGGAACCTGCCGAATTTTCTGGGTGAGGCTTCCAGTGGAGAGACTGGATTCAGTCAAGTGAGAAGTTGACAACACACCATAACCAGAAACTTCTTTAGTTTTCATTTCATTTAAACCACTCTCCAGCTTCCTGAGTTATGTTTTAATAGTCAGGGCTTTTTTAAATGAAAGAGAAACGGGAAAAAAACAACAAACCAATGAACTAAACGTTGAGAGAATGGAAGCCACGTGAAGGGGCTGACTAGCTTTTGCCAAATCCCCTGCAAAAGCAATTCCAGAAAATTGAGGCTGCTTCTGCCAAGTGCCTGGACTGTCTGGGAGCCAAGAAGGAAAGGAGGGACCAGATGAGAAATCTTGGCTGGGAGCCCTGGTTGGTTGGGCAGAACCTATTTTCCCAACTTGATCTGATCCCAGAGAGGATCGGGTGATTCAAAAGCTAGTCAGGAAGACAATTGTTCCAGGGCCTTCTGAGTTACTCATAACTCATGCCCTGACTCACTGGGCTGGCCTCACTCCAGGCGGAGGGAGCAAGTGGCTCCGGGTGAGTCCACAGGCCTGGCCTCCCAGCCAGGGGCCCAGTCTCCATGGGAGGGACTGTGGAATCGGGGCTTTCGTCCAGGGGGCAAAAGATTATATCAGGAGGTGATGAGGCTGGTGAAAACCCCCTGACCCCCAAGTTGTGAGGATGGCCGAGGCATTCCAGTAACCGACTGGCATCCTAAGGCGGGGAGCTTATTCTAGGCAGGAAACAAGAGCAGCCTGGCTATTCGGGTGACCGAAGGTGACAGTGAGGGATGCTTGAGCCTCGTGCTGTAGAAGATGGTAGCCCCGAGCCACAAGCGCCATTGAGCACTTGAAATACAGCGGGTCCAAAATGAGATGGATAGAATACTCACCAGATTTCCAAGACTTAGTATGAAAAAAACCCACAATATAAACCATCTCATAATTACCTATACTGATACATGTTGATGTGGTAAATTGTTAGAAGTACTGGGGTAAATAATTATTAAGAATAGTTTCATTTTTCCTTCCTGTTTTAAATGTGGCTATTAGAAGAGTTAAAATGGCAGGTGTGACTCCCAGTTTTGGGTCTCACATTTTCAGCGGACAGCGCTGCTCCAGACCCCTTGAAGTCTCCTCTCTCCTAAGGCAGAGCGGCGAGAACGTGGACTCTGCGTCCTCGCTGTGGAGGATGACACCCTAGATCTGCCGTTATCTGGTTGTCAGATTCGGTGGAGGAAAGTAAACTCTCCGTGTTTCAGCTGCCGCACGTCGAGAATGGGGCTAATGCTAGCGTCGAAGCAGGTGAAGCTTAAACGAGAAGCTGTTCCCAGAGCACACGGCAGTGTTTGGGACACCGTGGGCATTTCACACAGTTGCCTGCCTTATTATCTGTTCTTACAATTTTCTCACAAAACCCACAGGCAGACAGGAGGGGTGGGGGACAGAGAGGCGTGAGACGGTTGCTCTTGGAATCCACCTTCCATCCACTGCCCTTCCATTTTAACCAGTGAGGAGAAGCTCCCTCCTCACCTGGATCTCGTTCGCAAATTTGGAAACTGACGGTCAGAGGGGCTTTCTGACTTTCTTAGTAAGACAGAATAAGTCAGCCAGCTCAGTATGAGACATCTGGGTTCAAACCGGAAGCCACAGGTGCAGGGAGAATATCTGGCTTGGTATCAGAAGACCTGGGTCTAAATCCTGCTGTTTGACCCTGGTGAGGTTTCTTAACCTCTCTGGGCCTCAGATTCCTCACCTGTCCATAAGCTCTCTGGGAACCCTTCCAGCTCTCTACATCAGAGAGTCTACAAGGTCTTCATGAGCACCTACTATGTACTTGGCGCTGTGGGAACACTAGGGATTCGGGGAGAAGCTTCCTGTCCAACAGGGAAGAGACACAGCAATTAATCACATAGATTCCTTTTTTTAAAAAGCATACAAAGGATGGGAAAGAAAAATACAGGAAGCTGGGTTGGCTCCTACGGAGGGGTCCTAAGTTGGAAGAACGAGAATGGGCTGTTCCGGGGGTATGATTCTTAAGCTGAGACACCAGGTGGATCGAGAGGGGAAAAGCCTTGCAGGCGAAGGGAATGAGCAAAGGCCCTGAGGTGCCAGAGACTGAGAGACAGTCTAGGCAGCCAGGGCACATGAAGCATGTGTGTGTGTGAGATGGTTCATTTTGTGTGTCAGCCTGGCTAGGCTATGGTGTCCAGTTGTTCGGTCAAACACTAGCCTAGACGTTGCTGTGAGGGAATTTGTAGACGGGATTAATGTTTACAATCAGTAGCCTTTGAGCAAAGCAGATTATCCTCCACAACGTGTGTGGGCCCCATTTAATAAGTGGAAGGCCTTCGGAGCAAAACCTGAGGTTTCCTGGAGAAGAGAGAATTCTCCCTGAAGACTGCAATATAGAAATCCCACCTGCCTTTCCAGCCTGCTGGCCTGCCCTATGGATTTCAGACTCAAGACTGCAACGTCAGCTCTTACCTTAATTGCCAGCCTGCCCTACGATCACACAAACAAATTCCTTAAAATTTTTCTCAAAAATACTCTTGGGGCCAGCCTTGTGGCATAGTGGTTAAGTTCGCGTGCTCCCCTTTGGTGGCCCAGGGTTCACGGGTTCAGATCCTGGGCGCGGACCTACACACTGCTCATCGAACCACACTGTGGCGGCATCCCACATACAAAATAGAGGAAGACTGACACAGATGTTAGCTCAGGGACAGTCTTCCTCACTAATCATCATCATCATCATCACCATTTTATACAGTATGTATTAGTTTCCCAGGGCCGATATACCAAAGAACCACAAGCTAGGTGGCTTTACACGATATTAATTTATTCTCTCACAGTTCTAGAAGCTAGAAGTCCAAAATCAAGGTGTTGGCAGGGCTGTGCCTGCTCTGAAGGCTCTAGAGGGGAATCCGCTCCAGGTCTTTCTCTTGGTTTCTGGAATGGCCAGCATTCCTTTGTGTCCCTTGGCTTACATGCCTGTCACTCTAATCTCTGCCTCTGGCATGATGTGGCACTCTCCCCGTGTGTCTGCCTCTCTTCTCGCCGACTTATAAGGACGCCAGCCACACTGGATTAGGGTCCGCTCTACTCCAGCATCTTAATCTAATTACATCTGCAAAGACCCTGCTTCCAAATAAGGTCCCGTTCACAGGCACTGGGGGTTAGGACTCGAACATATCTTTTTGGGGCACACCATTTAAGCCACAATACAGTGTATCACCTTTTTAGGTAAAATTGCATCCTATATTTAGGGACATGTTTACCATTCTCCAGAAATCGTTTAAAAACAATAGAAATGCAATCATTTAGGGACTCAAAACATCACATATGTTACTTGTCTCAGCAATGTCTAAAAGGTCTGCTTCGAGAGAAACCGCTGTTATGGATGTCGGTTTTAGCTGAAGTTCACTGTAAGGAGTATTAGAACAAAGCCTTCACGACTTTAGTGTGCACTGAGCAAACTGTCCTCTTGCTTCTGGATCGTCTGGGTTGTAAGTGATTCAAGGCAGCTCCAGCTACATCTGTCTGCCTAATTAGCTCGCAGACTTGTTCAGTGAACCCAAGGGCCTTGGTTTGAAACGGACTAAACAGCTGAAAGATGCCTCAAAATGTCCTTCCCCTGTGAGAGAGAGGAAGGAGAGCTTTGCCTGTTTTTACTCCTGGTTCTCAGTGTATACTCTGCCTCCCAACTCTCCCTCCCAGCCTCAAGGGCATCCATCTGAGGAGGAGATTTTCAATATATTTTTTAAAAATTCATTTTCCATTTGCTTCGAGAATTTTACAAGGGAGTAAAATAAAAGTTTTCTTTTTTCATATCACAAAACAAGTTCGTTTTTTGTTGTTGACATTTGTTAAACTAAATAGGTATATTATCTCATTTAATGCTCCCAGTGACTCTGTGATTTGTCTATCAGTATTGGCTCCAATTTACAGATAGGAAACTGGGACTTAGAGAGGTAACTTGCCGTGGGTCACTCAGTCAGTGCTTGGTGGAAGTAGGATTCGCGCACAGGACCCTTTATGCCCGACCTAACCATTGGACTTACTGCCTTTATTCCTGTATTCCCAAGGTCTCAACTGGTGGCTCGTGGGCCAAACTCACCCAGTAGAGGAGTCTTGGGTAGTGGATTTTTTTTTTTTATTTAAATACTTTTTGGCAGGCCTTTACCTTCTAGTTCATTCTAATTCCTAGTTGCTTATGCTGTGTTACTTTACACATTTGTGCCTGGCCCCAGAGTGCATTTGACTGTGCCTCTCTCTACTCCTACATTCTAGGGCAAGAGTTTCACATTTTTTCCTGGTTTTCTCCCATTCGTTTAACCATTGCAAGACTTTGGTGAATGTGGAGCACCTCACGTTTCCACTTGAACTTGATCGTCTGTGGCAACCATCATCACTATAGCTACCTCACTCCTTCTGATGTGCAGATACGACCACTAATTAGAAGGCGTTTTCACTTTCTCACAGATGTGTTCTCTGTTTTTACCTGGTTCATCTGTCCTACAACAAGCTGCATATCCAGCTCTATTTTACAGGACATGACAGGAACTTGGGGATATTTAGCCTCCCTATGTTTGAATTAGGTAGCTAGCATCCCACACAAGTGGGAATTTTACACACAAAAATCTATAAGCTTATATAATAGTCTTCCGGATATGGCCTGAGAATATTGAGGAACTGATGTGAAACTACTGTTTTTTGTTTGTTTGCTGAGGAAGATTAGCCCTGAGCTAACATCTGTTGCCAATCTTCCTCTTTTTTTGCTGAGGAAGATTAGCTATGCCAATCTTATCCTGCTTTATATGTGGGTCACTGCCACAGCATGGCTGATGAGTGGTGTAGGACTGCACCTGAGATCAGAACCCGTGAACCCAGGCTGCTGAAGTGGAGTGTGCCAAACTCAACACTACACCATGGGGCTGGTCCATGAAACTACTTTTAAGCTCATAGAGTTGTCTTTACAAGCTCACCCAGGCTGAACCAAGCTTGGACTCTTCCAACTATGCCCCCACCCACCCTAAAGGGGAATAAAAGAATTTGGTTTGATGCTGTTTATAAAAACAACTCATCAATTTCAAAGATCCCTGGTTCCAGAAGACCAAAGGCCCTACATTAAGCAGACCATGGTCAGCATGTCACATAACATATAGTTCCGTACTGGCTATCTATAGGTCTGATCTAGGTTAATTATTGATTAATGGCTTAAATCATGTGTAAGGGGTTAACTGAAAAGCCCCAAATTCAAAAACCCTTCCTAGAATGAGAGCCGCCTTTGAAAGCCATGAGAGTCGTGTGCGGAAAATTAAATGTCTAGGCATCCAAACAAGGGGTGAGGGGCTCCCTACAAACACCAGGAAAGGTATGTGATGAACCCGATTCAGAGAAGTTACGCTTCAAAACTGCTGGGAAGCTCCCAGTGAAGCAGGCACAGGTCTTCATGTCCATCACGAGTCCAGTCATGTTTCCACAGGGCTCTGAATGAAAGTTATCCAAAATTTAAGCCGTGTAATTTTCCTTGCCAATTACGTTAGAAATCAAACCAAAGACTAATCAGCTTCTTCCCTCAACAAAACACATTTAATATCTCATTAGCTTTGGAAAGTTTCACAGCCAATTGGCGTAAATAGACACTCTAGAAAGAGCATTATTGTCTTTCTGTCTAAATAGCTTCTGACACTCTTTGCTTTTTCTTTTTGATAGTGCAGTCTGCATAGTGGCTTTATAAAAAGAGGGCAAGTAGGGTATCCGTTCACCACATCTCTCCATCGCGTGGCTGAGAAGGACAACCAGGCTGTCAGACCACTGCATTTCCTTCCACTGCCTCGGCTTCAAGTGAGACTGTGAAAATTAACTTGAAATGTTATCAAGAACCTTTTGCTCCTTTTAATTCCAGGTAAAGGAGTTATGCCTCACTGCCTTTATGATTTCAAAAACCTGGCTCCATTCCACCATTGTGAGGTGAACAGCAATTGCTTAGCAACAACTCTTGTACACATGGCCATCACAAAACAAAGCCAAAGAGATTCCTTCAAACCCAGGAGTCTCCACCCAACAGGGAGACACCACTACACTCTAAGAAAATGCATTGAAAGTCAGACTATTCCCCAAAGAGTAGCAAAGTGAAAATAAAAAATTCCGAGTTGGAGCTGGAATGGAGAGAACCTGCTGGCATTGCAGAGGGAGAGGTTTCTATTCTCATAGCGGTCAATAGATGAGAATCACCACAGATTTAGGAACCACTGGGAGAAACCAGGCAGGCCAACATCGCATCACCAAGTAGGACGGTGTCTACACCATTTTCATTCAATTTAATTCACAAGTATTTATTAGGACTTAATGCATCCAGAGCATCACGCCTGTTCTTTAGAGAAGGACACACTGATGTTCTGAGTCACACGTTTCAGCAAACCATAAGTCTTAGAAGAGGTGGCCAATGGAGGACAGCTTCTACGGAAGGCAGATAAGGAACTCCAGCTTGAAGCATGTTGTGACAGTCGTAAAACTGACTGACAACGCCGTCTTTTATGACATCCAATGCCTATTAGTTCAAAGTTCACAAGATAAATTTCAGCTTAAATTTGGAGCTAGGAAAAATTTTCCCTCTCCAAGTAATCTTATATGTTTCCTTTTCGAGTATAAAAGAACCTGTGTTTGCAACATGAAGCTAAATTTAATATAGAAGTGTAATAATAAACCACCATAGCCATCTAGCAATGCCCATTTTCTGAACAGTTTACTTAATTTTTTTCTTGTTATTTTTGCATCCTATTTCCATGTAGTTTAATATCATAAGCCGTCTCTTTTTTTTTTGGCATTGAGTGCCACATTTAAAAAATTACTCCAATTAAGACAATGAATTACCACCACACATCTATTAGAATGACTAAAATCCAAAACTGACAAGACTGATCCCTGGAAGGATGTGGAGAAACAGGAACTCTCATTCGCTCCTGGTGGGAGTGCACCATGGCACAGCCACTTTGGAAGACAGTGACAGTTTCTTACAAAGCAAAACATAGGCTTACCATGTGATCCAGCAAATCTTACTTCTAAGTATTTACCCAACTGATTTGAAAACTGATGTCCACAGAACAATCTGCCTGTGAGGATTTATGGAAGCTTTATTCATAATCACCAGGATTTGGAAACAATCAAGGTGTACTTCAGTAGGTAAAAGGATGAACAAATTGTGGTACATCCATACAATGGAATATTATTCAACAATAAAAAGAAATGGGCTATCAAGCCACAAAAAGACATGGATGAATCTCAGATACAAATTGCTGAGTGAAAGAGGCCAGTCTTTCACTCTACATAGTTTATGATTCCAATTATATGAAACTCTGGAAAAGGCAAAAATAGCGTAAAAAGATCAGTGGTTGCCAGGGATCAGGGAGAAGGGAGGAGGACTGACTGGGTGGAGCACCGGGGATCCTGGGGACAGTGAAAGCATTCTGTATGATACTGTAATGGTGGATACAGAGCACTGCATCTGTCAAACCCACAGAACTTTACAGCACAAAGAGTGAAACTTAATGTGTGCTGCAGACTCCAGAAAAGTCACTTAGATGGTTAGGAAAAATCCCAGGATGGAAAGCAGAATGTGACAAAGCAAACTGTGTTACAAATATATGAAAAAGCTCACCGAAAGGGTAGAGAAAAAGTGCTGGCCTCAGTAGCTTTGGAAATGAGTGGAGTCTTTAAGACTAAAGACAGAAGAAACTCTACATAAGCATTGTCCTCTGTTTAATAAAGTTGTTTCTGTGGCGATATGGGTTAGCACGTCCGACAATGCTATCCATGTAAACCAGAACTGAACAATTAAGTAAATGGATGGAGGATGAAGGGAGCCACTGTGGGAGTGGGAGATTAGAATAATCCATGTGGTAATGGACTAGAGTTGGAAACATCAGCGTGAGCTCATATTTAGCTTAGTATAGATACAGATAGTCACATATAGAAATATTTAGAGATACGTGTATATACACAGTTTAGTATACATATATTTCCTTGCTCTGTCTGCTGAGAGGGCCTAGAAGCAAAGACACCTCAGCTGCAAAAAGCACAACTAGTACCCGAATCTTTGCTTCTAACACCATTCTCCAATAAAAGAAACAAGAGCCCCTTGGAGAAACGGCTGATACTAGGACTCGGGCAGGAAATATACAAGATGAGCTTGGAGCATCCTGAATGCCAGAAAGTAAGGAAATGTTAAAACAAAAAATAAAAACAATCCACAATGATGGGGCTATGTCAAAGGGACACAGGCGCCAACTGAAAGAGCCCCCAGTAGCCAAAGCTGGAATAATTTGAGCAAGAAAATAAAGCCATATTGGATTATGAGCCAAAATATAAAATAAATACCCATGAATCTATGCTGGTATAAATGATTGAATAAATAAATAAACTGCGGAGTATAGACAAATCTCTCATGAGGAAGCTTTCCAAATATTTTACATAAATACTCTGCCTTCAAGGTGTGGAGCATAACTTCCTGCTCCTTATGTGCGGGCTGCACATAGCGACTTTCTTCCAAAAAGTACCATACGGAAAGGGGAAGTAACTCTATAGTGGAGAAACCAACAAACACTACCTCAGCCAAGAATCACGATGGCAAGTGAAGTCATGTTGATAATATGTCCCTTGATATGATGTGATGAAAATGGCACTTCCCCTGCATGGCCTTCATCCCTAAAATACATAACCCCAGTCCAGTCATGAGAAAAACATCAGACAAATCCTAATTAGGGATGTCCTACAGAACACCCAGCCAGCACCGCTCAAAACTGTCAAGGTCATCTGAACAAAGGAGGTCTGAGAAACAGTCACAGCAAAGAAGAGCCTGAGAAGACAGGATGACAAATGTACTGATGTGGTTGGCATCCTGGGACCGAAAAAGGACATTGGGTAAAAATGCAGGAAATCTGAATCAAGTATGAACTTTAGTTAATAATAATGTATCAATATTTATTTTTTTAATTATAACAAGCGTACCTTACTAATGTAAAATGTTAAGACAGGACATTGGACCCAGATATATGGGAACTCTCTGTACTCTCCTCACAATAATTCTATAAATCTAAAACTGACTTAAAAGTTCATTAAAAACCCACACCCACACAAACACCCCTCCAGGACATGTGTTTCAGAGGGGAATCTTGCAAGTCCATCAGGCAACACAGTCAACTTCTCTTTAAGAAAATATGCTGCCAGCTAAACAAAGCCCACCCGACAGACAGTCTTAGCTGGTGGGCTCCCAGGCTGTGACCTCTGAGAAAGAGAAACTCTCTTGACAGTGCTCGGAATTTCAAAATTATTTAAAACCTAGGAAGATGGAACAAAGGTGGTGGGAGTTTGATGTAAAGCTGAGCTGTCCACTATGTTAACCAATAACCACTGGGACATGTGGCTGTATAAATTAAAATTAAATTAAATTAAAAATTGACTTTCTCAGCCACAGTCGGCACATTTTAAATGCTCATCAGCCTTTTCCATCATCGTGGAAAGTTCCAGTGGATAGCGCTGCTAAGTATAAAGGCTATATTGGGAAACTAGGCAAAATTTGACTACCAAATGTATATTTGATGATACTATGGATTCATATCAAATTTCCGAATTTTGATCATTGTAACATAGTTGTGTAAAAGAATGTCACATTCTCAGGACGTAGGCATGGAAGTATTTAGGGTTAAAGGGACCTGATGCCTGCAACTCACTCTCAAATAATTCAGGAAAAAAAATGTATGTACATAGAATGATAGCCCAAACGAGGCAAAACACTAAGAACTGGTGAATCTGGGTACTCTTCATGCAACTTTTCTGTAAATTTGAAATTAATTCAAAAATAAGAGTTAAAAAAAGGAAAAAATTAAGAAGCAATAAAAAACTCCAAGGAAGCCAAGAAGGTATAAAGTTGACTTTAATGAAACATCTTTTAAGACTGTATTCCAAGTGGTGGTCCTCAGCTGTCAGTGGTGGCATCCCATCTCATGTCATGCTTCGGTGGGTTTAATGGCACATGTGATTATCCCAACCAGTCCCCTGGTGGCCCTTCAGAACTTCTCTCATGATGCCTTCTTACGTACTCACTGGGCAAAGTCTCTCCAATTCTAGTAAACTCTATTCTTTGTTTTCAGGTTGGCGTTATGCTACACCTCTTCTTGCTCAAAGTAAGGTAAGCCCTGGCTCTAGACCCATCCTCTGACCCTCCCTGATCAATGTTCCTCCTGGAAGAGCATCATCATAATAGTCTGTCCTCAGCTGTAGCCCAAATTGTTTTTATACATTGATTAAAACTGGGCAGCATACAATGAAAATTATAAGACATTACTGACAGAAATTGATAATGACATAAAGAGTTAGAAGGAGATTCCTTGCTCATGGATTGGAAGAATAAACATAGTTAAAATGTCCATACGACCCAAAGCAATCTACAGATTCAATGCAATCCTAATCAGAATCACAATGACATCCCTCACAGAAATAGAGCAAAGAATCCTAAAATTCATATGGGGCAACCAAAGACCCTGAATTGCTAAGGCAATCCTGAGAAAAAAGAACAAAGCTGGAGGTATCACAATCCCTCACTTCAAAATGTACTACAAAGCCATAGTGATCAAAACAGCATGGTACCGGTACAAAAACAGGCACACATATCAATGGAACAGAACTGAAAGCCCAGGAATAAAACCACACATCTACGGACAGCTCATCTTTGACAAAGGTGCCAAGAACATACAAGGGAGAAAAGATAGTCTCTTCAATAAATGGTGTTGGGAAAACTGGACAGCCACAAGCAAATGAATGAAGGTAGACCATTATCTCACGCCATACACAAAAATAAACTCAAAATGGATCAAACACTTGAAGATAAGTCCCGAAACTATAAAACTCCTGGAAGATAATATAGGTAGTACACTCTTTGACATCGAACTAAAAAGGGTCTTTTCAAATACCGTGTCTTCTCAGGTAAGGGAAACAAAAGAAAAAATAAACAAGTGGGAGTTCATCAGACTAAAGAGCTTCTGCATGGCAAAAGAAACTAGGATCAAAACAAAGAGACAAACCACCAATTGGGAGAAAATATTTGCAAATCATATATCTGACAAGGGGTTAATCTCTATAATATATAAGAAACTCACACAACTGAACAATAAAAAAACAAACAACCTGATCAAAAAATGGGCAGAGGATATGAAGAGACATTTTTCCAAAGATGATATACAGATGGCCAATAGGCACATGAAAAGATGTTCAACATCACTAATCGTCAGGGAAATGCAAATCAAAATTACACTAAGATACCACCTTACACCTGTTAAAATGGCTATAATCACTAAGACTAAAAATAAAAAATGTTGGAGAGGGTGTGGAGAGAAGGGAACCCTCATACACTGCTGGTGAGAATGCAAACTGGTGCAGCCACTATGGAAAAAGTGTGAAGATTCCTCAAAAAACTAAAAATAGAATTACCATACAATCCAGCTGTCCCACTACTGGGTATCTACCCAAACACCTTGAAATCAACAATCCAAATAACATATGTACCCCTATGTTCACTGCGGCGCTATTCACAATAGCCAAGACATCAAAGCAACCCAAGTGCCCGTTGACTGATGATTGGATAAAGAAGATGTGGTGTATATGTACACAATGGAATACAGCTCAGCCATAAAAAAGACAAATTCATCCCATTTGTGATAACATGGATGGACCTGGAGGGAATTATGTTAAGCGAAATAAGTCAGACGGAGAAAGACAAACACCAGATGATTGCACTCATATGTGGAATATAAACAAACACATGGACAAAGAAAACAGTTCAGTGGTTACCAGGGGAAGGGGTGGGGGGTGGGCACAGGGAATGAAGGGGAGCACTCACGTGGTGACAGACAAGAAATAATGTACAACTGAAATCTCACATCAATGTAAACTATTATGAACTCAATTAAAAAAAACAAAAACTGGGCAGTACACCCGGGAGGCCTTCTTGGTACCAGGGTGTCACTACCCACCCGTCTAGAGATCACTGCTCTAAGAGCTTTTTAAAATTGGTTTGTGTTTACATCTTTACGTATAATTTTACTTAAATGCACAAATGTGATGATATACATGGATTTCATTTCAGGGCAATTTGGTTTTTTTCCTTCTTTTGCTTGCTCTCCCTGCAATATTCTTCTTTCAGCTTCTACACAGGGGGCAGCAAGTCCTGCTATGCTCACCTCTATTGCTACCACAGAGCCCCCAGCCTTGGCTACACAGAGTTGTTGGTTCACAGTCCCTGACACTGGGAGTGGAGGGGAAGAATGTGTGGTCCCGGAATCCCCTCCACTGGTTTTCTACATAAGCCTTTTATTCTAAGAGCACCTTATTGTTATTAACCTTGTTAAGTAGCAGGGCCCTGGGTGTCAAAGCAGTCACAGATCCTGCATGATATATTCTTTTTTTTTTTTTGAGGAAGATTAGCCCTGGGCTAACATCTGCCACCAATCCTCCTCCTTTTATTGCTGAGGAAGACTGGCCCTGAGCTAACATCTGTGCCCATCTTCCTCCACTTTATATGTGGGACGCCTGCCACAGCATGGCTTGCCAAGCGGTGCATAGGTCTGCACCTGGGATCCAAACTGCCAAACCCTGGGCCATGGAAGTGGAACGTGCAAACTTAATTGCTGTCCCACTGGGCTGGCCCCTTCGTGATATTTTAATAAAATTCAGCAAAACATTTCTTGAGAGCCTACTTTGGGGGTCCACGCAGTCTGCCAGGTGCTGCTGATACAAGCATCATCAGTAAGACCTTGCTCTTGAGGAGTTCCCAGTTGGCAAAAACCAAAAATGTGATAAGTGCTATTTTTATTAGCAGTGCATGGCGCTAGAAGCATGATCCTACCTGGGGAGGGCACCCCCTTCTTCATTGCAACATGCTCTCGCTCCTAATATAATTTCTGGCATCATAAATCCAACACGCTGTGATGTACGCTCCTCCTTAAACTTTTATCTCACGTGTAAGTAGCATCTATTATACTCTCCAGCTCCCAAACCTGCTATATCCCCCAAATAAAAGGCAGTTTCAAGTTCAACCAGTTCAAGTCCAAAATAAAGCATTCAGGACAGGAATGCGTCTGCTCCCAAAGCTCCTCTTTGTGTAGATACAGTTTTCTGCTCCCGCTCTCTCTTCCATGAGAGAGCCACACTTGTCTTTTCAAAGCAGTCGCCATCCTTTTCAGAGCTTTCTGTTACCCCCTCCTCACACCCACCCTCTGGCTTTGAAGTTATGGATAATTCAGCACTTCTTCCCCAGATGTAAAAGAAGCACCTTTTGTGCGACATCAGATGAAACACTCAAGGTTGGGTGTATACATTTTCCACACCAGCTCAGCCAGCAACAGCTTAACTATACAAGGAAGCAACTGCGACTACTACTACGAGCCAAAGATTCAATACATCCCATTAAACCCAAATTAAATGTATTCCAAGCTTAACACCCCCTTATCAGAATTTCCCAAAATGCCCTTGGTCACGCCAACACCCACCACTTGACAGGAGGAGAAGTCAGAAAGGAAAGAGATAGGCATCTGAACCTACTGCAGTAAAAAAAAAATCTTACTTTTGGAAAATTAAAAAAATGTGATCCTGTGTGTCTTCACTGGGCCGCCTCCTGGGTCTCCCAGGGCAAACGAAGGCCTCTGAAGCTCAAGCTTCAGTAGCTTCCTGGGAAATCCACCTCTGCTCACATCAAAATACTTTTAATAAGTCAGTCGTAAAATTATTGAGCTTTTCCCCAGCAAGCCTTTGATTTCAGAAGGCTTTCTGCGGGACAGGCATTCCCGGGGGCCTTATTTCTCCAGGACATATTGAGGGGTCCTCAGTTACTTGCAGCCAACTGGAACACCAAAACTCTTTTAGGCCACAGTGGTCAGGCTAGGCTGGCCAACCGTCCAAGTTTGCCCAGCATGTCCCAATTTTAGCACTTAGAGTCTCACATCCTGGGAAGCCCCTCCATCCCTGGAAAACACGGGCGGTTGGTGGCCCCAGTGTGGGCTCTCAGAGGAGGCATAGAACAGTGTGGATTTCCCAACCACAGACTTTGGGGCTGTGTCCCTGCCTGCCTTCCTAGCACAACCTTGAGCATCTTGTCCTTGTGAGCAACGGAAACCGGCTCTGACTTCGGCAGAAAAGGAATTTTTTGAAAGCATGTTTTCCTCTCTCTGCTTGTCTCCCACCTTGAGATTCAAAACGTTGGGTGGGAGCATCTGATTTGCCGAACCAAGGCAAGTGTCAACAAACTCAGGGTTGGGCAGGAAAGCAGCTAGAATCTGCCCTTTCTTGGCTTCTGTGTTGGGACGTGGGCTTTGCTAACCCTCAGACACGTACCACGGGAAACTCCCCAATCTTGGGAACCAGGGTCAGACGGTTGCCACCCACAGGAACAGCAAAGTCAAAGGTCAAGAGTTTATATTGTATATGAATCAAGCATCAACAACTGTGGCAGAGAGTGGGAGGCAAGCTGTGGGTGTCAAGGTTTACCCAGAGCAGCTTTATGGAAAGCCAACCCCTGCCTTATAATTTCAGGAGGGTGAGGAGGAGGGACCCTGGGGTGTAGCTTGTGGGCTCAGGACCTGTTTGAACGAGAGAGGGCAGCCAGCATGGAGGGTTGGTGGCAGACAGGATCAGGAACAAGATGACATGTTCTAATCCTAAGGCGCTCAAAGGCTGGGAGGCAGGGACGTTGATATTCAGGGGACTTAGGAGAAAATAAAACAAGATATTCGGCTTTAATTCCGGGGCCTGCCAAATTGCTTGGACATATTAGCTAAGGATTTGGGATCTGGTATATGGTGATAGTGTAACGGGAGATCAGAGAGGGGAATTACATTTTTCTTTCCAAGAAAAGTAGGTGTTCAGGATTTTTGCTACTTTGAGTTTGTCAGTTTCTCCCCCAGCCTCCCCAGGAGCATTAGCTGAAGTCAGAACTTCAGGATTTTTCAAAATCCATCTGGCCCTCCTTATTCAATCTATTTTCACATCCAAATGTCCTTTGTTTACAGAGTCCTCACTGCGTAACTGCCTGGCTGGATTTCTATCATTAGATATTTAGTTGCACAGATAAGTCACTAGATGTTTCCAGAAAGCTGCTCTTCAGGTCATAAACCTCCTAGGCTCTCCAGGCAACTTAGGCCTGAGTTCCACGCCTACTGTCTTAGCTCAGAGCTTTCTCCAGTTGCCTTTCCAGTTTCTGCCCTTCACAGGGAACCACTTTTCCCAAATAAAAGCCTTTTTTTGGATTCTCTGTGAGGACGAGATATGGTTGTCTTCCTGTTGAAATGCATTCCTGCCCTTCATCCTTTGAAATCCAGCGTTTCTGTGTCCTCCAGCGTTTCTGTGTCCGCCTCCTAGGCCGGCTCCTGTCCTCCAGCTGGAGGTAAGCTCCCCAGCCACTGAAGCCTGAGACCGTCACATAAGCGGATGACAAGCAGGGTCTCCCACCCCCTTGAAATCTAGATCCCACTACTTTCTACAGCAGGAGCACCCGTATCACCTGGGAGCTTGTTAGAAACACAGAATCTTAGCCCTACTGCAGAGCTGCTGAACCAGAATCTGCATTTTATCAAGATTCCCAGGTGCTCTGTATAGATGTTAAGGTTTGAGAAGCACTTCTCCAGATCAGCGGTCATCAACCTTGGCTGTGCTGGAATCCTTGGGGGAGTTTTAAAACATATTGATGCCTGGGTCCCACCCTAGAGATTCTGATTTCATTAATTTGGGGTGCCTTCTGGACACTGGGATTTCTATAAACTTCCCAAGTGATTCTAACGTGCAGCAAAGTTTGAGAACCACTGGCCTAGGTGTGATCAGCGTAACCCTGTCCCATCCCTCCTGGAATTCTAAAGCCTTCCGTGAGACGTCTGCTCTGACCCTGTCTTGGGCAGGGGTGGAGATGAGGGATGCTCACCACTACCTCTTCCTCTGGCTCCTCCCTCACAGCACATGCTGGCTCTGTTGGTCCTTCTTTGAATACCCCAAGTCCCACCTAGCCAAAGAAAAAATTAATTCACATATGACAGCTGTGAGTGTGGTAGGCTAAAGATCTGCAAACGTGGGTGAAGCAGGGGAGGAGTTTACACACAGTATTACAAACAGTCTCCAAGAGGAACTCTACTGTCAGTGGTTAAGACAATAAACTATTTCTTCAATATATTTATGTTGGGTTTTTTTGTGTGTGTGTGTGTGAGGGAGATTGGCCCTGAGCTAACATCTGTTGCCAATCTTCCTCTTTTTGCTTGAGGAAGATTTGCCCTGAGTTGACAGCTATGCCAATCTTCCCCTATTTTGTATGTGGGATGCCGCCACAGCACAGCTTGATGAGCAGTGTAGGTCCATACCTGGGATCTCAACCTGCAAACCCTCGGTCACCAAAGCGGAGCATGTGAACTTAACCACTACGCCACCAGGCCGGCCCCAATATATGTATGTTTTTATGTACATAACAATTCTGCCTTGATTTTATAGTTCTGTGGGTATATATCCTAACTAGATTCACACTCCCTGCGGGGAAGAACCAGGGTTCTCCCAGTTCTCAGCCTATATTGGTGAAAACAAGGGAGTGCTGAATAACTGAATTAATCGCTCAGATTTAAAAACATAGATGCATGAGAGGAACGGTGCTTTTGGCCTGAGATTAATCCCCAGAGACAGAACAACTTTCCAAGGGCAGGAGAAGGGCAACATTCCTGAGAGTGGCTGGGCTCCAGGCACGGTTTAGGAACACATAGATGTATTTTTAAACCTGTACCATCCAACACACGTGTCGCTCTCGAGCAAGTGAGGCTGGTCTCGATGGAGATGCACTCTAAGAGTAAAACACACACCGGACTTTGAAGACTCAGGGTGGAAAAAAGCTGTAAACTATCTCATTATTGATTGCACGTTGAAATGATATTTTAAATTGGGTTAAAGAATATCTATTATTAAAATGAATATCACCTGTTTCTGCTTAGTCTTTTAGTGTGATTATCAGGAAGTTTAAAATTACGTATGTGAAAAATTACATATGCGGCTCACATTACATTTCTGTTGAATAGAGCTGCTTTAAACACTCCACTCCAAGAGAAAGGGGGACAACCCAGGAGGCAGAGGGGGACTCCCTTTGAGACCCGCTCTGTGGCAGGCCCTGTACTGGCCCCCACAACTACCCTGTGCAATCAGTTGTATCATTTCCACTTTGCAGATGACTAAGTTGAGGTTCACAACGGCTAAATACGGTGCCCCAGACCACTTGGCCAGTGAGAGGGGGAGCTTGTATTACAATTTAGGTTTACTGAATTCTAAGCCCAAAGGTAGGTCCACCCTCGGGAGAGGAAACCCCCTGGGGAGAGGGTGAGACCCGAGCCATATGGGAACTGTTACAGGAGTAGGGCTGTTCAGTTTGGAGAAGAGATCTCAGGAGAGCCCATGAGCGCCGTCTTCCAGTGTCTGAAGGCTCACTGGTGGTCGGACGGGTTCTGTGTAGCTCCAAAGGGCCGGAGTAGAGTCAGTCGGGAGAAGCTGTAGGAGAAATCTTTCTTTTTTTTTTCTTTTATTTATTTATTTATTGAGTTAATGATGGGTTACAATCATTTGAAATTTCAGTTGTACATTAATGTTTGTCAGTCATGTTGTAGGTGCACCACTTCACCCTTTGTGCCCACCCCCCACCCCACCTTTCCCCTGGTATCCACTAAACTGTTCTTAGTCCATAATTTTAAATTCCTCATGTGAGTGGAGTCATACACAGATTATCCTTCTCTCGCTGGCTTATTTCACTTAACATAATTCCCTCAAGGTCCATCCAAGTTATTGCAAATGGAACGATTTTGTTCTGTTTTGCAGCTGAGTAGTATTCCATCATATACATGTACCACATCTTCTTTATCCATTCGTCTGTTGCTGGGCACTTAGGTTGCTTCCACGTCTTGGCTATTGTAAATAATGCTGAAATAAACATTGGGGTGCACAGGACTTTGGGGATTGCTGACTTCAGGCTCTTTGGATAAATACCCGGTAATGGGATGGCTGGATCGTATGGTAGTTCTATTTTTAGTTTTTTGAGGAATCTCCATACTGTTTTCCATAGTGGCTGCACCAGTTTGCATTCCCACCAGCAGTGTATGAGGGTTCCTTTTTCTCCACAACCTCTCCAACATTTGTTACTATTAGTTTTAGATATTTTTGTCATTCTAATGGGTGTAAGGTGGTATCTTAGTGTAGTTTTGATTTGTATTTCCCTGATGATCAGCGATGATGAGCATCTTTTCATGTGCCTATTGGCCATCCGTATATCTTCTTTGGAGAAATGTCTGTTCATGTCTCCAGCCCATTTTTTGAGTGGGTTGTTTGATTTTTTGTTGTTGAGCTGTGAGAGTTCTTTATATATTATGGATATTAAGCCTTTGTCAGATATATGACTTGCAAATATTTTTTCCCAGTTAGTGGGTTGTTTTTTTGTTTCAATCCTGTTTTCACTTGCCTTGAAGAAGCTCTTTAATCTGATGAAGTCCCATTTGTTTATTCTTTCTATTGTTTCCCTTCTCTGAGAAGGCATGGTGTCCGAGAAGATCCTTTTAATACTGATGTCAAAGAGTGTACTGCCTACGTTTTCTTCCAGAAGCCTTATGGTTTCAGGTTTCACCTTTAGGTCTTTGATCCATTTTGAGTTTATTTTGGTGAATGGTGAAAAAGAATGGTCAATTTTCATTCTTTTACATGTGGCTTTCCAGTTTTCCCAGCACCATTTGTTGAAAAGACTTTCTTTTCTCCATTGTATGCCCTCAGCTCCTTTGTCAAAGATAAGCTGTTGTAGGAGAAATGTTTCTACTGAGACTGAGGAAGAATTTTCCAACAGTCAGAGCTGCCCAAATTTGGCTACTTTGGAAGGCAGTGAGGGCCAGGTGCTAGAGAAGACCAGGCGAAGGCGTTTGACACACGGCCAAGCCTCCAAACACGGCGACACTGTGGTGGTTCTGGAACACTGTTCTGTGAAGTAGCTGCATTGGGATTACCTGGGTATTATTCAAAATAAACAGGTTCATCCCAGGCCTACTGAATAAGAAACTTGCAGGGGTGAAGCCAAATGATTTTTATTTGGAACGAGTGACTTCAGTCACTCTGGTGTGCAGCCAGGTTTCAGAGCCACTGGTGCGTAGAGGACACTCGAGCGTCCGCTGGGTGGTTGGACTGGATGACTTTTCACATCTCTTCCAAGGTTGAAATTCTATTATTCCGTGTCAGATAAGGCTTGCCAACAAAATTATGGTGAGTGAACTTGGCAAGATGAATCACGTCCTTATTTGGCCTGTTTATTATTTAATGGGAAGATTTCTTTAGTCAAAACATTAAAACTGCTAGTTGCCCCCATTAATTGAGAGGAGCTAGATTTTACTTCTTTTTTGCCTTTGGGGGGTCAGGGGTTCAGGGGAAGGGGCAAGCTAAAAGAAGAAATATTTTCTCATCTCTCCTGGCTAATGGAACTGACAAATTTTAGCACTCATTGCTAGGAACCAATTCCAGGCTCTTCTATAAAAGCCAATTTGGAACTTGGGGTTGCTTTACTACAGATGAGGATCGCAAAGGGCTGCGAAGTTTTGCCTGTGGAATGAGACCGTGTTAACAATTTCCAAGGAAGCAGCTTTCACGAGCTTGATTCAGAACACACCAGTGACTAAAAGGAGCCAGCGCCAAGTCGCATTAAGCGGAGGGATTGTGGGGAACACAGCTGGGACACAGACCAACTTGGAAAATACAAGCAGAAGAAAACCGGGAGCAGCAGACAGAGAACCAGAAAAGGGGCCGTTTACTCCTGAGACAGAAATCAGTGGCCCTCAGTCCAAAGAGAAAGGAATCCTTGAGGACTGAATCTGGTGTCACAGAACATCTGAACCGTCAAATCCAGATGCCGCACACTCTCCTCTTGGCCACAGCAGGACTGCAGAAAAAGGAGGAGAGAATGCCCTCTCCGAGAAGGAAGTGAAATTGTCGCTTCTTTGCCCAGAAGGGTAAAGCAAAGCTTGTCATTTTCCCGCCTTTTTCATTAAAGGATGGCGTGAAGGACAGGTACTGAACTGAAGAAATTAGCCAAGGAGGCTGACATGAGTCCAGGTAAAAAGCCAACGTGGTAGTGAATGTCTTGACTCGATTAGGTTTGAGCCAAGAGCTGCTCAGTCAGGAAAAGTCATAAACGTAGACTAGGCAGTTATTGGTTTCAGCTTCTCTATTTCTCCCCGAAGGGCATTATTTTGTTCTTTGCTTCGTTCAGCTATTAAATATGGTCTTTTGAGAACAATATCTGGATTTAGGACACGTGGAATCCATATTTTTTCCTTCTAGAACTTCAATAAAGTCATTCATCTACACTCCTTCTAGCTTATCCTATTTCTGGCACAGTTATAACCACTGTTTTATCATTCTTTCTTGGATAATTTGATTCTGGTCCTCAAAGCCCCTTCCAGTTCTACATCCAAATGCTCTCTTTCTAGATATGTGAGGCACTGCTGGCATTTCAGATTTGTGCCTGCAGTTTGTGAGCCTAGATAAGCTATTGTCATGTGGACACAGCTCAGAGAATTGTCCATACCTAGAAAGAATGGGGAATTGCTTAGTACATGGTTGGTAACAAATGCTCCTGAATATTCCCCAACTAGGATTTCTATTGGGAATTTGGAGAAACCCAAGGTAGTCTGACTTTTTTTTAAGGAAGTGGTTCTCAAAGTGAGATCTCCTGTGGCTGTGAGCGAATCCATAAGTGCCACTCCTTTCATCGGCTTTTACTTTTAAGTTCCACTCAGATCCACTTACTAGCAATTTATAATCTTAAAATTAGCACCATACTCGAGTATGCAGAGAACTCTACTTTGTCCTAAGAGGTCCAGATGCGACAACATTTGGCATCACTACTACATACTTTGAGTTATTTTTTTCCCAGTGAATAGATTTTATGACCTAGTACGCACTGAGTTCAAATATGAATTAACCAGAGCCACAGCTAAATAAAACATATACATACAATTCCTTGCTGTTACCTGGTTGCTGCTTCATTAGGAGGTTGAAATGGGTGGGCCCTTGGAGTCTTTTTTCTCAGCCAAATGATCTGGAACCACAAAAGTCTGTGAGGCATTTGTCTACAGACGTGGGAGAAATAGAACGAGTGTTGGAATCAGACCAATTTAAGGTCAAGCCTTATCAGGCCCTCCATGTTCCAATCCGCAGACTGCAGTTGCACAAGGGCATCTGGTGGAGGGGCTCCCAGGGCTGAGATCTAGCCTGTCCTCCACCACCCAAGCCCCTTACACAGGGCTGTGTCTACCCCAGGGGTGGGGAAAAGGGAGGAGCCATCTTTTTAATCTAATGTATATGAAGGCACACAGGCCATCCTCAGCCCTGGTAGTACATCTTAGTGGCAGAGTGACTTAGGAAAATGCTTACCCTCTCTGTAGCTCAGGCTCCTCGTCTGCAAGTGTAGAATAATAATCCTACTTTGTAGGATCGATAGAAGGTAATGACATCATATATGTAAATTGCCTGGTTCACAGTGACAGATGCTCAGCAGAAGGTCATGGTCTCGTCCCAGCCTGAGCTCAAATGGTTGTGTGAATTGGGGTGAAGTGACTTCTACCTGCGATGGCCTGGTCCAGCTGCACCTTCTTTCATTTTTGCGGCAAAGTAGAGAGGTCAAGGTCTTTGGAGACAGACTCAAGTGTCAGCCCCAGCTGTGCTGCTCGCTGACTTTCATGACTTGGAGCAGGTTATGGAACTCCTCTGGGTCTCCCATTTCCTCACCTATAAAATAAAACAGTACAAAATAAAACTTATTTCAAAGTGCTATTGAGAAGATGAGATGAATTCATAAGCTAAGCCCAGAACTACGCTGGCACATCTTAGGTGCTCGACAAACTGGAGCTCCTTTCTCCTGCCCCCAACCCCTCCTAATCAAATTCCTTCTTTTATTTGATGTTTACCAAACTCCATCCAAAGAGAATGGCAGTCCTCATCTTCATCAGTGCTCTTTCCTTAAGCCAAAAAAATTACTTGTGGCGTTCCATGTAAATTTTAATTATAACAAATAGCCACTTCATACACTTACTGTATCCTGGCCACTGTGTAGATGAACTGGATAGAAAAGGTAGGAAGAAGATACGAAAAATGGTACTGAATAAAGAGCCCGGAAATCATCCCAGATACACTGGGGGCTTAAGATAAGCTAGCAATGGCCCTACAAATGAGGGACATTGGGATAGCTGTCTATCTCAATAGAAAAAATAAAATAAAATTAGATTTCTACCCCACACATCCTGATGGGACTGGACATCTATATGTGAAAAGCAAAACTTTAAAATATTTTTATAACCTTAGAAACAGGCAAAGATTTCTTAGAGGTGACACAAAAAAGCAGAACTCAAATTAAAAGTGGATACATCTGAGTTAATCAAAATGAAAAACATCTGTAATACAGTGGATACCATAAAGCGTTAAAAGACTGATGGCAGGCTAGAAGAAGACATTTGCAACAAATAAAACAGATGAAGGATTATATTCAGAATATGCAAAGAACAATAAGTTAATAAGAAAAAAGACACACAACCCAACAGAAAAATATCCAAGGACAAGGACGGACAGTGCACATCAGAGGACATCCAGAAGGCCACATCTCCAGTTGCGAGCATGTGCTCAACCTCTCTAATCATCAGGGAAATGAAAGTTAAAACCCCAAAGAGGCCCCGGATTAGCAGAAATCAAAGTCTGACGAAACCAAGTGAGAGGCTGTGGGACCACAGGAGCGCTCACAGGCTGCTGGGGGAGACTGAATCCGTGCAGCCGCTCTGCAGAGCGACGTGGTGACACCTAGAACAGTTGAATCCACGCATAAAGTTGCAGCATTGTTCGAAACATCAACAAATTGGAAACCATCTGAATGGCCATGACGTTGAGAATAAACACACGGAGGAGAGTTCACATCACAGAGCACTATAGGGCAGTTCCAAGAATGAAGGAAATCCGTGCCAGTGGCTCAAGCTCAGTGCTGAGTGAAAACAGCAACTTACAGCAGGATGTCTATTCACGTAAAATGAGGAGACAGCAAAACTGTACACTGTGTATAACACGTGTCCGTGCAGGAAAAGTGTAAAACGAGGACCAGAGGGATCACGCTGACTCCCTGATCATGCATGCCTGGGGCAGGGAGGGGACGGAGCTTTCATTTTATCTCTAATGTTCAGTCTGTTGCTCTTAACTATCTTTTAATGACAAAATAGTAACATTTGTCTGTTCATTCTAGGTGGTGGGCATGCCAGTGTTTTTACTGTTTATTTAAAGCAATTTTTTTAATAAAGAGTATTACTTGGAGCTATGGAACCTTGAAAATGAATAATGAAGATCAAGTTTGAGGTTTGCCTGGTAGAATTCAATTTAGAATAGTTACGGGATTTTAAATTATTAAACAATTGTTTGTTGGGGGAAGAAAGGAAAGAAAAGAGGAGGGAGAGAGAAGATCAGAAGCAGCATGAGGTGGGGGCCCGCTCTGGCAACACTGCTGGACAGCGGGAGTGACAACGCTGTAGCTCTGGGGACCCAGAGCCCAAAGGCCACTTCTGTGCTTCTATGCCTAACAGGTGCATGATCATCCACAAACTCATGTATTTAATTAATGTTTATTTATACCAGGTAACTGAGAGTTTTGCTCCCTGTAGTCTGTTGTCAGCTGAAGGTTTCACCTAGTTTCTCTTTCTCCTTCTTTTCCATTTAGTAATTGAGGCTGGATCTCAGTTTGCTTTACCTTACCCCTAGGAATTGTGACCAGGGTTTTCATAACAGCCCGCATAAAATTATCCTGTTAATTTTTCTACCTCAGAGTTTCTTAAAATGTCATCCATTTATACTCAAAATCCTTTTATGCTGACTTGTAGGGAGGCTGGGTGAATCCAATAATGCCCCCATATAGAACTCCCAGCACGAACACCAGTGTCCCTCCAGCACCTACTGGGGACCAGGGCTGGGTGTGTAAATGTACAGCACACTGGCAGCCCAACAAACCACTTTTATTGCTTTATCTCTATTTAAAGTGCCTCTCCTTTAAAGGACCCAGAGATCTAATTACATGGTCATAGCCAAGGACTTAAGTATATAATAGATCCAATAATTTGTTATTAAGTATGTGGATATGCTAACTACTTGCATAGGTTAGAACAGCCACGGAGGATGGAGTTAAAGGCAGTGAAATGAACCCATCAAGGAGCCGGCATCTTCAGAAACCACACTTGAATAATCACAGCCTTAATAAAGCATTTTATGCTTCAATACACTTGTAATTGACCAATGATTTGTTTCTATGGAGTATAATACCCAATAATAAAATGCAAAGACTAGGACCTTTATCACGTAATTAAATATCTTTAGTTCTATTATACAGATAGTTCAGAAAGGGGTTTGTTTTGGGGGGAGGAGGTGATGCTTAATTTTAGTTTTTCATATTTTTTTCAGATTGTTTAATACAAGCCACCTAACAGTCTTCTTTTTATGTCCTTTCTCCTGAGAGCTTTTCCTACTCTCAGCTCTCAGCAGAGTTCCATATATCTAATACGCAAAAATTACATTTTATTTATTGTTTAAGAAGATGAAACTTTATTCAAAGGGTGTATTTTTATGGCATCTATCTTTTTGCTCATACCCAATGCTTTTAAAGAAGAAAAGCAGGGAAGAAGCGGGAAAGAAATATTAAAAGTTACCGAGAGAAGACTCTCCTTCCTGGAACCTGTCAAGTGATAACATATAGCAGATTGAACTGTTTTAACCTACTAAGGCAACAATTTCATATTTTTAATATTGTATAACATAGCGGTGGCTTGATGCCCATAAATGCAAGATGTTTAACTGCTAATTGTTAACATATTTAGCTCAGCTCCTCCACTGTGGGCTGGGGACTCTCTCAGGGCAGAAGAATTGGGGCCTCTTTTTGGCTGATAAAAAGAGTGCTCCCTCCCAGCTCAAAGGGGGCCTCGTCTGCAGAAATGGGCAAACCCTCAGGGTAAGCGAGGGCCTTCACACCTGGGCCAACTACCATGCCCATGTTCTTTGGGAAAGAAGTCCAACTGCAGGCAGAGCTCTTCAGAGGACGAGAGTCAGGATGAAAAGCTTCCAGTCCCAGAAAGTCTTGAGCTGGCGGGTTTCTCACAAGTGTTTTCTTACTAATCACAGTTGGAGACTGTGAAAAAGTGATTGGAACAGAGAGCAGACTCTCCTTCAATAACCACATTGTGCCAATATGGCTTTTTGAGGGGAGCCAGGAGACCGTCTCTTGCCCATCTTATCCAAAACCACAGGCCTTGCATGGTTGTGCCTGTAAATGTCACCGGAGGGTGTGTCAAGAGAGACGGGGACAAGCCCACACTTAGAGAGCACTTCAAGGGTTTCCGTCTGCTTTCTACAGATCATCCCTACTTTACTCTCGGGGAATCAAGGCTTGAACAAGTTAATTGACCTTGCCTTAGGCCACAGAACCCCCAGGGGCAGAGATAGGTCTCAGACCCGAACTCTTGCCTCCAGGCACTGCTCTGTCTGCCACTCTCCCCACCTGGCTGCGTCAGCTCGGCCGGGGCTGGGTGGGCTTTGGCTATGTGTGCGGCCACGTGTCCATCACTGGGGCCCTTCGCCTGCCTTGAGGACCATTCCTGCATGAGGACCCACCTTGCACCTGTTGAGAACTGGCCTTAGTATGCAGCAGGGAGTGGCGGCCGTACTGGGTGCCAGCTCTTTTTCTCACACTTTTCTGCATTTCCCAACCTGATGGGACAAGCTGTTAGGCAGTCAGGAGTTAGGCAGACTGAGATTTTAATTCCGAAACTGCTCCCTCCCAGCTGTGGATCCTTGGGAACCTCTCCGAGTCTCAGTTTTTTCCTTTCTAAAAATGAGACTATAAATATCGCCTCAGAGTTGTGACAATTAAATAAGTTAATGTAGGTGAGTTGCTGGTACATGACAAAGAGTAATACATGGTTTTTTTCTTTCTCTTCTTCATTGCCTTCCCCCATGCTCCTCTTCTGAATATGTGTATTTCTTTCCCAGGCACCGAAGGGAAAGGTGGTCTTTAGTGGTACAATATTAGTTGATTTCTCAGATATTTCTAAGCAGTAAAGCCTAATTAATTTGGACTCCATTCAGCCTTAGTAGAAATTTAGCCAGGACTGTCTCCTTGTTATATCTATAAAGAGAGGGTTTGTTAAGCTAAAGTGTATTAGTCAGGAAAGGCTAGGCTTATGCTGCAGTAACAAACAGCCCCAAAGCACAGAAGAGGTCATTTCTCTTCAACGTGAAGTCCACTGTCGGTCAAGTGGCTCTCCAAGGCAGCTGCTTAAAAAATATGAAGTAGGATCAGGTGAACACATAACATTGTCCCTGCCATATCAAGGAAATTAGGAGCTCAGGGAGAGCACATAGTTTATAAGCAGGTTCAAGTATCTATAAAAATATACTATTTATGTGCATAAAAAATTAAGATACTGAAAACAAACATCAGTAGGGGAACAGATCAACAAATTGTCATAATTCCACACAAAGGAATACCATTCAGCAGTCAAAAGGAATGAACTGTTCATACAGGCAACAGCATGGATCAGTCTCAAAACAATGATGCTGAGCAAAAGAAGCCAAAGAAAAGGCAGTCATAGTGTATGAATCCATTTACATAAAATGCTAGAAGATGTAAACACATCCACAGTGACAGAAAGCAGAGCATTGGTCACCTGGAGACGGGTGGAAGGAGGGATGGATTACAAAAGGGCACAAGGAAACTTTTGGGGGTGATGAAAATGTTCTCTTGCCGTGGAAGTGATTTCACAAGTGTATACATATGCCCAAACAGACCAAATTTTACAGTTGAACGTGTGCAGAGTATGTACTTCAATGATGCCTCAATAAAATTGCAAAAGCTAAAATACTCATTCAAAAGTGTTTTGTTTACTCTTGAAGCACTTATTTGTTTCTTTTGGGTTTTATCTGAATTTAGAAGCAATTAGATGGAATTTCATTACGCATATTGAGTAGTCTATTCACCACCTTCTTGCTCTCTCCTGTTTACTCCTGATTCACTGCAAAAAGAGACCAGTGCTCAGGGCTTGCAATGAAGAGAAAGATCAGATTCCAATCCTGGCTCGCCACCTGCTAGCTGTTTGGCCTTGGGCAACCTAGTGAACTTCTCTGAGACACTAACACGTTACCTCACAGAACTGTCGTGCGCCTGTGTGTCAAGACCCCCCTGGGAGCCACCCAGAGCGGGTGCTCGAACCTCAGGTACCTGCCCTCGTGTCTTGCTCCCTTCCTGCCACACCATTTGAAACTTCACATTGAGATTGTTTCTCTGGTTTTGAAAATGGTTCGTCTTCACTGGTTTCCAGGTCCTGTATTAAATGTAAAAGAAAATGTAAGGGGTTGCCAAAAAACTCAGTAGTCAACATAAATAATATTTTTAAAAGTCACAATATAAAAAGCCATGATGTACAAGACGGCAAAAATTTAAATAAAGACAGACTCAGTCCCGTCCCAATTCCTTTTCAAGCCCTTTCCTCAATTCTGGCCATTCTTATGGAATCTAATTCCTTTGCCCCAGAGGTATCAAATGTAAATACCCTGGAATAAACAAGTTACATCTCAAGACTTTCAAGTATTTATTCAAGAGCTAGGCATGAAGGAATCGGAATCAAATGAGAATGGCCAGAATTGGGGAAAGGGCTTGAAGAGGAACTCGGGACGGACTGAGCTTGTCTTTCTTTAAATTTTTGATATCTTTGTTCACCATGGATTTTTGCATTCATTTCTATTTTAAAAAATATTTCATAGCTATTATATATTTTAATTACTGAGATTTTTAGAGATCCTTAATTTTTGTCCTGAGGTGGGTGCACCCTAGTCCTGGCCAGAAAGACAAACTGTTCATCCCAGGTTTGTCCCAGTTAAGTTGAATCACAAAGGGAGGGGGTGTCCCATGTCAGGTGCCCGGGACGTGGGAGCAGACACCAGAGTTTAACTCTTTTCTCTGCCTCCTCACCAGCTCTGGGAGCTTCTAGGAGAGAGGCTGTGGGCCTCTGTTTCTGCAACTGTAAAGTGGGCAGGATGCCCACCCCCTGGGGAGAGGAGGGAGTAAGATTCTTAAGCCTATAGACCCTGGAACCTGGTTCCCTGGGTTCAAGTCCCAGCTCAGCCACTTTATTAGCTGTGTGACCTCAGTTTCCTTTTTTTCATCTGAGGGGATAAGAGGGGATGCCAACAATATCAACTTCAGAGGACCAATTGTGTGGATCAAAAGAGTTAACACACGTTAGGCTCGTCATCAGGACCCCACACAGAGTAAGCACGCAATAAATATTTGCCACTATTCTTATCACCATGCAGTTGTTTTAAGGATCAAATTTTTCAATGTTCGTAAAAGCCCTTTTGCAGGCTGCAAAACCCCATTGTTGGTATTGCCATCGTATGGCCTAAAACTGCACCTGCAATGGATTCTTTGGTCCCCTCTGCCGCCAGCAGAGTTTTGGTCTAGCTCGATTAATTGCAAAGGACAAGCTCTCAATCTGACAGATCATGACTAAATGGAGGTATAGTAACCTCTCACGAAGATAAGAGGAAGGTCAGCTTGCTCAAGAAACAGCCCCCGTGGCTCAAATGGCTTTTTTCACATCCATTTCTGGCTTTCCCCTCCTTTGAAGACAGCACTTGTCACCTTGTTTGCATAACTGAATCTTCAAAAGTTTACAGACCCGTAAAAGAAAGCCGCGAAAGGGAGCCACTCAAAGGAAGCTGCTTAGAAAAGGAACTGTGAGAGTTTCGGGGGCAGAGGCGGAGGGCTTTTGCTGATTAGAAACTGAAGCTGAATATCTGAAGATGTAAAGAGACACTCAGGTGCTTGTTTTTTTGTTTTTGTTGCATTTATTATTTTTTTAAAGATTGGCACCTGAGCTAAAAAGTGTTGCCAATCTTCTTTTCCTTTTTTCCCCTTCTTCTTCTTCTCCCCAAAGCCACCCAGTACGTAGCTGTGTATTCTAGTTGCAGGTCCTCCTGGTTGTGACATGTGGGATGCCACCTCAGCATGGCCTGATGAGCGGTGCCATGTTTGCACCCAGGATCCGAACCGGCGAAACCCTGGGCCGCCGAAGCGGATCGCGAGGACTTAACCACTTGGTCTCGGGGCGGCCCCTGTTTTATTTTTTATTTTTTAGGTAATTCGAACATTTCCATTAATAGGGGGAAAAAAAGGCAATGAGGTTTTCCTGTGCTCAGCTCCTTTCTATAGATCTTGAAAAATAATCCCTGGAATAGAACTTATAATTAAATCCCCATAGATTTCTATTTCCCCATCAAGTGACTGCGAACTGAAACTCGGTAACAGTAAGGAGGATTTCTTAGGGCAGAAATAAAAATGCTAGATGCGTACAGTGTATCTCATTATACAAACACACATGTGGAAGTTTGTAAGTGGGAACTTAAAGATTGTTTTCATTGTATCTGGGAGAAATTTGAGAAACCTAAGTTTGAACTTCAATTCCTAATCCTTGGAAGAATAGCAACATTTATTTTGAAAACAAAATCGGCTTGATTGCTTTCCCTGAGTGGGGGCAGGCAAACATAAGCCCCCCCCAACCTTCACCTCCCTCCACCCCCACCCCATGCTCCTGTGACCAGCCAGACTCAACCCTGGGGGCCCAGCCTCCCCCAGGGGGAGACAGCGGGCAAAATGGCCGCGCCATGGTGAGGCGATTGGATGGCCACTCTCAGAAAACACTGGAGGAAACTGGTGACACGGGGCTTCCCTTGTTCTCTGTGTAACATCCACTCATAACAAACACAAGGCGGTTTGTGAATCACTGAAAGGTTATGAGTAACTGGAGAGAGTTGCCCCAAAGGAGAAAAGCATTTAAACAGGATGCTGAATATGACTGTTCCCAGAGTCCAACGGAACAGGAAAAACAAAATCAAGCTTTTCAGAAAGGTTCCCACACGGGTAGAGGCTAGTTTATGAGTGTTCTACGGCCCTGGGTTCACCCTTCTTTTCGTCTCTGTATTTGTCCTCTGTACATATCACACTTCCACACTCCTTAGGAAGGAGAACCTCACTTGCTACCTCAGGAGGCAGATTTGCCTCAACCCGGGCAGACATGGGACAAACAACCCCCGGCAATACATTGCCCGCAGTCTGAGTTATTTGAGCTCCAACATTCCGGGGAGTGCTTTGGCACCCCAGGTTGCTCTCAAGTTCTCTCTGATAGTGAGGTCAAGTCATGCCTCTTTATTCTTTCTGGAGTTCATCACATGGCTCAACTGTGAACAAGACTTACATCATCATAAAAATGTAAACACTAAATGTTGACTCAACTAAAAATGTTGGTATAACTGCATGGGGAAGACAAGAGAGGGAAAGTTTGTAAGTGATGGTGGGGGCTGGTACCAGGAGGGGGAAGGGAAGGCGTAACAGTGCTCAATCCTCCTTTTCTGCAACAGGAAGGAACTAAATGATATCTAAAATTGAAAAGTCAAGAAATAACAATATCAACACACCATTTGAAATATAAGTATAAACACCAGAAACAATAGCTGGAAGATTTGAAAGTGCTTGCCTCTGCAGAGCAATATTTAAAGATGGGGAGGGCATGGTAGGAGTCTGCTGGTTTCATTATTAGTTTTGTAGTACTGTTTAACTCAAAACTATACAAACGTGTGCTTTTGAAAACAATAAAAATAAATTAAAAACAAAGCCACCCCCCCCCCCACAAAGGTCACCTTTTGCTACACAAAACCTTGAAGTTACCCCTTGTCTTTCTCTTGGGCTACACCAAATTCATGGACAGGATGTGTGTTCTGGTTCTATCCGAAGTTAGCTAGGGGGTAAAGGGCTGAGTGGGTTGGCTCACCTGTTGGGTGACCTGGGGGGCGGGGGTGTCTATTACTGGTGGCTCATCATAACATCTTCTTGGGAGTAGAATCCAGTGACAAGGATAATTTGTCACCATTTGTCTTTTAACGAGCCAGTATCCATTATGTTCTGAAGAACAGTGACTTTGTTTAGAACAGACTGTCAGTATGAAGTCAGTGCAATGTCAGGACTTCCTAGCAGGGAGAATGGAGGAGTGCCTTCCTAGCTTGGAGCATTTGCAAGGGAAAGCCCATCAGGGGCCTTCTGGAAGGGATTCCTGCCCGCCATGGGTGGGACACCAAACCAGCTGCCCTCCCAATTCTATCCAATTCTAAGATTTTAATCGCTCTAGAAAAAGGTCTTAGACTTTTGTCGATTATGCTGCTGCATTCACAATCCTTTTATCCACAGTATAAAAATAGTTTGACAATTCAGTGCCTGCTCCCCACCCATACCCTTCCCACGGGTTTGGGACACTTGTCAACTATGATAAGAGAAAACTGGAAGCCAGTGCCTAGTATATATTTGTTTTATACTTTGTCATCATTACTGCCTATTTTAACAAATGGAGGAAAGGTACTGATGTCACCCTGAAAACCAGTAATAAATCTGCCTGCTTTGGCATTAGTGTGATTTGTGAAGTCTTCTGATATTCTGGAGAGCCTAGTCACACAGGAAATGGCCAAGCTCTGAACTCATTGAGGAAGCGTGAAAAGTCAAAGACAAGTTTTTGAATAAGTTCAGCATGTCTGAGCTGTTCTTATAACCTTTGAAATATGTGAATCAGCCATCCCAGTGAAAAGCCAGATAAGCTGCAGGATGTGGAGCCAAGAGTCAGACCTTGGTTCCAAGCTCAGCTCTGCCAAACTAGCTGTGCAACCTTGGGCGAATTACTTAATCCCTCTGGTTATCAGTTTTCTCATCTCTAAAATGGGCAAAACAGAGCAGTTAGGATGCTTTCAGTGTATCAGAAAATCTAACCAAATTGGCTTCAACAATAAGGAAATGTATGGGCTCATGTACTTGGCAGTCTAGAGATGGTGAGGTCTTGAGGGTGGTTGGTCCAGCCCCTCAGTGATGTCCTCCAGGATCCAGGTTCTTTCTGACTCTACACTACTGTCCACAGTGTTGGCTTCATTCTAACGGGGTTCCCCTCGGAGTCACAGGATGACAGCCAGAGCAATCCCGGTTTTCTTGTTCACATCTGGTCAGAGATAGAAACTAGCTTTTTCCGTGGCTTTCCCTCTAGGACAAGGAAAAAACAAAACAAACAAACAAACAAACAAACAAAAAACCCCAGAAGCTCTAGCAACCTTCCTCTGAATCTCATGGAGCCAAATTGGTTCATAAGCCCATTTCTGAACCAATCACTGCCAAGGGGATATGATTACTCTGATTGGCTTAATCAGGACCACCCAGTGAATCCAGCATCCACATCCCAAACCCTGTGGCTGCCACACAACAGGGGGGAGTGGAGTAGACAGAGGGAGAGAAGTCCCGATGTCTGTAGCAACGTCTACCTCACACACAAGGTCACTGGGAGGAATAAACAAGAGGACACATGTCATAGCACCTGCGATGGTGGGCAAACAACTAAAGTCACTGCCCCTCCAATGATAGTTTCAGCCTCCAAAGGAAAGTTAAATTCAGATGGTCCCCAACTCACAATGGCTCGACTTAGGATTTTTCGACTTTACAATGATGCGAAATAAGTATGCATTCAGTAGAAACTGTACTTTGGATTTTGCATTTTGATCTTTTCCTGGGCCTGTGGTATGCAGTGGATACTCTCTCGTGATGCTGGGCAGTGGCAGTGTGCCGCAGCTCCCAGTCAGCCGTGCGATCACGAGGATGAACAACCGATACCCTTGCAACCATCCTGTACCAGACAGCCATTCTGGTTTTCACTTTCACTACAGTGTTCAATAAGCTCCATGAGCTATTCAACACTTTATTATAAAATAGGCTTTCTGTTAGATGATTTTGCTCAACTGTAGGCTAATGTAAGTTGTCTGAGCACGTTTAAGGCAGGCTAGGCTAAGCTGCGATATTTGGTAGGTTAGGTGTACTAAATGCATTTTTGACTTATCTTTTCAACTTATGATGGGTTTATTGGACGTAAGCTCATCTTAAGTCGACAAAGATCTGTACTTTTCTGGGAGGGAGAAAATGAACTGTATCATTTGTATGTATGTCTCACCAGGCTGAGCTATGAGAAAGCATTCCAGTCACCTCAGCAGAGACGCTGAGATGTGACTGCCCAGAAGTGCCGGGAAGCTGCTGTTGGAGGCACAGCGGGGCCCCGGTGGAAATGGCGAACACGGAGTCTCCGCAGGACGGAAACGGCAGTGTGAGGGTCTTTCTCTGGAGCTCAGTGTCAGGCCTCTGTGGTAGGCTCACAGCAGTGGTGGCTGACCTGACTCCTTTCTGTGTGAGCCACCGTGCAGGGGTGGGCACGCGCCCTAGCCCTGGTCAGTGAGACTCACGAGGCCGCTGTGAGGCTCCTGGCAAAGGTTTTGCTTTCTTGACAGAGTTGCTGCCCCTCCACCTCTCTCCTGCTGGCTGCAGAGATCTCTGGGCCATGGTGGCAGAGCCAAGGTACAGCAGTGACACCAGCCCTGCTGCCCTGCTGCCCAACGCCCTCCTAACTCACACCCTTACTGGGTTAAGCTGTGTCATGGCCCCACTCAGATCTCCTGCCACAGGGAGCACAGGGAAGGCTCTGCGGCTGCCCTTCTGGATCCACCGCCACACTGAGGCGAGGCCACACTCCCCACAGGCTGCTTCTGGCCAGTGAGCCAGTGCTGGCTCATTCCTGTGAGATGGGGGCATCCTCCAACGGGCAACGCTGATCAAGGACTCCCCAGCAATCCGACCACAAGTTTTTGGACCTGCACTGCAGTCTCAGACGTTCTCCTCCATGCTGCTTCCTCCCCGTCGCCTTTTCTTTTTCTTTTTTTTTGGAGGAAGATTAGCCCTCAGCTAACTACTGCCAGTCCTCCTCTTTTTGCTGAGGAAGCCTGGCTCTGAGCTAACATCCGTCCCCATCTTCCTCTAGTTTATACGTGGGACGCCTACCACAGCATGGCTGCCAAGCAGTGCCATGTCGGCACCCGGGATCCGAACCAGCGAACCCTGGGCCGCCGAGAAGCGGAACGTGCGAACTTAACCGCTGCGCCACCGGGCCGGCCCCCCCGTCGCCTTTTCAAAGGGGTCAGACCCACATCGTGGTTTCTCTCCTCCCTCTCCAGCTCCCTCCTCTTTATCCTTCACCAGCGCTGCTCCAATAAATCTCCTGCACATCTACTCTTGTCTAGGCATCTGCTTCTCAGAAGACCCAAAAGAATGCAGCCATTATAGTCTGGTTTTCAGTTATTTGCAATCACAAGCTTTCCTGACTCCAGAAGACCCCCGATTTTAAGAATAGAAATGTTTGGGGCTGGCCTGGTGGCACAGTGGTTGGGTTTGCACATTCTGCTTCGGTGGCCTGGGGTTCACTGGTTCGGACCTCGGCACTGCTTGTCAAGCCACGCTGTGGCAGGCATCCCACATAAAAAGCAGAGGAAGATGGGCATGGATGTTAGCTCAGGGCCAGTTTTCCTCAGCAAAAGGAGGAGGACTGGCGGCAGATGTTAGCTCAGGGCTAATCTTCCTCAAAAAAAAAAAAAAAAAAGAAAGAAAGAAAGAAAAGAAAGAGAATGGAAATGTTTGTGAGAAAGCAAATCTTCAGCGGAGATTTAAAGTGTTAAAAAAAATTCACAACCTTTCCTTCTAGATTCTGTACCATTTGAGAAACAGATCTATAAGTCAGTCGGGGATCAAAACATCCACTTTATTACTGCAAAAGCTGGACCTGATGCCCAAATGGTTGTCCCACAACTTTCCACTGAATTGTTATTACTCTTTTAAGCTCCCTCAGAACAGCTGGAGGACTTTAGGCTCCCACACACTCCCCTAACCCCCGGACACCCCATCCTCACTCCCAGGAGTCGGGCGTGTCCTGCACGGAGGAGAGCCTTTGCGGTCGGTCCAGGCTGAGAGAGAGCCCAAGGAGGGCGAGCCTCTGCCCGGGGGCCGTGACCTCTAGGAGGGCGGGCTCCGCCCTGCAGAGCAACGTGGGCCGGCGGGGCGCCGCTCGCCACCTCCTAGGTCAGCTGGACCGCTCCTCCGCCCCGGGTGGAGCCCGTGGGAGGTGCCAGGAGAGCCTTCTCGAGGGCCTCGGAGAAGTGGAAATGCGAGTTTCATGAGCGAGCAGGATTGAGAGCAAGGGAGAGGATGCGCTTTCCTTCATAACTATATCCACGTCATCAACATTTGTTAGATGTAAAATGCGGGAGAGACAAAAACGATCACTGCTCGCCTGCCCTAAGCAGCCCCCAGCTCAGTGTGCAGAGCCACCGTGCTCTGAACCGACCTGGATGGCACAGCGCGAACTTGGCCTCCGCCCAGGCGCAGCGCCCCGGGCTCTCGGTCTGCGCGCACAGAGCACGCGGCCGCTTGCTTTTTCCTGTCCTCATTCTCCTGTCGTCCTGATTTACTCCCCTGTTGATTTTGAGGGTTTTTTTTTTTTAAATTTTATCTTTATGTATTTCCGTGAACCATCGTAAATCCTTTCCGGAACAAAGTGTGGGTTGCGTGTAACTACGTGTATGCCTTTAGGGCTTTGAGGTCAGGCTGTGTGGGTTCAACACCAGCTTTGTCATTTCCCATGGTGAGACCTTGTGTAAGTCTGTGCCTCAGTTTCTTCATCTGTAAGTGGGCATCATAAAAATATTACCCCAGCGGGAGGCGGCGAGGGTTCAGCGAGCCTCTCCACGTGCTAGTGTGGGTCTATTAGAGCGGGCACGCCTGGCGTCTGTCCCGCCCCCACGGATTCGGGCGCGGGGCGGGGGCCAGAGTGTGGCAGGACTTGGCAACGTGCACATGGGCAACAGTTACTGAGGGATCAATGGAACATCACTGATGGATCCTGGACTAGACTGGAGGGAGAAAAGCCAGCCTTGAGAGAATGATTGCAAAACAGTGAAAAGTTGGATCAAGGGTCTTTTTCCAGAGAGGCAGGAGAATGTTCTCTCCTGAACAGCTGAAGGGCAGGAGAATGGCGGGGTCTGTGAAGGTGGCATGTGTGCAAGGGGAGGTCATTAAAAGAGAAGGATTTGGGGGCACGAAGGGGCCAAAGACGTCCCAGTCTCCCACACATCCCAGTCAGGAGGCTGTGCCTTCATGCCCCACGGAGATTCAGGTGTGAAAAGCCAGCATCATCCCTTTTCTAGAAGCAGTTTCCCCAAGTGGAGATAAAGTCCCCAGTGCCCAGGAGGCAGAGACTGCAGCTTCTCTGAATGCCTAATTTAACCCGGGGAACAGGGGGAATCCTCTGTAAAATATGCAAAGTGCCTTGGAAGAAAGAAAAGCAACTCAGATCTGAGCAGTAATTCTGTCGCTAATTCTGTCTCAGATATTATGTATAAAGAACATTAACAACTGGGAGTGTTGTGAGTTTCTCAAAAGCCTAGAAATTCAATCAAGGCTCCCCCAGCTAGAGTAACGGGGCCCCTCTTGTTTGATGTGCAAATTATAACGAGATTTTTCATTACACTGAAGTAGGAATTTACAAGCTGCCAATGCGTATCTAAGAGTGTCAAGTGAGAAGCAGTTTGAACACGTACGTACACTTAAAGCTATTTCCAATGTCTTCTGGAAATAGAAACACCTATAAAAACTCAGTTTAAGATCACAAAAACCCTTTAAAAGCCCTACCTGGGATATTGGAGGCTCCCACCTCTTCTGGCTATGGCCAATTAGGTAACTTCCTCCACGGTAAATCACAATGAACAGAGTGGAGATGCTGAATCACACGCTTTACAGTAATGACAAGACATAAATTACCATAAAGACTTTTAATCCCCGAATTTCAAAGTGCCGCGATTTGATAGAATGTGCTTGTCTCTTTTCCCACCTGTTATTCACGAAACTGCATTTAGGAAACACACACACACACACATGCTTTGACAACGGAGAATCAAGTGAAAAAACGAGTCCGAGTCCTCCCTCGTGGAGACACGTGGGGTGAGGGCAGCCAGGTCTTCTGATTTTTCAAGAGAAGCTGGAAACCCTAATTTTTTTAAACAGTAAAATCTTCTATTTTTAAACGTTGGCAACTAATTACAATTTCTATAAAAATACAGTGGGCTCAGCAAGATGTACCCGGGGCTGAGTCTCTGGCATGTGACCTCTGGAGGCTTCTGGTTCTCGGGTACTTTCGCCTTCCTGCCCCCAGAACCCTGGGGACACGTCACCATGTCCCAACCCCGCTCTGGTGCCTCAGGGTCTGTGAGCCTCAGAGCAGTCCTCCAGGCGTTTGAGCCTTCAAGGTGCCCTGTGGGTTTTTTGGTTTCACTGGCCCTACTGTTTTAGGAATTCCCCCTTTATATTTGTTTGCTGGGCTGCCATTACAAAATACCACACACCTGGCGCTTAAACAACAGAAGTGTATTTTCTCACAGAACTGAGGCTGGAAATCCAAGGTCAGGGTGTCTGCGGAATTGGTGTCTTCTGAGGCCTCTCTCCTTGGCTTGCGGATGGCCACCCTCTTGCTGCCTCTTCACGTGGTCATCCCTCTGTGCACCCCTGGTGTCCCTCTCTGTCCTCATCTTTCTCTGTCTCTTTTTTTTTTTTGATGCGGAAGATTGGCACTGAGCTAACAGCTGTTGCCATCTTCCTCTTTTTGCTTGAGGAAGAGTGGCCCTGAGCTAACATCTGTTCCAAACTTCCTCTATTTTGTATGTGGGATGCCACCACAGCGTGGTTTGATGAGTGGTGTGTAGGTCTGCATCCAGGATCCAAATCCATGAGCCCTGGGCAGCCGAGGCAGCGCATGGGAACTTAACCACTATGCCACAGGACAGGCCCTCATGTCCTCTTCTTATAAGGACCCCAGTCAGATTGGATTAGGGCCCACCCCAATGGCCTCATTTTAACTGAATCACCTCTTTAACAGCCTGTCGCCAAATACAGTCACATTCTGAGGTACTGGGGGTTAGGACTTCTACATATGAATTTTGAGAGGGACACAATTCAGTCCGTAATGCCCCCTACCTCAGCTAACCCTGCCCCAATACTTCCCCAAAGGTGAGGGGAGTGGGAATATGGGCATGCCTTACCTGCTGAATTTCTAGAGAAGAACGTTTCCAGAAGAACTCAGACTGGATCACTCCCTCACTAAACTAGGACCACTGAACTGATGTCTTCAGAACTGTCTCGACCCGTCAGACAACTCCACGCAGACTCTTCCACCTCACGCACCTTCTCTGGAATTTCCAGGGCTGGAATTTCCAAATAGAAGTCATAAGCCTCCCTATTTCATAACACTCCTCCAAAGATGGCCACCAACAATCCGTTCCATTCTGTAATGAGCGTCTCACTTCTCCCGTCAAGAGGTGTGGCCTGTGGCCTCCTTTGGAATCTGAGTTGAAGCTTGTGACTTGCTCTGACCAATAGAGCGCAGTGGGAGTGATGCCCTGCTCATTATGCCCTTCATAGGCCTGGCAGCTTCCACTTTGCCCTGTTAGAACGCTGAGTCCATTGTACTGCACAGAAGCCCAAGCTAGCCATGTGGAGGAGAACAAAGATGCCCCGGCTGACAGCTCCAGTCCAATCAACAGCTGCTTATAGTCACACAAGTAACCCCAGGTGAAACCACAGAGTAGTGAGAAATAATAAATCATTGCTGTTTTAAGCCATTAAGTTTTAGGACAGTTTTTTTTTTTTGTGAGGAAGATTAGCCCTGAGCTAACATCCGTTGCCAATCTTCCTCTATTTTGCATGTGAGATGCTGCCACAGCATGGCTAACAAGTGATGTAGGTCTGCACCCCAGATCCAGACCCATGAACACGGCCACCAAAGTGGAACGTGCCGGACTTGACCACGCCATGGGGCCGGTCCCTAGGACAGTTTTTTATGCGGCAGTACTGAAACACTCCTTCCCAGTGGCCACCCTCCTCTGTTCTTTCTACTATTCTTACCAATACAGTCATGCATTCCTTAATGACAGGGATGCGTTCTGAGAAATGCGTCGTTAGGTGATTTTGTCATTGTGCAAACATCACAGAGTGTACTTACACAAACCTGGGAGGTATAGCCTACTGCACACCCGGTCTGAATGGTACTGATTGTATGGAACACCATCACAATACAGTCTGTCATTGACCGAAACATCATTATGCAGCACATGACTGTGTTTGTGTCACTGTGCTCAGTTCAATGTTAAGGAACGGAAGGATTTCCTTCATGTAAAGAGAGGTGAGCTGAACTGTACGACAAAAGCTGCTGGGAAACTTCTGTATTATAGTTCATGTCCTCTCTTGCCCTCCAAGCCTTCACTCTTAACTTACGTGGTGTTATGTGTAGATAAACCATATAAGAGGGTCATTTTTCATATAGGAGATGCAAGCTACATAGACAAAGACTGGGAGATTTTTTTGGTGACTAGACTCACAATGTGCTATGTTAGTGCATCTGCGAGGACACGGAAATCATTGTTACATAGAGATGCATGGGGGGTGTCATCAGAAGTGCCATATACCACTCTGGCTCTTTGAAGTTTCATATTTATTATGTAGTCAGCTGGTCTTTGCTACATCCTATTGAGGTTGGGAGGTGTTTTGTTTTGTTTTGTTTTTTAAAATGAAAACCAAGACACCGAGAGACAGAATAACTTACTCAAAGGCAGAACATTGGCAGACTCAAGCGAACCTGTTGGATTCTTGGTGTCACTATTATTGAGTCAAGCCTCATGGGTGGAGTGACAAAGTGTGGAATAGGAAGGAATGTGAGGGGTGTGCTTGGCCTGCAAATGCCCTGCGGGCGAGGCCTTGTCTTGTTCATCTTCGTAGATCCTGCAACACCTTGGTAATCAGTGTGTGAAGTCCCACTGACTTTCACTCCGTATCTAAAATGCTAATTTGCGTGGAGAGACCTGGGTTCCTGGCCGGTTTCTCCTCCTCCCTGACCGTGTGATGCTGGGAAATCAGTACATGCATAGAGGCCTCAATTCCCTCATCTCCAAAAGAGACTATCTGTATGCTTACTACTACTACTATTACTACTACTACTACTACTACTACTACTACTACTACTATTACTACTACTACTATTACTACTACTACTACCACCACTGCTACTACCACTGCTGCTGCTACTGCTTCTACTCCTGCTGTTGCTGCTACTACTTTCTCCTACTACTACTTCAAAGGATTGTGTTAAGATAAAATTTAGAAAAGGAATGTGAAAATCCTATAAATTGAAAAGTCCCAAGATGCCGCTCTTAGGATTCAATGTCCTCTTGCCTACCTTGCACTCTCCCTGTCATTTCAGGATACGAGCTGCCTTAGGTGACCCGGGGAAGGGCCGTCCACAGGAAGCAGGAGACTTGGGTTGTAGTTTTCTCTCTCCCACTTCTTGACTCTGGGCCTTGGGGAAAAATCACTTAATTTTCCTCCATCTCAGTTGCCCCAGAGGTCACCATCTCAGCATTCTGCGATTTTCTACAGCACTATGACCTCTAAATGTTTTACAGAGTGCTACTAGGCATTAGGAACAGAGACCCAATCACCTGTGGCTGATGTGCATATGGCCGTGGAAATGGACAAAATTATTAAAATTATCCTCAGTAAACTGTAGTCATATCTGTATACCACACCCTTCTATAGAAAAAAAAATATTGGAAGCTCTGTGAATGGAAATATACTAAAGTACACCATTAGAGATATATCAATATTTTAAAAAATTAATTCACATCTTATCAGACTCAGGAACTGCTATCCCTGTGGAACAAGTATAGCATACATTATTAAATATTGTGGTTTTGTTTCCCCCAAAGAAATATTTCTTAAATACGAATAGTTTTTTTTAACAGAACTGACATGATAACTGTTTAAGTGGAGAATTATCTTTCTATTTTAAAATGTTACATTTGACTGCCTTTAGATTTCAGATTGTATTCTTCCTCAAACTGAAACTTCACAATTCTTGCTGATGGCAGGGAATGTCTTAATTCAGCTCTCAGTCTCGGGGCCCTGTGTCTTAGGAAAGAGAATGTGTGCTTTTGAGAATATGAAGCTATGACCCTGCTGAGTTATGAATAATTTGTGCTATCCAGAAACAGTACTCAATTTGAAACTACCATTTTAAAGACATCATTTGTTGTTTAAGCACCATTTCCTATTTCATACAGAAATTGGAAAACTAGAATAGCAAGTTCTGTTCTCTTGGGACTTATATCCTCATTTGTTTGATGTCTCCTTCCAAGTTGAAGATGCCGTATGTCACATATTCGTGGTATAAAACGAAAGTGAGCTACCAGCAATGTGTTTTGATAACTTTGGGCGGGGGAGGAAATATGACATCATCTGAAATTTTCAGAGGCAACCAGAGTTCGCATTAAGCAACTGCCGTTTTCAGGTACCATCCAGAGTCATTATTTCCCATCCTCTCAGTCCTTAATGACTTTCTTAGCTCTCAGTCCTCCCAAATGGTGTGGTCAAGAGCTCTTCAATCCAATTAAGTATAGAGGTAAAAAAAAAAAAAATCAGTGTAGGGCAGTAAGGAACTCAGCAGACTTTCTCTCCAGCAAAACAACAACTTAACTGGTGAAAAATTTTAAAAAGCAATAATTTAAAGTCCCTGGCAATTGTTCAAAGGGCACACGGCAAATGGAGAAAAAGTCATTCAAGAAAATTTATTAAACCTTAGTAAGCACAGCGAGTCTGTGGCATTTGAGCCACATCCTGCTTCCTTACACACTACACCCCCAGCTCCATATTAGGGAAGTGCTACACAGGGCCCTCTGCTCTGGCAGGTGCAGCCAAGAAAATGGGGGCTCCCTCTTGTCCCAGCTCCCAGTCTGAGGGTATGGTTTCATCCTTGGAGCGGTAGGCTCGTGCCCACCAGTCCCAGGCTGTGGAAGCTCTCTTTGGCTAGTACAGCCAAGAGGACCAGCCTCCCTTTCCCCTGCTGCCCGACTTGCTCCTGGGTTAGGATCTCTACTCCAAATGAGAATACTGGGGCCCCTGTCACCTCTATCCCGGTCCAGCGCACTAGCTAGTAGGGTAGAGGTCCACACTGTAAGGGATAAGCTAAGAAGACCAGGGGCTGCCACATCCCCCACCCCCAGTACATACTTGCAGAGAGGGGGTGTTTGTTACTCTAGGAAAAGTGGGTCCCTGACCCCAGCATCTTGCAGGGGTTCTGCCCGGGCAAAGGCAGGCCATAAAGACAAAAAGTGCGGCAGCTCTGCTGAGGGGACTGATTCTTTGGAACAGAGTGAACTCTATGCCCAAGAGTGTTGTCAAAAGCAATGGAGGTCTTGGTGGAAATAAAGAGGCTGGTAACTCTGATACAAGAAAAACAGCAGAGCAGCCAGAAGTTTAACAGAGAGAAGCAGGAAAGAGACCGCAGGAGAACCCTCCTGGGACAAGAGTCAACTCTGGGGGGTCGGGAAGGCTGTGTAAGCGGCCCTGCCGCGCCCCGCCCCACTCCCTGAGCAATCAGGGCAGGACTTGGAGCCTGCTTGAAAACATCCCTCAAGGCTCAACAGACCCGCCTCACAGGGAGGCCTCACTGACTCCAGGGGCTTAAACACAACACTGACTGAAAACTAAGGCACTCTGACACAGGGGCGACTCCTAGGGAGCCAGGCTTAGAGATAATATCACAGTCACCCCTGGCCGTCGGGAAGACGGTGTGCATGCCCAAGTCTGCACGCGCGCGCACACGCACTCCCCACTGGGGAGGGATCAGAGAGGAGCAGCCAGAGGACTCTACGATACTAGAACATGGGACAAAAAAGTAACCCCTTAAACTGTGACGGCAACCTCCAAGCCACACACATACACCACCACAAAGGGTTGAAACCTAACTGGATAAGGGGGCTTAAGCGCTTTGCGCAATAAGTAGCTCATACCCACTGGAAGTGATCCTAGGTGGCCAGGTCAAAAGAGAAAAACAAGCTACGAGAAATCTGATCAGGGACACAGGGGCTGCACACTGTGGGGGAACTAGACTTCAGAGGATTATTTCAGTCAAGTCACTAAACAAAGAAACAACCCGGGGGGTCAGCCCAGTGGCACAGCAGTTAAGTGCGCACATTCTGCTTCAGCAGCCTGGGGTTCGCCGGTTCGGATCCTGGGTGCAGAGATGGCACCGCTTGGCAAGCTATGCTGTGGTAGGCGTCCCACATATAAAGTAGAGGAAGATGGGCATGGATGTTAGCTCAGGATTAGTCTTCCTCAGCAAAAAGAGGAGGATTGGCAGTAGATGTTAGTTCAGGGCTAATCTTCCTCAAAAAAAAAAAAAAATTAGATAACTTAGATGAAATGGACAAATTCCTAAGAAAACACAAACTACCAAAACTGATTAAAGAAAAAGTAGAAAATCTGGTTAGACCTATATCAGGCAGAGATCAAATAGGTAATTTGAAAACTTCTCATAAGGAAAACCCAAGTCCAGTTACCTTCACTGATGAATTCTACCAAACATTCAAAGAAGAAATAATACCAATTCTTCACAAACTCTTCCCAAAAGTAGAAGAGGTGGAAACACTTTCCAACTCATTCTCTGAGGCCAGTATTACCCTGATACCAAACCAGACCAAGATATCACAAGAAAAGAAAATTAAAGACCAATATCCCTTATGAATATAGACACAAAAATTCTCAATAAAATACTAGCAAATCAAATATAGTGACATATAAAGAGGATCACACCATGAGTAAGTGGAATTTATACCAGGAATACAAGGTTGGTTTACATCTATCAATGTAATACACACTACTAATAGAATAAAACATCCACATTAGAAAGGAAGAATTAAAACTATCTCTATTTGCAGGTGACATCATCTTATACATAGAAAATCTTAAGGAATTCACTAAAAAACTATTAGAACTAATCAACAAGTTCAGCAAGGTTACAGGATATAAGATTAATATACAAAAGTCAGTGTTATTTCTATACCCTAAAAATGAACATTCCAAAACTGAAATTAAGAAAATAATTCTGTTTACAGTAGTATCAAAAAGAATAAAATACTTAGTCATAAATTTAACAAAAGAAATGCACAACTTGCACCCTGAAAATTACAAAACATTGTTGAAAGAAGTTGAAGACATAAATTAATGGGTCAGATAGTGGAAATCATGGGTTAGAAGATTTAATATCATTAAGGTGGCAACCTTCCCCAAACTGATTTACAGAGTCAATGAAATTCCTCCCAAAATCCCAGCTGTGCTCTGTGGAAGTTGACAAGCTGATCCTAAAATTCATATGAAAATGCAAGGGACCCAGAATAGACAAAACAATCTTGGAAAAGAAGATCCAAGTTGGAGGACTCACATTTCTAGATTTAACAACTTGCCATAAAGATAGTAATCAGTACAGTCATGAACCGCATAGCTGTTTTAGTCAACAACGAAGTGCATTTACGAATGTGGTCCCATAAGATTAGTACCACGTAGTGTAGGTGTGTAGTGGGCTATACCATCTAGGTTTGTGTAAGTGCGCTCTGTGATGTTCACACAACAACGAATTTGCTTAACAATGCATTTCTCAGAACGTATCCCCATTGTTAAGCGATGCATGACTGTAAAGTGTGGTACTAACATAAGGATAATCACACAGATCAATGGAATATGATTGAGAATCCATAAATATACCCTTACATTTCTGATCAATTGATTTTCAACAAAGGTGCCAAAATAATTTAGTGGAGAAAGAAGAGTCTTTTCACTAAACGGTGCTGAGATAACTGTATCTTCAAGCAAAAAATGAATTTGGATCCCTTACTGCACACCATACACAAAAATTAACTCCAAATGGGTCAGAGACCTAAATGGAAGAGCTAAAACTAGAAAACCCTTAGGAGAAAATTTAGAGGTAATTTTTGTGACCCTGCAAATGACACCCAAAGCACAGGCAACAAAAGAAAAAAATTAACAAATTGGACTGTATCAAATTCAAAAACTTTTGTGCATGGAAGGACATTATCATGAAAGTGAAAAGACAACCTAAAATATGGAAGAAAATATTTGCAAATGATATATCTGATAAGGGACTTGTTTGTAGAATATACAAAGAACTCTTGCAACTCAATAAGTAAAAGACAAACAACCCAATTCAAAAGTATTTGAGTAGAAATTTTTTGCAAAAAGATATATAAATGGCCAACAAACCCATAAAAACATGATCAATATCATTTGTCATCAGGGAAATTCAAATCAAAACCACAATGAGAGAGCATTCCATACTCACTAGGATGACTATAGAGAGAAATGCAGACGATAACAAGTGTCAGTGAGTATATGGAAAAAGTGGACCCTCGCACATTGCTAGTGGAAGTTTGGTCACTGTGGGAAACAGTTGGGCACTTCCTCAAAAAGTTAAATATAGAATTACTGTATGACCCAGAAATTTCACTCCTAGGTATAGGGCGAAGAGAATTGAAAACATATGTCCATACAAAAACTTGTGCACGAATACTCATAGCAGCAGTGTTCTTGATAACCAAAAAGTGGAAACAGTCCAAACATCTATCAATTGATGAATGGATAAATAAAATGTGGCATATCTGAACAATGGAATATTATTTGGCCACAAAAAGGAATGAAGTACTGATACATACTACAACTTGGACGAACCTTGAAAACATTATGTTAACTAAAAGAAGCCAGTCACGGGAGACTACATGTTGCATGGATCTTTTTATATGAAATGTCCAGAAAAGGCAAATCAATAGACAGGAAGCAGATTTATGGGTGCCCAGGGCTGGAGGTTGGGGGTAAGGACTGGGGAATGACTGCTAAAGAGTACAGGCTTTTTTTTTTGAGGAACAAAAATATTCTAAAAGTAGATTGTGGTGATGGATGCACAACCCTGTGAATATATCAAAAAGTTGCATTGTATACATTAAATAAGTGAATTGCATGGTATATTAATATCTCATGAAAGCTATTAAAAAAATCAATGTATATTTTCCTTGATGAAGAAAGAACTAATTGTCAATCTTCCAAGTAGTTTAAAAATCTTAATATTAATATCCCTTACTCAAAAAATATTCTTATTAATGTAAAAACAGTATTTATTGTTCCAGAAAATCCTTACTGTGGAAAGATGACTGGAGCGATTTTCCAGATGCATAAGGTACATGAAAACCAATGGGAACAGGTGGCCCAGATTTAGCCCCATTGAGTGCTACCAGACAGACTTCAAAAAGAGTTTTTGGAAAACAATAAATTAGAAGAAAATACCTTATTTGTATTAAAAATAACACAATTACCAGGAAGCCGTGGGTTTATATTTGGTGGGATCATTTTACATTACCAGCTCTCGCTATGAAATGAAATCTCTTTCAACTAAAAATTCTGGCAGATTTTTTTTTCCTCGTGGGGATTTCAAAATTTTATTCACGCACTTTTTCAAAAGAGCGAAACTTCTTGGTAAACATGATCTGTTTCTCATACTTTCCAGTGGCTGATTATATCCACATTTTTAAGCAGATGGTGGTTGAGGATACTGACAAAAAGAAAACACATTTTAATTTCCTTTATTAAATCGGTGTAGGAAGATAATCTTAGGATGATTAAATTAGAGAACTTAAATAACTCATGCCTTAGAAAAAATATGGCCAAAATCACAGAGCTATTTATGCAGTGACAGTGGAAATTGACTGGTCCTAGGACAGGGGAAAAGGCTGATTTTCTTTAATAAAAAAGAAGCAGCAATGATGCTCTCTAGACACTGTCATTCCTCTCCGCTCTCAGGAACAGTTCCAGATACGGCAGGAATTTGCCAGGAGCCTTGGGTTTCGTACACACACAGGAGACTGAAAACCTTAGCACGAGGGCATCTTTCGCTCAGCACACTTAGCACTTTCTCTCGTTATGACTGAAGAAAACATTAAGGGTTTACTGGATTTCCCGCCACTCAGAAGAATGCCCTGTCTGTGATGTGACCATTAAAAGTGACCTGCCATTCTCTTTCAGAGCAAAGATGCCATCACCTCTTCTTCCAGAGGCTTTTCCACTTTATTACGGTTTTCTCGCTCAGTTCTGGAAGTAGATATTTTCTATCAGGACAGGGAGAATAAGTCTTTTGAACTGTCAAATAGAATGTTGCCTTTATTTCCTCAAGGTATGAATTACATCTGCTTCATTCCTGGAATGTAAACCAGCCAGATGGTAGTTCTTTCCACAAGGATGCAGGAATAATGTAGCACCCCTTTGTCAAACCTGCTCTGACTTACAGGAGTTAGTGATGAAAGTATGGGTGGAGCTGGTGCCATAGACCCGCAGCCCCGCACTGACCTGTAGATAGTGGGTTCATGAGACAAAGGGAAGCAGAGGGAGGAGCCGGCCTGAATTATTGGAAAGAAAAACACTCTGGAATTATAGAAGATGAGATGTGGCTAGATTTTTAAGACTGCCTGCATATTCAGTGTTTTAAGGGCTGATAACATTTGATCTGGTAAAGAAAAAAGCATGGTACTAGTTTTACAATAATTGAAATGTATAGTAACTTTTGTTCCTAGTCTGCTTTAATAGTGGACACACTGGTAAAGTCCATTCTCATACATCCTAGTGGAATCCAATTGGTTAAAAGGCATCAACTCTCCTTTCGTCATGGGAAGAATACCTATTATATTATCTGTTTCTTGAGATCTATGGTAGATTGTGTCCATATCTCATCCTACCTGGTTTCCTCATGATGTGACATTGACACACCTCCACTGAGAGGGAGGATCTATGTTCCCTCCTCTTGAACCCAGGCCAAGCTTTGTAACTACCTTGACCAGTAGGACGAGGTGGAAGTGGTACTATGTGGCTTCAAGGTCATAAAGGCAACGCAGCTTCTTCCTGACTCTCTCTCTCTGGGTCACTTGCCCTTGGAACTCAGCTACCATGTTGTAAGGAAGCCCAGGCTGACAGGGCCCCAGGCAACAGCCTGTACCAACTGCCAGATGTGTGAGTGAATGAACCTCCCAATGAACCCAGCTCCTAGTCTTGGCGTTATCCAGCCAAGGCCTCAGAGGTTGTGGAGCAGGGACAAGGCATTCAACAAGCCCTGAATCCCTGAACCACAGAGACTGTGAGAGGTAATAAGGGACTATTGTTTTAAGCCACTTTGGGTTGGGGTATTGTTATGTAGCAGTAAATAGCTAATGCAAGAGCTCTGCCTCTTCCTGGTAGGAAGCCACTAGGCGGGAAAGTTAAAAACATTTTAGGACTCAAGATAACACTATCTCAATAGAAAATTTATGAGTTTATGGCTTGGGTTCTTTCATAAAAAGGATTCGGTCATCTCATAGAGCTTAATTCTCTCAGTATGCAAGTCAGTCCTGTATTTATTTACACACTAAATTAATGAGTTTATTCATCTTTCAACAAATATCTGTTGGGTAATTATTATATTCTAAGCGTAAGCATGAATCAAATATGATCCAAAAACTGTGTCTAGTGTAGTCTGCCTGGGTTCAAATTTTGGCTCTTACATTTATTAGCAAGTTACTCTGCATCTCTGTGCTCCAGGTTCCTTATCTACAAATAGGGACAATATTAATACCTACTTCACAGACTTTTATGAGGTTTAAAGGAGTTAATACATATGAATTATTTACCACAAGACCTGGCACATATTCAGCACTATGAGTTGGTAGTATTGTAATTATTATCATTTGTAGTAATTTGTTCCTTAAAATGAGACTCAAAGCAAATATGGTGAAGCGTTATCATTTGTTACATCCATGTGATGTTTTTGTGAGTGTTATATTATTCTTGATACTTTTCTACATTTTAAAATGAGTTATAATAAAATTAAATTACACATAAAAGATATGGCCTTAGTTCTAGAGTACTTCACATGTTAGGAAGATAAGTAACCTATCCTAGAGAACAGTTGTAGTGCGTGTGTGTGGGTGTGTGGGTGTGTGTGTCGGGGGTGTGTGTACAGCGAGCTGAAGTCTTTATCTTACCACCTGGCTCCAGAATTCCTTGAACAGTGTTTGTTTTGGGAAAACAACTTGATAAGCCCATTCAACTTGGGGTTGAAGGTGGAAGTTGGGGGCTGGGAGCTGGCGTGAGTTCAAGTGTGAAAGAGACTGAATTGAGCTGCTCTGCAGGAGAAAATGAAGGGAGGAAAGGAGAGATAAGAGACAAGAGGGAAGAAAAGGAAGGAGGAAAGAGGGGAGTCCTGAAATGGTGGGAGGCTGGGCTTTAGCTGGGGTGGAGGGTGTATCTGTTAGGAATGCGTTCAGCAGCAAGTTAGAGGAAATGGGACAGGGGCATATGCAGACAAATAGGAACTTATCTTTCTCCAAAAGCAAGAATCCCAGAGGAAGTTAGTTTTTGGCAAAGGTTCAATCATGCAAAGATGGATGTTGGGAATATGTCTCATAGACCTCCAGCTACAGGGAGCATAGTTGACCAAGGGCTCCAGCTGTTGCACTTTAAAATCCATCACAATGTTTGCCGCCAAGCCTCCTCTTATTTTTTTACTGAGGAAGACAGGCCTTGAGCTAACAGCTGTGCCCAGCTTCCTCTATTTTATATGTGGGACCCGTGCCACAGCATGGCTTGATAAGCTGTATGTAGGTTAGTGCTGGGGATCCAAACCGGCCAACCCTGGGCCGCCAGAGTGGAGTAGGTAAATTTAACCACCAAGCTACTGGGCAGGCCCTGGTTTGAAGACTTCTTGATGGCTTTGCTGAGCTTTCTTTAGACCGTAAAACCTTCTCTCCCCTCTTCTTCACTTGGGGTCAGACTTGATCATAATCTGATGGCTCTCCCAGTCTTCTTCAGCTCCCTCCCTATTTTCCCTGACACAGGCATTTCCCCCAATAAAATCCTTGCACATTTAATCCCTGTCTCTTGACACAACTGGTAACTCTGAGATTTCTTTGTGCTTTCCCCCATGGTTGCAAAAAGGTGACCAGAGTTCCTGCCATCTCATTCACATCCAAGACTAGAAGAAGGGGTGAAGAAGGGCTGTACCCATTGCATACAACCCTTTTCTCAGGAAAGCAAAATGTTTCCTAGGACTCTTCACACCCAATGAAGTCAATTGGAGTAGCTTTTCTTGGACATCTTAACTGTAAGATGAGGCATTGAAGAAAGAGGGCAATGCATGTAAGAATTATGACAGCACTTTACACACTAGAAGAAACTTCTCCAAAAGAGTATCGTTAGTCACAATCCAACGCCTCATGTTTTCATTTATTGACTATTAAGTGCCAGCAGTGCATAAGCACTCTACACGATTTTGTGTAATCTGGGGGACCAGTCAATATTGTTAAAAATAAATGCAATGTTTTTGTGAACACTCAAACTCCAAAAGATTTCCATAACACTCATGAGCCTTTACCATAGAGTGGTTGGCTCGGAGGATGAAAGAAACTTAAAAGCTACTGTGTATTTCAACTCCTCCTGGAAAAGAGCCCTGCATTTAATTTTGCAGCTTTTAAACCTTGTTAGGGCATTTATCATTTAATACAGAAGGTCCAGAAAATCATCAAGAAGCCGTCTGAACTGTATATTATGCTTTCTGGAATGTCTTAAAAATACTAAGATCGCAGGAAATTATAAAAATGTACCTTTTTCAAGGAATATATAATTGGTAGAATTTATCCTACCAAAATGCCAGCTCGTATGGGCCTTTAGAACACAAGCTGCTCTTCGGAAAATAGAATTTTGCATTCTACAAATATTTATTGAGAAACTGCCACGTGCCAGGTGCTGGACTATGAACAGGAGGAACCACACTGCCAAGGTCTTTACCCTCAGGGAACTTGCTCTCAGGGGAGTGAGATAATAAACAAGAACACGAATAAACGACTAGAACAATTACAGCCTGTGGCAGGCGCCATGAAGGAAGGGGCTGGTGGTGTGATAGATCCACATTAGACATATTGGTCAAGAATGACATTTCCCAGAAAGTGACATTGAATCTGAAAGAAAAGAAAAGAATAGCCGGGGAAAGAGAAGACAGAACTGCCCTTGGTGTGTACTAGGAATGAGAGAAGGCTACGGGGCTGGCTGGGAGAGGAGAAAACAGTGTGACACGATCTGACTGGCTGTGTTGTTGAAAGTGGACTGTTGCAGACCAAAAGAAGCAGCAGGAAGGCACCGTGGGTGACAGCAGTGAACTCTGAGAGAAGTCAACGAATCTCCTGCCTCTAAATTGTCAAATGGTCCTGAGGATAAATGCTGATACTCTGGCTACCGCTATTGCTGTAAGTGATAAACTATCCTTTATCTTTGACCCAGACATCTTGTGTCTTCTGTCAGCATCCAAAACAGTGGCAGGCTAACTTGCAAGGAGGGTAAATCTCAGATCCCTCACATTCTTGACAATCTCTTAACCTGTTCCAACCATAATCTTGACTCCTGCCTTAATGCTCCTGTCTTACACACAAATCTTACCCACGTTCTGCCCAGCCGAGTAAATAGCATCGCTTTCCACCTAGTTGCCCAGTCCTCAAACCCGGGACTCATTGCTCATTCCCACCCATGCATCCACTCCCTCAGCAGGTCTTGTTGGCTCTTCCTCCAAGAACAAGAGGGCAAACTAATCTCACAAGTGCTTTCCAAGGCTTTGCCGTGGCATGTCACATGTCATTGGCCAAAGCAAGTCACGTGGCTCAACCTGAAGTCAAGCGACAGGGAAGCAGACTCGCCTCTTGAGTGAAAAGAACTGCGGCCAAGGTCTTGGGTATGGCTGGGGAGGGTGATGAATTCAGGCCATAAACGAAATCTATCACAAGCACCAAAGATTTTTTTTTTTTTTTGCTAAGGAGGGGTCTATTGTTCAAAAACTTTTAGCATATCATCCACTCTGACTTCAAAAGGGCTTTCTGAAAAACCTCCTCGAGTAAGGGCTGTTTGCCTCTGGAGTCCTTGGCAGAGCTGGAAATAGGGCGTTTCAGGGGGCCTGCGTGCCGGAAACACAGAGGCAGTCAGTGCCTGGCTCTAGAAAGTTCACATCATCACAAACTGCCTCGCGCTCTGGCTGAGGTCTGGCCAGGCACAGAGTACACCAGCAGGAGGGGACATTCTCAAACAGCGCTTGCCCAAGCATGGTCAGCCTATCACTGCTGGTATATGACGTGTTGCTTTTAGGCACAGGCTAACTTAGACTCATACAGCGAAAATAAATGTCATTTTTCTGTCTTTTATTTTTTAATTTTTAAATGTCTTTATTGAGGTATAATTTACATACTATAATATTCACCCATTTTAAGTATATGATTTGATGAGTTTTAGTAAATGTGTAGAGTTGCACAGCATCACCACAATCCAGTTTGAAAACATTTCCATCATCCCTAAAAGTGCCCTCCATGTCGCCTGTACACATTTGTGGTTAATCCCCATTTCCACCCCCAGGCAACCACCGATCTGCTTTCTGTCTCGACATCTTTGCCTATTCTGGACATTTCACATAAACGCCATTGTACCATATGTGCTCTTTGGTATGTGGCTTCTCTCACTTCGTGTCCGAGACTCCCCCACACTGCTGTGTGTATCAGTAACTTGTTTCTTCTCACGGCTGAGCAGTCTTTCATTGTGTGGAGCTAGCATGTTTTCAACACACGCTACTCTCTGTTTTTAAAAAAGAGAGGGTTGGTCCAGGTTCAGAGACTCGGGTATTGAGTATCTAACGAAAATTCAATGACATTGTTTGGGCTTTCACTTTGTTGATTTTCAGGATATTTTCTATTTATGGCAAGTGGTCCTGGTTTTCCATATATAGTCATGTATTGGTTCTCTATTGCTGCATAACAAATAACCCCTAAACTTAGCAGCTTAAAGTAATAAACAGTTGTTCCTTCGCTCAGTTTCTGAGGGTCAAGAATCTGGGAAGGACTTAGCAGGGTGGCTCTGCTTCGCATCTCATGAGGTTGCAGGTGAGATGTCAGCGAGAGCTGTAGTCATTTGAAGGCTGGATTGGGGCTGGAGGATCTTCTTCCAAGATGGCTCTTTCTCACGGCTGTTGGCTGGGGGCCTCAGTTCCTCACTGACTGTTGGTGGGAGGCCTCAGTTTGCCACCACATGGGGCCCATCTATTGGGCTGCTCATGACAGGGCAGCTGGCTTCCCCCAGAGCGAGAGATTCAAGAGAGGGAGAGAGAGGAAGCTGCGGTGCTTTTTAAGATCTAGTTTCTGAAGTCTCCCACTGTCAGTTTTGTTTCTTTCTATTCTCTAGAAGCAAGTCACTCCTCATTCCAGCCCACACTCAGGGAGAGGAGAATTAGGCCCCCCATCTTGACGGGAAGAGTATCGGTTTATGGACAGGTAGTGGTTTTAAACCAAAGTTCCCCTTTAAAATATATTTAAGGTAAAAGGAAGTCAATTTTAAAAAATGAGTAACTGTATAGTGGCATACAGAATCAAGACCATGGTGCACAAATGACTGAAGTTTGCAGCATGACTTTAGGCCATGGCTTATTTACTGATTTTAGTTCTCAGGAAGCCTTATTAACAGTAAAAATTTGTGTTTATGAAAAATTTTGTCGAGGTAAGGGTTGAAGTAGGCAGAAAGTACTTTCCATTAGGTCACTCTTCTTAAAACTCTGGAGGCTTCCCGCACACTAAGAAATTAAGCACAGTCTCTTTATCTCGCTACAAAAGGACCCCGTGACATGGTCCAAACTCGCTTTCCAGGCCTGTCTACATATGCGCATCTTATGGTGTGATGCAGCATTTCTCAAAAGGAGTTCTGTGCAATTTCAGCGAGTGTTACTTGATAGAACAGGATCTGAGGCCAAGCGAGCTTAGGAAGCATTGGGTTGAACAAAGCGAAACTGGTTTATTTCCCGAAGGACGTGTCAGAACCTTTATTCTGCTGATGCCCACTGGAAAACTCCAAAGGCAGACTCTAGCACACAACATTTCCCTACATTTTTTTAAACCATAAAACCCCTTGTTTTTGTGTGTGGAGCTTCTCGTAGGACTAATGTTTCTCTCAGCACCTCCGTAGTGCTGTCATCACACAGGGCTACTTGCTATTTCTGAACATGACTCACATTTTCCAGCAACTGTGCTGTGGGACGCAATGCTCCCTTTGCCTGGAAGGCCCTTTTCTGGCAGATTGAACTACTGGCCTCAGTTCCTCATCCCTCTCTGCTTGGCCACGTGACTTTGCAGAGGCAGAGTCTACTTCCCCATCCCTGACTGTGGCCTTGGCCACGTGACTTTGCTTTGGGAAATGGATGTTAGCAGAAGTGACCTCGCAGAGGTCTGAGATGTGCTTGTGCAGTTGGGTTGGCCTCTCGTGCCTCTGCATCACCGCGAGAAGAACTGCCCGAGACCAGACAAAGGTGGAACCCAGTGATCCCTGGGCAGGGCGGAGCCAAGCCCAGCAGAGCCTCAGCATGAGCAGAGCTGCCCAGCCGGGCCAGCGTAGATCAGCCAACCCCAAGCCAACCTGAACACATGTGAATGAGCTCTGGGCGTGAGTAATGCAGCGTTATTGTGTCAAACGCTAACCAACCTTCCTGGAAGGCCCGTCTCCCCCAGGCCTTTTCTGCTCTCTCCTGCACACCCTCACGTGGCCTCGAGTGTGGCTCGTCCCTTCTCTGAACCCCTCTGCACCATGCACCCCTTGCAGCTCGTCAATGGGATGTGTCTGCCCCACAGCCCCCATTTGGCTGTACCCTGCTTGAGAACAGGAGTTACGTCTTAGTCATCTCTGTGGCCTGTGATGTCTATCGCTTTGCACTCTACTCAACAAATCTTTGTTGAACTGAAGTCAAATTTAGTTTATTTCACAATTCTGCCTTTGCAGGCTCTGATAAGAAATCATTGCTCGATGTCACTAGTGTAAAGAAAAAGAACAGAAAGCAGCCACAAAAGAGCACTGTTTATTTAGTTGGATTTGTGTTTCCTCCAGTCGATAACCTCCTGTGTTTATTATCTTTGAGAGAAGATTCTGACAACACCTTGGAACCACTCCTAAGATTGAGGACTGAAGAAGACAGCTGTTCCCCCGCCAGCTCCACTTCCATCACGAGTTGTACCTTCATACAAATACCTCCTTGTGGCTTCCCACTGACTTCATGGACTGAACTGTCAATTCTGAAAAAGCTTGAAAGGAAATAGGACAGTAAAAATGGAAACAAAATGAAGCACGCCTGGCCCGAGGAGCCGCAGCCGTTACCATCCGCATTTCTCCTTGCAGCACACAGGACAAATGTCTGTGCTTTATTTTTATTTGAAAGGGGGTAATTTGGAAGATGGGACATTGGTCTTCCGTACCATCTGCTCTCTGAGGACTACTGCAGGCTTGGGCCAGCGTCCCAGTGGGGAGTAATTCCGGGATGGTAACAGTTGCTAGGTCCTTCTGGCGCGCCAAGGTCAGGGGTCCCGTGGTCTCGTCTACAGTGCTCCCTGAAGCCTGCTCTCCTGACTTCACAGCCTCTGCTGACACACCTGGCTACAGGTCCCTGGAGGGACTGTCAGCTGCACAGGCAATTTCCGTGGTTTTCAAAGCCCTGGTCATCATGACAGCAGCAAACTGGAGAAAACTCTTAAAACGGAGAGAGATGGAAGGAGAGAAGGGACGAGAAAGAGCCCGCGGGCCTCTGCTCCTGTCTGGCGAAGGCAGAGGCCATCGGCAGCATTCTGCTCCCACCCTGGTATTTTCTCTCACTTTTCACTGCGGCCTCCTGGCCCCCGCGGGGTCAGCCCTGAGTAGATGCCCTCAGCCGGGAAGGTGTCGTGGTTTGTCCACATCCAAGCAAACACCAGGGTCTGCTTCTGAGGTGTATTCAGTGACAGTCCACTTACAGAGCTGCCTGGAGGTGACTTTGGGGTTCTGCCTGCAGAGTCAAGGGGCTGCGTAGGATAAGAGTCAGAGACATCAAGGAGCCCAGCCCAGGGCTGCTCAGTGGCGCCTGCGTCCTACCCTCCCTTTGTGCTAGTGACGGGCTGAGATCAGCACCGCCAGCTGCAGGCATGTTTGGCAAAATAAACTGAAAATATAAACTCAGTGCTGATTTCACCAGAAGAGAAGCGAAGGTTCAGTGCAGCAGTTGGCAAACTTTTTCTGTAAAAGGCCAGAGTGTAAATATTTTGGGTTTTACAGGCCAGGGGGTTTCTGTCACAAGTATTCAGTTCTGCCATTGTCTCCCGAAAGCAGAGCGAGGGGCCACAGAAGCCCATGAGCATGGTGTGTTCCACAAAACTTTATCTACAAAACCGGCGGCAGGTGCTAGTTTGCGGACCCCCATTTACAGAGGCGCACTGGGACAGAGACCCTCATGCGGGAGCAGAGTGACTGACGTCAGAGTCCCTCTACTGGCAGAGAACCAAGACTCCCTTTCCACAGTCATCCCAAAGCATCATCCTCCCTCGGGTTTGGCTCCCAAACAACTGTATTTATTTTTAAAATGTAAGTCTATAAATCTACCGTATTCAGTGGTTTTCCTCCTCTGATCTCTTCAAGCATTACCGACACCACTCATACAAACATCTCCTGGGAACGTCCCATGGTAGTGCTGGAAGGGACCCCAGGACACTCAAATCAATGCCCCTGTTTTACAGCCTGTGGAACTGAGGCCCAGGTTACAACGCCCGTTGGCGACAGAGCAGGGACAAAGCACATTTGGCTTTCCATTGTGGGTCACAATTCATGTGGGGTTCCCATATGCAAGAGGCTCCCCATCTGGTTTGGGGGAGGTACTTGTATGTAAGTTGAGGCACATGCTCCATCTTGGGGGGATGACAGAGGTGCTGAGCCAGGGGCTGCTCCGTGTATCAGTCCTCAGAAGTGTCCAGCTGAATCCTCATCCAAGAGCTGTTTGGCTGAAGACAGCTGTTCCTCCCCTGGTTATGTGAAGCCACCAGAGAACACAGGGCCAGAGCAGGAATGAAGGAACTCTCCAAGGAGGTGGCCACCTTTCAGAGGTGGAAGACCCACCCTTTCCCAGGCTTAGCTCCTGGCCCATGAGAATTACTGTCCTAAGGAAGCAATCTAGGACAGAGCCCAGGGAACCCGGGTTAAAAGCCAACTCCACCCCACTCTGGAGGGATACACAAGGATGGAGAGTAAGCCCGGCTGAGGGAGGGATGGCAGAACGAGGTCCTCAGGAGACGCTGACCAGCATTAGCATCTTACCCCCACCTCAGCCTAGAAGGAGAGGCCAATGTCGGGAGGTTAGGAGGGATCTGCTTAGAGGGAGAGGGGAGGAGAGATGGTGGAAGGGGCCAGCCTGGGGAGAGAGTCGGAGAGATGGGGAAGGGGGTAATGTTTTAGAGGAATCTGCAGTAACACCTATTCCCTCCAGGGTTCCCAGGGAGAGGCTGTGGGGTGCAGCCAGGGAGGCTGGATCCAAGGCTCTGGGACTCCCAGTCTCAGGAAAGATCCCCACGTCCAAGCTTGGCTCAGGATTGCCAGAACCCTCCCATATTCAAGGACCATCTAGACTCTGGCGGCGAGTTCCTGAGCCATTGTCGGCCTCTTCGTCCATTATGGCTGCTAGAACAAAGTGCCAGGCAGGGGGGGCTCTAACAGCGAACAGTTTCCTCCCAGTTCTGGCGGCTGGGAGTCAGATTAAGGTGCCTGCAGATTCAGTGTCCAGTGAGAACCCACTTCCTGGTTACAGACAGCAAACTTCTCGCTGCGTCCTCACACGAGGGGAGGAGGACTGAGAGAGCTCGCTGGGGTCCGTTTTATAAAGGCACGAATCCCATTCCTCAACACCTCCCAAAGGCCCACCTCCTAGGACCATCACACTGGGGGCTAAGATTTCAACAGGCAGATTTGGGGGAACACAAACATTCGGACCATAGCAGTGAGGGCCCCAAACCGGAGGGTCCTCGATGAGTGCTCTGGGTTGTACGAGACCCTCAGTACCTTTACAGGATCCTGGGGAGAGAGTCGTGGAGACGTAGTTTCCGTTAAACTGAGCCTGAATTTCTGTCCTTTGTGGTAAGTGGGGTGGGACTCAGAGCTGAGTTAGTTTAATTTAGTGAAACAAATGACTGTGACATGTTACACACCAAGTTGTGGAATTTGTGCTTGCAAGCCCACAGCCTGGACTAAAAAGAGGAGAGATAAATATTAAAAACTTCAGTCAACACTGTAGGAATTAAATAATGATACAAGAGAAGACGCAAAGCTGCCTGTAATCGATTACAAAGTGAGGAAGCGCTGGAAGTGGAGGACGAGCTCGTTGCTCAGTTGGTGGTGGCTGAGGCTTCCTGGAGCTGCCAGTCCTCTGCACGCACGCCTGGGCTGTTCCTCTGACTGGATCTCAGCCCGTCCGTTCAAACCCGTCCTCCAGGTCTCACTTTAAATGCCCAACCTCTCACCAGTTCCCAGACGGCCGACTGGGCTGGCTCCCTTTTTATTCTCTCCTCAGCACTCTCTCTGCTGAGGCGCACCCCAGTCATAATCAATGCATGGATTCCTAGCTGGACTGTCACTCAGGGATCGGGGTGGTGACTGTCTCATTCACTGTGATACCCCTAGTTCCCAGCACGGTGCTCAGAGTCCAGTCTTCCCTCCAAAATTGTAGGTGCGGAGTGACTTTGTAGTGAGAGAGTGGATTTTCTTTCCTGGCAACCCCTCCCTCTCTCCTCCAGAAGCCCTTCACCACGAAAAATGGGGATGAGCCGAGGCTTGTCCTGCAGTGGAAGGAGAAACCCATCAAAACCAGGAGCAAAATCCTGAGCAAACAGGAATCTTCCTGTGGCGATGGGTATGTTTACTACCTTGATTGTGGCGATGGTTTCCCTGGATCTCTACATAAGCCCAAACTTACCAAATGGTGTGCTTGACACGTGTGCGGTGGATTGTAGTCAGTTATCTTTCAATCAGGCTGTTAAGAAACAAAGCGTGGCTTTTGAACTAGTTCCCAGGTGGCTCTGCGAATGTTTAAAGCAGAGGTAAGTTTTGAAAGCCTAGTGCTTAAGAAAGAAAAGAGTCTTTTGAATCCCAGACTTTGTCTAAATCATCAAGAGCTGGATGTGGTGGTGCAGGACACTGGAACTGGAGTGGTGCCCAAACGGGCTGGGTCGGAATCCCCTCGGGGCTGGCTGACCACAGATTCCCAGGCTCCACTCCAGCGACTCTGCCTCGGCAGGTCCGAGGGAGAGCCTGGGAAGTTGCCTAATGGGTCCTCAGGCGATGCTGCTGCCGCTGGTCCAGAGAGCACACTCTGAGAACTACTGCTTGAGCTTATAGGAGTGAGAACGAAACTGCCTTGAAAGACAGGAGCGAACTAGCGCGAGAGGGAGGGTCCCCCGCAGTGGACAGGACCGGAGCTTTGAGGCGGGGGTCCCTGAGACACTAAATGTATGCTCTGCTGAAAGGAAGGATTTCAAAATAAGTTGCAGGCTATGCAATAATTAAGTAGTAAATATTTGGTCTTCTGGGGAGAAACAATCACAGCGCCCTCGGTATCCGTGGGTTCCCCAGCCGCGCATTCAACCAACTGTGGATGGACAGGCCTATCCTTTCCATCCCTCTGGAACTGAACATGTACAGAGTTTTTTTTTCTTGTCATTGTTCCCTAAACAATACAGTATAACAACTATTTACATAGTATTTACATTGTATTGAGTATTATAATTACTCTAGAGATGATTTAAAGTATAGGGAGGATGTGCATAGATTATATGCAAATACTCCACCACTTCATATGGAAGGGACTTGAGCATCCCCAGATTTTGGTATGGAGGGGTCCTGGGACCAATCCCCCCTCCATAGGCAGGGATGACTGTACATCTTATTTGCAAACCTTTGTTGATGATCTAAGTGGAGACTTTCTTTACACAATGAGATACCCTTCACATTCGCTAGGATGACTAAAATCAAAATAAGTGTTGGCAAGGGTGTGGAGAAATTGGGACCTTCATAGATTGCTGGTGGAAATGTGAGAGGGTGCAGCCACTATGGAAACCAGTCTGGAAGTTCCTCAAACAGTTACCACATGATCCAGCAATTCTCCTCCCAGGGGTGTATCCAAGAGAACTGAAAACATACATCTACACGAAAACTTGTACACGAATGTCACAGCAGCATTATTCATAATAGCCCCAAAGTGGAAACAACCCAAATGTCTATCAACTGATGAATGGATAAATAAAATTGTTACATCCGTACAATGGAATATTACTCAGCGTAAAAAGGAATGAAGTACTGACACATGCTGTGACATGCACGTGTTAAGGGAAAGGAGCCAGACAAAAAAGACCACATATTGTACGATTCCACTTATACGAATGTCCATAACAGACAAATTCACAGATTAATGATCGTCAGGGTCTGTGGGGGTGAGGGCGGCTGAGGGGTTAATGGGGATGGGGTTTCTTTTTGGGGTGATGAAATGTTCTGGAATTAGGTAGTGGTTGTACAACTTCATAGTAGAAGCCAATGATTTGTACACTTTAAGGTGAATTTTACGGTATATGAATTATTTGTTGTTGTTTAGTGCTGTTGAGTGGATTCTGACTCCTGGTGACGCTGTGTACATTGTGTGCCATCCCCTCATCGTCTGATGCTGTATCAGACAATGCTCCCCTGCTGCTCATAGGGTTTTCATGGCCAATATATATACATATATTTTGGAAGTGGGTACCCAGGTCCTTTTTCCTAGTCTGTAAGCTCTGCTGAAATTTGTCCACCATGGGTGTGGGCGACCCTGCGGTGGAGTAGGTTTCGGCATCACAGCGACACACAGCTGCCACAGTATGACAGACGGGTGGTGTGGTTCCCTGACCAGGATCCGAACCCAGGCTGCGGCGGTGAGAGCGCCAAATCTCAACCACTAGACCACCAGCGCTGGCCAGCTGAGATTGAATTATATCTCGATTTTAAAGAAACACTCTCTTTAACAAGACATTTGCACTCAAATTCACCGCCCCCCCACCCCCACCCCCGCCATAGTCTCTGATGATTGTGATAGCAGCATCTTCTATTAGCAACAGTTTTTTTTTTGGTCCTTTGGCAAAATCTGAAGGAAGGAAAATACTACACCTTTCTAAATTGCTCACTAGTGTCAGTGGAATGGTGTATAATAAATTCTCTTTTATAATGAAAAGGAAAGAAGTTTCTTTTATAGTTTGGGGCATCTGTTGAAGAGGGGAATTGTCACTCCATCTTGTTCCTGTCTTAAAAAAGGGTTTAAACTGTTCTTCTGATCTTTTAATATTCAAAAAGATTATTTTTGAAACTGATGTTTAAACGGAGAAAGCAGGATTTCAGAAGTTGCAGCTTCAAAGCTGGAATTCATGATGCCGTAAAGAAGTTATAAAGCTGCTTCACATAATAAAATTACAGCGTTCCTAACAGTTATAAGGGGAGTCTTTTGTGACTCTAAGAATTTCTTACAGGGCTTAAACTTATCCGGGTAGACTAAAGAGAAAAGCAAAAACATTTTCCACGTAGATTTTACTTTATAGGAATGATAGCGCCTGCCAGATCTTACTTCGCAAGGATTTTTGAAAACCAAGGAAATAGACATGAATGTGCTTTGCTCCCTCTAAAGAAATGTGACATATAAATTCAAAACACTATTATCTTAAATCAATAAAAGTTTATGAAAATGATATAAAATCACCTGGTGAATTCTAGTTTGTGCTCAAATTACCTACACAAAACATTTTTCACTCACTCCATAAAAGGGTTAGAGCCCTGTTTCTTTTCATTGCGAGAGCTTGAAATGAAATAAACTCACTTCCCAGGGAGGCGATGAGCTGTCAGATCTTAGGAGAAGGATTGTTGGAGCAATGAAAGTTGATACCAATAGTTACACCCACACGTTCACATTTGATGTTGCTCCCTCACTTCACCGCACCACACTCGACAGCGAGCGGCTCTTTTTTTTTTTTTTTAATTCTAAATTTCTACTTGAGAAGTTTTATTTAGAAAATTTTAAACAAGCTAAGTATGAGCTTGTTTTCACAGCATGACCTGTGTTCAGGCTTTTCTCTTTCTTCCTCTCTTTTTTTAACAGAACCTAATTATTGAAAACGTGGCTTTTTAAAACACTTTAAAGACAGGGTCCTCCTTGCCTTTCCCTCTGGCTCTGAGGAGACACAGTCAGTTCAGGGTTTAGGGCCCTGGAATTTTCTCTGAGCAATAACCAGCTCGGAGTGGGCTCTGCCAACGGGTTCCTCTGGGGCTAGGTTGTCCGAAATAAGCCTGGGAGATATCTGCTCCCAAGGGACACAGGAATCTCCACTGCCCAGGTGAGGGCTGACCCTTTGCCCAGGTCCTTTCGCCTGCTCCACACAGATCCCCCCACCCCTTCCTGAAGACTTCAGACTCTCCAGTTACTTGGCACGAACCAAATTTGGAGATTCCCAGAAACATTAACGTCCACGTTGGCTTTGAGCCCACCCTAGGATGTGAGGAGGGGCAGGTTTTTCTTTATTCATCTAGCTGCACCTCCTCCCCACCCCCAACTTATTTCTTCTTCAGTGAACTAAAATCTCAGATTCTGACTCCTTGATATGTTACAAAATGGCAGCATGTGACAAATCTACAGAAATGGGCACAGCCTCTCTCCAGGCCCCCCTCCTCCCCTTTGCCGTGGCAGGACCAGGATGTTTCACATTCACTGGCCTGGCCTTGAAACAAATCCCCGCCTTCTCAAATGCAAGACCACCTACTTCCTCCAGAATTCTTTAACAGGACTTACCCAGGCCCTTCTTGGGCAGGCCCCCAAAGGAAAAACACCCAGCTTGGCTGATATACATATTGCAGGCTGTCCCTCAACAGCTCAGAAAACACCACCTTTGGGGGCTGCCCTTACTTTGGCACAACAGAGAGTTGCCGGCTTCAAAGGAGCTTTATCTAAGAGCTGTTTCTCACTAGAGCTGAGAGGAGCAGGGAGGCGGCCCGGCAGCTGCGGCTGGAGAGCGAGTTCTTGAGGCCTGCAGAGCACAAGCTCCTTCGCTGGGTTGCTGGTCTAGTTTTATTCTGGCCTTGTCAAGCTCTGGCGAGAGTTTGTACTGGCATTGCCAGCTCATCCGTGATGCCCATAAAATAATAATGCTGGCAATAATAACAATGAGTAATAATAATAACAGTAGATCTCACTTACTCAGCGCTTAACACGTGCCCAGTGTGGGCTAAATGTTTAACCTAAATTTTCTCAGTTAATCCTCATAAACTCGTGGAGGGTACATAACCCCCGAACCTATGCCAGCTAGGAGTCTTTGTCTGAATCCAAAGCCCACTGGGGACTCTCCCTTCTGCCTAGGGATGGGGGCCCTAAGAAAAAGTCTACATTTTCAAATTCCCAGAGGACTGAATTTATAAAGGCTGTTACACCCCAGGCCCGGAGGCTGTGGGGTCACTGAAGGGCTGTCATTGTTGGTGAGGTCCCATGCACAGAGAGATGGCAAAGCCGTGTGCTCATCTCTTCATGTCAGAGGGTAAGAGAAATGTCATTCTCTCTCAAATAGAAGAAAGAAAATCATGCAATTGGTAAATTGATATGAGAGAAGAGCAAAGTCTGCCTTTCCCATAGTAGACACTCAAAATTATTTTGTGAATTCGAACCCCTTCTGGCTAGAACTCCCTCATTGTGAGTAGACACTTTTGATGTCTCTGTAGGAAGGTGTTTCCCCAACCCATTTCCTTCCACAGTCAGTTTCAAGTTCTTGAGCGGGAGATTCTGAGATTCTACCTACATGTGAAATATAGGCTGAAAAACAATTTCTCCCTTAATTTCTTTTTCTATATCATCTTTCTATTTAAAACATCCCTTGCAGCCTAAATGATGTGAGCATACTGTCATCATCATGTTAACCAAAATTAGCAGTAAGTTATTTTTCCAGGGTTGGAACATTTATCGAAGTTTCAAAACCTACACACTTCCCAAGAAAGTTTGCAAATTAATATTAGCAGAGTCCTTAAATTCCTTCTTAGAAACAGGTAGTGAATGAATCCTAACTATATAAATGGTAGAAACCCAAACAGGACAACGCCTCGTCAGAGTTGATTTTAAATAGAATCCAGGTATAAGATTTCCCCTTGGGAGATTTCAACAGCACGTGCCGACTTCCAGGCTCTGTGCTCCCATTGCTTCTTAGTCAGGGAGCAAAATTAACCCCCTTTCCTCTCCTCTCCCCTCCTTCCTGCCCTGCCCCCCAAGTCTCTCCATGCCACAGATCCTTTGTAGTTGTGCCTAATTTCCCTTCAGGCCTGTGAATCTTTATCTCTGTTTTATTTCTTTGGCTACATCTGTTTTACTCTGGTGGCGCCAGGAGGTACAAGTAATGATGCCGAGACTTCAGACCACACTGCTGCATGGATTCGGGTAGAGGGACAGAAGAGGGACAGCCCGACCCGCCTCTCAGGCCCATCCCCATCCAGCTGCTCAAAGGGATAATGGCCCAGCTCAGAACCTCTCCCTGCATGCAGAAGGCATGAGACTCAACTCCAGCTGGAACCACCCAGAGCCCTTTACCACCTGGGCTCCCATACCCTCCGCCTCCCATCCCTCAGTCCGTCAGGCGTGCTGTGCCCTCCAGTGTGTCTCCAGGCCTTTGCTGATTTTCTCCTCTTGTGAAAAGCCCTTCCTTCCTTCTCGACGTGGTCAGAACCCTAAGGGGCTTTCAAGGCTGAGATACCGGCCCCTCCTGGCCTTCCTCACTTCTCCCAAGTCACAATGAAATCTCTTCCACTTCTGGGCCTCCATTCCCTCCCACCCTCCCTCTTTCCTTAGCATTTTGTTATGGGAAACCTCAAACATGTTCAAAAGTAGACAAAACACTATCACAAACTCCTGTGTTCTAGTTGCCCAGATTCAACAACGTGAACACTCGGCCAGTGGTGGTTCGTCTCTTCTCCTAGCGACTCCCCACCGGAGAATTAGTATGAAGCAAATCCCAGATACTATATCATTTCACCCACAGTGTTTCAGGATGTATCTCAAAGGATTCTTTTTAAAAAATAACCACAATACTATTATTACACCAAAGACAGTGAACAACTCGTTAAGGTCATTAAATTTCCCTTATTGTTGAAGAATTTTTTTTTTACAGATTGTTTAAAAAGAGAACCCAAATAAAGTCCACACATTGCAAATGGTGCATTTGTTTCCTAAGCTGCTTTTAATTTATAGGCTCCCCTACAACCTTCCCCCAGTTTCTCCATTGAAGAACCCGTGTCACTTGTTCCGCAGAGCTCCCAGAGTCTGCACTTTGCTGATCCCATTCCAGCACTTTCCTTTAACACTCCCTCTGGCCTGGCACTTGCGGGCGTAGTCAGCAGTTACTGGTGGGTTTGGCATCCTCAGGACGTCAATCGAAGATTGGGGAGAGAAAGGGCCCAGGAGGTCCCTGCACGGCACATGGTAAATGCTCTTTGTGGGGCATCTGGGGGCTTCCCCGGAGGTAAGGTTCACAGGGTGAGGCCCTTCCCTCCTGGCCCCTGAGGAAATGTCCTCTGAGGTCTGTGGCTGCAGTGATTGAGGGTCCTCCAGCTTCAGGGCCCAGCAGTGGCCCTGCCTGGGGCAGCACACCTCAGCTCCCACAAATGGGGCAGCAAGCTCCTCAGATCCTGCAGGGCCCACAGGCTCCAGCTACGGTCTCTAAGGGTGCCTCCGGGAAGCTGGCCACCAGGGCCTCCCTGATTCTGGCCTCTCCTGATTTTCTTCAAAGTGGCCAGTGCCCAATTTGGCCCCTCTGCCTGGCATCACCGTCACTTCCCTAAGCCAAAGCCTGTGAGGGAGAATTCCATTTTTGTGCATCTTAGTCTCTATTTTCTCTTCCCTTTTCTTCCCACCTCGGGCCAGTCAAAGAGCCAGCTGCTCACTTCCCCTCTCTGTCTGTACTGCTTCCATGCAAATCTCCGCCACTGATATCCCGCAGGAGCACAAAGGGATTCAGACGACTCAAGATTATCGTCATGCCGCAAAATCCCATTTTGGAAAGTCAGAAATCTAAACCCAGCTATCCCTGCTTAGCCACCTGAGTCATTTCTGAAACTTTTGCTGCTGAGGGAAAAGTTGTTTAATGAAAAAAAATTTCCCATTAATTTTAGTGGGAAAAAATTATGATGTATTTTCTCCCAACCCAAGAGATCTCAACAACTTTCCCAGGTAGAAACTCCGTCAGTTGAACAATGAAAATAAGCTTATACAAGTAATAAACAACAGTGAAGGTAGGTAAATCTAGTTTGTACATAAAATGGAAGGTAACTAGCGTTTCTTTTGAATTCACCAAGGGAGAAAGAATGGTTGGAGGAGGAGTGCTGGGAGAGAATCTTTCCTTGGCAGGTTCATTCTTCTTTCTGCATGTTTTCTTCACCACATTTTCAACCTTCCGGCTCATAGTTACTCTGCTCTCAAGCTGCACTTGAAGGTGTATACAGATGAACATCGTTAGGGAAAAATAAAGGCTGAGCACAATAGCGCTTGGAATTGTGGGGACACCGCAGGTGTGTAACAAGCCCAGAGCTGGAGGAGGTGCAGCCACTCCATCTTTCTCGCCCGGTTACACTGGCAAGGCAAACTGGGCTCATGCAAACAAGGTGCGCGATTCAAATCTGTCTCCTACGATATTCTTTGACAAGACATGGTTGTGATGACTAAATTGCTGAGTGTGTTTTTGCCTGCCTGGATGTCAAAATATTACTGCTTTTAACATATTTATTTAGTGTGCTTTTGGAAAAAAGGTTATTGTACTGGAAAAAAATAAGCCGTTCTCCAAAATGTGATTTTACGTTGGAAAGTTAATTCAACAGTCATTACGTGAGGAAAGTCTCTTTTTCCCTCCCTCTTTCTCATGGCTTTTCTTCTGCAGTCAATGCTAATTTCCTTTCTGGCAAGTGGATGCTGTAGGTGGACGAATGAAGGTTAGGTTCTGAGAAAGCCACAAGAGAACAGCCCACTGAGACTTTAAAAAGTATTAGCAACATAACGCTTACCTGCTTCTCAGGGGACTAGCGTTAAATAGTGCTTTGAATTATTGATATGCGCAATAACATGGATGAATCCCCAAAACACGCTGAGAGAAAGAAGCCAGACATAACAGGATACATGCTCCATTTATCGGGAAATTTAGAACAGGCAAACAATTCGTGGAGACAGAAATCAGAACGTTGTTCCCTGGGGGTCAGGGAGGGGAACTGACAGGAAAGAAGCATACAGGAATTTTCTGGGATGAATGAAACGTTCTAGATCTTGTTTTGGGTGATGGTTACACAGACGTATGCAATTGTCAAAATTCATCACATTCAACATCTAAGACCTGTGGGTTTTATTGTATGTTTAAAAGTTTGAAATAAATGAAAAGAAGAACTCGAGAGTCCCTTACATTCAATTGTTATTAAGTATGTTTTGAATAAGCTTCACAGGCATAGGGGTTGGAAGGCCGGGTTTGAATTCCAGTTCCACACCCCCAGCTGAGGGATGTTGGGCAGGTTAATTAATCTCTTTTAGCCTCAGTTTTCTCATCTATAAACTAGTGCTCAGCTCACAGGGGTTCGTGAAGATGAAATGGACTAAGGCCTGCAAAGCTCTCAGTAACAGATGAACGAGAATGATGTTCCTCTTCCCTGAGTAATTTTTTGTTTTGATTCCCTGAGTAATTTTAAGGGCACGTATCAAAGCCCCCATCCACTTCATTTTGTCACCATTCCCCTTTCCCTGATGTCACCGGCAGTCTGTCCCATCGTCCTCAGCGGTCTCCCTGCCGCCCTGCCTCTCAGCTCCGTCAGTCCTGGCACAGAGGCCCTGTGTTCTGCTGCATCTCTCAGCATCCCTGAGTTCAGGCCCTGCCACCTCTTGCCTGACGTCTTTGGTGGTTTCCCAGGGAGTTCCGCTGCCTACAGAGTATGTTGCTACAGTCCAACCACCCCCAAATCTGTTGTGTATAGAACCCTCCTGCCGGCATCCAGGCTTCTTCCCAATCTGTTTCTTTCCTGTCCATGCTAACCTGAAATTCTTGTGGTTCCAGCGCATGCCTGGCCTTAGCCAGCTCTAAATCTTTGTTTAGAGTAGTCTCTCTACATGGATAGACTCTTCGCCATTCCTCCCACGTCTTGAGGGCCAGGAAACCTTCCCCGACCCTCTGTCCTGCAGTGACTTCTCCCTTGTCTGAACACTCTGGCTTTTTATTTAATTCAACTTTACTTTGTTCAACGTATGTAAATCTTCGTTTGGTGGTTATTCTTGATAAGTGTTATCTTCATTTGTAAAGTAAACGTTCCCAGAAAGAAAGGATTTTAAGCACTCCTGTATTCCCCTCACTTCACCCACCTAGGAAGTCCTCAACAAATGTTTGGAGAAAGTCTCTCAGTTTTCAAAATTTCAAAGCCCTTTAAGTAGACAGTCTCCATAGATCCTCATAGCAACGAGCTGAGGCGCTGAAGGCACTTCATGCGCTTGTGACGGATGAGGACACGGAGCACAGGCGGGGATGACTGTCCGGAGTCACGCAGCCGGCACGGGCCCTGGCCAGGCTTTCCAACCTTCTACCTTCTCTCCATTATGCAGGCACAAATGAGCCAGGACCCTGCCCTGGCGCTCAGTGGTATCTCAGAGGGGGGAAGGTAGCACTGAGCTTAATGGCATCTAAAAATTACCACCGTGGGAAAACAGCATGGTTACTAACCTACTGTCCATTGATGGTCATAGTTAGCTTATTAAAATGCTTTTTAAAATGGTTAATAGTTGTTGATGTGAGGTCCTGGCAAAGCTAGGGATGAGGCAAAAAAAGATTCTGAAGAACTTCAGTTCAGGCCTACCACCCCAGTTGCTGGAAAGGAGACTCCGAGAAGCTTCTGTAGGTCGGTAGCGAGTCCGCCTGGAGGTGCACAGTCCTGAGCTCAGGCAGAGGAGGAGCAACATCTCAGCAGAGCCTCTGAGGCAGCTGCTTCCTCCAGGCCTGGACCGAAGTGTCCTGCTTGGGGCCACGGCTGCCGAAGGCCGAGAGAACACCCCAAGCCCTAGCGATCTCCCCACTTGCTTAAGCCATTTCTCCCCGCACATCTTTCCTTTGTCCCCTTTCCCCAGGACAGCGCAGTGCTCTACATTCATGTACGAATTTCCTAGGGCCGCCATGACAAAGTACCATGCACTGAGTGGCTTAAACAGAAATTTATTCCCTCAATTTTGGAGTCTAGAAGTCCAAAATCAAGGTGTTGGCAGGGCCCGGGTCCCTCTGAATATGCTTAGAGAAGAGTGTGTTCTAGACCTGTCGTCTTGCTTCTGGTAGTTCCTTGACTTGTGGCAGCATCACTCCAGCCTTCACAAGACATTCTCCCGGCGTGCATGTCTGTGTCCAAATTCCCCCCTTTCATAAGGACACCAGTTATCCTGGACAAGGGGCCCACCCTACTCCAGTGTGACCTCATTTTAACGAATTACACCTGCAACAACCCTATTTCCAAAAAGGGTCATATTCTGAGATATTGGGGATTAGGACTTTAACACAGGAATTTTGGGGGGACACAATTCAACCCATAACAGTGTTCCTCAAACTTCAGTCATTTTTAAAAACTACCTTTGTGATTGCTCTCACGAGTAATACACCACCTATACTATTATTTATTTTTGTGGTTAGCTCTTATTTTTTACCTGGGACCATAATACTCATAAAAGGAACACCAGTATCACATGGCATGAGGAAGTTAATGGTAAACATAACACATAAATATAAACATAGATAACATAATAAACATAAATACATAACCACTAAAATAAGTGTTTGTCAACGTACTACCCCAAATCATTTTCCTATCCCCTCTGGCTGAAAATGCCCTTTGGAAAACACATACGTCTAATATCTCGATAGGGGCTGCGAGGCACTTCTAGAAATAACACCGAAAGCCAAGAAGGCATTCTCAGCATGAGAAGTGCAGGCACTTTGACAGGGTGGGAGCAGAGACAGACTCGGCCTTTACGGGCTTGGAGGGGAGAGCGAGGTCTAATTACTCTGTACTGACTCGGTACACAGCTGGGAGGATCAGAGCAACCTTACAAACCACGTTTCATAGAAGAGAAAAATGAGCGGCAGAGAGATGGAGGCCAGTCAGTGCTGGGCCAAGGCTGGAACCTGATCCTCTCACTTCCCAGGCCCACTTCAGTTTAGTTAACCCCCGGCACCCTGGAGCCCCCGTCGCCCAGGGCTAGAGCCCTTTCTTCGCATCCTGCAGCAGATTAAAAATGAGGTTGCACTGCAGCCGGCTCTGCCTTTGGGTGATGAGGACACACCAGCGTTTTCAAACTCTTGATGATCACGCATCGTACTTTATGAGCTAATTTTGGTTTATTATTATCAAAAAAGAAAGGTACGCTTTGGGTAAGATAGTTCTCTTAATTGCCCCCAAACTGTTTGCTGGAGAGAAATCTGTGGTGTTGTTCTGTTGGTAGCTCTTATTGTTTGAAAACACAGCAGTTGCACGTGGTTAAAATTCACACAAGGCTAAAGGTATGTGGTAAGAAAGTGCTCTTCCCAGTTCTAACTCGCAGCGCCCAATCCCCGCCCCAGAGGCAGCGGCTGTGGCTGTGTCTTGCGTGCCCTTCCAGAGACATGAAGATGGAGTGGAAGCTTAACGTAAGCGCCAATGAAACATCTGAAACAAATTTCACCAGAGTTAATAACTTTGAGAAAAACCCCTCAATCTCCACTGATCCAGTGTTTCCACCCTGCCTCCTCTTTAACTCATCTTCTTTCTTTTCTCTTCCTCTTTTAATTAAATGTTAACCCTTCTATATTTCTGAGTTAAGAAGACAGGAAAGGAACAAGGCGGGCAGCCTCTGCCACTACCACTGATTGGCTCGGAAAGGAGACTCTGGCTGGCACACACCAGGTGATGAATAAATTTTGGCAGAATGATAATTTGGGAAGGGAAAGAAGGCAGATAATAATATTTATTCAGCACCTACTATTTGACAGGCACTTTAAAATATAACCTCACAAGGTGGGTGTTTTTATTTCCAGTTTGTAGGCAGGCACACGGGCGTGAGGGAGGTCACGTAAATCGCGCAGGCCCCAGCTCATCTGATTCTGAAGCCCACGCTCTCGGGTCTGTGCTCCTTCTGGAGTGGGGCACTGCGGCAGGCTGGGCCCATGATGACCACTTCCCTTTGGGGGAACAAATGTGCGTGGTATCAGGCCGATTGGGTCCCGTGCAGCATGAACTTTGTCTTTATCTACGTGGTTCTCCTGCAACTGCACAAGGTTGAGAGGCGCAATAAATGCATATTAAGTACATGAGTTCAACTGAATAAAGACAGAGTTTGCTGTGCTCGTGGGATTTCCAGGTAACCGTTTCAGTGGGAAGTTGGAAATTTAGAGCTGACATTTGTGAGAGATGTCAGGTGAATGATTTAGAGGTCATTAGAAAACATGGCATGAGATCATCAAACAAGAGAGAAGGCGAGAGGACTGGCCAGAAAATCAGGGATTGGCTACACTCAGAGGGTGTGAAAGGCTGCCTTTGCGGCCTGTGAGATTCATTCCAACCTGAGCCAAGGCAAAAAGAAGTTCAGGATGGAGGGGTACAGCATGGAGTGCTCTAGAGGCCTGAAGATGAGCTTCTAGAAGATGGTATTGGCTTTGATGATTAGTGACATTTGAGTGAGTGGATTCAGTAAAGTGGGAGAATGGAAGGCAGATTGTGTATGTGCGTAAAAGAGAGGGAGAGAGATAGATGGATAGATAGATGGGGTGGGTGGGGAGAGAGAGAGACAGAGAGAGAGAGAGAGAGAGAGAGAGAGAGAGAGAGAGAGAGAGAGACACACAGAGAGAAGTCCACTTACCATTCACCTTCACCTTGTGTCTCGTTTTTGGCTCACTGCAACTTGACGGCGTTAGATTTACCAGGACTTGATTCTGAACTCAGCATTTCTCCCAAGAGCACCAGTTCCGCCTAATGAGGGCAACTCAAGCGAATCCACAGGAAAGAAAAAGGAAAGTGATATTTTAATTTTATCCAGCCTGAAACACAACGGTACGCAAGGACGGTGCCTGCAATTCTGACTCATAAATGTATCAATGCGTTATTTTATGGAATAGAGACGTGTTCTGCCCAAATTGGCTGTGAAGTGAATAAACATTATTTTTCTACTGAATTCAGCTATAAAATGACTAGAAGTCTTCCCACGGGGTTAGGAAAAAAAAGAAAGCAAAAAGCAGAAACCGACCGCCAGCGGGAAGAAAAGAAACGGCATGGGGCCGACCGCGGCTGGCTTGCGAAGTGCAGAGGTGACTCCGTGCTCTCTGCGGCTGATTTCTGTCGCTTTTTCCAAATACCCCGACTGTAAAGATCATGCTCATTTCCTCCCGCTTTGTTCTCCTTGTTTTCTTTTGAGGGGCTATTAAACCCAGTGGAGCAGACTGCAATATTTTGCTTTACCTAGAGGTCCATTTAACATAAGCTTCAAGGGTTTGGCTGTATAAACCCAGCAATTTCCTACTTCATCATCGGTACATTCACAGTTATGCAGATCCAGTCTCCTTGGATGGGGAGCTGGGACCGCACCGTGCTTCAGCGCATGGACTTCGCAGCCACACGGACCTGGGTTTGAGACAAAGCTCTGCCACTTAACGGTTACGTGAGTTTGGAGCTATGAAATCTCTGGGTCTCAGTTTCCACATCTATATGGTGAGGATAATACACATTTCAGGGGATTACAGAAAGGATTAAATGAGATTATACACACACACATATTCATATAATGTGTTCCATGCCCTGTGCTGAATGTTTACATGGTAAATATTCAGAAGGGGTAGTAATTGTGGTGATGATAATGATGATGATAATAATAATACAGAATCTTGTCCCAGTAGATTACCCTTTTTATTCATTAAATACAAAATGAAAATGAGCCAACAAAGGAACAAAAGAAGCCCTAAGTGTTCCGCCACAGAAATCTGCTTTTGTGGCCAGAAGACACACAATTTTCACAGCTATCTAGAATTGCAAACCTTTTACATTAGTACTTCTAAAAGATTTTTACCCTCAATTGTTACGTCAAGATTAAAAAAAAAACCCTACAGATAAGAAATGCTGCCGTGTGCTCGAGGACACCCACCCGCAGCAAGTCCCGTCATCACCCAAGAATGTGTCCAGGGTGCCTTGCTACTTCGTTAGTTAAAAACTGTGGCCAGAACTGTGGAATGTGTGTGCTGGCCAGAGCGCAGCTGTTTGCACACCTGATTATCAACTAGGTCCATCTTCGTACGGGGAGAGACAGGGAGGTGTAGGAGCAGGGTTCAGAACGCTGAGAGGGTCTGAATCCTGACAAGGTCACTTCCTAGCTGGGTGACCTTGGGCAAGTTACTTGACCTCTCTGTTTCCTCACCTGTAAACTTGGTGGGGGGCAGGCTGTGATCAGGCCTCTCCTACAGGGCTTATCTTAGGAATTAGAGAAGGATATACACATGCATATATGTAGAACCTGGCACGGAGGCAGCACATTGGTGATTCTTCCTGGCCCCTTCTCAGGGCACCTGGTATTATTACCTTTACCAGTAACTCAGAATATAGATTCCCCCATTTATTTTTTTTAGGTGAGGAAGATTGGCCTTGAGCTATCATCTGTTGTCAATCTCCCTCTTTTTGCAGGAGGAAGACTGTCCTTGAGTTACCATCTGTGCCAATCTTCCTCTAGTTTGTATGTGGGACACGCCACAGCATGGCTGATGAGTGGTGTGTAGGTCCGTGCCTGGGATCGGAACCCACAAAACCTGGGCTGCCAAAGCACAGCATGTGAACTTAACTACTATGCAACCGGGCCAGCCCCACAGATTCCCTCAATTTTTGACACGAGTGGAGAGAAACTGTGGCACACACAACATGAATCATGTGGAGAGTGAACTCTTCGGTTCAGAACAGAAGGAGGTCTGTTCCGGTTACAGTAATCTGACTGTGATGTCAATAACTAACCCCAGTGAAATACACAGTGAAACACATCAATGCCAGACTGCCCTTACTGAATCTGTAATGGCCGCTTTCCGTCCTCCCCTTGCTTTTAGATCCTCACTGCCAGGACGGATTTCAGGGTCCATCATTTAATCAGTTCCCTTGATTCTCTCGTCTCTCTCGGCCTCCTGCCCACGGAGCTCAGCAAAGCCCATTCTGCGTGGCCCATCTGTCTTCTCTTGCCTGCGCCTGAGCAGCCGAACGTTGCTCGAGAAAGCCATTCAAGCTGGCTGACCAGTGTCGGTTTCTTTCAGCTCATGAGCTCACATCTCCACGTGGGCACTCCGCCCTGGTCACTCTTCCCTTTCTGAGGTGACCATTTCATACTCTCTCTCTTCTGAAACCTCCCACGTTCCCTTCCTGCCTCCTAGAAGGTGATCCCGCTTCGCTCTTTACTCAGAAATTAGAAGCTGTCAGATGGTGACTCCCTCACCTCTCCATTACCAAATCAACAAGCTTCCTGCATCTGCACAGCCCCCAGGACCCTCCTCCCGGCCAGGACAGTAGTGCCCCTCCGTCCACAGGCTTGTGACCCTATCTTGGTGCTACTTCAGCTTCAGTGTGCACGTGAATCACCTGTGGGCCTTGTGAAATGCCTAGTCTGATCCCACACGTCTGAGCCAGGGCCTGAGATTTTGCATTTCTAACAAGATCCCAGGTGATGCCACTGCTTTCAGTAGCAAGGCTAGATGCCTATGCTTGCTTTTTTTTTTTTTTTTAGATTTTATTTTTTCCTTTTTCTCCCCAAAGCCCCCCGGTACATAGTTGTGTATTCTTCGTTGTGGGTTCTTCTAGTTGTGGCATGTGGGACGCTGCCTCAGCATGGTCTGATGAGCAGTGCCATGTCCGCGCCCAGGATTCGAACTAACGAAACACTGGGCCGCCTGCAGCGGAGTGCGCGAACTTAACCACTCGGCCACGGGGCCAGCCCCTGCCTATGCTTTCTTTTCCAGGTGATTTTCATTATTGTGAGTAGGTTCTAGTATCTTTCACTTTTAACACCCCTCCTTTGATCAAACATCTCACTCAAATGACCATCCGTTTTTGCTATCTCCTTTCAAAACAATTCTTTTTCTTTTTGAGTAAGATTAGTCCTGAACTGAGAAAGACTGGTCCTGAGCTAACATCCGTCCCCATCTTCCTCTACTTTATATGTGGGATGCCTACCACAGCATGGCTTGCCAAGCAGTGCCATGTCCGCATCCAGGATCCGAACCAGTGAACCCTGGGCCGCTGAAGTGGAACGTGCGCACTTAACTGCTGCACCACCGGGCCGGCCCCTCAAAACAATTCTTATTGAAACCATTTCCTACCTTGGCTGCTTGCACCCGTTCCAACTTTTACCTTCTCGGTTATGTCTTTATTTTTCTCCTGATTACAAAAGTAATATGCACTCACTATAGAAAACAAGTGTATCAAAATACATCACACAGTAACTAAACTCTTATCCCCTCTTATCTAAGGTTTGCTTACAATCCATTTTTACATTAAAAAATTTTTAATTTGGAAAAATAATTACATATAGAAAAGTACAGCTTATAATATAGGAAACATCCTGTGTTTCAACCACCCAGAATGTGTTAACATTTGTCATAGTTATTAGCCTTTTATCTCCATAAAAACAGAAATAAAATGTTAGAGGTAAAATTGAAATCTTGTTGGGGTGTCTCCCTTGTTCCCTCTGCTCCCCCAAGGCAGCCAGCATCACGAGATTGGTGTGCGTCTTTGCCAGGCTCAGACCAGCTTGCAAGTGTCAGAAATCCCAACGCGGCAGTGGCTTAAAGAAGATAACGGTAGACTTCTCTCCACATGGAAGTCTGGGTGGGATGTCCAGGGTGCTCCACACTCTACGGCACCAGGGACCTAGGCTCCTGTGATCTCGTAGCTCCACCTTTGCGGGGTCCATAGCAGTAGCTCCAGCAGCAGGAAGGAGGGTAACTCTGGACTGGCTCTTACCCTGTAGTTTTCCCTCGCGTGAGTTCTACTTTGTGCACACTCCTGCTTTTGGTCTGTCAATAATTCCAGCTTCTCTGTCTTTTCATAATTCTTCAGAATGTTTCATCTCCTGATGGCATTCTTTTTTCCCATCAATGGTATAGATATTTTGTTTTAAAAATAAACAATTTCAAATAAATGCATTAAAATGTCATCTCTGGACATTTAGGGCAGGACAGGTGGTAAGCCACGTGGTTCGTCCTCAAGGCTTGGCTCTGGCCTTCTTCCTCTTCTCTCCCTCTCCCTAAGCGATTTCATCCATCCCATCACCACGTTCCTTTCCATACTCTGAGGATTCCCAACTTCATAGCTACCATTGCGGAAACTGAGCTTTCCTGAAAGTGAGTCTAGCATATCGAGGGGCCGGACATTTCTAGTTGGATGTAGCCAAGGTATTTCCATCTCAACATGTTAAAAACTGAACTTTTTCTGCCTGTTGCTGCTCCATATTCTCTCGGGTGTGGCCCTTGTCGACTTGGTAACAGCTGGCTCACCAGCACGACACCCACATTCCAGACCAGGGAAAGTGTAAAGAGGGAGTGGAGGGTGAGGAGCTTCCTTTCACAGGGTGAGATCTGGACTTTGCTCCTGTCACTTTTGTTCACTTCCTTAGGCTAGAATTTAGTTCCATGGCTATGCCTAGCTGTAAGGAAGGGTATTAGATATTGTTGCGCAACAAAGCACTTCAAAACTCAGTGGCTTAAGTCAACACCATTTCTAAGGATCAGGTGGACAGCATATCTGGCCTTGGTTGGGTTGATGCACGCAACTGCTGTCAGCTGCTGTTTTGGATACCGGGGGGGATGGGTTGGTCTAGGAATGTCTCAGCTCTTCCCAATGTGGTCTCTCATCTTCTAGTGGGCTAACCTGGGGTTTATTTTCAAAGCATGGAAGGGTTCTGAGAGGTGAAAAGTGCATGAGGCCTCTGGAGGCCCAGGCTTGAAACTGCCACAAGACTACTTGCATCATCATCTACTGGCCAAAGCAAGTCATGAGGCCAGCCTTGATTCAAGGAGTGGCGAAAAAAAGATTCCACCCTTTGATGGAAGAAGCTGCAAAAGATGTGGATATTAGAGAGAGAGAATTGGGAACACTTTTGTTATCAACCTACTACAGGGAGACTGGAGAATTTAGTCTCTAGCTAGGAGGTCACGTGCCCAGCTAGAACTCCAATGGTTTTATTTATAAGAGGAAAAAAAGGAGAGTGGATATTAGGGGTAATTTATAGACTCTGTCTCAGAAGGAATTATAGTTCCCTATTCATCTTCCCAATGGAGGCTACACTCTCAATTTCTTGCTATAAATATTACCAATATGACAAAATTTCTGTTCTTCTTAACTAGTGCACATTTCTGATTTCCCTTAACCCTGCTGATTTCCCTTAACCCAGCAACTTACTCCTTGACCTCTTAATCCATAAAACAAATCAAGTTAAATTGCTTACAAACATTTTGGGAGTTTTTTCTTTGGTGAGGATGACTGGCCCTGAGCTAACATCTGTTGCCAATCTTCCTCTTTTTGCTTGAGGAAGATTGTCCCTGAGCTAACACCTGTGCCAACCTTGGTCTATTTTGTATGTGGGATGCTTCCACAGCATGGCTGGATGAGCAGTGTGTAGGTCTGGGATCCCAACCAGTGAACCCTGGGCCACCAAAGCGGAGTGCATGAACTTAACCACTATGCCACCAGGCTGGCCCCTAACATTTTGGGAGTTTACTACATATAGTCTTTGTGCTATTTTACACTGCCCAGGAAAGTAACATTTTTACTTAAACCTATTTTTATATATACTCATTTTTTTTTTTTGAAGATTGGCACCTGGGCTAACAACTGTTGCCAATCTTTTTTCTTTTTCTTTCTGCTTTATCTCCCCAACCCCTCCCCCCCGCCCCGTACACAGTTGTATATCTTAGTTGCAGGTCCTTCTAGTTGTGGGATGTGGGAGGGGGCCTCAACGTAGCCTGACGAGCGGTGCCATGTCTGCGCCCAGGGCCGCCACAGCGGAGCACGAGAACTTAACCACTCGGCCATGGAGCCGGCCCCTATATATACTCATTTTATGTAAATTTTATGTAAATTTTTCTTACATTAAAAAATACAATTTTTATGTAAATCTATTTTTTCTCTCTTCTATTCAACTATTTAAAAAAATCCCAAATAATAAACATTACTATGCCTCCAAAATCCGAGAGCCCAAATGTGGACTGACAAGTACATGCTGGTATTTTATTATGCACCACTAAAAACACATGAGAATTCTGGGATTCTTTAACATGGACAGCTGTTTTTACGTTTAAATAAAAACATACAGTCATGGTTGAATTTAAAATAACTTCCTCATTATTGCTTAAAGTGAATGGGGTCTCTTTGGGGTCAATAATAGCTTCTGGAATTTCTCATCATAGGTTTTCAATAACCATCCATAAGCTGTTTAAATCACAGTCTTGGGAGCTGTTCGGTGGTGAACATAAAGTCAGCTGTCAGTCTAAAGGATGGAGACTAAAACTGTCAAAGTTTATGGTGGTGGCCATCTTCATTTATTTATTTGTCAGTAGTTTCAAGTTGGAGACTGAACAGACAAAGAAGAATGTTATCATCTTACTTCTTGGCAATCTCAGCAGAGGCAGGCTGTACCAGGCAAGTGTGACCTCTCTCTGCCCCTTTGTACAGTTCTTGCTCTATAGAGTAAGTAAAAGAATCATGCTTGGTGTTTCTCAACACGCTCAGTGGCACCAACTGTAAAGCATCTGTTACTTTTCTGTTGCATACCTTGACAGAATTTCTCAGGAGGTCTAAATTTCCTACAGACCAGGATATGATTGTCATCCTGAACTCTGACCTCCCATCTAATTTTTTAAGATGGATGGGAGGGCAATGTTGCATGGGAGGAGGGGATGATACAAGAGTGGGATTAGGGTCACACCAGCTCCAAAAGATGCCAAGGTTTGGGTAGCGATTTTTCTGTAACCAGAACTGAAAACCCTGACACTTCGAGTTTTGGAGCAATTGGGGTTGGCTCCCACTTTGACCGTGCATATATGAACAGGTGAGAAAGAGAGGGGATTACACTGTCTCCTCCATTTTCCCGTGTGGGTCCCATACATAAGAGATTTTTAAAATTCAGGAATTTCCCTTTAAAAAAATCCTCTCAAAAAGCATATTATGCTTAAGACTACTCATTCATAGCAAGGCATACATACCTTAAGTCACGTCTGAAGATGTAAAGGAAGGTTGTGGTTGGTTTAAACTCACATGCCTTCAGAACCAGGGAGTGAATGAAAATGGCTGGGTGTGAAAGCCAGTGAGAGTGGCGGAAATTCTTCAAACTGTAGAGTGCATGTCTCTTCTAAAAGGATTCCTGTACTTCAAGTAAAACACTGTTCCTCAAATAAAACATTTCTGCAGGCCAAAGTGGCCCCATGTAATGCCTGAGGCCTTATGTTGAAATTTAGTTCTGGCACAAAAGGTCTCATGACTGACACTCCTGGTTTGTCCCAGACTGAGGGAGTTCCTAACACTGGGACTAGTTTCTGTTCTAAAACAGGGAAAGTCCCAGCTAAACTGGGATAAGTTGGTTATCCTAACCCACATTACCAGTGCTCATGGTGCAATCTGTGAGCGAAAGGTATCTAGTGGAGAAAGAATGTTCCAGTCTCAAGGAACCAATCAGCTCCCCAGGGGGAGCATGGATGTGGGGAAATGCATGGCTACTACAGGAAGTCCTCAGAGGCCAAGCTAGCCCTGAGCCCCCTGAAAAAGTCAACTCCAGGAGGTTCCACATGTGATGCAGCTTAAGTGCTAGGATTCAGAATACAGCTAGGCCTGCCCAGAATTCCTTGGAGGACAATTACAGGACTAGTTAAGGATACAGCATGTGCGCACACGGCTTGAGGTCCCACCCTGCATACCAGAGAGCCTGTACAGAAGGGACATTGTGACAGGTTATAAAGCCACCTGGAAATAAAATACATGGATAGGTCAGGATCCTCTGGTAGGGCTTTTTTGTACAATTTTAACAGTTTCCAGTGTTAATTATGAACATGTCTCTTTTTAAAGCACAAATTATTATAGAGACATTTAAAAACTGCCATGCCTGATAATAATTAACAGCACCTTTTACTGTAGTACTGAGATGCGGAGAAGTTCAGGGGTCTCCCCATGGCTGGTTAAAATGTAATGCGGCACCACTAAGGTTAGAAGTGCTGTTTGGTTGCCCATCTAATACCAGGTCCACACTTCCTTCAACGCTTTTCCATTTACTGAAGATGGTAAACCCCCACCACCTAGAAATTGTACAGCACCTTGACTCTAAGACTGAATTATGCCTAGTTACTTTTACAGTGTGATCTTTTAGTTAGATGAAAGGCGTACGTGGTTTTTTAGTTGATAGCAAGGGCTCTGGTGTCACATGCTTGGGTGGGAATCTCACTCTGGCACCCTGTTAACTGTGTATGACTGACGGCCACTGTCTTAGTCCATTCAGGCTATTATAACAAAATACCACAGACTGGGTGGCTTATAAACAATAGAAATTTATTTCTCACAGCTCTGGAGGCTGCAAGTCCAAGGCCAGGTTGCCAGCACGGCGGGGTTCTGCTGAAAGCCCTCCTCCCCAGTTGTTGCCTGCTGTTTCTCACTATGCGCTCACACGGTGGAGGGGAGTTAGGGAGCACTCTGGGATCTCATTTATAAGAGCACTAATCCCAATCATGAGGGATCTGCCCTCAAAACTTAATCACTTCCCAAAGGCCCCACCTCCTACACCATCACCTTGGGGATTAGGATTTCAACAGGTGCACTTTGGCGGAATACAAACATTCAGATTACGGCAGCCACCTACACCCAAAGGGCTAGGCTAAGGTTCTATTAGGTAACTGACGGTCTGGTACACAGTACATTTCTGAACAAATATTTTCCTCCTAATTCCCAAACCAGTATTTCAGGATGAAATTCTAGGTTTACTCTCTAGTCTTGGAATAAGAAAAGATTGATTACTTCTGTACTTGCTATCTTCAAAGGATTCCTGTAGAAGGACAGATGAAGAACGTCCTATTTATTTGCAGTTTTATGACAATTTAAGGCCACAACCTTCTGAATTACTTAAGATCAATAAATATCATTTTGAACTACTTTCTCAATGACCAATGGTCCTGTCTTAGTCAAGGACCTGCCAACATTTTATTTAACAAAGCTACAAAATACTATAACCAGCAATAATGGGTTCAGAAAGTTAATAATACTAAGGTACAAAATCGTTCCTGAATTTTAAGAAATGTTATTCCTACAATTATTAGCAAAACTATTCAGCTTTCTGAGTGCTAAACTACTCCCAAATCTTATTTTCAAACATTTTTGAAAACTTATTGGAATTGTATTGCTTGCTGTGGTTACAGATTTCAAGTAAAATGACCATGTTACCTGGAATCCAGACTTAGAATCAACTAAGAGTCTGCTGGTCTCTCTGGAGTTTCTCTAGCTTTCACCTTTTGAGGGGAGGGTACACTTACTTGTCATTAAGTATCCAGAATTCATAAACATGCGAAGGGAAATTTTATAGACTCTTCATATCAAATTGGCATAAAACCTAAAAATGGCTCATGGGAAAGCAAGCACAGATTTGTGACAGCGTTTCTTACTAGAATTGTTATAATCTCTGCCTCCTAAATAACAATTTTTAAATGATCTGAAGTACAACCAGGTATGAGATGTAGATGTAACGTATCATTTAAAATGTGTGTCCAATGGGGTTGACATCTTAAAAGAAAGAAGGCAAAGTGAATTTAAACATTGTCTATAAAAGTCAGTACTAATATCGCGACTTTGTTTAATCAGTTAAAAGTAAAAAAAAATCAGTTTAATAAAATTGTGTATTACAATAGTTCAACGCTCTTAGGGTTGAATTTTTTAATCTAAGGTATTAAAGTAAATATATAAACCTTTGTAGTAAGAAAGTCTGTAGGCAATAAAACATTCTGGGTAATTTCCTAAAAATTAGTATTGTATTATATTAATTAAATGTATTTTATTTCAAATTTATTGACTCTTTTTTTCCCCCAGTCTATGGCAAACTACAACTCAGGGACCAAACCTGGCTACGGAATGTTTTGGTAGATAAAGTTTTCTTGGAACGTAGCTATGCCCATTCATATGTATTGCCTGTAGTTCCTTTTGCTACAACTACAGAGTTGAGCAGTTGCAACAGAGACCGCATGGTGTTTTGGTATGCTGAAAATGTTTTCAAATAAAGTGAATGGTAAAATTGCTATTAAGAAGAGAAAAAATATCCCTAGGTACTTTGGTTTAAAAGTAACATTTTCAATATTTAAACAGATTTTCTTTAGGATTTCTTTTTAACTGCTAAAAACCAACAAAAACTGCGTATTTTTGAATTAGATATTTAAAATGTTTTAGATAGAGATAATAAAATTTGAATCAGAAATATTTAGAGGTGTATGACTTATACTTGTAAATCCTACTATGCAGCAGTAAAGATGTTCCTTAAAAGAGACCAAGCTGTATGGTGGGCTTAACTGTAATTAGTGGAAGTAGGAGTTTCCACTATGCCTTGTAACACAAAGAACCCTGAATATCAATCAGCATGTCAGTGTGTTTTCCAAACTGCACCACACATGTGTCCTCTGCCTCCTATAGCTGCATACCTAAAATAGCCTGAAGGTCAAAGCCAGGCAGACACACCCTTGCCACTGAAGGTGCTGACCATGCCTGATACAGTTGAGTTTACTTCTTTCCCTAAAATTATGGAGAAAAAATAAACCCAAAACTCAAGGGCAATCACTACAACAATCTTAAGAGGAAAAAGAGGAGAGAAATAAATTCAAAAGTGGTAGAACGCAATGATCAGCTCAGACCTCCTTTTCACTAGAAGGCTATTTTTGGAGTCACACATTTTAAGCGCTGCGTAAAGATGGTTGTAAAACAAAGGATGTCTATGAGAAAGTAATGTCCAGCCAATGTGTAAAATGATAGTAATCTGAAATAAGCATAAAATCATCAGGCTACTGACAGCTGCAGAAATTCCACATGCTAAGTTACTCAACAGAAAAGAAATATTAGAGGTTTGAGATGAAAAATACACTGGAATCTGTAATTGAATGAGACAAGCCTCGCCACATGCAGGGCTACTCCGGTCACCAGGATACAAAGCAAACGCCGGGTTACCAGAAGTGCATTTATCAGCCACAGTGATTTATTGAGTGCTTTAATAATACAAGTGTACATCAACTGATCCACAGTCAAAAGTGGCAGGTCCCTAAGAAATTTACAAGCACTTTAAGTAAATCAAAATACATATTATTTTGTTCAATCCAACAGTCTTCTGTGTGGGGGACAGAAGGCTAGTGATAAACAGAGTCTCAGTAATGCACAGTGATTCTGATTGAAGCTTTTGTACAAAAACTTGTTCCCAGTAGCATGCACCCACCAATAAAGACTTCAGTACAAAAAAATTAATCCTAAGCACTACATTTAAGTAGAAACAAGATATAATTCTGAATTCGTGTCTTCCCAAAGATCACATAAAAGGAAAAAAATCAAAATAAAACGAACAACAACAAAAAACAAAACCACACAGTAATACAAAGCTTTGTAAGAAAGCTCTTACTATTACAGATCCAACATTGTTTGCACTGAAAACAAAAGTTCCCATCCACATTGAGGTGGGAAAAAAACCCCCAAATCTTTCAAGTTAATAGAAATCAAACAGGGAATAAAACAAGGGGTGGGAGGGAAAGCAAAGGAAGAGGAGGAGAGAGGGAGCAGGGAGTGGGGGATGGATGACATATCATCACAAAACAGTTCAAAATTTAATAAAAATAAGAAAATAAGAACCGAGGTCCGGAGGGGTGGGCAGGGCTACTGATGCACTTGGTGAATGTGCTTGCACAGGTCCGGCGGGGGCGCAGGCAGCAGGCCCCTATGTGGCATACCGCTTGGTCCACTGTCTGGCCATCCGGTCGTGCTCCGCTCTGTTGGTCATGTACTGTGTGGCAATGCTGCCCACCAGAGGGTCAGCTGGAAAGGAAGCAGAGTCAGGAGTCAGTAAATACAGCACCTCTTCCTCTTTCCAGAGAAGGAGTGTCTGGAAAGCTGGCCCTTGTTCAAGGAGTGGGCCTGGAGGAGGTGAGAAGCTGCTGCTCCCACCTGAAACAGCATCACTTTGGCAATAACCTGCCACTGATAAGCCACATGTCACACCAGCTGCGCCAAGAGTCATCTACCTGTGCTTTCAGTGACACCTCTTCTCATATTTCTTGACAAGTCTTATTCTCTCTCCTTGTCCCCACCACACACTTCTCACCCTCCTCCCCTTGTTTCCAAACTGATACTTCACTGAGAAAATGCAGGTGGGCTGTGGAAGGGAGACTCCAGGGTCAACTCCTTTAGCCCAGGTTGTATCCGAGGCAGTGGTGGTCTATTAGCACTGAGGGCGCACTCACAGCCTCAGCTGAACACAGTCATGCAGCAGCTGGTAGTGAGACCCAATGACACAGGGGAACATGGTCTACTTCTCTCTCCAAGTTTGCGAATATCAAAATCTACACGGCCCTTTATTAAAAAAATGCGAATAGATGCTAAGAATAGCTAACACTCACTGATTTACCATGTCCTAAACGTATTAACTACAGAAAACCCGGAGAGAGCCGACACCTGAGGAAACTGAAGCACAAGGTGGGAAAGTCACTTGCCAAAGGCAGCGGCACAAGGGGAGGAGCAGGGCTCTGAAAGGAGTCCTCACTCCTAACTGCAGGTGGTGTGGGAGACTGTTCTTTACTCAGACAGGATCAATGTTTAATGAAAAAAATCAAAGCAATTAAAAAAAAAGTAATTTAGGTTTCTGGAGATCCCAGAATCCACCCTTCTCCCTCTATTCTCTAATTTCACTCCTTCCCTGACTTTTATTTCCCATTATTTTTGGTGTTGAGAATTTGAATGTATTAGAGCAAGTGGATAAGAAGGAACCAAAAAGGAAAAGGAGAAAAGTTAACAAAGCTAATGTTAAATGTGAAAAAGAAAAAAGGTAAAGAATGGAAATGTGCCTATGGTCTAATACCACCCATAACTTGGGAAGATTCTGAGACTCTAACCTAGTAAGTTATTCATGGTCGCATCTTCTCAATATTAAAGGCGCAGCAGAAACATCACCTTTTAATGATCTGTTGAGGCTGACGACAACAAAGCAACTGAGAGCCCTTCTAACCAGACCTTCCTTAAATTTTAACAAAGCTTGATTAAGTTTTCTTGTTGTGCTAAGCTTGTTACTGTTTTTCTAGGGAGAGGCCAGTTTCTTACATTCACTTATATCACAAACAACTAACGGACTACTCAGTATATGGGTTTGGTCAGAACTTTTGCCTCTCTGCCTACTCTCATGATTCTTCTCCTTCACTTGCCCGAATGCTGAAACCAAAACTCTATCAGTTAAACCAGCCCAGCCAGGGCTCAAGAAGATTTAAACCAGCAATACTAAATGTAGACACAAAATACCTGGGAGTTGACGTGGCACTTTTTTGAAAATGTGGCCTTTCAGTTCAGACTAAGTAATGACCTTATTGTCTAAAAAAGGGCCAAAAAGAGGTCTGAGATGCATTTCTCTACCCTCAAAAAAAAAAAATCATCTTGTTCCAATTTCTGGCAGTGTAGAAGGCAAAGCCTTAGGGTGAAACCTGGGCATCCTTAAAGGGTTAGGTCTACATCACTCAAGACAGGTGTTTAGTTAAACAGACTCTGTAATAGTGAAACACACTAAAGACCCACCTCTACTTCCTAACTTACTGATGGAGGCAGAGAACAGGCTTAACGTCGGAAGAATGACCAGTGAGGTAACGTTCTACCTCAAAAGGCAGGTCAAAGGAGGGAGAGGGAGACAGATGAAGGATAGGGAACAGGAAGCTGTGGGGTGGGGAAAAGTGTTAAATCAAGTGTTAATACTATTTCTGTAGGGGGAGAGGGGGAAAAACATCTCAGAAACAAGTTAGAGTGCTGACAAAATTAACACGCATTGCGCAAAACTTTTTTTTGTATGCTTAAATAATTAACAGTAAATATCTTTCAGAGTTCCTTTTACCTTTTCAAGTTTGATTTTAAAAAATATTTTTCACCTGCAAAATTATACATTCTAATTTAAAAACAGTAATTAATAACAATTTTAAAAACCATCTCAGACAATACACAAGACAGAAAGTTGTAAGAGAAGACGATGTGTAAATTCACTCAGAGAGAAGTACTGTTAACATTTTGACATATCTTCCTAGACATCTTTTCTAAACATATAATTTAAAAAAGGATTAATTTATAGTCTGCTTTTATAATCTTTAAAAAATCACTATATGGTAAATAACTTTTTATATCAGTAATTACAGACCTACTTTATCATTTTTAATATTCATCTGAATTGACAACCACTTTCCTGTTTAGAGACATTTGAGTTCTTTTCAATTTTTGCTTTATAAACAATGCTGTAAAGAACATTATTGTGCATGCATCTCTGCAAATTTATAAAAATCTTAAACTTGTTTAAAGTATAAAAGAAGGAATAAAAGTATAAAATGAAGGAATTTTAAAATTGTGTTATTAATCAAATAGTTTTTAATGCTAAAATATTTTGCTGAATAGAAGAAAGTTAAGACTGCAAGTAAATGAATCGAAACTATGCAGTATATATGTAGCCAGTGACTATCACAGTGAACTTAATGGCATAAGACACTCTTTCTTAAAATTTATAATTATGACCCTAAGTAAGGTGGAATCTTGTTATAGGGTTTCATATTGCATGGATACTGATATGCCAGGCATGAAGGATAGTCTCCAAATTACTTGACCTTATTTCTCTAACAATTTCTTTCTAAAAAAGAAGGAAAAATTTCCCATCATTTTTGGTTCCAGATTATTACTACTTTTCCAAGTTTTTATCAATCTTTGAGATTATCATCTATCAGTCTTTCCACTCTTTACTAAAGAAAAAGCACAAGTTCATCAGTGGATAAGTAAATTGAAATTTAAGTCTCCTACATTTTCTGCCTTTCTTCAGCAATTATTTGAATTTTTGAAAAGAGGAGAGCACGTTCTCACATTGCTCCTCTTACAGCACAAGGTTAGATGATGATGACACTTAATCCTCCCAAATAATAGTGTGTCATGTATAGAGGTTCCCTGAAGCAAAGGTACAGGATTTACAGTGTGGTCAATGGAACAGCCTAGGGGTGGGAGTTGGGTATACAGCGCCCTCCACTAACCAGACCTCTAAACCACATCACCTCATCTGTTCAGTAAAAATCACATGGTCATTTTTGTTGACACAAAGCTAGCTATGAAATACTAGTCTGAATGAAAGCCTAAGACAGAAAGATCACTGATGAGGGTAACATCTTCTTCCTCCCTCATCTCACCTCTGCCTCCCTACACAGTTCCAGGCACAAAGAGGTGCTATTCAGTAAATGCTTGTGGACTGAATAACAATCTTGATTATTCGTAAGTGAGTAAAAGATGATCAGACTGAGTCCTCTGCCAACCTCTCCCATTTTTTTGAGATCTGTGGTATGTGCATTCTTTTCCTTTGGAAGATTAGCCCTGAGCTAACATCTGTCACCAACCCTCTTTTTGTTGAGGAAGACTGGCTCTGAGCTAACATCCTTGCCCTTTACTTTATATGTGGGACGCCTGCCACAGCATGGCTTGATAAGCAGTGCGTAGGTCCACACCTGGGATCCAAACCGGTGAACTCTGGGCTGCCGAAGCAGAATGTGCAAACTTAACCGCTGTGCCACCGGGCCAGCCCCTGGTATATGTACTTTTGATTCTAGAAGAGAAAGGCTCAGACAGCTCCTGTAACCCTGTCTCAAATCTCATGTCTCTCATGGCTGGGGCTACCCTGGAAGTACCCGGGGGTACCCTGAAAGCCAGAAAGGTTTATAGCCCATCCAGAAAGGGAGGAGGGAGACAGAGATCAAGACTAAAGGGGTTAAGAAGCACCTGAATGGTAAGAGGGGAGTGGAGAAAAGACAGGCAGACTGCTGAACTGCTGAGTGATTCTATTTGCAAGGCCAGAGAACATTCTGTCTTGGGTGGTGGGTGGTCAGGAGAAATTTTTTCCATTCTCTTTTTTGATTCCCTTTTCTGAAGCAAGCCTATATGTTTTTAAAGAAACACAAACAAAAATAGTGCAGTATAATGGAAAAGGGCCTGGGCTTTGGATCCAGACTGCCTGGGTTTGTATCTCAGTTCCACCAATGACTGAGTCAACTTGGGCAAATTACTTAGCTTCCCTGTACCTCTGTCTCCTCAGCTGCAAAATGGAGACAATAAGAGTACCTACTCCATAGATTGTTATAAGAATTAAATGAATTCTTGTAAAGCACATACAAAATTTCTTCTATTATTTTCAAAATTAAGACAAGCAAATTAAGTATTTGCGTACATCTTTTAAAAATATAAATTTGGGGGGCTGGCCCCTAGGCCGAGTGGTTAATTTGCACGTTCTGCTGCAGGCGGCCCAGTGTTTCGTTGGTTCGAGTCCTGGGCGCGGACACGGCACTGCTCGTTGGGCCTCGCTGGGGCGTCGTCCCACATGCTGTGGCTAGAAGGACCCACAATGAAGAATGTACAGCTATGTACTGGGGGGCTTTGGGGAGAAAAAGGAAAAAAAATAAAATCTTAAAAAAAAATATATATAAATTTGTTTGTCTTCTTGAAGACATTCTCTTCAGGTAAAATCCAAAATCCTTAGCATGGCTGCCAAGATCTTCTGTGACCTGGACCTAATCTTTCCAGCCTTCTCTCCCCATGCTTTAAACCAGACTAAACGCCTTGCAGCGTCTTCAGTCAGCTCTGCTCTTTCCTGGCTCTGCACCTTTGCTTCTGTTGCTAGCTTTGCCTGGCAGGCTTCTTCTCATCTCTCAATATTTAGCTCAGGCACAGCCTCCTTGGGGATGTCTTCCAGGGGCTTCCTAGCAGTCTATGTGCCCATTTCTGTTTTGTCTGTTCATACCTATATCACTGCACTAAGAATATGCCTTCCAGTTGTTTGTTTACTTATCCATATTTCCCACTGGACTGCAGCCCACACATTCGTTCATTCAACAAATATTTACTGAGTCCCTGCTATGTACCAGGTACTAGAGAACTAGTGCTAACCAAATTCCTGCCCTCATGGGACTCTGCCTGTTGACTCTGTATCCCTCTTGTTAACCCTGTGTTTACTGTATGGAAAGCATGGATGGATAGAAGAAGATAAATAAATAAGAAATACACACAAAATAGCCATAAATAGCAGTTACTCTACAAGGCAGGTGTCCCTCTGTAGCACTAGCATTATAAGTTGGTTCATCATAGAAATTTCTCCTCTATACATGGATTATTAGCAAATGAGAGAAGGGGACATGACGTTGATTCTGATAGTTTTCTTCCCTGTTTCTCCTTTTTTTAAACTTAATTATTTTATTATTGGAATTTGTGGTTTGTAACTTTGTCATTTCTTGAATTCTTCAAGGTTATAAACCGCTGCTTCTCCAGCTGTTCAATTATACCTGTGATTAACATTCTTTTGGCTACCCACCAAGTCACTGGAGGCTTTCTGTGGGTCTGCCTTGGAAAGATGAGGAACAGCTCATTTTTCTGTCCTTAATGTAACATTTTCTTCCATGGTTTAGTCTATCCTACTTTTATTTAAATCTTTTATAAAATTAAAAAGTAATACATGTTCATTATAATAAGTCAAATAATAAAGAAGTATGTATGATGTAAAAAATATTACCTTCTTCCCTACGATTTCCTCTATCCCAATACCTCTTCCATCCTGAGTTATCACCATTAATGGTTTGGTGCTTGTCCTTCCACACTTTTCTTTTTATTTATTTTTAAATCAAATAGGAATCACATGACATTCTGCAACTGGCGTTTTCCTCTCTAACAATATATGTGTGTTTCTAAGATAGTAAAAATAGATCCAGTTCATTATTTCTAGTGATTACAGGGCATTCCTTTGCATAGTTATCCAGCATTATTTTTTCCAGCCCCCTACTAATGCCTATTTAGATTTGATTTGAACTTTCGCTATTAGAACTAGTATTACAGTCTTGTATAAGCTTTTGAGCACATGTTTGAGTACTTTGGAGGGTACATTCCTCTAAGTGACAGTGCTAGACCAGAGAGTACACATTTTAAACCTTTGGTAAATATTGCAAAACTGCCCTTCAATAAAAAGATGTACAATTTACCCTGTTTCTGGACATTTTCACCAATACTGCTTTACCGAGCTTTAAAATCTTTTTGTCAAGATAAAAAAAATTGTCATTGTTGTAACTGCATGTAACTTGATGCCTACTGAGGTTTAACATTTTCTCGTGTTTGCTCACTATTTGTATTTCTTCTCCTGTGATTTATTTGTTCATGTCTTTTGTCCATTTTTTTCTTACTAATCTAAAAGAGTACTCTATATATTATAAATATTAAACATGACTGAAGTTCAGCTTTGGCCTCAGTACTCAGCCAAAATCAGCTTTAGTCTTTGGAAGACTGAATAGACAGATGCCTGCTTGGATGACATTTCCAGCTTTACTGAACTTGTGGAGATCAAAGATCACATAGGTTATCATCATATTTAATAAGCATAATACTTACATCATTTGGACTTATTGCTAATATCTGAATACTGGTTTAAAAAATATTGATAAGTATTAGGACTGTAACTTGGGACTGAAAATCTCTTTCAGCCAAAGACAAACAATATGATACACAAGGAAAGGTTTGTAACTGCCTTTATACATATTCACACAAATGTTCAAACCGAGATGGAAGAGCAGCTATCGCATGTGAAAAAGCTGCTGGAACAAAACAACTCTTAATATTGTTCGCTGCGCATACTAACGCTGACAGAAAAGGACTTGGTAACAACCAATGGCTGCCAGCAGAGAAAGCAGGACATCCAATAATTGTGGGAAGTAGCAAATGAACGTAAAAATATTAGAAATAAAAATGTGAGGGCAAAAATCCTACATCTTAAATATTCAGAAAGCGTTTTCTTTAAGCATTGCACGCATTAAGTTTTAGTTTGTGGGAGTGCTTCAATGACACTGCACCATTACAATCAGCCAAATCTTTAGGTCTACGAGTTGGGGAGGTTAGTCTTTACCTTTTTGTTATTATTAGAGAAAAAGGAAAGCTTATTGATCAGATAGCAAAATATCCATTAATAGTAACCTACATTGGCATAGGTAGCCCCCCTCCAATTCATGATTTTTATCAGGTAAAAAGATCTATTTAAGTATTGCAAATGTGCAGAGGAACCATCTAGCAGCTGGCAGTGCTGAGAGATTATATTGCCACATCATGATGACAAACTTTAAAAACATACTGCATTTTTAATAATAAAATTATATCATTTAAATTCTTAAAATAAAACTTCATATGTATTCTTGTATCTCAGAAGATCGTTTAATGATGGGAACATTCAGCCTTGCCTTAGGCTGTTCTTTGATTTTAACACTAGCTGTTCAGTATTCAGCCAAAATAAATTCAGTGTACCTCTAAGGATAATACTATTTATCTATTATGTGTGGAAGAAATACTTTCTCCCAGTATATCATTTGCCCTTTAATCTAGTTTATGATGTCTCTTGCCATAAAGAAGTCTAAAATTTTTAAGTAGTTAAACATGTCAATCTTTCCTTATTATTTTCTGGTTTGATGTCATGCTTATTTATAAATGGCCTCTCCATTCATTTCTGTATTTTAGAAATACTCTCCTATATTTACACATAGTAACTTTTATGTGCAATGCTAGCTTTAACAAACATAAGATTCCTATACATATCTGGACCTGATTCTGCACTTGACATTCTTTCAACAGATTAATTTGTCTTTGGCTTTATTTGTTCCTCTTGTTTTCTTAAATAGTTTTAATAGTATGTTTTGATATTCGGTAGGGTAAGTTCTCATTCTTTCCCATTTCTTTCCTTCACTAAAATTTTATTTGGAGAATCCTAATCTTGATGAGGTTAAGACTTAGAGCAATTAAAGCCATTTCACCCCAGAGGTATAAAAATCTCATGTTTCTTTGAAGAATGTCAACAAGATTTAGGACTATCTGAATTCCTCTGGGTCTACTAAATAAAAGTCAAGTGAGTAGGACAAAGTTAAGGTTTTTGTATTTTGGAGTGTGGGGAAACAGACTATTAATTATAGGCCTAACCCAAACCAGAAAGATTGTTAAGTATCTCGAAAAGACATACACACATACACACACACACACACATAGAGTGTGTGTGTGGCACTCATAAAATGATTTAGGGAGAAAATTATCAAGTTCGTGATTTAAACCAAATGGTAGATATTATCAAGCTAGATTTAAATTTGAGAATACTAAGTAAAACTGCATACGAGTCTAACAAGATATGCTGTAACTCCAGAATTAATAACTAGCAATGCTAAAAGAGGTACTGAGTAAACGAATACCTCATTATTAAAAGTTAAATTACATAAAGTTACAATTAAATAATTTATAAACAAAGATAAATACTTAAAAATCATTTCTTAATTACTTTACTGCTGTTATTTATCCTCATAGTTTTTTTTTTATGTCCACTGTTTGTGTATGGTGGATAATACCAGTGTGCCACCATGCATCTTATCACAATTATGTATTCAGTAAGATCATCTATGTAGCCTGAAATTGGAAAATGCTACAAATTAGGACTCATTTATTGTTTTGTTGACTGTCTACAGTTAAAAGTGATGGAGAAAATGCTGCTAATGCCGATTAAACTTAAAAGTGTATCATGTCTAGAGTGCCAACAATGTGAATAGCATTAAAAATTGGCGGAAATATTCTTCCAGTATTTGAAACTATTATCTGATTCAGCAAAAAAGCTGCTCCTGACACTGACTAAAAAGTGAAATTCCAACATCTTTCTTGTTTCACTTTTGTCTTAGTTCTTAACTTAAATGAAAGTATCACCCAACATTCATGTTAGAACTACACTTGTTTGTCGGTTGCAACCATAAGATGGCTACAGACAATAGCTTTTGTTAAAAATCACTGAAAGTCGCCCTTCTGCCTCATTGCCTCCAAGAAAGCAAGATGGGTCACCAGTACTTCTACTAGAACCATCCAAGAAAACTTGGCCAGGGTTCTTGTTCTTGTTCTTGCTCAAACTGGCAGGGTCTTGTTCAGAAATACGGCCTCAGTATGTGCCGACAGTGTTTCCATCAGTATGTGAAGGATATAGGCTTTAAGTTGGACGAAGTGAATGTCCCTGAATGGGTCCAGGACATCTACCTTACTGCAGAAACAATGCTAGCTCTTTGTACAGAAAAAAACCTTAAAAAAAACCCACAACCCACTCAAAGTCTTTTGGAAGAATCAATTGGCTATATGGAATTTGCATTAGAGTATTGCATATTATCTATAAATTGTGTACCACACATTCTTTATACATCAGTAAAATGTGTAATAAACGTAACATTACGTACATTTGCACATACTACCATCCTACTCTCGCACCCAGCCAGTTGTTAAACATTTACCACTACACCACTGGGGAAGGGGTTAGTTAACCAAGGAGGCTGAGTTAGGGCTGGATCTTCCACACCAGGGAACTGGGAAGTGAGGTCTCCAAATTACGCAACGTGAAGCAGTACTTTGTCACCCAGAAGGCATGGATGGCAAGACGGTGCTTGCTAAAGAAGCAGGGAGGATGGTAAACCATGGAAAATTAGGCAAAGCACACTGGGTAATCAATCATTACCTGGCCCCCATGCCTAGGAGTTAGGCCTTGAAAAGGAAAAGAAAGGAGGGATCTGAGAATCAGAACATGTTCCATCCACCCTAATGGAGTATAAGGAGGAAATCAGATTTAAACCAGGTATGAGATGGGAGTTTAAAAATGAACCAGATTGACCTCCTAATAACTGAAAGTAACCTGAATAGTATCAGATCTGCTAAATATTGTTAAGGGCTAGAAAAGCAAGGTTCAATAAAACATGGCCTAGGGCAGTGATTTGGAGAAAATTAAAACCATTCCATACTAATGCCTCCTGAGTTGAGACTGCTCAATAAACAATAAAAATACATTGGCTATAACCTAAAGTATACTGTTGATAAAATACTTTTAAAAACTTCAAAACTCATTCTATAAGCCTACATAGCTGTGCTATGTACATTAAATCAATGAGTGTTTTGAAATATAAAGCTGTTAGATAGACTCATCTAAAGAATAGCACAGATGGTGCATTCTTACTGAGAAGCTATTGGATTGCAATTCCAGTTAAGCGATCATTCCTAATGAACTCTCCAAAAATACCCTTACAGCAGAGGACTTGTTTATGACACCAGAGATTCACATGTTACTTTCCCTGAAATCCACTGCAAAAAGCTGTGGCTGCAGCAAGAAGGAAAGAGTCAAAGATGCCAAGATACTGAAGCTAGATTTTTTCAAAAAGTAGCTTTATTGAGATATAATTCACATACCATAGGATTTACCCCTTTAAAGTGTACACTTCAATGGTTTTTAGGACATTCATAGAGTTATGCCACCATTACCACAATCCATTTTAGAATACTTTCATCACCCCAAAAAGAAATCGTGTGCCTATTAGCAAGTCCTCTAGCCCTAAGTAGCCAGTAATCTACTTTCTGTCTCTATATATTTGACTATTCTGAACATTTTATATAAATGGAATCATACAACATGTGGTCTTTTGTGACTGGCTACTTTCACAAAGTGTAATGTTTTCAAGGTTCATCCCTGTTGTAGCATGTATGCAACAGTACTTCACTCCTTTTCACTGCCAAAAAGTATTCTACTGTATGAAAATACCACATTATATATATCCATTCATTAGTTGATGGACATGTAGGTAGTTTTTACTTTTTGACTATTATAAACAATGCTGCTATTAATATTTTTGTTCAACTTTTACATGGACATGTTTTTATTTCCCTTGGGTTGATATCTAGAAGTGGAATGGCTTGCTCATTAGTAACTATGCTTAACCATTAGAGGAAGTGCCAAAGTGCTGTCCAAGAGGATGCACACCATTTTACATCCCCATTAGCAACGTGTGAGGATTCCAATTCTCCATATCCTTACCAACACTTGTGATTAGTGAGGATGCTAGATTTTAAAGAGAAAATAGCTTATGCCCCATTGGCCTATACCCACCAGGTATCCATTTTTAAAAAAATATATATTCTTTACAAACATTTGTTCCTGCCAACTATGGAAAATAAATTCTCTTAAATTGGAGTATTTTTCTTATGATCTCTAGCTATGAGAGACTGAAGATTATCTTGATCCCCTCTTCCCTCTATTTCCAACCCTGATAGAAGTAAAAATGACAACAATAATCTAAGGAGAGGGTTTGTAATGTATACCTTTTCTTCAAAATAAAAATTTATTCCACAGTCCTCAAATGTAGCCCACCCACTAAAACTAGTATTCTAATACATCAATTTTCCCCTCATACAGCCTTTTCTGTTCACGCTCCTAATTAGTGGCTAAGTGTGGGACAGAGAGAGCTTCAAGAGTGGGTGTGAATATAGCAGTCATGCTCTAGATCCTATCACACATGACCATAGTCTCCATCACATCCGGGAATCTGGACTTGAGTCCAGAGATATAAATAACCCAAATCAGAGCCAGAGCTGGACAAGAATCTCAGTGGTTTCAGTTTACTAGATCATTCTGACTGCCTTTGAGTGCTGGAAATCTGTAGTTGAGGCAGCCTGGTGAGTTACATGGATGCTGTCTATGCTGAGGGGTGACTTTCCACTGATAGTATGGGCTTTGATTTGGGCTGAGGCCTTGCTCTTATCCTCTCCTCCAAAAGGCATGTTGTTGAATCCTCTGCTAAAGCTGGAACCCAACCATTACCTCTTATCAAGGAGGGCACTTATCACTCTGTGCTTGCCAACTCCCTCCCCTCCTTGAGAGTAGGCAGTGGCTGTTTTTCAGTCTTGTATCACAAAACCAGCAGAGTATCTGGGGCACTGTAGATGACCATTCAATAAATATTTGTGTAATAAATGAATTAATTGGTAATCAGACCCAAGACTGGTCAGGATGGAATTTAGTTTGTAGGTGGTATCAGGTTCCTGGCTAGACATCCTTCCTCCTTCCCATGCTTGAGGCTAAATGATATTTATACCTATAGGATTAGTGGCTCTTCAAGTCACTGACTTAATAGTAAGCATTTGGGCAGCCCCGTTGTAATTTTTTTGTGGTTCAATACTCGGCTATCTCTGCTTCGAGTCTAAAGCAGACAATATGATGTATTTCCTATAATCAACTTCTTGCTTTGTCTTCAAGCTTCTCTGCTATTTCCTTCTTTTAGTGCCTGAAGGTTTCAGTTCTCATAATTTATAAAGATTCTTATATTTATTAGTTTTCTGTTTTATTGACATCTTTCCTGAACTTGAACCTACTGTTGTTTTAACCCCTTGGACAACATGTTGTACCACTAGACCAAACTTTGCCTATATTTACTGCTTTTTCCCCTACTTCTGCTTTAGCCAAGTGGGCAAGTGTATTTCCAGGATTCAAACTCTTACTGTATCATTCTGATATAGGTAGAGAATCACATCCAAACAAATTCTAATTTCTAATATATCATATTCTAATATATCATAGGCGGTAAATTGTGAACCTTGTTTTCCATTTTTCTGCTAGCAGAAAATGGGGATGGCTTAGTGAGGTGACAGGAGGGTTAACTCACTGGGTACCATGAACTGATTAAGTAATATTCACTGGTCTTAGAATGCATCCTTGTTGCTCACCAAGATTGGCCTGGAAATTTGTGGGAGACCAGGCACAAGCAAGTTCACACAGTCACCAGTGATGCTGTCAGAGTGGTTAGGAAACCAAGTCCTGGGGATTCTGATTCCCAAATACCTCTTGGCTCCTCCCCTCTTCTTCTTCTTCATGGCCTCTGTCACCTCTTACATGGACCATCAAAATACCTTCTTGAACATCTCCCTATCTTCAGTCGCTCCACTCCTAGATGAACTAAGCTTTAGTCTCTAAAGGCACAAAACTAGTCATGCAAGGTCCCTCTTTCAAAACCTTCTATTTCCTGTCTCCCTCCTCCCCCACCACGATACCCCCAGTGGCAAGGCCAAGTATGCATAAAGATGTATCTTTGTCAATAACCTTTCTGATGTCCCAGAGGCTTTTTACCCATTAAATTATTTTTTCAATATCCTAATCATACTTTTATCTTCAATGAGGGCTCTTCTAAAGTTCTGCATTCCTCTTTAGTTCTTAGTGTTTCTGGAGGAAACACAAGTTTTCAAAAGAGGCAAACACGTTAAAGTGAGAGAATACTATAACACAGAATAGTGTGGAATCATTGTTCAAAAAGGAAAATTCCTGATAAAAAACTTTATGCTCACTAAGTGCAAAGTGCTGGTCTCTATATAAAAACAGCACATCAGTATGAAGTGGCTTCATGAGCAACCACTCCTGACAACAATTTGGTCAGTCTACACTGTCATTCTAGTCTTCCCCAGGGAGCCAATATCTGAGGAAGAAGAAAACAGAAACCATTGATCTCATGAGGTTGGGGGGAGGGAGGCTCTTAAAACACAGAGAGGAGGAAAGAAAAGAGGTGGCAGAAGCACTTACCAGAGTCACCTGTGTACACATTAGCTCCTGTAAAATAGTGCCAAGCTATTGGGCAGCATCATCGTGTCTCATATATGAGGGTGGGGAAAGATCAAACTGCTCATTGTGGGATTTTTCTAATCAGCATTTTAAACTAGATTTTAAACCTTTTCAGAGTTAAGCCAACTTCTCTCTGGCCAGCTGGCCCCTATAACTTCCCTAGGGTGGAAATCCCAAACCTCCACTTCCTGCTGCTTCCCTAAGTAGGTCTTTGATTACACCTAACAAGCCTGTTGCATTGGCCTCTGTAACCTGCTGACCTTTCTTACCTTAACACTTCTTAGCCCAGATGCAAGCCTCTCTCAGTTAAAAAAATGCCAGGCCTACTTTGGGACAAGGACATACATCAAAACTCTCCAACTTTTCTCACGCTTTTCTCACGTGTAGTAATTCAAAGCTGGGCCCCTCTCTGACTGACTGCAGAGCAACTTTGTAAAGGAGGGAAATCCAGCTTCTATCTCCTTGTCTCCCTCCTTGTTTGGCTAATTCACTGGCATACTTCCCCCTCCTGCTACTCACAGATCTTTCTCTCCCAAGGAAATGTTCACAGACCTGATCATAATGTGACTGTCATCTGCTCTGCCATCTTTCCAGAAGTACGTACGTCAAAGAGAGCTGCAGAGACTACATTTAGCACAAAGAAATGAAACTAATACAAAATAATTGTAACAAAAGTGTATGTGTATAATTTAGCACTGTTTTTTAACTAGGAGGAATTTTGGATTCTTCAAATCACATAGCTGAAAGCTGCCATCCACCCTGCTGCTCTAAGGTACTCAGCACCGTGTCTGACACACAACTCTATCTTTTCCATCCCCTTCTCCTAAGCCTGGTTTAGATGATTACTTCTCATGTAGCTAGCTGTGCTAGTCATTCTTCACAGAAATTTGACCCTCACTGATGTTTTAGCTTTTCAAATGTCAATTTAACATTCATATTATACCACTTTAATTCTTTCTGCAAGATTCATCATTAAAAGTGAGAAAATAGGGCTGGCCTGGTAGTGTAGTGGTTAAGTTTGCGTGCTCTGCTTCGGTGGCCCAGGGTTCATGGGTTTGGATCCTGGGCATGGACCTACACACTGCTCATCAAGCCATGCTGTGGCAGCATCCCACATACAAAATAGAGGAGGATGGGCACAGATGTTAGCTCGGGAACAATCTTCCTCAAGCAAAAAGAGGGAGACTGGCAACAGATGTTAGCTCAGGGCCAATCTTTCTCACCAAAAAGAAAAAAGAAAGAAAAAAAAGTGAGAAAATAGGTTGTAGAAAGCTGGCTTCTTGGCAGTGATCATGCAGACCATTAAGATGGGGGGGGGGTGGCGGACAATGCTTTCTACCCTGTTGATGAAGCTGGCAGAAGCTAACCTACAGGGGCTTTAACCCTCTACTTTATTGATTCAAGAGTGGTCAAACCAGGGGATTCTTTTTGGAAACTGAAAGGCCACTCTTGATTCAGCATGAAATGGCACATGCTGAGGCTCTAATTTTTAAATGCTTGTGTGGTGGGCACAGTCACAGGTTCCCAGATGCAATATCTCATTTGGAGTACTTTTTGAAAGCTAAATTTTGGTGTTAAAATTGAATCTGGCAACAAGCACTAAATTACAGAACCATATTTAAATTCTAAAATAGTTATTTTTATAACAGCCTTAATAAAGTTTAATTTACCCCCTTGCCTTGAGAGATTTAACGAATGCTTAAAACAGCTCCACCTATTTTTCTATAATTGGCTACATTTGTTTCCAGTGTAAATATGCCCAACTAAATTTGCATAGTGATTATATGTCTAGAGCTGTTTTTTGAGGTGGGGGGGAAGAGGCAATGAATAGACCCACTGCCCTTAAAAGAGAATGTACTCACATCTGCATGAACAATGATATTTTCACTTGCAAATTAGGTACCGTTTGTACCTATGATGTTTTCCTTGTTTAAATAACCATTCTTCGTAAACACACACCGTGATTGTTCTTAGGAATGATGATAAAAAACAACAGACTTTTTTTTGTAAGGTTAAACCAATCTGCCAGACCTGTAGGTTTTGATCCATTTTGTCAGAGGTCATAACAGCAAATTTTTGGCACTGACACATGCTATATTATGTTATTTGGGTCTAGGGAAAAAAAACAAACAAAAAATGCAGCTCTATGGAAAATCTACATCTCAATGACTATTTGTAGCAAATAAATTTAATAGAATGGAATTCCTTTTTAATTTTATCTATTTGCCAACATGTCACTTATAGAATACTGTTAATGAGGATTCTTGCTTACATCCCTAAATTATCAATTTGAAATCTGTTGAATTCTTCAAAATTTTTTTTATTTCTGATAACACACAAAGTTAAAAGCTTCAAAGAGAAAATCATTAGAGAAAATAAGATGACCTGCTCAGCACACCAGGAGAGACTTCCAGCTCCGTTATTAATAAATATATACAGAGGGGGAGCTGCATCTTGAGACTGATACTCAATAGCCTTTTGGCCTCTAAATGAGAACACACCCACTATCTGCATCAACGATGCCTACAATGATTATATTTTCCCTTGCAAATTAGGCCCAGCAGGTACCTATAGGGCTTTACATATTTAAATTACTCAGTCTAGGATAATCATAAAAGTCAGTAATAAATCAAAGTAATATTGGAGAACTATTCCTATAAAGATAAAAGAATTAAGCATCAGCTTTTAACTCAATTAGAGGTTATTTCTAATGTACCTGTTGCCAAACCACTGCGGTGTCAACTCATGTTAAATATTTTAACTAGACATTAAAATTCTCATTGGAGTGGCAAGTAGATGTTTGTGTCCTAATTCAACATTGTACTTAAAAAAAAAAAAAAGGAAGGATGCATAAACTGCTCATAGCAAGAAGACAGGGCTGCTGGTATTGGTTAAACACGACTCTTATTTCTGGAGGCAAGTATTTAAGTTTTGTTTAAAATCGGAAATGAAAATTAGCTTAGTAATTTAAATCTAATTCTCATTTGTACTAAATTCAGGTCTCTAGTACATGATATCTGACACAGAAAGGCCCCAGGTAATCTAGTGTGGGGGTGACAGGTCATGGTTAAGGCTGATTACAGGCAGAAAAATGAATGGTTAATGCCTTCCATGCCCAGTGGCTCTTTGGGATTGCCTGCCCTTGGGAGTGATGTTAAATGCTTAATCAAATGCACCTGGATTCCTTAAAAGGCGCATGGTTGTACTAACAAGCCAACTCGATTTATAATCAAGTTAGAAACCAAAATAAAAATGACTTTATCTAGGGACAACATAAGAATAAAACTTTAGTGCTTAATTTCATTAGCTGGTTATTTTTAATCTGTCAAAACTAAAGTCCATAGAGTTGCAATATCTTCAGCCCATACCTACAGCAAATCATTACATCATGCTCGTGCTGAGACTTCAGTTTTCTAATGATATATTTGACTGATCTCACTAGAGTTTCTTAGGGAAATGGTACTTCACTTATTGTGGGAACGAAGGTGCCTATAAAAATTCGGCTTCAGCATTTGGACTGGTCAATAAATAACATTTAGATGAGCAGATTTTAGTGAACAGAAGTGTTGAAACAGGCAAACCAATAAGCTCATCTTGGACAGGCAATATCCAGCTGATGGATGCTAGGAAACTATGTCATATTAAAAAAGTTGGTACATGTCATCCCTCCCATCCACCTACAACATACAACAAGTTAGACTAAGGATGAACTTCTATAGATTAACCACAAGGTGTATCTACTTTAGGGAAAATTTGCTGATGAGCTGGTCCCTTGAACCTACTTTTCTTGGAGACTGATTCAGGATGGTCCAAACATCATGGCCTGGACTCATTTACCAGACCTCTTCTAAATAAGTCTGAGACTCAGGCATCAAACTGAAAACATGTGTACATACTTATACATATGTCTGTGTGTATGTGTCTGCTTAGGTGTATAAAAGTGTGGGGCGGAGAAGGAACAATAATAAAGTGAAACACTGTTTGCATACTTGCATTTATCTGGAATACTTATGGAATAAAAGATATTAAACAATGTACTTTTGAAGTCTGAGACTGAATGTGCAGATCAGACATGGAAAGTCTGAGACTAGCCCAAAGTCATGGTGAAGTATTTAGACAACAGGTTTTGTTAGGGCATCAAGCTGTTAGTGGCTTTGGAGGACAGAGCTCATTAGGCGGAACCAACCCTTGCCCAGCTACTATTGTTGACATGCCTTTGATAAAACGATCTGTAATATGACCTTCAAGGGATATTACCCCAGAGAGCAACAATGAGAAATGCAGTAAGACAGCCATTTTGACATGTTCCTCTCAGACACAGGCTGACCTAGTGTGTTGATGTCAAGAGAAACAAAAAGCTAGATTGACTTTCTAATGGAATTTGTCAGATCTTTACAAACTCCAAGGAAAGCTACTTAAGCCTCGTTTGTGGACAAGAGGGTAGAAAAATACAGTGACAGACAAACTTGCTAATAAAAAACTGAGAACTTATCTTTGAAATAAGTTATGGATGAGGTCTCCTATGCTCCTTATTTTTGAAAAATTGAGTGAATTATTAAGAAGTTGAATCTCATCAATTGTATGAACTACATTACTGATAGGTAAAGAAATAATTTTACAGAACATACCAATTCTGTGTTTGCTACTTAAGAATCACAGAATGTTAGCATTTGTTTTAAACTTGTGTAGGATTTTTATGAATTAATTTAAAATATAAGTTTTGATGGTATAGAGGAAGGAATGCTGGATTCCTGAGATCCACATGTTTAAGCCATTTGAGTGGCATAAAGGATAAAATTCTAAACTGTAAGTTTGCATTACATATTTTAAAGGTGAATCTTTAACTTCATATAAACTGAATGAATGTATGTAATACGGATTTCATCTTAAATCTAGGATCAGCTGTTTCTTAACAGTGATATAAAATCAACAATTCTAATCTGCTTTCTTCTCATGTTTATTTTTGAAGTATCCGTCTCTTGTTTGGCATACCTTTTGAGAAAGACTGAGTGTCTAAAAAAATCCAAAGAACTATTGTTAATGATTGGGAAAAAAAAAAAGAATGGAACAGAGGCATTTAGAAAGCCAAACCATTTCCTTCAGAAATAAATGTCCAATTTTGGATGGTTAATGTACAATTCACTTTAAGAGCTATGTCAGTGTACTCACGTAAATGAGAGGTTAAAAATCATTGACCTAAACAAAGGCCCTATGGTTACAGCTACCGGCATACTGAAGTACTTTCAAGAAACTGAAAAAACTCAGACACTGATCTGTGATGGGAAACTGCTTCACTCCATGTTCACAAGTCACTCTTCTTTGCAGTTATCCTTTTTTTCCCTAAAAAGGTTATAAAGTTTATATCATTGATTCTTTTTTTTTTTTTTAAATACCAGTCTCCTTACTGGTCTGATTTTTTTTTTTTAAAGATTTTATTTTTTCCTTTTTCTCCCCAAAGCCCTCCAGTACATAGTTGTATATTCTTTGTTGTGGGTCCTTCTAGTTGTAGCATGTGGGACGGTGCCTCAGCATGGTTTGATGAGCAGTGCCATGTCCGTGCCCAGGATTCGAACCAAGGAAACACTGGGCAGCCTGCAGCGGAGCGCACGGACTTAACCATTCGGCCACGGGGCCAGCCCCCATTGATTCTTGATTTAGCCTTTTGCTTTACTAAAGAGTGACCAAAGGTTTCTACCATTCCATAAAAAGGAAATGTAGAGCATTTTGGGCAATGTTAATAATGGAAATATGTCAAGTAATTTATTGATTTTGTTATCCTACTTATAGGCCAGAGGCTAACTTTATGATTGATATAAAAGAGAACATCTTTTCCCCCTGAAATCATCTTCAACTTTGATCAGTAAGACCCTAGGGTGGATATAATCAAGGTATATGTATCAACAAGAAAGTGCCTACTAAAATTCAGGAAATAAAGAACTTTTTAATTTGCATTTGAAAATTTTATATGGAAATCACTACCAATACATTTTGGAAAATTTATTTAGCTATACAACGACTGACTTATGGCACCATGTAACTATGTTGGTAGTTAAAAGACTGGCTGAAAATAGCAGGGAATGGAGGAAAATCAGCTTCCAGAAATCTAGTCAACCTAGAGGTCAATGTTTTTCTGGATGATTTATGGCTATAGCTGCATGTTTAAAGCCTTGAATGGTAGTTGAAGAGCACTGCAGACTGTGCTTGCATTCATGTGGTGAAAATTGACGGAGAGATGAGGTCACCAAATAGAGATGATACAAAACCTGATAGTCTCAAAAGTTCAAAAGTACAATTTGTAAAAAAGTCATTGTAAAATAAGAAACAGTGATACAGACTCTATTTATAATGAAGAGAACCAGGATTCCTGATTGTGCGGATACTAGAGCTGCAGAGTGGGAATACACACAGAAATGTACATCTTCTTTGTGCCACCTCTTAACTACTTAGTTCTTGGAATTGAAGAAATGTTCAAACTCAAAACTCTTCCCTTGTTTTGGCCCTCTTTATCTTGTGCTTTGATAATAGTGACATCTTTGTCAGTTAAACAGATATTTACTATGAGCCTTTTATACTGCTGGACATTTTGCTAGACGTAAGCAAGAGGAGGAAGAAGATCCATTCTTGCCCTTATGTCTAAAATTTGCGATAAAACAAACACCAGACCCTCCTTCGAGGCCAGTGGATAGTGCTGTGTCCTAAATATATAAACTGAGGAAATCCAGGTCTACTAGGAATTGATACATGATGCAGAATATTTTTACCAGCATTCTCACCGAAACTTATACGTACCCTGTATTAGTCTGCTCGAGCTGTGGCAACAAACTACCACAGACTGGGTAGCTTCAGTAACAGAAACTTATTTCTCACAGTTCGGGAGGCTGGAAAGTCCAAGATCTAAATGTGAGCCAATTAGTGAGGGTTCTCTTCCTGGCTTGCAGACAGCCACCTTCTCCCAGTGTCCTCACACCTCAGGGAGATGGAGAGACAGCTCTTTGGTGTGTCTTCTTATAAGGACACTAACCCTATTGGATCAGGGTTCTACCCTTATTGACCTCAATTAACCTCAATTACCTCCTTACAGGGGTCCTATCTCAAAATATAGTCGCATTGGAGGTTAGGGCTTCCACAAAGGAATTTTTGGGGACACAGTTCAGTCCATAGCACACCCTGAGAGGTTGCTCGGCCTGAGCTTGGGGGCCAGTTGTAGCAGTTTCACATCTCCACCATCCTTTCCCGATATGCAAGCCTTCCAGCTAGTCATCCTTCTCACTTTCTCATCCCCACATTTCTTTGTCCTATACTCCTTCAACCTTTCTAATCATACCCTCTCCAAGCTCCAATGAGACAACATACTATTCTTGTAGTCCCTTACTTCTGACCCACCCTCCATTTGATGTAAATGGCTAGAAGAATATGTCCTGTAGTAGCAGTACTGGTAGTGATCATAGCCCCTGTAGAACCCCTTGTAGTGCCTAGTACAGTTCTTTCTAACTTTTGGCCCTAAAAATAAATATCTGTTGAATTGAATGCCTGTGGTTTCTCTAAAATTGTAGTAATTATTATTAATTACAATGGCTATTTAATAGGCTAATTTAAAATGACTACTTTAATAGTGAACAGGAAAGTTATTTTACATTCAGAAATCTGTGAGCATAACTTGTGTGAAGGGGAGTATGTAAATGAATACTATTAAAAGATTGGGGTAGATGAAGAATAATTTGAAAAGATTGCTTACCCCTGGACCTTTGTTCACAGAGAGACTTGCAGAGTGCTATTACAATGCCAACTGCAAGATATCCTGTAGCTAGAGGTACCTGGAAAAGATACTGGAATCTTGGAATCACCAGATGTCAATACTGGTAGATAAACTACTAAACAGAGAAAAAAATGGATGCTATACAGAATATATGTAGGGAGCATTTATATATCATTCCTGTCTCTAAAAAGGTTCTGAGATACTTCAGAACTACACAGGCAGCTTCCTCTACCGCACACCAAGTTGGTCAATCCTAAGCCCACTATTAAAATTGTGTTCCTGGAGGAGATCCGGAGTGTGATGTGCACACTTTATAATGTGCGTGTGAGTGTGCTACAGTGGACTTTTGTAATGAATAAATTAGTTAATAACGTAATGTTATATTTGAGTGTGATTTGTCTTAAACCAGCTTCTGGAATCTTGCCCACACAGAGCTCTCCTCTTTCTCCTCATGTTCTCTTTGTACAGATCACTAGGGTCCTCTGAATAGGATGGTTGGAAGAGACAAGGCACCTTTCTTTGGGGGCAGATGGAAGAGCAGTAGAGTGTGTTGAAGAAATTGACCTCTTGGGTCTAATGTGTTTGACCTTTAAGGACACACCTTGGTAAGGAAGTCTGATGACTGAGAAGGAGCTGAGTTACTGCTCTATCATGCCTCCACCCCCTGAATTAAGTGTGTTGTGAGTCTTCTACCCAGCTAAAGGGACAGACACTGCAGAAATGCTGATAAAAGCATTCTGGGCTCCCTAAAAAGGAGTACCTTGTATCCTAGCAAAGCAGGGATACTGAGTCAGAGGGCTTCCATCATTGGTCACCATAGCCCTCAGGTGAACACAAGTTTTGGCCCTAACTTCTGGTTTTAAGTGATGATTTGCTTACTGTTGAACTCCTGTACTTTAATCTCCTCAAGAGAAAGGACTTTGACCTAAGCATTTTATTACTCCCTCCTTCCTGCCCTGACCTTGGGCCTGAACCAGAGCTTGGTAAATGTCTGTTGAACAACCAAGTAACTTAGCTTAAGTCATTAAAGTGATGTCTGTGCATAGAAGCTACATCTTAGCTGTGTCACACAGAGACCATGGTTGGGGTAGTATGATGCAGCTGTTAAGAGCTCAGGCTCTGGAGTCAAACTCCTTGAATGTAAATTCCAGTTCTGACCCTTACCTGGATAAATTATGTAACCTCTCTGAGTCTGTTTCCTCATCAGCAAAAAGACGACGACATTAGTGCCCACCTCAAAGGGTGGCTGAGAGGATTAAATGAAAAAACTAATGAGAAGCAATAAATACAGTCCCTGGTACTTAGTAGGCTCAAAATTGGCCAGCCGTTGCTGCTGTTGTTATTACCATATTCATTATCATTACCATCACTAAACTGGGCAAAAGAACAGGAGAAAAGTCAACAGCCATTACTTATGCTCACTGCTGCCTGGGTGTTAATGCTGCTGGAGTCACTCCATTTCAGCTGCAGCAGCAGAGAGGGCTGGCTTCTCAAAATTCCTTTTCTGTCTTTCCCATCCTGGGTCAACTGTCACTCAATAGGTTAACCTTTAGGTTAAACTGTTTGGTGTCTCTAGGGAGCTGCTTTTAGAAGGTGGATGGTGATTCTTTAAAAAAATTTTTTATTGTGTTAAAATATATATAACATAGAAGATCCAAGATGGCGCAGTGAGTAGTCCTCTTTGTCTCTCCCCCTTCGAGTCTACAATTATTTGGACACTCATCGCTTAACAAAGGATATCCAGATAGCATCTCAGGACGTCTGAGAGACCCACGCGACTATACATCGGAAGGCAGACGGACTTCCTTCCAGGAGGAGGTGGAGATAGGTGAAAACTCTCCAACCCCGACTGAACAGCCTAGTACCTGCAAGCGGCTTTCTTCCAACGGACGCCCCCAGAAGATCAACACACACCTAGGGCAGGAGCCAGCACACACCAGAGGAGCGACGGTGCAAACAGGTGACCAGAACCCTACCTAAACCCCCCGTAATTACCCCTAAATGCAGAGGGAAACTCTAGAGTTACACACCTGAGCCCCTGGGGAGAGTCTCGCCCCGCCATTGGCGGGGAGATCCTGCCTGGTGTCCACGGCGCCCGGAGAGTCCCAGAGAGAATCACAGAGGGTACGACAGACCCCCAGCTGCCCCTGCCTGCATGGCGGGGCAAGGGATTGCCGGAGTTCTCGGAGAGGACTGGGGCTGGGTGAAGCTCCAGAGGCCAGCTCCGCGCCCCGGAGGGTAAGCTCCAGAGTTCCCCCTGGGCAGCAGACAAAACTCTCTGTCTGCCATTAGCGGAGGGGCCACGCCCAGCATTCACAACTCCGGGAAAGTCCCAAAGACAATCCCAGAGGGAGCGGCGACCCCCAGCTGCCATTGCCCGTCCCGTGGGGCAAAGGATTGCCAGAGATCTTGGAGAGGACTGGGGCTGGGGGGAGCTCCAGACGCCGGCTCCGGGGCCCGGGGGGGAAGCTCCAGAGTTCCGCCCGGGCAGCAGACAAAACTCTGTCTGCCATTAGTGGAGGGGCCACGCCCAGCATCCACAACACCAGGAGGGTCCCGGAAAGGAGAATATCAGGCAGGGCAGCAGCTGACCAGCTACCACTGAAATCAGGATCTCCGGCTATCCGCCAGACAGGGCAAAGGGCTCCCCGAGTTCCTGGGGAACAGGACTGGGGCTGGGTGGAGTTCCAGTGACCTGGCTCCGTAGCCTAGGGGGAAACCCTACAGGCTCACAGCAGCCTCAGCGAAAGCCTCTGCACAGCACTAGTAGAGAGCTCCCATCCGGCAGCCACAAGGCTGGAAGACCCCGGGACAAAAGTAGCATAGCTAGGTGAGCTAACCACAGACTGTAGAAGATGCCAATAGCTCTGCTGCGACCCATAATGGACAAGTGAGATTTTGTGGGTGCCGACAGTGACAGAGTGGCAAATATAAGTGATCCTACCCCTGGCCGCTGGAAAAGCCCATAACACTGTTGCAGACCCCAAGGAGGGAGCACATCTAGGTGGGCTGCAACAGTAGGCACCAGCAGCCTGAAGCCCCCCCGTGACGGCCCCCACGGCAGAAGAGGGAATCCAAAGGACCACTGTGACTACGAGGAGGGGCCCAGGCCCAGTTAGCAACTACGGATAGGGATCCTGGTTGGCGCAGTATAAACAGCTGCTCCCCCACCACACCAGCAGAAACAAGCGGAAGGAACAACTAAATGCTATCTCTATGCGGAGGCACAAATCTACAACATCAAGCAATATGAAAAAATACATTAAATCTCCAGAACAGAAGGAAAATAACAAATACACAGAAAACAATCCCAAAGAAAATGAAATATATAACCTAAATGACGATGACTTCAAAACAGCCATCATTAAAATACTCAATGAGTTAAGAGAGAATTCAGATAGACAACTCAATGAGTTCAGGAGCTATGTCACAAAAGAGTTTGATACGATAAAGAAGAACCAAACAGAAATACTGGAAATGAAGAACACAATAGAGGAGATTAAGAAAAATCTAGATGCACTGAACAGTAGGGCCGATAATATGGAGGAAAGAATTAGCAATTTGGAAGATGGCAATATAGAAATGCTGCAGGCAGAGGAGGAGAGAGAAGTAAGACTAAAAAGAAATGAAGACACTCTCCGAGAATTATCAGACACAATTAGGAGATGCAACGTAAGGATTATGTATACCAGAGGGAGAAGAGAAGGAGAAAGGGGCAGAAAGCCTATTCAAAGAAATAATGGCTGAGAACTTCCCAAATCTGGTGAGAGAGATGGATCTTCAGGTGACAGAAGCCAATAGATCTCCAAACTTTATTAATGCAAGAAGACCAACCCCATGGCATATAGTAGTGAAGCTAGCAAAAGTCAACGACAAGGAGAAAATACTAAGGACAGCCAGGCAGAAGAAACAAACCTACAAAGGAACCCCCATCAGGCTATCAGCAGATTTCTCAGCAAAAACTTTACAGGTTAGAAGAGAGTGGAATGATATATTCAAAAATCTGAAGGACAAAAACCTACAGCCGAGAATTCTCTACCCAGCGAAAATATCCTTCAAATATGATGGAGAAATAAAAACTTTCCCAGATAAACAAAAATTAAGGGAGTTCATTGCCACAAAACCTCCTCTTCAGGAAATCCTCAGGAAAACCCTCATTCCTGAAAAATCAAAAAAAGGAAAGGAGCTACAAAACCAAGAGCAGAGGAGATAAGTAGAAGGACAACAACAGAGAGTAGCAGCTCTTCATCAGAACAGATTAAACCGTGGGACGAGAAACAAAGGAAATTGAAGAAAACCAGAAAATAAGACATAAAATGGTAGTGGTAGGCCCCCACATCTCAATAATCACTCTAAATGTAAATGGATTGAACTCACAATCAAAAGACACAGAGTGGCAGGATGGATCAAAGAACAAGATCCAACAATATGCTGCCTCCAGGAAACACACCTCAGCCCCAAAGACAAACACAGACTCAGAGTGAAGGGATGGAGAACAATACTCCAAGCTAATAATGAACAAAAGAAAGCAGGTGTCGCTATACTATATCACACAAGGTAGACTTCAAAGCAAAACAGATAAAGAAAGAGAAAGAGGGACAGTATATAATGATAAAAGGGACTCTCCACCAAGAAGACATAACACTTATAAATACATACGCACCCAACACAGGAGCACCAAAATTTGTTAAGCAACTCTTAACAGAACTAAAAGAAGACATCAACAACAATACAATAATAGTAGGGGACCTCAACACACCATTAACACCAATGGACAGAACATCCAGACAGAAAATCAACAAGGAATTAATAGAATTAAATGAAAAATTAGACCAGATGGACTTAATAGATATATATAGAACACTTCATCCAAAAACAGCAGGTTACACATTCTTCTCAAGTGCACATGGAACATTCTCAAGGATTGACCATATTTTGGGAAACAAAGCAAACATCAATAAATACAAGAGAGTTGAAATAATATCAAGCATCTTTTCTGATCATAATGCTATGAAACTAGAAATCAACTACAAGAAAAAAGCAGAGAAAGGTGCAAAAATGTGAAGACTAAACAACATGCTTCTGAACAAACAATGGATTATTGAAGAAATTAAAGAAGAAATCAAATATTATCTGGAGACAAATGAAAATGAGAACACGACATACCAAATCATTTGGGATGCAGCAAAAGCAGTCCTAAGAGGGAAATTCATCGCAATACAGGCTCACCTCACTAAACAAACTCACATAAGCAACCTCAAATGACACCTAACAGAACTAGAAAAAGAAGAACAAACAAAGCCCAGAGTCAGTAGAAGGAGGGAAATAATAAAAATAAGAGCAGAAATAAATGATAATGAAACAAAAAAGACAGTAGAAAGGATCAATGAAACAAAGAGTTGGTTCTTCGAAAAAATTAACAAAATCGACAAACCTTTAGCCAGACTCACCAAGAAAAGAAGAGAGAAATCACAAATAAATAAAATTAGGAATGAGAGAGGAGAAATCACAACAGATACCAATGAAATACAAGGGATCATAAGAGAATACTATGAAAAACTATATGCCAACAAATTGAACAACCTGGAAGAAATGGACAACTTCCTAGACTCCTACAACCTCCCCAAACTGAATCAGGAAGAAATGGAGAATCTGAATAGGCCAATCACAAGTAAGGAAATAGAAACGGTAATCAAAAACCTCCCCAAAAATAAGAGTCCAGGACCAGACGGCTTCTCTGGAGAATTCTACCAAACATTCAAAGAATACTTAATACCTATTCTTCTCAAACTATTCCAGAAAATTGAGGAAGATGGAGTACTCCCTAACACATTCTATGAAGCCAACATCACTCTGATCCCCAAACCTGACAAGGACAACACAAAGAAGGAGAACTACAGGCCGATATCACTGATAAACATAGATGCAAAAATCCTCAACAAAATTCTGGCAAACCGAATACAGCAATACATCAAAAAGATTATACACCATGATCAAGTGGGATTTATACCAGGGACACAGGGATGGTTCAACATCCGCAAGTCAATCAACGTGATACACTACATCAACAAAATGAAAAACAAAAACCACATGATCATCTCAATAGATGCAGAGAAAGCATTCGACAAGATCCAACACCCATTTATGATAAAAACCCTCAATAAAATGGGTGTAGAAGGAAAGTACCTCAACATAATAAAGGCCATATATGACAAACCCACAACCAACATCATACTCAATGGACAAAAACTGAAAGCCATCCCTCTGAGGACAGGAACAAGACAAGGGTGCCCACTTTCACCACTCCTATTCAACATAGTACTGGAGGTGTTGGCCAGAGCAATTTGGCAGGAAAAAGAAATAAAAGGAATCCAAATAGGTAATGAAGAAGTAAAACTCTAGCTGTTTGCAGACAACATGATCTTACATATAGAAAACCCCAAAGAATCCATAGAAAAACTATTAGAAATAATCAACAACTACAGCAAAGTAGCAGGGTGTAAAATCAACATACATAAATCAGTAGCATTTCTATACACTAACAATGAACTAACAGAAAAAGAACTCAAGAACTCAATCCCATTCACAATCGCAACGAAAAGAATAAAATACCTTGGGATAAACTTAACCAAGGAAGTGAAGGATCTATACAATGAAAACTACAAGACTTTCTTGAAAGAAATTGACGATGACATAAAGAGATGGAAAGACATTCCATGCACATGGATTGGAAGAATAAACATAGTTAAAATGTCCATACTACCTAAAGCAATCTACAGATTCAGTGCTATCCCAATCAGAATCCCAAGAACATTCTTCACAGAAATTGAACAAAGAATCCTAAAATTCATATGGGGCAACAAAAGACCCCGAATTGCTAAAGCAATCCTGAGCAAGAAAAACAAAGCCGGCGGAATCACAATCCCCGATTTCAAAACATACTACAAAGCTACAGTGATCAAAACAGCATGGTACTGGTACAAAAACAGGTCCACAGATCAATGGAACAGAATTGAAAGCTCAGAGATAAAACCACACATCTATGGACAGCTAATCTTCGACAAAGGAGCAGAGGGCCTACAATGGGGAAAAGAAAGTCTCTTCAACAAATGGTGCTGGGAAAACTGGACAGCCACATGCAAAAGATTGAAAATTGACCATTCTTTTTCACCACACACCAAAATAAACTCAAAATGGATCAAGGACCTAAAGATTAGGCCTGAAACAATAAGTCTTCTAGAAGAGAATATAGGCAGTACACTCTGACATCAGTTTCAAAAGAATCTTTTCGGACACTATAACCCCTCAGTTGAGGGAAACAATAGAAAGAATAAACAAATGGGACTTCATCAGACTAAAGAGCTTCTTCAAGGCAAGGGAAAACAGGATTGAAACAAAAAAAACAGCTCACTAATTGGGAAAAAATATTTACAAGCCACTTATCTGACAAAGGGTTAATCTCCATTATATACAAAGAACTCACCTGGCTTAACAACAAAAAAACAAACAACCCGATCAAAAAATGGGCAGAGGACATGAACAGACATTTCTCAAAAGAAGATATAAATATGGCCAATAGACACATGAAAAGATGTTCATCATCGCTAATCATCAGGGAAATGCAAATCAAAACTACACTAAGATATCACCTTACACCCGTTAGATTGGCAAAAACATCCAAAACCAAGAGCGACAAATGTTGGAGAGGTTGTGGAGAAAAAGGAACCCTCATACATTGTTGGTGGGAATGCAAACTGGTACAGCCACTATGGAAAACAGTATGGAGATTTCTCAAAAAGTTAAAAATAGAAATACCCTATGACCCAGCCATCCCATTACTGGGTATCTATCCTAAGAACCTGAAAATCAGAAATCTCAAGAGTCCGTTGCACCCCTATGTTCATCGCAGCATTGTTTACAATAGCCAAGACGTGGAACCAACCTACATGCCCAGAAACTGATGATTGGATAAAGAAGATATGGTATATATACACAATGGAATACTACTCAGCCATAAAAAAGACAAAATTGGCCCATTCGCAGCAACGTGGATGGACCTCGAGGGTATTATGTTAAGCGAAATAAGCCAGTCAGAGAAAGACGAACTCTATATGACTCCACTCATAGGTGGAAGTTAACATACTGACAAGGAGATCTGATCGGTGGTTACCAGGGAAAAGGGGGGGTGGGGGGAGGGCACAAAGATGGGAAGTGGTGTACCCACAACATGACTAACAATAATGTACAACTGAAATCTCACAAGGTTGTAATCTATCATAACATTAATAAAAAAAAAAAAAAGAATGAAGCCATCCCTAGAGAGAGCTAATTGAAAAACGTAAATAAATAAAGTTTAAAGAACTGTTCTAAATTAAAATGTATATATATATATATATATATATATATAAAACATAAAATTTACCATATTAACCATTTTCAAGGGTACAACTCAGTGGCATTAAGTAATTCAAATAGTTGTTGGATGGCGATTCTTGAAGGGCAATGTTTTATGGCTTCCCCAGGAACAACCTGTAGGAAAATTCTTTTCCCCCTCAAGTCCAGTGATGACCTTGAGAGTGACCAGGGGCCTCCTGGGTGATGCCTAAGGATCTGCTTTGGTTCAAGTACTGCACTACATGCAGCCTGCACACCTTGGTACTAACGAAGATTTACTAAGACCTTGGTCTAAGTTTCTTCTCATCATAAAAACATTTATTTTCATGGGCAGTGAAATCATCAAACGGTGGCTGGTGAGAACCCAACTGTGATCATGTGGATGCATAATTAAAACATGAAGTCAGATCTAATTTTCATCTCCTGGGCCACAAATAGAAAATCTACACTGTAAATAGATTTTCAGGGGGTGGGATGACAGCATGGGGATAATAATGTTATCATTTATTTAACTACTTAAATTGCATAACACCTACTGCCTCTATAACTATTTAAAGAGTATTAGACTAGACATTTAAGAAGAAAATGTCACAACCATTTAAGAATTTCCTTTTTGATGCTAAAATATATTTTCCATCCTATCTTCTGGTTGATTACTACAATGGCAATGGATGTCATTGGGATGATATATTAAAATACATATATAATAAACATTTTAAAAGTAAAAATTAAAACTTCTCAAAACACATTCTAATTACATATTAGGAAGACCACAAAAGAAACAAGAGGGTTACATTTTTTTCCTGATGCCCAGTAGATGCAGGAAGATGCCTGTTCCTATACATCCTTATTCTCAAGAGGGTACCTCTAGGAAGCACCTTACTGACACCAAAAGAGGAGCCGAAGCAACACTTCTTTACTAAAACTCCTTGAAAAAGTAGAAATTAATTCTGCTTTAATTCTGAAATGTTATTTTCATTTCCTAATGAGTTTCTAATTCTCTGTAAATTTAACATAAGACCTTCGTAAGCAGCAAATACACACATTACTAATTATTCATAAAAAAAGGAAGTAATTCCTCAAGACAAAGACGGGAAAGTTCATAATTTTAGGAACGAATCATCAGTGACTAGAGTGAATGGAAACAGATGGATGCTTTAAAACTATAAAGGGTACAGAGAACGTTTATGAAGCGCAGTTCTGGTAACAACTTACTCCAAGTGCGAACAGTACGGATATTTGCACATTTCTACTGCAGCCAACATAAATTTCTGCCCAGTTTAACATGTAATATCTTGGTTCTAATTAAGCAAAAGAAATACTAGTCAATTCTTAAGCATTTACATTTCATAAAGATATGAGCTGAATAAACTTGAAAATATTAATTAAGAACTACAATAATGCTTCACAAACTAACTTAAAAACTGGCCCTTTCATCAACTAAAATTTACCTTTAGACCCTCTCATTTTAATTTACTAACATTTACTTTTAAAAATTTTAGTTATATAAAAATTTTAAGTTATTTACTAACTCTTAAAAACTCAAACAATAAAACAAATATAAAAGTAAGTCATGAAAATCCTTCTCTCCTAACTTATACTTTCAAATTCCAAATCCCCAGAGGGTAATTGCTTTTTAACTGTTTGCTATGTATATTTCCACACTTTCCTGCATTTATATCAAATACAAATGTGTGAGGGTGTTCATGTCTGTGTATGGCCAGTTTTATTTTATTTTTTAATAGATCAAACTACATAATATTGTGGGTTTTCCTTCTACTTTTCATGGCTGCATAGCATCTATTTAACCAATCCCTAATGATGCACATTAAGAACTTTTTCAGTTTTTTGCTATTATAAATAATGCTGTGGAGTATTCCTGGTACATATATCTATAAGCACTTACGAGTATGAGTATTTCTACAGGATGAATTCCTAGAAGTGAGATTGCTGGTCAGGGGTTACGAGCATTTGACATTTTGATAGGTACCTCCAAACTGTCTTCAAAAAATGTTGTACTAATCTATATTCCTACAGTTTATAAATGTGCCTTTCCCTACACTCTCCCCACATAGGATGTTATTAATCTTTTTATTTCTGTCAATCCAGTTGATTAAAAAGAGAAATTTCATGTTAGTTGGTATTTACTAGAGTGTAAACATCTTTTCCTGTTTCTTGGTCATATTTAGTTGTTCTGCGAATTGCCTGCATAGATCATTTTCCCATTTTTTTTCCTGAGTTGTTGGTTTTTTTCTTGTTGATTTATGGTCTTTTCTATCCTAAGGATATTAATTCTCTGCCCATTGTATACGTTGCAAGACTGGTATCTGTTAACAGTTAATTATGTTTTGCCCCATAGAATTTAAAATTTTTTATGTAGTCAAATCTGTTGATCTTTTTTTCTCTATGACTTTGGGTTTTTAAATTGATTATAAAGACCTTTCTCCAATCCAAAATTTTAGCTTTAGAATGTTCATAAGCTTGGTATATCTTACTGAAAATACATTTTTTGAAATATATTTTCACTGGGTATAGACTTCTAGGTTGACGGTTTTTCCTTTAGTACTTTAAAGATGTAGTTCGTCTGTCTTCTGGTTTGCATAGTTTCTGAATAGACGTTTGTTGTCATTCTTACCTTTGCTTCTCTGTAATAATATGATCATTTCCCCCCCTCCATGGTTGCTTTTAAAACTTCTTTTTACCACTCTTTAGCAATTTCATATGATGTGTCTGGGTGTGGTTTTCTTCATGTTTCTTCTGCTTGGGGTTCATCAAGGTTCTTGGATATGTGTGTTTAAAGTTCTCATCAAATTTGGAAAAATATCCAACATTATTTACTCTAATTCTCACATCTACATCTGTTCTGGGTCAGCTTTGAGTGAGTGGTTATCCTTATCCTATGTCATGTTTTCCTTGCTTCGCTGCATGCTGCTCATCTTTGACTGGATGCCAGACATTGTGGGTTTTACCTTGTTGGGTACTAGACATTTCTGTATTCTTATAAATATTCTTGAGCTTTGTTCTTGAAGACAGCTTGATCCTGTCAGGTCTTGCTTTTCTGATTAGGGAGGTGGGCTGAAGCAGTGCTTCATCTGGGGCTAATTATTTTCCACAACTGAGGCAAGACCTTCCTGTGTATCCAACATCCCATGAATTATTAATATGTTCAGTCTGGCTGGAGGGAAAATGCAATATTCCCTTTAATCTTTTAGGATGGTTCTTGTGGTATAAGACCTAAAATTAAGGTTCAATATTATGTGCTGCTTTGACATCTCAGGAAAACTTGGAAGGCCTCAAGTGGCCTAATCACAAATTGCCCTCCTGACTCTGCTCGCATGGATAAGGAACTCTAGTCAAATAAACCTCCTTATCATGGACACCAGGAACAGTTCCTGCTTATCAATGAGAAGTGGACTTCAGTTTCCTGCCAGCCTGTGGAATTACTCAAACAAGTCAATCACATCCTCCTGCAGGAATCAGGGAGTACTCTACCCTCTTGAGAATACAATGCCTGTCTCCCACAGCCCCTGGTTGTTCACTCTGTTCCTGAGTGCAGTCTCCACATGCCCTGCATGGTGTGTGATGTCCTCTCCTCCAGGCTAAGAATACATGTGACTAAAAACTGTATCAATCTCATCTGTCCAGTGTTGAGTGTTGTGTGTTTGCCCACTCCCCATCACTCTAGGGTAGGAATCCATTCCTTACCAACATGGCAAAGAGGAGGTAAACAAGAGTTCTTTCTTCAGATTTGGGTAGTTTCCTTGTATGCATGTGCTCATCAGTACTCCGCTGAATACTCAAGAGGTACCTTCTGCAAATCTCTGGAGTTCTCTCAATCTGTGAAGCTTTCTGCTCTCTGTCCTCTGTCTTGTGAAATATAGCTGCCTCAGTTTCCCTGGACTGAGTCTGTTTGTCCAACTTAGAGAGTCTGCTGAACTCTACCTGGGTTCCCGTTCCAGCATGAAATTCTCACCGGACAGTAATCTAGGGTTCATTTCATTTGCTTCCCATGTTTCAGGGATCACTGTCCTTTGCTGCCTGAGTCCAGTGTTTTGAAAACCATTGTATTACATATCTGTCTGTCTTTTGGTTGTTTCAGGTAGGAGGGCAAATCTGGTCCCTGTTACTGGAAGTGGAAGTTCCTCCCATTATTTCTGCAAATATTTTTTCTTTCCTGATTCCTTTTTCTGGGACTCCAGTCACAAGTATGTTAGTTAGCTTGATGTTGTCCCACAATTCACTGAAGCTTGGTTCATTTTATTTTTTTAGGCTTTTAATTCTTTTGTTTTATTATGGATAGCTTCTATTACTATGTTCAACTTCACTGATCCTTTCTTCTACTCTATCTCATGTGCTGTTACTCCAATCCAATGTACTTTTTAGGTCAGATATTGTATTTTTCATCTCTAGAAGTTTCATTTGCATATTTTTAACATTTTCTGTGTTTCTCCTTGTCATGTTTGTGTTTTCCTCTACCTTCTCAAGCATATGAAATTTATTTATAATAGCTGTTTTAGTGTTCTTGCCTACTAATTCCATACCTCCTCCCATTTCTTGGTGTGGTTCTATGGACTAATTTTTCTTCTGGTTATGGGTTCTATTTTCTTGCTTTAAAAATGCCCAGTAATATTTTACTGGATGTACAACACTGTGAATTTTACATTGTTGGGTGTTGGAATTTGTGGCAGTCCCTTAAAGAATGTTGTACTTTGTTGTAGCACGTATTTATTTAGAAGAAATCTGATCCTTTTGAACTTGCTTTTAAACTGTTAGGGCAGGTGCAGAGAAGCCTTTAGTGCAGAGCTAACTTACCCCTACTATTAAGGCAATACCTTCTGAGTACTGCATGATTTCCTGTTTGCTGTGAGGTCTTTCCACTTATAGAGAGCCTTGTGTGAGCTCCAGGAATTTTTCAGCTTACTCCTTTGTGGAGTTCTTCCCTTGGCCCCAGGCTGCTTATTCTGAGATATGCACAGATCCAAACTTACCCCAAGACTCGAGGGGATACCTTTCCAGATCTTTGGAGCCTTCAGTTCCTCTTCTCTGGATCTCTGCCCTACAAACACAAGCTACCTTGGTCTTCCCAAATTCCTATCTCTGTCTCCTCAATTCTATGAGACTGCTGGTCTCTCTCTTTGGTTTCTTCCTCCCTGTATTGCAGCCTGGAAACGGCCTCTAGGCAGTAAGGTGGGGCAACTGCAGGGTTCACTCCATTTGTTTCTCTTCTCTCAGCGACTGTAGTCTTGGGCTGCCTGTTGTCCTATGTCTAGTTTTCTATTTGCTTAAGGTAGGAGTGTAAATCTGGTTCCTGTTATTTCTTCATGGCCAGAGGCAGAAGTCCACTCTGATGTATTTTAAAAACATTACAAACAATCCAGATAACAAAGTATATCCAGTTTGGCAATTAAATTTACATAAACTTTACCACAAACAGCTAGGTTTCATTCCTACCTTAACTAGACATAGTCTGATCTTCAGGAGTTTGTCATCCAATATCCTGACATATTTTAAGTTGTGTTTAGGTCTGAGACTTACACCCTATACAAGGGAAGAGCAAAGGAACACTAGAGACAGGAGTAAAGGCTAAAAAAGGCTTCGGCTTGAAATAAGGCAGTCTCCCGGGGAGTTTTTGGCCAGATGGGGCTACAGAGGGCATACAGTTGGTGCATTATGGGTGCTTGGAATAAAGAAGCAGATTTATATTTCATTTTATAGATGACAGAGGATAATGGTAAATATTTAAATTATCAAGATTATAAAGACAGGAGCCTAAAGCAAAGTGAAAGAATTAAGTCAAGTTTGACTTGTAATTCATTCTTCTTATTAGTTACTAGAAAGTAAATTCTCTCACATATGAAACTCTGAACTCTCAAAACTATGAAAAAGCCATTTAAAGATTTTATGCAGGAAATGAAATTGCTTTTTTATACATCTTAAAGGCCAGGACATCACACCTTGCAGAGCTAATATGGGCCTTCAGTTCAATACATTCCATATAATGATACTCATAGCCTTCAAAGTGTTTACAGAGGTCTGTACCTACCACTTTATTTTTACAATAATGCTGCCAGATAGTCAGGGTTGGAAGTATTGTCTTCAATTCACAAATGAGGGCTCTGATTTTATCTAGTGAGTGAGAAAGGGGGGTAACACCCTAATTTTCCTGACATCTTTAAAACTCAGTATAATTTGGTTCCTTTGAAAATCTTTTTACCATGGTAAAGTATAATCTTCATTGTGTCCATGATCTGACACTGGTGAGTCTAGCAAGGGGTATCACAGGATTGCTGCAAAGATGCATGAATGTCACTATGACTTAGAAAAGTCAGGCATAAATGCAGTGAAGATCAGGGCAACAGCTGACAGCTAAACAATATAAACCATTTTACACTATGGACTAATTCCAGTGTTTTCATTTAAAATCCTGCCATCCATACACAAGACAAAGAAGTTCAGAACATCAAAATGAGATTATGGTGCTACACACATGATACTGCTTTGGCAATGCTACTTACAGAGCATAGGACTTTATATTTAATAAATTTTCCAAACTAGATTAAAAAAAGAAACTGTTTAACTGGAGAAAGAGGCCACGGCATTAAGAAGGTATGCACTGGCTGAGAATGGCAACAGCTCCAACATTATGCACAGTGTTCAGCCACATTTTCAGAGTTGACACAATACCCCTTTGAGAGTTGATGAGGCCATACCTGCCCTGGTACACCAGAAGAACAAGAGTTACCACTGGGCACATGAAGCGAAATGGACTATTCCAAGGTTACAACATGCCAGTGGACACTAGAAGCTAAGTCAAATGGTTATAGAGATAATAATAAATAAAACTCTTTTATAATAAAAATAAATCAAAAAGAGTTTGGATTTCCTTCTTTTTTTTTAAGCATTTTACTGGGTGAAAGAAAAGTTATAATAAGTTAAGAGTTAAAAGGGAGAACAGCAGGTGACCAATAAGGATGAAAAAAAGAGAAGTAGTAGCAGAAAAACCAAGAGGCTGGAAATACAAATAAAAGAGAAGAGATCAGGTAATAGGAAAAGGGAGAAAGAAGGACTAACCAAGGATACATACACCACAAAGCTCTGTCCTAAAGAAAGAAACACTGTGCTGGTCCACTTCACTTTGCCCCGGCTCCAGCTCACTGACTCTTATGGAGGGTAGGGATACAATTCAGGCTTGAGGGAGGAGTCAAACCCGAGCCTGGGGTGAAGGTGGAGTTTGTGCATACATGCTCTGAAAACACATACAACAGATCAATTGTTTTTATATGACAAACTACGGGCAGTAAAGTACAACAGAGGCCCTGGAGACAGGTCAAAGATGAGTAAGAAAGTATTGTAGGGTCACCAAAGGCTGAGAAATGTAGCTTTATATGAAGTTCTAGTACCTATCTCTTGCAAAAGATGATGTGGGTTTATACCACTTTTTGGAAAACCTCTGATGTGGTTCATTCTCTTTTTTCTAATTGCTTTTTCTCTTAGGACTCCTGAAAGAGGCAGTCTTTAGAAAGCAGTAATGAACAAGCTGATGTGAGAATATAAGCAAAAGCCCCGTGGTTCATGCTGCTTTGGCTATGTCCAGCTGCAGCAGCAGGAGAGAGTCTCATGCTTCAGCTCAGGAGAATCACTCTTCCCTCCAGTTTTCACACCTGGTCCCGGAGGATGTTAGACAAGTACTAACAAAATACAGAAAAGCTTCACTAACAAATCCTCTGACTTTTTAAAAGTCAGCGTGGTCACAGAGGGGCCTCCTCAGTGCTGCGTGCATGGTGTCAGTGGTCTCCGAAGGCCGTACTCCCTGAAAGGTCACCTGAAAGGGGAATGTGTCAGCCACATGGGGAACTTTACTGAGACAGAAAAGAGATCAGAGCACCATGGCCTCTAGGTTGAGGGATCCTTCCAGTCAACACCCTGGAGGATGTTTCATGCTGTTATAAAATTTTAAAAATGTATTCACTTTTTAAATTTACATAAAGTAAAACCCATGGTATGTCATTTATAAACCAGATACAGGTGCTTCTGACAATAAATATCATTAGAATGATTCCATTTACCAATAACAAGTCTACTGTATTAACAAATCACCACATTATGGATATAGACTGAATGGGGACTGAAGTTTAAATTGCAAAATAAGTTAATCAACAAAGAAATAGCACTTAGAGCCTCAAAAGTGGCATACAGTGAAGATTTACAAGAATTAGACAGACCACTGTCAGCTAGTTAACAATCTCATCATTTCTACATATTTTAAGCAGAAAAGACATCTGTGGCAAATCCCTGCCTGGGAATAACACCTGAAACCTTTCTATTTGTGTGGAGACCAAGAGACTACAGAACAGTTGGACAATAGACACAGGAAAAATAAATCTTGTTGTTGGAATGAGACTGCTTAGCAAAGCCTGACACAGTTATGTCTCTCCTGACAGAAGCTGTAAATAAACCCAAATAGTGAGGTATGAAATGTGCTCCTTGAACCCACCTCAAGCAAAAACTTTAATATCTTATTTATACGCCTCATTTTGCATAACAAGAGTCAAATGATTTACAATAAAATGCATATGCTCAATAAAATAATTATAACAAAAAAAGAATAATCTAAGTCATAATAAAAAGTATAGATAGGAGTACAGGAGAGAAGCATGTATAATTAGCATGTATACTAATTATAAGGGGTAATGTGGTTATTGCAACTGAGCATTAATTAGTGCTGTGCTACCTGAAGGCCAAAGTTAAAAAAAAAAGTGACTACAGAAGGAAAAAGGATTAATTTTAATGAGTAACAAACTTATTATCGGTCCTAAACCATAAAAAAATGAAAAAACACTGGGAGAGGTTATCTAGGGGAATAGGAAAGATCTTTGACCTAAAATAACCAATTCTTGCATAATTCCTTCGCTATCATTTAAAAAAAATTCTTTTTACTCTAGAATTAGGAGAATTAATCTGAGTCCTTATTCACCATTGCTGATTCTTATCTTTTAATTATCTTCATTTAATAAATAAAGAAAAAATTAAAAGCTACACTAAATGTTCTTGACTCTTCAGAAACTCCTCAAGTGAGGGAAAGATAGTCTTTGAATCGTTCCGTGGGTCAACAGTTCTGAGTAAAAGACATATTCTCATGTGATTTAAGGAATGGTGTTTACTTATATTCAGAGTCTACTTCCCTTTTCAACTTATTTGTGTTCTCAGAGCGTTTCATTGACAATGACAGAAGATGCAGCTTCCACAGCTTTACCCAATTCCCTAAAGCACATCAGATGCCAAAGATATGAAGATAATTTAGGAGGAGAAAACACCTCAAATACAGACAATTTACTAAATTTTAACACTAAGAAAGACATTAATTAATTTATTTTAGTGGAGGAAGACCCCAGTTTCGGGAGAGTGTAGAAACTGACAAGTACTGATGTAGCCCACCCCATCATTTCCTTCTCAGATTTTTTCTGAACAAAAATAGATCATTGGTGATTTCTAAAACAGAAAATCCCAAAATGGCATTTTCTAAGAAGTAAATTGAAGAGAATTTTCATTATAAGTTAATAGATACAATAGCTTTTTAATGAGATCAACTTACAAACCAATAAATTAGAGGTTATCATTGCAGGGATAGCAATATACTTTATAACAGAAAATCTGTAGCAACAGCTATTCCATGTCTAGATTTATATTGATTAAAGGGCAGTAAAATATGCACAGGGAAATGCTAAGTAGAAGAAGGTCAAAACCAGGGCTAAAAGTTGAGGCCACTGTGACTAAATTTACACCAAGATTATAATGAGACAAACTTAACTGACAAATATACTTTGCTGAGTCCCATCAAACTTAAGTTTGCAGAGCAAAGAGCCTCAAATGAAAAGTAAATACTTATCGTTAAAGGATGTCTGATTTAAGAAAAACTTAATAAGCATGCATTATTTTTAGGAAAAAACAATAAAGATATTTCCATTTTGAAAAAAAGAAAAAGCCAATACAGATACATTATCAAGGAGTATATCCAGAACCCTTTTTTCACTGTAAGATATCCTCCTTGCAACATGAAAACTAGGAACATACACTGGGCCCTCGTTCCCTAAATGCACCTCTCACATATAAATCAAGGACTTCTCTGCTTAGTTACAGTAACTGTAAATCACCTTTCCAGAAAATTAGACAAGCAAATAAAAACCTCCCCAAAACAGTAATCTTTCACTTAAAAACTTTTACCAAATTGGACACAGACTATTTTGAACTCAGAAACGATTAATCCCAATCTAAACTATCCACAATATCTTGAATGTGAATCCACTGAAAGGACGCAGTCTCTGTAGGCAGAGAACCATTCTGAAAAAGGCTAAAGTTAAAATACACCAGCCCTATTAGATCCTTGCCTAGATAAAACATGTACACATTCCTCAGGTAAACGTACCCTTCTACAGAGGACCAGGGGTGGCTGGCACTCTTACGTGCCTTTGCTCCTGTGAAGCAGTTATTTATTCATGCACTGTAGCTGAGTGCTCTTTTCTGGAATTTTTCTTATAAAAATCTAATGCTGGCATCCAAAGCTAGATAAACTATAAAGACATCTCCTTTAGGTCTCCATTTGTCCTAACTGCCTTTATGCATTTGAATTAGACTGTGTATGAACATGTTTCCATCATGGGGACCAGTAGGGACAAAAAAGTCAGTCACTGGAGTACATGTGTGGCCACAATTCTCTGAATAAGAGGTCGTGCATCTCACTGGTGTGAACAGTTGCCCCAGAAGGTACTACCTACACCTACCTACAGGCACACAGCTGAACAGGCTTTTGTAGGTTGGCCTATGCACTTGAGTATCACAAACGATATGACTCATTTGGGGAAATGTCCTCAGAGGGAAGGTAGTGCTGAGTTACAGGCCAAAAAACCCCTTGTATTTTCAAGAAAAGACAAATGGGAGGATTCACGATTCAAGTTTTAAATGTTTCATTTGGCAATAGGTTTCTCTCTTAAGCAGAAGGTTCTTCATATACGTCTAAAATATTTTGATTTATAATTTTTTTCCAGGAACAAACTTGTCATGGAAAGAAATATACCTATAGTTTAAAGGCACTCCTATACTGCTTTTATGCAATTTCTTTACCAATAAGACAGAGCCAAAAATTCAACACCCATTATAAGCATTAAGCTCCTGGATGTCTTAAAGGACAAATACAAAGAGAATAAAAAATGAAACAAGTTACTGCTGTTGTATAGGAATAATTATTCTGACATTTTAGAGGCATCTTTTTTTAAAAATAAGAATTATTTTCAGTATTGCTACTGACAGCATCTTGCCCAGGCCAGATACTGAATGGAAGGCTGAGTTAGAAAGTAAGGAAAAATAAAGATAATTGCTTAGTTGTTAAGGGCTCCTGACTCAGCCACTGGTAGGATTACATTAATTCTTCAAATTTTCATAATTATATTTCTCCCAAGACACAATACAATCTAAAATATTCAAATTAAAAAGGCAAAATGTTATCCAATCAGCTGGATATTTTGTCTACAGGAGTAAATTTCTAGACTATTAGAGGGGTTATTATTATGTTGTTTCAAAACTCTCAAATTTCCATATTAAAACACTCCTGTGAATTGTTATGATTTCAAATATGTATTATTTAAATGTGTTGTTTAAGTAATTTATCTTAATTTCTCCTTAAAAAAACAAGACTTTACTCAGTAGCCTACATCCACAGCAACTCAGTAACAAATATTATTAATAATCCTGATGCGGCAACTTGTTCTGAAATTTACCATATTATCTCTTAAAAAAGAGTTGCCCTGGAAATTAATGGTGTAAAGCACTATTATCTGAGAATATTTAGCCTGTCTAAAAAACGTCCTGTTAACCTGTAAAAATACCTAAACTCTAAACAAAGGCATGTTTTGAAGCTGAGTGAGGGATACACTGGAGTTCATTACAATCATTTTCTCTATTTTTGTGACCGTTTAAAACCCACTTCATCCCTTTCCATGGTAAAGCAGAGTCTACAGGCCACGTAAGTTTAAACATTTTACTAATATTTCCTATATGTGCTTGAAAGTATTAGGTCTTCGCTCATTTAAAATTTCCTAAAATTCATTAAAAAATTACTAATCAGGCTGACCTTTTCTTAATTATACTGAATTGGTGAGATTTTGCTGTACGTGTTATTATAGGACACACCAATCAGAATCCTACAAAGGATGAGTGGACAACTCTGTAATGGTCAAAAAGAAACAGAAAAAGAATTACAGATTGCCACTCTAAATACTCTGGGAAACAATGCCAGCAACAGCCCATTACTGTTTACAAAGAGCTCTCACATACATTATCTCATTTTAAACTCACAGGAATCCTGTGATTTAGGTAGGGTTGATGATAATCTCTGCTTTATATAAGAAACTAAGGCCGAGGAAAGTTAAGTGACCAGTAAAGGTTACACTACTAAACAGTGGGGATGGTTTTTAAATTTATGTCTGTTGACTATAAATATCATGCCTCATCTTGAAACATATAAAATTTGTTTCTGAATGGACAAAAACTTCTGAAACAAATGTAAATTATGAGAAGAGTATGAAAAGGATTAAACAAAATCAGTTTATGTAAAGATAAGTGAGAAAGCACCTTTAATGTCTATATCCTTATGCAAGGCCTACTTGTGAGCTGACAGCATTTCTGGTGTTAAAATAGCGCTACAGATTCAGTGTAGGAAAATTCTATCCATTCACATTCTACTGAACTTGCATCTGTGATAATTTGAAGATAGGTTAGATTGAAGTTTAACTTAAATCTAGGAGGAAAAATTTAGAGATTAGAAGTGTACCAGAAAACAGGGTGAAGTAAATCCATTAAAGAAAAGAACGGACATTTTGACTTATTTAACATAAATAACTCTTTTTAAGATTCTAGAAGTGTGAACATGCATATAATGATGTGCCAACTGGGAAACTTTTTTTTATATATGTTAAAGTATGAATATTTAGTTTGGTAGCATGTACATTACAAATATTCTATTCTATCAGACAGGCTATCTCTAGTTGGTGAAATTTAAGGAACATTATATCTTTAGCCTTATCTTTAGGTTTATTCTTACTATTGATAGATTATTTTCAAAATCTATTTACTTTATTTATGTGATTTTGCTTTAGCCAGGAGTGATTTTTATTTTTATTTTTTTTTTTACAGAATGCATCTGTAATTTTCTGAGACACAGCAAAAGAAAACTCTAATTTACCGAGCAGAACCTCCTGGATTGCTGTGAGAAGGCTTTGGTGAAATAAGTCTACTTCTCTAAGTAGGGATCCCTGTACAGAGAACACACTCTCACGCACAAGCTGATTCGGGCTGATAAACCCATTTCGGCTGACGGGAGACCAAGCAGGCCTTGCGCCCTCTGTGGTAAGACTGCTGCTTGGCATGGAGTTTTCTCTCTAAGTGTCAAGGGACATCTTATTTCATGTATAAGAAATGAGAACTTATTCATCTAGTGCTTAGAAGTGCCTTGTAAAGAGCAGGGTCTCAAAAGCTTCTTTTTCCCCCCTCAGTTTTATTGAGATATAATTGACATACAACACTGTATAAATTTAAGGCGTACAGCATAATGACTTAACATCAAAAGTTTCTTGAATAGTGACTTTACCTCTCAAAATAAATTTTTCTCTTACAAAACCACCACCCCCCTCCAGATTCCAGCAAACCTCAGAAGAAGTTCTTTTCTGGGAGTTGGGAGGCAGATGCAGCTCCATGTCCTAACATTTCCAGGAGGACCGCTTGGTCTAGGCCTCATATCACACAAAAAAAGCCTTTTTATGACATTACCTCCACATGAGGTTTTACACAGTCACAGAGATAAATGAGACTGAAGCAGAAATAATGAGGTTGAAAGAACAAAGCATTTGCCATTCAGTTTTAAATTAGTGCGGCATTACTGAACTTCACTATCTGGGGTGAAGTATGAATTAATTTAAAAACTATTTTATAATGATTTCGCACATTTATACTTTCTTTTTGATGTTAAAAGCATTAATTTGTTATATACATATTATAAAGATATCAGTTTAAATTCTGTTTTTATCTTTCTTTACTAAAAAAGTCTTTATTACTGAAAAATAACACAAAAATTAAAAAGATTATAATTTCTTCATTTTTCATAAACTAGCCAGGAGCCTAAGACAGACTCTGATTCCCACTTGTCATTTCTGTCGTCTGAAACGTCACTTATCTAGTGAATAGAGTTCATTCCTTAACATGGAAGATGGGATCTCATGAAATACTAAGACTACTAATTAAATACTCAAAGAAAAATTTCTCACTGAGAACACCAATGAAAACCCTTTGGATTTCTGTATTTTCCAAAATAAACCCAAATACGTAAAAACTTGGCAGTTGGTTTATCTTTTAGTTAAAAGAAGTTGGTCAAAGGCACAGAATCACACATCTAGGAACACAGAGAAAGTAAAAACTTTCAGCATTAAGCACACCAGCAAGTCACAAAAGCCTGGCCATGAACTCTCTTTAGTTTTCCGGGAAAGTTGCATTTCCTTGTTTACTTTTTGGGTATTTCCTAATTCAAGACCATTCAACTTTTTTGGTCTAATAGCTTGTAAGGATGCACAGTTATTAAGATGTCAAAAAGGTCACATCTGTGTGGTGTTACCTAGTTGTTATCAGATTTTAATAGCCCACATTTCTCAAACTAACATCTTCTGGTGGGCATCTAATTAAAGATGAAGCTATTCAATTTGAATTATCATTATTATTTGGCAGTAGAATGTAGAGCATTCTGTAAATGCACTTCCCCAACTAAAATGATTTTTCATTAATTTTTATCACCCTATGCTTTTTCCGTGTTGGCAAATAATAGGTCTGAAAAGGACTAATGACAAGACTCAATTTGAAAAGAAAGCAGTTAGATGCTATGGAAATTTAAAATCAATTATAATCATAATCACAATCATAGTAGTAGTAGTGGTGGTGATGGTGGTAGTAGTAAACAATTTACTAAGGTCTGACATTGAAGTTTTGAATAGCTCCAATTCTGTATTGGATTTAAAGTTTCTTACCAGGGTTGCAATCTGTAAGAAGTGAGCAGATGGAGAGGAGAACTTTAGAAATGGTTAGCGCTGGACTCCAGTTGTCCTTTAGGATGTCCAGACAGATCACGCCTTGGCTGTTAATATTACAGTGATAGATTCTTGTTCGGAAGGTAACCTAGAAGAAAATACAAAGTTGTCATAAACAGACATACCTTTTATTAGAAAAAATAATCCAAGGGTCACTGGTTGAACCATATACTTAATTTTTCCTTAGGCACATGAGAAGAGTCAATAAACAAAATCATTATTCAAGAATTTATCATTCTGGGCATAGATAACTAAACTTCAACAGCAAAATCATGATATTCTGCTTCTGATGAAGAGTCCTATCATTTACCTAACATTCTGGGGACTGAATTTACTCTTAGTGCAATTGCAGAAATGTTTGTAAGAGGAAAACGAACCCTGACCTTTAAAAAAATTTCAAAGAAAAACATTTTTGAAAACAAAAATTTCAAAGGAAAATTTTTATTGGATTTCAGTTGCTTTAAGGAATTTTGTACATTTATAAAATTCAAAGAAGCATGGGAATAGTATAAAAAGGAAATAAATACTATTCTATGTCATGGTTTAAAAATAGGAACTAGGGCACACACGTAAATAATACACCTAGTTCACAGAAAAACTACACTATAATTCACAAGCTTTTTCCTCCTTAAGTCCTATATTTTGAAAGCAGTATCAGTGCAGTCTAGCTCTTCTTTATGATAGCTAGGTCACCATTGTACTCTGCTTAGGTATAATTTTGAAACATGCTTATAACATTTTTAAAGAACTTTTATTGAAAAAGGAAAGTCCAAATCAGTTTTATAACTGATAAAACTATTTTATGAAAGTCTTATGTAAGCAACAATAATATTTTAATGCTATTTATTAATATCATGTTTATAAATGTTCTCAAATTTATAAATTGAAATAAACCTGTTCCAAAGATCAGTCTTCTGGTACCCTAAGTTCAAAATGGCTCTGAACCAAGAAATACACACATAGTAGATCTTTGCAGCTGTTGCCACCCCACCAAGGCATCCAGCATCTACTCAAACATCAGAGTTACTTAATTCATATGATGTCAAGTCTCACAAAGGATAGGTCCATCTTCTACATTGTTGAACAATAGGATACTAGTCTCAGGCTTGGTTTAATACTCCTAATGAGAATTTCCCTTCTAGCAACATGCCAGACTGGATAACCTCGACATCCCTCCCTATACATACACATCCCAAACACCTAGAAATGTTGAAGAAAACATAACTAACATCCACCAAAATGCACAGCTGCATTTTCAAGGGGAATCCCCAGAGGCCAGAATTAAAAACCAAAAATTATAGTAAGCACACGAGCTGACAGTGTAGCTGCCAGGGGCTGGGGCTTGGGAAAGAGGGAGGAGGTGAAGGATAGTAGTCAGTCTTAATAAATTGGAGGCTTGGGTTTTGATGCCCGCATGGAGAAATAAGAAGAAATCCTAGGTCTCTATGAGGCAAGAGGTTGGAATTGAGAGCCTTTACATAAATTAGGACACTTGAGCAGCAGCTAGTCTTTCAGTAAATAGATAAACTTGAAAAGAGAACGTCTTATGGGAGAGACAGCAAAGACACCAGAGAAAGCCTGGGCTCTGGAATGGGGACAAAAGTGTTTCCCTTGAGAATTCTAACCCCTGGGCATATACACTATGCATACACTAACTAAAAAAGAGCTTAAATGACTACGTTATTACTATCAGATCAAATATATGACATTTTCATTGCAGTAACTGATAGGGCGGGCAACCACAGCAAAACATAGTAAGGACACTGAAAATACAAACAACAAAATTAACAAAATCAAAGAACTGAATGAAGATAAAATTCTACACTCAGTAATTAAAGAATACATATTCCTTTCCCAGCACATAAGAAACGTTTATAAAAATTGATCAGATGCTAAGCTACAAAGGAAGCTTAACATATTTCAAAGAATTACTAAGACCACAAAGATCCTCCATCATATGTTTGGAAACTGAAGAAAACATTTTCAAATAATTCTTGGATCAAAGAAAAAAGTCAACTATATTTATAACTGAATGACAATGAAAATGTTGGGTTGCCAAACCAAAATTTGTGATTTGGCTAAAACAGTTGTAAAAGAGAAATCTACAGTTTGAAATGCATGTATCAGAAAGGAAGAAAGACATTTAATGAGTTAAGTGTCTGACTAAGGAAGGAAAAAAAATAATCGAGTAAACTCAGTGAAAGTAGAAAAGACGACATGAGAAGTTAATAAAATAGAGAATACCTAGTAATATTAAAATTCTGCAGAGAAGTCAGATCGCCCATCCCTTTAAGTGCTAGATGAAAAGACAAAATATTTTTATGATCCAATGTAAATGAAGAGTGACTTTTATATATGATATTTTTAAAACCTATCAGATATTGATTGGCTACTCTGAGCCGGTTAATCCTCAAAACAACACAAGGAAGGAAGCAGTATTATTGTTTCTACTCTAAAAGTAATTGTAACTACGTGAGGTGATGAATGTTATCTAAACTTATTGTGGTACCCATTTCCTAACATATACATATATAAAATCATTATGCTGTACACCTAAAACTAACAACAATGTTATATATCAGTCATGTCTCAATAAAACTGGAAAAAAATTAAAAAAACAAAGAAACTGAGGCACAGAGAGGTTAAAGAACTGGCTCATAGTCCCAGAATTGGTAAGTGGTGGAGCCAGAAGTTGAACACAGTTTTGTTGATCCAAAGGCCCATGCTCTCCTACCCAGCCTCAATGCCTTTTTTTTTTTAATATTTTAATTTTGAGATAATTATAGATTCACACAAGATTACGAAAAATGATACAGACAGATCACACATATCCTTCACCCAGTTTCCCTCAATGGTAACATCTTGCATAACTGTAGAATAATATCACACGAAACTGACATTGATACAGTCCATTGACCTTTTCCATATATAACCAATCTTACATGCACTCATGTATATTTGTTTCTATGTAGTTTTATCATGTGTAGATTCGTCTGATCACCACCACAGTCAAAATACAGAACAGTTTCATTACAAACATCCTGTCCTACACTTTAATAGCCACAGTCATCTTCCCCCCTTTCCTCCCTTCTTAATTCTCAACAACTACCACCCTGTTCCTCATCTCTCTAATTTTGTCATTTCAAGAATGCCATATAAACAGAATCATACAGGATGTAACTTTTTGAAATTGGCTCTTTTCACCCTACATAATTCCCTTGAGATCCACATAAGTTGTCGCACATATTAGTAGTCTGTTCCTTCTTATTGCTGTGTAGTATTCCATGGTAGGGATGTCCCAGTTCGTTTAATCATTTACCCACTGAAGGACAAACGGATTGTTTCCAGTTTTTAGCTATGAAAATTAAGGCTGCTATGAACATTTGTGTGTGTTCGTGTGAATACAGGTTTTTATTTCTCTGGGATAAATGTCTAAAAGTGCAATTGTTGGGCTGTATGGTAAGCTCATATTTAGTTTTATAAGACACCGCCATACTTTTTTCCAGAGAGGTTGTACCATTTTATATTCCCACCAGCAGTATGATCCAGTTTCTCTGCATCCTATTGGCATTTAGAATTATCACTATGCTTTATTTTAGCCATTCTGAGTTTGTTATTCCGAATTCAGCCATTCAAAGCATGAGTTTGCAAAGAATCTTGTGGATTTTTTGGACAGAGAATGTTTTACACTTTAATGTTTTATAATACTGACAAAAAGGATTGACTTTGGTGATGTTTGTCAACTTGTCCTGACCGCTGTTCATGAAAAAAATCACACTGAATTAAACTACCTTAGGTAGGTTGATGGTTCCTACATGTTCTAATGCTATGGACTTCTACAAATACCACCTTTCCAAGCTGGGAAAAATTCACGATCCTGGAGTTTTGAGTAGTGTCACACATTTACCTCTTGGAATGTAAGCCATGACCTCTTTGGGGTTCTCTCATCAAATTCCTATTTCTGTTATCTCACTTGCCAAAGGACTTCCTCACCAAACCATGAATTACTCACGAAAGTGTTTTCTTTCAACTGATGTCCTATGCAGTGCTTGGCACACAGAAAGAGCCCACTGTTTGCTGAAACAGACAACTACCTCTCTGAGGAGTTGTAACACCTTACTGTTCTTTAGGTAAAAGAGCATTTTTAGAACCACAACTTACAGTAGACTGAAAGCTGGGAAACTGTGGAGAGTATCCTGAGGAAGCAGGAGATATTTTTAATATCTTTCTGCCTCATAATGTTACTTTACTAAATTGTCCGACAGATTATTATTTCAAAAGAGATTTCATATAGGTTAAGCCAATAATAAAAATAACAAATATTTAGTAAGCACTCAATATGTGCCAGGCACTCAAACATAGATTTTTTTTTTTTGAGGAAGATTAGCCTTGAGCTAACATCGGCTGCCAATCCTCCTCTTTTTGCTGAGGAAGACTGGCCCTGAGCTAACATCCATGCCCATCTTTCTCTACTTTATATGTGGGACGCCTACCACAGCATGGCTTGCCAAGTGATGCCACGTCCACACCCGGGATCCGAATCGGCGAAACCCGGGCCGGCGAAGCAGAATGTGCACACTTAACTGCTGCACCACTGGGCAGGCCCCAACAACATAAAAATGTTTATAGTTGTTATTGCTTATTTAAATACTGTGTGGTCTGATCACATCAACAAAAGCATTCCACAATCAAGGCGAAAACTTGCTAATAAAAACTCAAAACAGCCAGCATTCTGTTCCAGACACTATCAACGAAGGTAGGGTAAATGCGAGAGAAGAATAGATGCAAACTGATAAGGAACTGTCTGCAGTCCTTAGTCATTAGTGATGCAGAAATAGAAAATGTTGTTTTGAATACTGACAAATAACAAAGGATATGCAACTGTTAGAAGGAGGTTTTAGAGGCTGAGGAAGCACCCTCCGCTCACCTTCACCCTACAAAGGTCTGCTCTGATCTGACTCAATTTTCCAGAAAGCCCATCATGTTATCTTGTTCAGGGGCCTGGGCAGCAGTACATTTACTTCACCCTTCTGACAAAGATCCAAGTGATAAAAGATGACTATAAGGAAAATTCCAGTTCCAGGGAATACACACTGAGTTCTGTGTACTACACAAACCTACACCTGTATTTGCATTTATCGCTGTATTTGAAGCACAGCTTGACACTGATGTTTGCAATGATAGCTACCATTCCTCAAGGAAAGGTAAAATTATACTGAGAATACTGTTTTCAAAGGCAAGGAAGATATCATAGTTTAGAACATTTTCCAAATATTAGGAAATTTTAAAAACATGATTTGGACATAGTGATACCAAAAACTTATTTATCCACAATAGTTAATTCCCAGATTGACTCTGGATGAGAAGGGTTTTAATTTATGTGTGACATATAAACACCCATGCAGGCACGTGGGTGAATGGGTGTGGTGGACAGAATAATGCCCTCTCCCCTCAGAGGTGTCCACAGCCTATCCCTGGAACCTGTGAATGTTACCTTACATAGTAAAAGAGACTTGCAGGTGTGATTTAGGTAAGGATCTTGAGATGGGGTGATTATCCTGCCTTATCTGGGTGGGCTCAATATAATCACAAGGGCCTTGTAAGAGGGAAGCAGGAGGATCAGTAGAGGATGTGAAGACAACAGAAGCAAGGGGTTGGAGTGATGTGAGGAAGGGGCCATGAGCCAAGGAGTGCAGTTAGCCTCTAGAAGTTGGAAAAGGCAAGGAAATGGATTTCCCCCTGAAACCTCTAGAAGTAATGCAGCCCTGCTGACACCCTAATTTTAGTTTTCTGACTTCCAGAACTGTAAGACGAGAAATTCATATTGTTTTAAGCCACCAGGTTTGTGTTAATCTTTACAGCAGCAATAAGAAAGGAATACAATGTGTACTTATATTTCCCAGTTGCCTTATTACTTTATCTTAAAAGGTACCTTAAAGTGTAGCTGTGCTATTTCTATACTTCACAGAATCACTTCTCCTTAAAAATAACTTTAGAAAGAGTTAAAAAAAATTCTTAGAGGCCGGCCCCATGGCCGAGTGGTTAAGTTCACGTGCTCTGCTTTGGCGGCCCAGGGTTTGGATCCTGGCCGTGGACATGGCACCGCTCATTAGGCCATGTTGAGGCGGTGTCCCACATATCACAACTAGAAAGACTCACAACTAAAATATACAACTATGTATTGGGGGGATTTGGGGAGAAAAAAAGCAGGGAAGAAAAAAAAGATTGGCAACACATTAGCTCAGGTGCCAATCTTTGAAAAAAAAAATTCTTTATGCTGACTATAGCATAAAAGAATGCTACTAAGTAGTGAATTATCTAGGTTGAGTCACTTTGCTACTCTGAGCCTCTACTTCCTGACAAAACAAGAGACTTAAATCAGATTACCTCTAAGGTCCACTCTAGTTCCAAGATCCAAGAGGTGTATTAGGAGAATAATATATGGTTTTGGATGTCAGCTGGACTTGGGCTGGAATCTTGACTTTGGACAAACCAACTTAGCGCATCTCTGAGATTGAGTTTCCTTATGTGTAAAATGGGGAAAATAATAGCTATATGCATAGTGGCTGTGAAGACTGAAGTACACAAAAAGTTCTAACACCATGCCTGGCGCCCGGCAGGAATTCAAGCACCGTTAGTCTCCCTTTCCCTCTTCACCTGTACTTTTACTAGATTATTTCAATGCGTGTTCACGTAATAATTCCTCCACCACCCGGATTCTAAATGTTTTCTTTATACCACTCCTCTACTCTAGAGTATAGACAACATTCCATATATGGACAAAAAGTGGTTTTGTAAGGGGAAAGAGATCATGTAGGGCATGAGTAGAGAGAGTGAATAAAATATTTTAATCAAGTATTTCTGACAAATTGATTCTACACATAATTAAGGAAAATGTTTTAAAGGAAATAAACACTTCAAAGCTGGAAAGCTGATAATGATATTTAAAATGAGCATTTACAATAATATTTCAGTAATAACCTCTATTTTCCACATAGCCTCTATTTTTCAAAAAAATTTTGATCAGGAGATAAATGGCACTATAATTTTACTGAGGAAGTGTGAGATCAGTGAGAAATACATTCCTCTTAAAAATAGTTTTTCATGGAGACCCAGAGAGGAAATATTTGGAGCCCCTGTGCCATAAATCAGTGAATCATGTAACAAAGGTCCAAAAATAGCAGGGTTAACATCATTCAAATGGATCTTGGCCATAAGCTCACTATGAAACTGGTTTATTTGGACAGGTCACTAGTACACATTGAAAAAATGTCAGTACAACCACCCTCCCTGAGATTTCCAGTGCTCTTAAAATTGACTTAAGAGCACCATACCAACAACGAACACAACCTAAGATTATTTTAAATTATTAGCGACAAAATAAAGACTGGAAAAATCCACTATTAGTGAGGGGAATCACAAATCTTAAAGAAACTCTAAGAAAATATATCAGCAAAATGAAACAAAAATCTTACCCAAATTAAAAAAAAATTGGAAATATATTCCACCTTGAATAACTGGCAGTAAAGGAAGTAAAATTAAACATTACCCAGAAACCATAATGTGTAAAGATGATACCCACCCTGCTATGAATGAGACTGTACAGCATACTACACTTGACCACAGGCCAGAGCCACTTTTTTAAAGCTTTCAAGTACAATTTAAATGATTAAAAATAAAAGATCTTTACAGCATAGACATTTAAATTTAAAGTCTTTCTCAGTTCCTTTTAAGTACAGATGTAGAAAAACATGCAACTAGAAAATATTCCCCACCATGAGTAGCAAATCTCTTAGAAGATGGGAGCATCTTATTCAATTCCCAGGGCCCTTTACTACCATGCAGCCACAGATTCCTCCCAACTCCTATAAGGGAGGATACTTGGTATGGCATTAGGGACCAATAATTTATAAAAATTCAATTCATACAGAATGTTTCAGGAACATATCTATATTGAATAAGGTTCAATTTGGTTCTTTTTCAAATTCGTGTGTTTTTATTAATGACTTGTTCTTTCATTATATGTTTTCGTGTCTTTTTGTGACTTGTTCTACTGTCTCAAGTTTCAGAAATGGTACTCCAGCTGCTTCTCCTTCATGGTAGGATCGTATCACAGTGTGGACTGCAATCTTTGAGTGTGAGTTCATCCTCAGTGAACACTGTTATTTTTCTGTAGAAGTCCTATGTGCCTTGGATTGTGGACTGTTTTGCATTTGCTTCTTCCTGGGCCTCAAAGACAACAAGTTTGAGACCAGACTGTAGCCTGACACAGCAGCCTGAAACCAGTTCAACCAATGCTTGCTTGGCATGGATATAGTGGTTTCCTTCCTCAGTCAGTTAAAAAAAGGAAAATGTAGAAATCTAACAAAGCTTGAGGAGTAGGACATTCCTAGGCATACTTCACCATTGGAAGGCATGGATTTTAACAGCCTTTTAAAGTTTATTTAAAAAAGCAATACAGTACTTTAAAACAATTAAACAACTTAAAAAAAAAAGCTGGCTGTATGAGTTTTCTACAAATCTGTTTTCATGGCTTAGACAAGTTTTCCAGTAACATAATCACATATGGATTCAAAAACTGCTGAATCCCAAAGAATCGAGGGGGAAATGATGATGATTTGGTATCTAAACTTAAACATGTATACAAAATATCACTTAAACATTACCACTGTTTTAATTCATTGAGCATATACACAATAGATGCTTAATCAATGCCTGGGGGGTCCATTAAAACCAGAACTCAAAGCTCTCTGAGTTTAATAGTCCCACTAGAGGCATCACACCCTCGCTCCTCCAAAATCAGATAATAGAACAGCTACTCTTGAACACTGAACTTAAAACCATTATGTGAGGCTATGTTGACCCCCACACACTTATTTATTAATTAGTACTGCATAAAGAAGACGTAATTTAACAGATGTCCAGTGAACCTACACTTCTAGGACAAGATGATTCATTTCTGCTTTATAACTTCAAGAGTGTCTCATACATAACGACAATTAATTACGAAGCACAACAGCTGAGACACTTCATGGATTCCACGCAAAGTGTATAATAAATGACCGACCACATGACACTTGCTGTTAAATTAAAGACAGTGACATAAACATAAGAATGCCCTCCTTCTTATTTTGTTTACATTTTTTTTACAGGTCTCATACTATCCAAGGCAATTCTATAAGACATGGTATATTTATAGATTTGCTAAATGTAAAATGGAAATAATATGCAGACTTTATCCTTTGGAAAAGAAGTAATAAATTTTATGTTTGTAGACATATGAAGTGGCAGTTATCTTAAGAGATTAATAATTCAATATACATACAACACAACACAAAGTATTCATCACAACTAGCTAGAAATGACAATTTTATTTTTCATACAGTCCACAACAGTGTAGAAGTAAACCATATTTTAACACAGTCTAAAATGAAACAATGACTAATTCTGTTAATGATACAGTAAATTAACAGCAATTATAGAGTTGGATGGATGCCCACTCTCTCTCAGTGAGTGCTACATAACACACAAAAGGGACATTCTTTGAAAGTGGTAGAGTGTCATAAATACCATAAAAGTTTCCAAACTTTGCATGTATACCAGGGAGAGTAATTGTACTGGTTCCCTATGTTTACATCACACAATAGAAAAATACAGCATGTATATCATAGCAAGTTATAACTAAAAATGCCAATAATAAAAAATAAAATAGGGGCCGGCCTGGTGGTGCAGTGGTTAAGTTCACACGTTCCACTCTGGCAGCCCGGGGTTCGCCAGTTTGGATCCCAGGTGCGGACATGGCACCGCTTGGCAAGCCATGCTGTGGTAGGCATCCCACATATAAAGTGGAGGAAGATGGGCATGGAGGTTAGCTCAGGGCCAGCCTTCCTCAGCAAAAAGAGGAGGATTGGTGGTAGATGTTAGCTCAGGGCTAATCTTCCTCAAAATAAAATAAAATAAAACAAAATTAAAAAGGGCTAACAATTATGCCATGTTTATGTGCCAGGCACTGTTCTAAGTGATTTGCACTTATTACTTAATTTAATCTTCACAATCACCCTATGAGGGAGATACAATTATTATTCTCATTTTATAGATAAACTGAGACATGTTCAGAGGAATTTATATGCACATAGTTGAGGCAATCCCAATAGAAAGTAGCTATAAGGAGGAAGGAAATAGGAAATAAATCAAAACAAACACACACAAGAAAACAACCGATAGCCCCAAAGAGTTTTTTGAAAATGACAGAAAAAAAATAGGAAGAGAATAAAGACATTTATATGAATTCTAGATCTCAACAGTTTGACTTTAGATGAAAGGCCAATAGAGATTCAATAGCTTCTTCAGATCAAGTTGTGGTAAAATGAGAATTTATGTAAGTCTTTACAAGTGTTTAGATTGAAGTCTGACTGGAAGAACAAGGAGAGTGTTGAAAGATAAAAGAGGAGCTGGTCTCTTATTGAGTGGTTTTTGATCAAGGGAGTGCCATGATGAAAGGGGTATCTCAGGAATTTGTAATAGCGTTGTTATATAGTGTTCCATCTTAAAGTAGCTCCTCATGGAATGAATCCTTTAACTTATTCCTAAGTTCACAAAATGGCTTTTATATGATCAGCACCACAGAAGCTATTTTTTGTATATTGTCTGAACAGCTGATCAAACCAAGAGATAAATGAATACAGGTGAAACAGAAAAAAGAGAGAGGAAATGAAAAAAGATGGGCAACTCAAGCCACAATCTGAAGCACGTATGTAGGAAAGGAGGGACCAGGCACTGCAGGTGAAGAACCACGAGAAATGGCTGAAAAACCATTTCTGATCCTGGCTTTCACCACCCCTTGGAAACCACCTGCTGAGAAGATGAGAGAGGAAAAGGAAGAGAGTAAATGTGTAATAGAATAGCCCAAGGTAACTATTCTTACCTTGAGTGATTCTCTGGGTTGAAGCATCCTTATAAGGATGGACGTAAGTTTCCTTCCTCACCAAAAAAAAGAGGTACATAGGCTTTTACCTCATATCAAGAACTGAAAGACTATCACGAATATTATCTCTTTTTGCCTTCCTGATAAGTATTCAAGAATTACTAGTTTTACTGAAGGAATATTTAGTATTAACAGGAATCTCTTAAATTTTATTTATATCTACAAGTACCTGAGTTTGTTTTCTTTTGAAATTTTCACGCCTATTTTTCTTTTACCTCAGCAATCTCTTTCCTTCTCCTGTCCCTCTCCCATTCTTCACTTGTTCACAATCTAATCTCTGCTATCATTCTGTGATTACTGACATTATTTCTCTAGTTTCCATTTCCACCTTCTAGGTTATCTTGCTTTTTTCACATCTCAGGGCTTCTGAAGCTTGGTGTTTTGGGTCTGTCTTTTTCCCTCCAGTATTCTCTGTAAGACGACTGTCCTAAAAAAAAATCCAATAGGTTAATTTTCCCCAAGGTTTGTGAAAATGTTATCTGATAGAAACAAAGGGGATTAAAATAAAAAAGAGTCAAACAGCAATGATCCAGAATTGGGTGGAAAAAATAGACTACATTTTCTAATGTTCTATTCCTGCTGCCTAAATCTCCTATCTCCAAAAAAATCTGAAGTAGTATCTTAAATAAAAACTCTAGGCTGCTTTTTTAACTTTCCCTATAATTTGTAACACTCAACTCTGTACTGTAGAAAATTGGCTGCTGTAGTATAACCAATATTATCTTTTAAAAGCAAACAATTGCACTATATGTGGCTTTTTAATAAATATTACTAACTTCATTTTACAAAACTGATAGTTGTATGTATAGCTAAATAAATACTTTAGAAATGAATTTTTGTAGACAGGCTAACAACGAATGTTTATTTATAAAGGGAACAAATTTATATAAAGTCCTTAAGGGCAAGGATTTTATCTGATACTGATTTTTATCTCCAGTAGGAGAGAGTAAGATGTCAATATGTATTTGTTCAATAAGCAAATGAACTAGAAAAATATAGGATATTTACATTTGAAAAGAGGCCATGCATACCATAATTAAAAATGACAAATGATTGAGAACTTCCGATGTTCCAAAAGTTAGGTTTACAGTGCCTTTTATAGCAGGGTGGGGGGGCACTACCAATTGACAAATGTGTAAAGTATATAAAGGGAAATATGTTGTTATTCAAATTTTGATTTAAGGCAACTTTCAAAGTCTTGAGATTAATATTTTAGTCAGTAGAGATTATAATAGTCTCAAACACCAATCGAAGAGTTAGGATTAAGAATATTTCATAAATCCTTCAAATTAAAAAATAGAACTGATAAGACATTCCAGAAGTATGACACATTATCACTACATTGTATCTATTTCAAATAAATAGTACAAAGAATTAAAAAATTTGAGACGTCCAGGTAAAAATGACCAACAAAAAGCATATGTATTCAGAGGCTCCACAACTCTAACAGATGAATGGTTTTATCTTCTTAGATGTAGTAAAACTCTAAATTAATAAGATTCATTTCTCAGGTATGTACTTAAAATCTGTATCATTGCTTTACAGTAACACGATGGAGTATTTTTGGCCTTGTTAGGAGTGACTGTATTCTTCACTGACCATAAAAAACAATTCATGAAAGAGGTTAAGGATAGAGGATAAAAGAATAAATTTAACATTTTTCCAAACTTTTAATTAATATTACATTTTCACTATCAAATATTTTTAAATCAAATCTTCAGTTTGATATTATAGTGCAAGAATAGTATTTTCTCACTGTTGACTGTTATAATACACATTTGCTCACTTTATACCTAGCTTAGTGGAGGAACAAGATATTTTTGGTTATAGATAATGTTGGTATAATATACTGTTGCTATAAAATTATTAAGTTTTTCTTCTTCTCTAATGGCAACTGAGGAAGGTAAAAACATATCTTTCCTTCAACAATTTGTCTTACAGATTTGATCCATGGTGATAATGCAATTTCATTGAAGTAATCTCACAAACTGAGGTTTTTTTGAGGATGATTAGCCCTGAGCTAACATCTGCTGCCAATCCTCCTCTTTTTGCTGAGGAAGACTGGTCCTGAGCTAACATCTGTGCCTGTCTTCCTCCACTTTACATGTGAGACGCCTACCACAGCATGGCTTTCCAAGCAGTGCCATGTCTGCACCTGGGATCCGAACTGGCAAACCCCGGGCAGCTGAAGCATAATGTGTGAACTTAACCACTGCGCCACCGGGCTGGCCCCTCACAAACTGAGTTTTATGTACTGCTTTAAGAAGATGCTTTTGAACATTTTTACGAGCAAACTTAATGCTCTTGTCCTGACTTTTATTTATAATATATAAATTCTAATATATTTAGTATTTTTGCCTTTATTTGTCACTTCACACAATCTCTTGAGGAAAAAAAGAAAGCTGCTCTTGAGCCTTGGTTCTAGAAATGGTTAGAGCAATGTAATTGGCATTCATGATAACACAATTGTCTCTGAATGTCCACCTGCATTTCAGCTTTCAAAGCAAGCATATCAGCTTCAGTATCTTTTTCTTCTGGAGTAGAATGATACAAAGAAGTATACTTTTGAGCAAAATTTATCTGGCTCCTTCTTTTTAATTTATATGTTTCATTAATAAGAATGTATTACAATTTGAAATGTCTCTGTTTTTGCTTTTACATAGTGAGATTATGGTGTTGGCAATACATTTGTACCAAACTAATTCCCAGCAAGAGATGGTGTCCATTCTGAAGAAGAGGGAAAGCTTATACTTTCCATACTTCAAAACACTATCATTCTGTACCTTGATAAACCTATATTCTCTCTTCTGTCTACTGAAATTCTATCATTTGTGATGGACCAGCTAAATAAAATTTCCTCTAAGAAGTCCTCCCCTGCTACCATCAGTTTGCCCAATAACAGTGTTCCACAATGTTGGGTATGTATGTATGTGTGCGCCTTTATGAAGAAATACTTCCTACTTTATTTTGTTTTACATTTTCTTTTAACTTTTTATTTTAAAAAAATTCAAACCTACAATGAACAGACTCAGTAACTGTTAACGCTGAGATTTTTTTCTATTTTCAGTTTCAAATGACATCTAAATATACTATTCTAGATATGATGTGTCTCTAAATTCAAGTTCCATATATGCAACAGATTACCATGCTTAGGACCTGGCTGGTAGAACAAGCTTGTTTTTCCCACACTTCCAAAGTTCTGCCATCCTGCATCTTGATAACTCAATGTTTTCTTTTACGTACAGAAATGCTAACCATCTTTCATAGATACTTCTTATATAAAGTGTCCCACTGCCATTTCCAATCACAGCACTCAATCCCTTTACTGAACTTTTATTACATCTAAAGTTAGCCTTTCGTGTATATTTCTTTCTTTCTACCTAGACTGAAGGCTATCTGAGGGCGGGACATGTAGGCAATTTCTTTACAACGTCCATGCTATCAAGCACTGCCACACATTTAATAGGGCTTGGATATTTATTTATTGACTGAATAAATAAATGGTAATTCTTTGAAAGAAACCTTAGACTACCAAGTGCTTGTGTTCCTTCTCAACCCCAATCGGGGGTAGGGGTAAGAGCAGGAGTGGAAGAAGGGGAGAAAAGTTTTCTCTGAATATATTTACTGATTTTCTATTTGATTTATATTTAAATTTTAATTTAATTCAGAGGTTTCAGGATGTTTACCCTCAGGAATATACTTGACATGACCAGACAGTGGTCTCTTTTTTTTTGAGGAAGATTAGCCCTGAGCTAACATCAGCCAATCCTCCTCTTTTTGCTGAGGAAGACTGGCCCTGAGCTAACCTCCATGCCCATCTTCCTCCACTTTATATTTGGGACACCTACCACAGCATGGCTTGCCAAGCAGTGCCATGTCTGCACCTGGGATCCGAACCAGCGAACCCCAGGCCACCGAAGCAGCATGTGCAAAGTGAACTGCTGCACCACCGGGCCGGCCCCCAGACAGTGGTTTCTCATCTTGGTTAGAGTCATCTATTTTGAGTAGTTACCAAACTCCCCATAGGCCCCAAATACTTGTTCAAATATAACTCACCTCACTTATTAGCATTTATACAAGTAAATTCAACACAGGAAGAAGAGAAACCTTTTCTGAGAAGATGCTTCAGTGAATAAGTCATGAATTTTGTTCCTCTTCTTTGTCCTTACTGCCAAGAATTTCAAAATAATCAATTAACCTATTAACAAACCAAGAAGGTATTTATTGATGCCTACAGTCTATTAGGTTTTAGGGAAGATACAAAATTATAAATACTCTCTGGCTCTGAGGAATGTCTGCTGCCAATTATAAAGATAAAAGCCTTTGGTTCAGAACAAAAGAACATACGGGATAAATTTTCATTTATTCAACAAATATCTGTTGACTCTGTACTACCTTCAAAGCACTGTGTGGAATTGAGGAGGATGGGGAGGATGGGTGGGAGAAAGAAGCTAAGATGCACAAGTTGGGTCCTGACCCTGAGACGTCTGACCATCTAGCAGAGAGATAAGAGAATCACATAGATAACTACCACGAAATATCTCATGACAGGACACAGGGCTCTAGAGTTCAGATCAAACGATGATTCTGGCTGGGAAGAATCCCAGAAAGTATCAGAGAAGAGGTAGGTACAAATCAAATTTTAAAGGATGGGGAAAGGAGGGTTTGCTGATTATCTTTTTTCTTTTCCCCTAAAGTGTTCACCAGGAACAAGATGGACAACTTCAAATGTGTCTACATAAAAGATTCTCCTGGTATCACGCCAAACTAACCTGCACTTATTGGCTTCACACACTCTCAGCTGCATAGCAATGACTATGTACAAAAGCTTAGATCTTCAGAAAAAATACAAAGTAATATTAATGTATCCTGTAAGAAACGTGGAGTGTTGACATGAGAGAAATGTATGGAGTCGACACTACCTCAATTTCTCTCTCTACCTCTTCGTTCTCCTTGCACCACTCTAGTACAGGCATTCACCACTGCTAGATGAGATTATTCCAACAGCTTCCTTCACGACACTACTTTTCTTTGGTCTCTCTTTCCAACTATCACCCACCATATTGCATCAAGGGTGATCTTTCCAGCATGCAAATACTTTCAGTTGTCTACTGCCTGCAGGATAAACTCTAAATTCCTAAGGATGGCAGGCCTGCCTAGCCAGGCAGGCTCCTGGTTCTCCATGGACCACACTGCCCTGAAAAGGTCACACACTTGCAGTCCTCTGTGCACGCAGTTCTTTTTGTAGGAATACTGTTTCTTCTCTCTTGGGGGAACTGCTTCCATCCTTCAGGTTCTCCTTCTCCAATGATTCCATAGCACAGTTATCCTTATTACAGTTATTGGCATGCCTGTCCCCCGAATAGTCTATAAGTTCCATGAGGGCCAAGGTTGGGTCTCTTTTAGTACAGGGTGAATACTATTTCCTGTCTTTACCTTTTAATTGTCTTAAAGCTCTGACATTAAAACCATTTTATAGGTTTAGACATATCCAGCAAGAAAAAAATGCTAAGGAAAATAAGGCTTTTCTAAGCAAGAACGTGGCAAATTGAGGAAGAGAATCACTCCTTGGAGCAGATACAGTAAAATGTTAACCCACGGCAGAGAGGAGGCACAGTTTTTCAACTCTATTCAATTATATTAAATTTTATTTCTTTTGTTAACAAGGAGAATGATATTTTTAATAAACTTTGAGAAAGGATTATTAAGCAGATTATTTGTTAATACTCAGAAAATGATGTGATGGGGCTGGCCCAGTGGTGTAGTGGTTAAATTCACACACTCTACTTTGGTGGCCCAGGGTTCATAGGTTCAGATCCTGGGCACGGACCTAGCACTGCTCATCAAGCCATGCTGTGGTGGCATCCCACATAAAATAGAGGAAGATTGGCAGCAGATGTTAGCTCACGGCCAATCTCCTCTCACACACACAAATAACAATAATATAATAATAATAATAATAATAATTATGATGAAAGAAAATGATGTGGTGATCAATGAGGTTAAGTGTGAATATATCAAAAACAAACTGCGCCATTTCCTTTTCCTTTTTCAGTATGGTTATTAAGATTAGAGATTAGGGGAATAAAGCAGATATAGTACATTTGAACTCCAGCATGGTTTATAACGAAGTCTTTTAAAAGTCTTTCAAACAACTTACTAAGTCAAGTCATAGACTGAGGGCCATGTGCAGATTCTCCTTGAATGCTGGTGTTGTGCCATCCAGTTATAGCTCAAAGGTGATCACATCATTCTTTATAGCCATTAACAACTTCTTCCTATTCTGGTCAGGCATATACACAATCAAAAGTCTTAGAAGTCTTGGCTATTATCAAAAAGACAAAAAATAACAACTGTTGGCAAGGATGTGGAAAAAAGGGAACCCTTATATACTGTTGGTGGGAATGTAAAGTGGTATAGCCACTATGGAAAACAGTATGGAGGTTCCTAAGAAAATTAAAAATAGAACCACCACATGATACAGAAATTTCACGTCATGGTATTTATCTAAAGAAAACAAAAACACTATTTCAAAGAGATACCTGCACCCTCATGTTCACTGCAGCAAAGCCAAGAAAATGGAAGTGTCCATCGATAGAGGAATGGATAAAGAAGATGCTAAGTGAAATAAATCAGGCAGAGAAAGACAAATACAGTAAGATTTCACTTATATGTGGAATCTAAAAAACAAAACAAATGAACAGACAAAACAAAATAGAAAGGGACTCATAGATACAGGAAATAAACTGGTTACTAGAGGAAGGAGGGCTTGGGAAGAGCGGGAGAACGAGGTGAGGAGAATTAAGAGGGACAAACTTTCAGTTATAAAGTAATTAAGTCATGGGGATGTAATGTACAGCATAGGGAATATAGTCAATAATATTGTAATAAATTTTTATGGTGACAGATGGTAACTAGACTTATCATGGTGATCATTTCGTAATGTATATAAATATCAAATCATTATCATGTACACCTGAAACTAACAGGATATTATATGTCAATTATACTTTAATAATGATAGAAAAAATTCTTAGAAGTCTTCTTCCTTTATTACCATCTATAGCACTGGCCTAATGCTGAAATAAACATAGCAGCTTGGCAGTCATAAATTTGACCTTCATGTATGTAGGGAGTATTATTTATGACCAACGAGACTGTAAACAGTAGGTTCCAAAACAAATTGGGCTGTTGCAAACCTCACTTTGAGTGCATCCTTGTGGGCAAGAGAAAGAATTCCAGGCTGGATAATAACCCAGTATGGTAGATGTGGAATAGGCTCAATAAGCAGATTTCAGATCTTGCCAAATGACCAAATAAATTAAGTTGGCACAAAGAAGGTCTCTAGTGGGATGATTTGTAATTAGTCCTGTCTTTCTCAACATCTTACCAAAGACTTAAACGGAGATATAAATGACATGCTTATCAAGCTACAGACAACATAAAGCTGGGTAGACACTTAACACACTGGTCAGAAGTGAAGATTCAAAAGATCTAAACATGTCAAACTATAGGTTAAAACAAAGAATGCATATTTAACAGGAAAAAAAGACCTACATTTAGATTCAAGCAAAAATTTTCACAAGATGGAGGAGACCCGGTTTAAATGTAATGATACAGGGCTTTTTGAATGGAAACTATTGAAACAATAAATATAATGTATATAAAGAGAAGTACACAGATCATCAGTGCACAGCTTGATGAATTTTTACAAAGTGAACACACTTGAGTGATCACCACCTAGAACAAAATATAGAATCTTACCAGCACCCCAGAAATCTCCCTTATGTTTCTTCCCAGTCATAACCATCTCCCCAAATGTAACCACTATTCTGACTCCTCTCTCTATACATTAGTTTTCCGTTTTTGAACTTAGATAAATGGAATCATACAGTACATACTCTTTTGTGTCTTCTTTCTTTAAATATCATGTGAGATTTCTATGTGTTGCTCATTGTTGTTTTCTTCTTCTTCTTCTTCTTCTCCCCATCAAAGCACTCCCAGTACATAGTTGTATATTCTAGCTGTGAGTGCCTCTGGTTGTGCTATGTGGGACACCGCCTCAGCATGGCCTGATGAGCAGTGCCATGTCCACACCCAGGATCAGAACCAGCAAAACGCTGGGCCGCTGAAGCGGAGTGCGTGAACTTAACTACTTGGCCACGGGGCTGGTCCATGTCCTGTGTTTTTTATTTCAGTATTTTATAATATTCCACAGTATGAATACACCATCAACTTATCCATTCTACTACATATGAATTTTTTCCCCAGGAATTTTGTTTAAATAAAGCTTAAGAAGTGACAGTTGTGCAATGTGACAAGGTGACAGCAAAGACAAAGTTTACATACTTTCTTTGCTTAAGCCTGGCTTTGAAAACAAGTATACACTTTTATTTGGCTTTCATGATGTGACTTCAAATTCTGAAACTGTAAAAATAGCACAGAAGTGTGAATATCTTCATACTGTATTACTGAAGGTAGATATCTACAGGAAAAGGTACTTGGGTCTTGGATTGCAATATTTTCTTGCTTTTCAAAATTTGGCCCATGTACTAAGTATTATTCGAACCTATAATTAAAGACACAAATTATTTGCTTATAATTTGTGTCAACAGATGGTCTGCATAAAATACAGCCTACTTTTTAAAATCAAGAATATAATATTTCAAACAAGATGGAAATAAAAACTGAAGTTTTTTCTTTAACATGGACTAATTTTTTGCCAACAGTTTCATGCCAATATCTGTAGTACTTAATTTTAAGCATCTTAAGATAAACTGTATTACCTTTTGTTGTTTTAAAATAAAATGCACTACTTTTTACTGGGTCTACTAGATGCCCTTATGACAAAGATCTTCATAGAAAAGGAAGACCCTGCCCGCCAGGCATGCCTAATTCTGTGAGAGAGAATGAGAACACACACACGCACGCTCCTACTGAACATTTCAATACTACAAACCAACAGAGTACAAACAGATCTCAGAAGTGTTAAAGATATGACAAGCAAAATGAATATTCGTTTGCTTCATCAAAACTACTATTTGCCAGGCACTACAAGACAGATCAAGTCTTTATTCTCATGGAGCTTAGAGTCTAGTGTGAGTAGGCAGAAAATAAAACCAACCAACAAATAAGTATAAATGTTATACTATGAAAAGATTCATGAAAGAGGTTATCAGGTTGATATGCTGGAAAACAACCAGTGTGGAACTATTTATATAAGGTGGTCAAGAAATGCATCTCTCATTAGATAACAGTAACGATAAGGGCTGAAGAATGAGAAGGTGTTGCCCACACGAAAAACTGGATCAAACATGTCCCAGGCAAAGGGATCAGCAAATCCTAAGGTCCTGAAGAACTAAAAGGAGGCGGAGGAGGGCTGCAGTGTGGTGAGGCAGGTGGAGAGACCACGAACGCCTTGCAGGTCAATGGAAGAAGTTTGGACTTTATTCTACCAGCAACAGGAAGCCACTAAAAGAGTTTCAAGCAGAGCAGTGACAAATCACTGACAGTTAAAGATTAAATGAATCTTAGAGATTGTGAAATTTTCTCTTTCTACAGACGAAAACACTAAATTCCAGAGGGTTTAGTGTCATCAAGTTACATGAGTGGCAAGTGTCAAGAGCATAGGTTTTTTCTTTTCAATAAGAAAAAGGCAAACTTTCAGACACATGAAAAGGTATTATTCTTACTCATAAGAAGAGAAATGCAATTATAATTAAACACTCTTCCCTATCTATCAGATTGGTAAAGGTCAAATACTTGGTGGTGCCATAGCACTGGTGAGGATATAAGGAAAAGGCGGGTGCATCTAAGTTGAGAGCATAAGTTGGTACAACTTCTTTGGAAAGCAATTGGGCACTATCAAAATTGAACACGCGTATATCCTTTGTTCTAGCAATTCCAATTCTAGGAACTTATCCTGTAGATATATTTCCACAAGTCCACAAAGACAGTACGTACAAAGTTACTTAGTGAAGCATTATTTGTGATGGCAAAAGATTGGAAAAAACCTACACGTTCATTGTAGAGAACTTATTAAATAGATTATGGTACATTCATTCAATGAAATATTATATAATGGAGCTGATCTGTATATATGAATATTGGACAATCTTGAAGATGATAAATTAAAATAGCAAATGCATGAACAAAGATGTCTTTGGGAGTGGAATGAAAATGCCAGGCAATGGAAAGATAACTTAATTTTAGTATATACCTTTGTACTGTTTGAACTTTTCACTGTGTGTGTGTGTGTATCACCTATTTAAAACTGTTTTTAAAAATGACTAGTCTGATTTTAAAAGCAAACCACCAAAGAAGAGGTGATGTTTTAAAGTGAGAAAAGGAGATAAGGAAAAAAAGTGTAGAAATGAAAAAAAATAACTGGAAATAACTTGAAATAAACATATTGCTTTAGGTATTGTTTTTCTGTTGTAAAAAATTATTGTTTTATGTAATCTATAAGAATAGAGTTTAAAATAAGTTAGTGGCCAAATATAGGGGAAACATAAATACACAATACACTGTACATATACAGGTTTATAATTAGGCAAATGCTAAAATAAAAAAACCTTATTTAACCTAATTCTCTACAAAAATAAAAACAAAAAGGATGTTTTCCATTAACTACAGAAAAGAATGCAAAGGGTTATCTAAAGTATGGCTGTTGGCAATAAACTGAATTACTGTGTGGTTAGCAAGATCCCTTCACAGCTCAGCTGCTTCAGGTGCGAAGAGTGGCATTGCTGGACTGGAAATCAGGAGGCCAGGACTTCTAATGCTGGCCCTGGCACTTATTAGCAATGAGATCCTAATCACATTACTTAATCTAAGTTTTAGTTTCTTGTGATAATGAAACTTGCCTCTCAAAGTGAGAAGATCAAGTGAGATAATGAGTGTAAAAGGACAGTATACAATGTTAGTATAAAATACTAGGCATTAAAAAATACAGTATAATGTCTAGTACACAATTCTCCATAGCCACCTGTATGTCAACAGAATTTGAAACTGAAATGAAAGGCTCAAAGGGGAGCTTGAAGAAGGTCATTTAGTCCATTCCCTTGCAGGAGTACATGTCAACCACAGGTAATTATTTTGATTTATTTTAGTTCTCATTTAGGCACTTCTGGGAAGATTAATTTATTTGGTTTAACTGTTCATGCTTTTATGATTTATTAACAACAGATAAGTCTTTTTAATGAGAATATGATATTTTGTAAGGCATTATTGTATATTGTATACAGAAAATAACAATCGCAAAACACTGAGAAAATAATGAAAAAGAGAAAATGTGAGTTTTGTTAATCTTTTCAATTATCAGTCTTTCTTTTGGGAAACCCATTCTGGAAATTTATAGCTCCAAAAATTGAATTTGGGTTGAAAATTGCACATTTCTATGGATGAAGTCATTTACTTTAGGGTTTTAATCCCCAAACTGTATCTCTAGCTCACATCACTCACTTGAACTCCAGATCTGTAAAGCTGTGTAAAGAACATTTCCCACCCACATGTCCTATAGGTTCCTTGTTAGGAAACATGTCCCCACCTAGTCATTCAGATGAGAAACCAGAGAGTCCTCACAGATGTCTCAAATCAGTCACCAGTGGATACAGATGCCATTGCAAAATAGTGCTTCTCAACCATGAGTGATCTCCCTAGGACCTCCACAGGACAAAAAATGGGGAGGGAGGGAGACATACCGCTGTTGGTGTCTTGTGGATAGAGGCCAGGAATGCTGCTATGCATCCTAAAAGGCAAAGGACAGTCCTCCAGAACAAAAAACTATCCCGCCCAAAATGTCAGTCATGGCGAAGTAGAGAAACCCCGTTCTATCACATCTTGTATGTAAACTCTATGCAAGAACAGGCACCTCTATATGTTCAATATTTGGACTAGTGCACGGAACACACATATTTATTGAGAAGAGGAATGAAAAAAAGAATTCATATATTGTTCCCTTGTCTTTATCCCCAAAGCTCAGCCTTGATTATTTTCTAGCTTGGACTATTATATTAGCCCTTAACTGTTGTTTTCTGTCTCCATACTTCCCTGGGCTCTTATCTTATCTTTATATATCAAGGGCCTGAAAAGTAGTAAGGGCTCAATAAATCTCTGCTTTATAAATTAGTCTTAAAATAGACATTTTAAAAAGCAACCAACTTATAAGGATTTTTGGCAAGTTTCTGCTAACACACTGACGCCATAGGAAAAATCTCTCTCTCTCTGCTTAGAATAGCTACACCTGTAGGAATCAGTGTAGCTATCTGATCCTAGATCTATTTTATTTCAACATTAAACTTCTGACTTTCTTTCTCCTTACCTTCTATAGGACAAGACCTGTATAATACTTGCAAAGGCCAGTTGATCATATCTTCTCCCTAATTAGTGACAAGCCATGATTACATACTGACTCTGATCTTGGTCAGCTGGGAACTGAGAACATTCCCTTCTCTCTACTTAATTTTCCTTGGACTGGCTTGAGCAAATCTCTAGGAGGCTGCTATCTTATCAAGGGATCCACCTCCAACTTTAAGGAAAAAATCAAGGAAAACTGATCATTTGCCATAAAGGGGTTGATATTTGGCTGGCAGTCTTAAAAACTAACTCAGATCTCCCTACTCTATCCAAGCTTGAACAAAATAAGATTACATATAGCTATCCAAACAAGTAACACATTTAAATAAAGTAGAGAATAATTTTTTTCCTACACGTAGAATACCATTTCTCCATCCCGTTTCTCAAGTGGATGATAAAATATGATTTGTTTTTAAATTTACAGACAATTAATATAGGGTGTCTGTTCCATGTCTTGATCTGGTCCCATTGGAGGCTTCTTCCTAAAAAGGTTAGAAAAAAGCCAAATTTGAAGCTTCTTCCAGCTCAGTTGTGCAGGTTTCCCTCTTCACAAGGCTATTCCTTCAAAATCACCTTATTGTCTCTGAACTTTCTGTGACTTGTAGTGTTTCTCTCAAAGTTCCCAAGGTTCACTGTTTTCTGGGACTAGTGGATCTCTACCCTTTGACTTTTGGGATCCTGAAGACTTCATCTTGAAGTTACCTCACTCTTTTCTCATCATTTCTGAGGGGAGAGTATCACTTGTCTAGATCTGTGAACCTTTCTTGGGAAAAATCATCTCTCTCTGATATGACTTGTCATCTTTCCCTGGCCGTGACAGCAAGAGAGCTCATTTTCCTAACATCTGAATGTCTCACTCCAATTTCCTTTGTTCATTTAACCCCCTTGTAGAAGAACATACTCTGTGAAGGAATTCAGGCCTGTCCACTCCTCTCAGTTGTGCTGACACCAATATCAACAAACACCAACTCCCACGTGGAGTGGTCACATTCCACAGAGAAAGGAGTTCCAGAGCATGAAAAGGCACAGCAAAAAACTTGTCTGAAACCCCCATCTCCATGGCAAGACTCTGACAGGGGTGTGTGAGAAGATATCAGAGGGGCTGATTACACACCAACTCCGTCAGTGCGTGTGCAAAGGTGCAGGTGGCTGACTTGATCCAACCTGAACAGATTAACTTGGTTTGGGCAATAAGAAATTCAGAGACAATGATAAATGAAAGGTCTTTCTCCAGAATCAGCTAATGGCTGATTTCCTCTCAGCTTATAGGCATATTTAACTTGGTTTAGAACAAATAAAGTTGGTATTCCTTGGCCTGAAAACAAACAAAATCCAATCTTCTTAGTAATTCTTAAATTACTGGTAGTTGGACACGCAGATGGATACAACAATGTATATTGTTTTAAAAGCAGGAAGACAATGACACTGTTTTGATCTACTTTTATTCATCAAATTCACTTCGAAATTTCACATTAAAGTATAGCATGACATTTTTTAAAGGTTTATCAAAAAGCAGTATGGACTAAAAAGAAAAATTACTGACTCATGAGATGCAAACAATACTACAGCCCAGTCATGATACTGCGGATACAAGGCTATTTTGACACTAGTTAAGCATGAAAATGACCTGTGAAATGTCAAATTTCTCCTATCGCTTAAGGCTAGTAAAATCCAGAAATCAGTATTTACTGTTCAACACAGAAGTAATACCTGTGTCTGTGAATTAAGAACACATGGAGAAAAGCCCCAGGTGCCTCTGGAAAGAGGGCCCTTGGCAAAACTGAAAGATAGGCACTCAAAATCTCTTCCTAACATTCTTTCCTCCTTGTAACACCTCTTTCACCTCTATCCAAAAAACCTGGTTTAGAGAATGATCTGATAGAATTAATTTATATCAGAGTGTAAAATCTAAGACGTGTTCCTTCTTTCAGAGTTAAGAGCAATTTAAATTTTCTCTATAATTGGGGAATGAAAGGTTCAGTTTAGAACTAGGTTTAGATGCCAGTTCTTCTATTTCCTATGTGATCTCTGTGCCTCTTAACTTGCATGGGCCTCAGTTTTCTGATCTATGAAGTGGGGAGGTAATGAATATTGTCTCTATGGCAAAGTTGTATGAATTAAGTTAATTAACATATTTTTACTGAATGCCCACTGAATCGCCAGGCATTGTTCTAGGTGCTGGGAATACAGAAGTGACATCAAAACAGATAAAGTCCCTGTGCTCTTGGAGCTTACATGCTAATCGGAGAAAAGGAAATATAATAAACTCATAAACAGAAGTATATAATACAAGGAGGGAGAAGTGCTATGGAGAAAAATCAAGTGTAGCGTGGTGGGGAAGCTCATAGGGAGCACAAGGTGGTTGGGAGTTGTCACACAAGAGATCTCTGAAAAGGTGACATCTGAGCAGGCACCTGAAGGGAGAAACGAAGTAAGCCACGTGAATTCTGGGGGAAGACAATGCAGGCAGCAAGAAGAGCATATGATAAGGCTTGCAGAAGGAGAATGTTTAGAGCATTTGAGTCAAGAGTGATAGCTGGTGATTTTGAAAAGTATCTTGTGAACAGGGTAATCCTATAAAGTTTTGTGTAATTTTATTCAGTGAGCTGGGAATCACTGAAGGGTTTTGGGCAGAAAATGGACACGATCTGACTTACAATATAAAAGGATCATTTGGTGTTGGGGTATACATTGCAGGGGGGATAAGGCAAAGGGTGACTTGGTCTAGCTAGGTGGTGTGAGAGGAGTCAAGGATGACTGCAAGGTTCTTAGCTTTAGCAACTAGAAGAATGGAGTTCCCATTCATTGAGATGGGGAAGACTGGAGGAGCTGGTCTGGCAGGAGTGGGGTGGGGTTGTGTAACCAATAGTTTGGTTTTGGGCCTGCTAAGTTTGAGGTGACTGTTGGATGTACAACTGGAGATGTCAAAGGCAATTCAATACATATGAAAGCACTTGATCCATAGTCAGGCTTTACATGAATGTATGAACTCATGTCAAAAACAAGTTAGTTCATGTTACTCCATGACAACTGTGTGTTCTCTCCCCAAGGCCAGAGTAAATGAGTGGGCAGTCAGGTTTACACATGTAAACCATTGCTCTTTCTGAAAATCCTGGAAGACACTGCCAACTTTCTTCTTTGAGCACTAGCAGAAGCAGTAACAACAAAAATAAGTAAATAATACTAACCTAGTTGGAATAAAATTGTGGAACTCCCTGTTGAACTTTAGTCATAGATCTCTCTCTGGCTTTCAAATGATGGATATCATTGCTGCTACTATAACTAATTAGCTACTTTATTCATGATTAGCCTTGACCTGCCAATTTAAGGTTAAAATCTAATGAGGATAATAAAATGAAGATTTTGAAAATCTGATGGACCTAAATTATCTATTTCACTGTCTGAAAGCAGTTAAGACCTTTCCTATTAGCTGACATTTCATTAGTAAGCAATCCATAGTAAGATTTTATAAAAACAAAATGTACTTGCTCTGAAATGATCTCTACATTAAGATTTATTTTAAAATGTATTTGCTAAAATTTTTGATGAATTTGTAATAAAAAGCTTTTAGATATTAATAGTAAGGAGATTTTTTTTTTTTCTGCTTTATCTCCGCAAACCCCCCTTGTACATAGTTGTATATCTTAGTTGCAGGTCCTTCTAGTTGTGGGATGTGGGATGCTGCCTCAACGTGGTCTGACAAGCGGTGCCATGTCCGCGCCCAGGATCTGAACCCTGGGCTGCCGCAGCAGAGCGCGTGAACTTAACCACTCGGCCACAGAGCCGGCCCCTATAGTAAAGAGATTCTTTTCTCACACAAATACCTCTATATATGCACATAGATTTTTTCCTAAAACATCTTAGACACAAGTTTTATCATTCCTTTTTGGAAAATATCTGCTGGAAGATACTGTCTTGCCATTACCAAAGAAAATGATGTTTTCCACTCACAGATATGAACATTGACACAGCATGTCTGTCTTGTGCATAGCTTGCCTGAGATACTAAAAATAACTAACTAACATGCTTGATTCTCCTACCTACCTGCTCTTAAATCTGTTTAGAATGCTCGTTTTTTTCATAAAATATCCAGATCCTCAGAGAGACAGAAAAATTATGAATAGCCTACCTCTACGTATTTCTACTGTAAAAACAAAGATCTGATCTGTCACCTAATATGATTCCTTAGTTAGGATGTATATCATTAGAATCTCTGAGACACAAGACATTAGACAGAGGTTGTCACAATATTTTCAAAGCGTTTTTAGTGGGAAAAAAATAATATAGTAATAAAACGTATTCCATTATTTTGTTTCTGAATTTTCCAAGTACACTTGTTAATTTTATTTAATGTGAGATTTTCAAGAAGAAACACTTTCATATTATTCACAAAAAGATAAATAATTGGACAAGAGTGTACATGAAAACTACTCCACATCTCAAATAAATATAGTAGTCAAATAAATATAAATTAAAGCAACCATGAGACACCAGTTTTCATCTACTGGATTGGCAGAGATTAAAAAAGACTAGGAATCCTCAGACTGCAAGGAGTGCAGGGAAGTACTGTACTATCAGATGTTGGTGGCCACAATGTAAATTGATACAATGGTCCTAGAGGGCAATCTGTCAACCTTCGCCAAAATTCTACAAATGTGTGTAGTAAACCCATCTACCCAGAAGTTCCATGTCAACAAATTTAACCTCAGGAAATAATCATGCATGTATATAAAATACCTGCTTATAAGGATGTCCATCACATCACTGATTACAATAGAAATACTGGCAAGAGCTTAAATGACCAATCACAGGAAATTAATTAAATTTGGTATATTTATATAACGGAATACTATGTAGCCTTTATAACTGTAATGCAGTTATATGTTTATTGCAAATATATATGTATAGTGTTGGGTGAAAATATAATGGTAGGTAAAAAAGTAATTCTGAAACCATGGGGAACATGGCCCAATTTTAAGGCATATATATATTTGTGTGTATGCATACAAACACATTTATATGTATTTACATACATATGCACAGAATAAAAATCTCAAAAGAGATACACAAACTGGTGTGAATAATTAATTTTTGGGTTAGGATTATAGATAAATTTTTTCCTTTTGCTTATCTGCAATTACTTCTTATTCCATAACAAATATGTAGATTCCGTAAAGTTAAAAACATTAAAATACTTACACATTAAACTTTCAAAATAAAAAAGTATAGGTTTTGAGCACAGGAATAATTATCTATAATATGAATAAGAAAATGTAATCCCCAATAAGCTATAAAGCAATTTCTATGTTACAAAGAAAGAGAGATCTGAATTATAATATTAAAATGTATGTCTATACTGGAAAAGAAATACAGTATTAAAAAACTTTGGGACATACCAGCAATTTATTATGCTTTTCTTTTTGGCCATAACAAAGCATTCCCAGATAAAGTTTAATTAAACAGATGTTTTCCCAGAGAAATAATATTATCATTGGTGGTTATGTATTCAACGAAAGACTTGGCATCAGATACTTCATATAGAATTAACAATGTCATACCAAAAAAATGCTGTAGATTTAGTAAAAGAGGCATAAACATATTGATTTTATAAGAAAATCAATGTACTAAAAATTGTACTGAGATACAGCATTTGAAAGTACAACTTGTACTTGAAATTGTACTTGTATTTAAAACTAGTATACTAAGTTTAATGAATAGTTACATACTTAATTAAAAACTGTTTCACTTGCTTTATTAGAATTAAGGTGGAATCTGGAAGAAATTATTGGAATAGCTCATCTCTGACTTTGAAAGATTAGTTACTAGAGTGCAGGATGTCCAAATTGATGAAGCCCAAATCCCAAAAAGTTCCTGTGGTGAGAGGTGGCATCCAAATCCCTCCGCTGACCTTTAAGCACTCTGTCTGAGCACTAGAGTGTTTAAAAGTCCTCACTAAGGACTCCGAGTATGAGAGTTTTGGAAAAGTCATCTCACGGATTCAGTCATGCTATAGACTAATTTTATGGTATGGATAGTCGATAACCATTAGATAACCAATCACATTTGGGGGCCTCTGTTCCACCAACAATTCTCCCTGACACCTACAGCTGTTCTGGTCCTTTCTTCACAGTAATGGGAAATGTTGCACGAATTGAAATGCGTGGATAAGGTCGTTGGGAAAAGAACAAAGGATGAAGGCAACAGAGAAAAAAACCAAGACTTAACCCCACAAATGGCCTATTTAGGGTAATAGAAGACTTGAAAGGCATGGGCATGGTACTCTAAAACTATTAATAATAAAAGTCTTTCTTTTAGTTAACAAGACACCCACAAACTTTTCGCCCTGAGAATAACATACCTGTCCATAAAATTTGATTTCTAAAACTGATAAAGTAGGTAGTGATAATTTGCTTTGAAAAACTTCCCACAAGTTTCTAATAAATGGACATTTAAATTGTGATTTCAGTTAGCAAAGATTGATCTTTATTTGTCCCAAGAGACTGTCTAATCAAATAATTTTTGTGGAAGGATTTAATTTTTTTTGTTTTTACCCTTGACAGGTACTAATCAGCTTTTTTTGGGAACACTCTCAGTAAAGGGAAGCTCAGTGTCTCAGAAGTAGAGCTATTCAAAGCAGACTGCCCAGCTATGGGTCAGATTTTCCTCACACAGAACTGAAATCTACTTTTCTGTAACTGACACCCTCCTGCTTCTATTTCTGTCCCATCCAGCCATCCAGGATAAAGTCTAACCCCAACCCACACCACAGTTCCTGAAACATTTGCGGACAGATATCACATTCCTCTTATGTCCTATTTTTACTAGTAAACATCTCCAGGGTAAATGTGTATAATTCACTGGAAACTACATAGTCCTGCAGTCACAGTTCAGCAGATTTTTGGTTGTCTATTATTGGCAAACCTCATCTAAGTTTCCTCATCTGTGAAAGGGAATATCCTAGCCTTCCTAGGGTATTTTGGAGAAGAGATGAGTTGGCACAGCTGATGCCCACAACAGTGCTTGACTCAGTGAAGAAACTCAAGAATGTTAATAACTCTCTCTCTCCCCAGCATATTCCTGTTTGTCCTTAAAATGAGAAGTTTAGAGGTGAATGAGGCACTCCAGATACAATGTGACTGGTTCAGAGTTCTGGAGCTTGTATTCCCGAAAATGTCTCCTGAGGCTTCAAGAACCTCTAGTTCCCACAGAATTTTAGTTAGCCATAAGCCCACCAATTTTATTTATATGAAAATAAAGTAGGTTTCTCTTTCCTATCTTGTATCATGATTTCTTTCTGATTCTCAATGAAATGCCACACATGTAGTGGGTGTTAAATTCCATCTCGTTAGTTTTGGCTCATCCTTCCAGTTCATTGAGGCCTTTTTGGAAATGGAATTATTTTATCTAACTTATTAGTTCCCCCTTCTAGCTTTGTTTAATCTACACATTTCTGTCACCCAAAACTTGGACACACCCGCACATTTTCTGAGTGGTATATTTCATAGAACAGACTACACCAGACTTACACGCAGCACAACTGCCTGATTTGAGTTTTCCCTCCTCTTCCCTACTCTGTACTTCCTTTACTGAAGAGGCTGTCAGAGAAAGGTCCTCACATCACTGGCAGTGTAACAGGTACTCCAGGTGATTTATGGGCTGGTCCAAAGTAGAAAGAAAAGACATAAGGTTCCCATCCGGTAAAAGAAGAAATTAAGTATTAGATACACTATGGCCTCGTCACTGAAAACCTACCAAATGCAGCTCTGGGTGAACATCAGTGCCACCAGTCCTGGCAGCTTGGATAAAATTTATAGTGTAAAGTAGAAAGGAGCATGGGCTTTGGAGCCAGATTTCCTGGGTTCAAATCCTGACACCACTACTTGCTTGCTGCAAAATGCTGGGTAAGTTGCTTAGTTTCTCTGTGCCTTGGTTTCCTCTTTGGTAAAATTATAGTTATTACTTTTTTCTTTGATATCAAAACAATATCCAAGCACCAATGGAAAGGAAAAAAGAAAGGAAGAGAGAGGAAAGAAAGAGTAAAGGTGAGAAGGTGGGAGAGGAATTACAGAAAGTTATGATGAAGGTACCCTCTTATTCTTGCTTTTTAAAATTGTTTACTCCAACCTACAACTCAAATAAGTTTTACTTCTCTCTGCACTGGGAGGTTAAGTCGGGTCAAATGAGAATTCTTTCTTGATGGCCAAAACACAGAGTCAGTGTCTTCAGGGTCATTTCCTTTCCAAAGTGGAAACAAATTTAAACTTGTCAAATGACTGACTTAAGTCAGTAGAAAGGACTGTGAAGAATTCTTAAGGTATATAATCTTGTCTTAAATAAGTGCAAATTCTCCCATGTTCTGATTACACAGTACTCTTGCAATTTCTTCAGTCATTTACATATGACCTTTCATTAATTAATCATTTATATTAATGGACTATTATAAATACTTCCTTAGTGAATTTTCTTAGCCTCATTTTTAAGTATTTGTGGTCAAACTTTCCATTCTAGTGTGTGTGTACTTCATGTGAGCAGCTGAACCATGAGGCACCAAAACTCAAAGCTCCATTGCTAGTGCCATAACCCTCACCTTGGTGGGGCTCTCTCCTCCTTTAGCCTGGCTCCAGCTTCACACTGTATCTGGTTCTCTTGGCTCTAGGGCTGGCACTTGCACAACCTCACTCCCCTACTTCCATCCCTAACATGCTGTCTTATGTTAGATTAAAACACATACCAGAGAAAGGAGACTCTGAGAGAGAAGGAGAAAAAAACAATGCAGTATGAGTAAAGGGCTGGCATGGGGGAATAATTTATAATTTTTCACATTCTGTTTCCTTTTACATACAATCAGCCCTGGGAAGCTGTCTATGTTAACAGAATAGACATGCACTCCTACACATGTATATTTAAGAATATGTATATGTGTATACATATACAACAATACATATTGCTAAAAACGGATGAATACTTCATACTGACCTTAGGGGGTTTAAACGGATAGTCTGGTGAAAAGGTAATGTCAAGAAAGAACACCCCTCCTTCATAGACAGATCCTGGGGGTCCCAATATAGTTGACCTCCATTCATAAATGTTGTCTCCTTTGGGTCCAGCACTGAAATAAGACATACAAATGAAATGTGCTTAGAGATTATATAAAGCCTGAAATTAAAAAAAAATCTATTTATGGTAACAGTAAATCGAGCAATTTCATGAAAACACAACAAAGTTAATAGGTTAATTCTACATGATGACTCATGTCAATATCATCAATATTCTATAAATGAAATATGTTGGTACTACTTAATAAAACAGAACCAAGAAGATTCCGTTTTGCCATTCACAACCCTAAACCTATGGAACAAAAGATTCTAAGGGCCATAGGTCAGAGGCAGGAGCACAAATATTTAGTAAAGCACAAAATTATTTGTGAGGTCCTGAAAAGAGTGATATAGTCAAAGGGTCAAAAAGAGAGATTTTCAAAGCCAGAAGGGCTGCTAGAGAAAAAAAACCAGTCTAATTCCTTTATTAAGAACTGAGAACACAAATGAGGTTCACGGAGATCAGTAAACATTCATTATCCATAAAACTCAGCCCAAGTATCATATTTCATCTAAAATCTCTTTTTTCTCTCTCTGCCCAAAGAATCTCTGCCTAGCCCTCCACCCCCCACGTCACAACTAGTATGGTCTGTCAAAGATAAGATTATCATTTTGTTTTATAACTGTTTTGCAATGTTTATTTTTTCTGTCCCTCCCTAGAAGTTCCATGGGGAACAGATTTTTGCCTTGATTTTAGTGCCTAGTAAGTAAATGTTTGTTGGATGATGATGGATTAATAGCAAAGAAAGGGATGCCACATGGCCACAAGCAGCAAACATATACCTTAGTGTCAGAGAAACTAACTGAGGAAAATAAGGCCCACACAAGCCACCTGAGTTGTATTCATTCTCTTAGGTGAACAGAACAGCAAAATGAGATTTTAATTTAGTTTTTCAGTGTTCTTTCTGCTACATCAAGCTGATACCTACATCTAATAGCCAGAAATTCTCCTCACACCTGTAGCAAAGTGGGCAATCCTGTTAAGGTGCTTGGGAAAGATTTTATCATCAATAAATATTTAGCTTCTATTCTCTCATTTCAAAATTAGTTTATATCTACAAAAAATTCACTGTTGAGCAGTGTATCAAAAAAGCATGCATCTTAACCAAGTTGGGATTATTCTGGGAATGCAAGGATAGTTTAATGATAAAAAATTATTACTGTAATTTACCTCACTAACAGATTAAACTAGAAAAAAATGATAATCTCAATAGGTTCAGGAAAAGCACGAAATAGGCTTTGACAATAGCCATTTATGATAAAAACTCTTAGCAAAATTGGAATAGAAGGAAACTTCTTTAACCTGATAAAGGGCATCTACCAAAAACCTCACAGCAACTAATATATTCAATGGTAAAATATTAAAAGCACATGCTTTAAAAAACTGAGGAGGGGCCGGCTCCATTGCCGAGTGGTCAAGTTTGTGCACTCCGCTGTGGCAGCCTGGGGTTTTGCTGGTTCGGATCCTGGGCTCGGATATGGCACCGCTTGTCAGGCCATGCTGAGGCGGTGTTCCACATTCCACAACTGGAAGGACCCACAACTAAAAATATACAACTATGTACCAGGGGTCTTCGGGGAGAAAAAGAGAAAATAAAAAATCTAAAAAAAACAAATAAACTGAGGAACCAGACAAGGATGTCCACTATATTCACTTCTAATCATCATTATACTAGAGATCATAGTCACCAAGGTATAAAAGACACAAAGGAAAAAAACAAAAGGTATATGGATTGGCATGGAAGAAATAAGACCATTAGCATTTGCAGTATTTACGTACACAGAAAAAAACTCTCAAAATCTATATACAAATTATTAAACTTAATAAAAGGGGTTAGCAAAGAGGGTGGATAGAAGATCGTTATGCAAAAATCAACCGCATTTCAATACACCAACAAAATTAGAAATGTAATTTAAAATACCTTTTACAATAGTATTAATAATATAAGGAACCTACAAATAAATTTCATTAAAAATATCTAAGATTTTTACAGAGAAAATTATAAAACTTATTGAAATACATTCTGTAGGATTAAACAAATGGAGGGAGATATCAAGTTTATGGGTAGAAAGACCCAGTATCCTATGCATGTCAATTTTCCTCAAATTGATCCAATGTCAATTCCAATCAAAAGTCTAACAGATATTTTAAAAATAAAACTTGAGGGGCTGGCCTGGTGGCACAGCAGTTAAGTGTGCACGATCTGCTTCAGCGGTCTGGGGTTCGCCGGTTTAGATCCTGGGTGTGGACATGGATGGCACTGCTTGGCAAGCCATGATGTGGTAGGCATCCCACATATAGGGTGGAGGAAGATGGGCATGGATGTTAGCTCAGGGCCAGTCTTCCTCAGTGAAAAGAGGAGAATTGACAGCAGTTAGCGCAGGGCTAATCTTCCTCTAAATAAATAAATAAATAAATAAACAAACAAATAAAACGTGATAACTTGATTCTAAAACATTTGGAAGCACAAAGAAACTCCTCAAATTGTTCCACACACATATGAAAATATAATACATGTCAGAACTGATGGGGCTAAGAAAACAGTTTCTGTATTTACAAAATAGAGAAATTGGATTTCTACTTCAATAAATACACCAAACTCTGTTGCAGATGGATTAAGCACTTAAATGTAAAAGTCTAAAGTTACAGAGTTTCAGAGTTTGACTAAAGAGAGTGACAAGTCACAAACTGAGAAAAGATATTTGGAACATATAAAATTGACCAGATTCTAATGTCCAGAATATACTAATTGCTATGAATGAGAAAAAGATTATGAATAAGAAAAAGACTAACAATCCATTAGAAAAGACATAAATAGGCATTTCAAAAAGAGGAAACATGAATGGCCAATAACCTTACGAGAAATGCTAATCTCATTAAAATTAGGGAAATGGAATTTAAAATTACAATTCAATATTATTTTACAAAATACATAGGCAAAAATATTTGCCTGACAAAACCAAGTGTTGATGAGGATATGGAAAATCAAGAACTCCTATGCATTGCCGATGAATGTGTTCAGTCACTTTGGATAAGAATGTGGACTTATCTAGTGAAGTTGAATATATACACTTCTACATTACAACACAGCAATTGCATTCCTAGGTACCTTCCCCAGAGAAATTCTTACACATGTGTACACAAGACATATACAAGAATCTTCACGGAAGCACTATTTGGAACAGCAAAGTTGGAAACAACACAAATGTCCATGGAGTTGAAAAACGGATAAATTTCACCTAAAGGAACACTATACAGCAATGAAGATATATAGATTAACTTGGATGAGTCTTAAAAATATCATATTGAATAGAAAAGCAAGTCTAAAAAGAATATATACAATATGATACTGTTTCTACAAAGTTTAAAAACAAGCAAACAAGAAATTACATTGCTGAGGGATACATACATATGTGGTAAGGCAAGAAAATGAATGACAACAAAGTTCAAAAGAATTGTTTCCTGGGTGGAATCAGAGGGTGGAGGAGTAGTAGACAGGAGAGTCAAAAGTTCTAGTAATGTTTTCTTCTCATTATGTATGGTGGATTCAGGAGTTTTGTGTTTTATTAGTAGTCTCATAACCTATGTGTTAGATATGTTCTTATATATGTATCAAATTTTTATATTAAGAAGAAGTATCTAAAAATGTTATCTGAGAACAGCAAGTTGCAACATATGTACAGTGTGATCCTACTGCATAAAATAGAAACAAAACAATATTTTATATTGTTTACGGATACATATCTAAGTCAAAGTCTTTTAAGAAATGAATTGAAGAAATGAACTGCACAACCATGGCCGTGGTTGCCCAAGGAAGAGAGAAAAGGTAGAGTGGAGGATGGAAGGAAATAAATCTGGAGACGGGGAATGAAGGAGAGATCAATTTTCTCTCTAGTGTTTGATTTCTTATTTAAAAGAAAAGATTAAGTGAAAAACTAAGGTAAAATCACAGTTAGCCAAGTTTTTTGCAAGTGTTGAAATATACTGAGAAGCAGTGCTCTAAGGGACCAGAATACTGCATTCTTGCCCCATCTTCCCCTCTATCTACCTCTCCTGAAGCTGACAGACAGAACAGAGTCAGGCCAGATGACAATAAAGCTTTGGCAACAGCCCCTTGCTGCCAGACAGGCTCACTCATTCAGATGAATAATACACATGCTTATGCCCTGAGCTATAATTAGACCCAATATGAATAGATAAGTTTAACAGAAGGAAGAGCTTAAAAGTAAATTATAGGTTTGTAGTTACATTACTTCAAGGCAGATGAAGAAATCTAGTTTAAAAAATACACACAGGAGAATACAGTTATGAAACAATGTGCACAGACACAGTTCCCAAATAAGAAGATATAATTTCTCTGAGCTACTTTGAGAAATTTTAAGGTGATCTTCCACGAATGATAATCATAGCTATATAATTAGGCTAAATAAGGAGTCACCAAATAGTGCCACCAAAGAAGGAACTCAGAAGGAGAAGGCAGGACATACTAAATAAAAGTGGGCAATGTCTTTAGAAAACTGACATTCAATTTGTGCCCATTCCAAGTTTTATCTGGCTCCCAGTCAAAACTACAAATTTCATTGGTTCTTTGAAGTCAGTCAGCTGTCTATGCAGTTATTAACCGTGGATTAAATAACATAGCTAACATTATCACTCTCAGTTGGTTTATGCTGCCAAAATGTGTCTTTTTAAGAAAATACTAGTAGTAACAAACTATCTGGAAAACAGATTGTTTTAAAATGCATTTAAAACTAGTATTACCTCCCTAATACATAGTTTGAGTCTTAGCAATCTGGCCTCCTCTCTCATCTTAGAAATGGGATGTCTGCACCACTTGCAATCCCAAAGCTTATAGCAGTGGCTCTTGAACTACACAGCCCTCTGTCTCACTCCTACTTTGATATATGTCCCAGTCGAGAAACCCTGGTATAAAAGTTCAGAACTGTGATGTACAATATGGTACATGCAGCTATTGAGTACTTGAAAAGTGACTAGTGCAAACTGAGATGTGCTGTAAAGGCAAAACGTAAAATATTATCAAATTTCTATAACAATCATTACTTTTTGTTAATTACACATTGAAATGATAATATTTGGGATATATTGGGCTAAAAATATACTAAAATGAACTTCACCAACTTCTTACTTCTTTTAATGTGGCTACTAGAAAATTTAAAATTACACAGCTCACATTATATTTCTATTTGACAGTACTATTTTAGAGCAGCACTGTCCAATAAACCTTCTGTGATAATGAAAATGTTCTAGCTCTCATCCCTACCCAAAATGGTAATCACTAGCCACACATAGCCATTCAGAACTTGAAATGAGGCTAGTGAGAATGAGGAAGTCGACTTTCAATTTCACTTGATGTTAATGAATTTAAACTAAATAGCTCCATGTGGCTAGTGGTCACATATATTGGACAGTGTAGATCTAGAGACTCTAGCAGCCCATACCAACCACAATATTTCTTTAATATGTTAGAATTATTTGGGTCTATACAAAAGAGAAGAAGGGACTTTTACATACTTTGGCTCAAAGAAGCAGATGCTGCAGACTGTTTTATATTTTTAGTGATTGCTTCGCCCTTAAGTTGATCAAATAAAAGTTGGTGGGGGCTGGCCCGATGGTGTAGTGGTTAGGTCCGTGTGCTCTGCTTTGGCGGCCCAGGGTTTGTGGGTTTGGATCCTGTGCACAGACCACTGCTTGTAAAGCCATTCTGTGGCAGCAGCCTACAGACAAAAAATAGAGGAAGACTGGCACAGATGTTAGCTCAGGGCCAATCTTCCTCGCCAAAAAAAAAAAAAAAAAAGTTGGTGCCAGACAACACTTGTATCATAGAGGGGGTGCTGAAGAACATGAATAGGCTTTGACCCATACCTGCCTGTCTGAATCCTAGCCCTGCCACTGAAAATCTCTACGACACTGGTAAATATGCAATCTTTCAATGCCTTAGTTGCCTCATCTGCAAAATGGAGCAACCTCATGGAGCAACTGTGAAGTTTCAGTAGAACTGTACTCACAGAGCTTGGAAAACGGGGACTTTAAGGGCCCAAACAGTAAGCTTCCAAATGTTAGCTACTATTGTGGTTGTGGTTATGCCTTGTGGATGATACAGAAGTTCACCAACACACTCAAAAGGTTAACTGTCTGGTGATTTTATACGAAGAGCTTCAAGACCCCAGGACTAGAAAACAGGCTACCAAGACCTGTGCATTAATCATCATCATCATCCTGCAACCCAGCCTTATGACGTGTACTTAGACAGGGAAGAACTTTGGAAATCATCAGAATTCATAGCTGCTACTCTCAGGAAATCCAATTTTTCACTGAATGGAATGTTTATTTAACATCAGGATTTTTATTTATATGAGATTATTAAGCAATGTTTTCCCACTTGCAGTATTCTTAATGATCAATATCGTTAATTTTTTTAATTTTCAGATTTTATTTTTTAAAGAAGAAAAACACAACAGAGTTCAATTTCAAAATAAAATGCAATTAGATAAATCTGTTAAAATGCAAATATCAGTTAGCAAATTACAAATTAGTTGAAGGCCCAAAGTTGCTGCTTGGAGAAATCCTGTTGGAGAAGCGTTACAAACTGTGTTCAGCTTTCCATGCTGCTGCCTACAGTGAATGAGCCCTTACATATATATGAAGTATTACACATTTACAATAAAAATGCTGACAAGGACTAAGCACTCCTTGTCTTTAACATTATAAAATGCTTTAAATATACCTGAATACTTTCAATGTGCATGCCACAGTTATGACTCTAAGACTAAGAGTTTTGGCCGTGTCTGCTTCTTTTTCGTTTAACACTGATTCTGAGAGAGGTGAAGAGGAAGGATGCGCAGGCAATGTGGGGATCCTGGCTCCAAGATGATTTCTCAGGAGCTCTAGCAATCCCTGCTTATATGTCAGCCTCCATGTAGCTGAATTCATCCCTTCTAGAGGGGAGGCACAGTGTTAACACACAAATGATACGTTGCACCTATGTCCAAAGTCCCTTTACAAGTAAACAGCTGCAGGAATACTGAGCTTCAGGCTTACAAGGCAAAAATGTATGTGTTTCTCTAGTGTCAGACTGTAAGGAAAGGGTAGTTCCCATCCCTTAAAAGAAAATATGGGGGCCGGCCCTGTGGCCCAGTGGTTGAGTTCGCACACTCCTCTTTGGTGGCCCAAGGTTTCGCCGGTTTGGATCCTGGGCATGGACATGGCACTGCTCATCAGGCCACGCTGAGGTGGCGTCCCACATGTCACAACTAGAAGAATCCACAACTAAAATGTACAACTATGTACTGGGGGGATTTGGTGAGAAAAAGTAGGAAAAAAAAAAAAAAAGAAAAGAAAATATGGCCCAGATCAGTTACAGATAAGGATAGCAAAAACGGCAGTTGAAGAGGGGAAATGCCACCAAACTGCCTGAATGAAACGAGAAAAAACATGTGGGGGTGGGGAGATTCAAGGAGGAAATTGTTTCCAAGTGTTCTCAAAGCCATGGGCTGACCTATTTGTTGCTAAATCCAACAGAGCTTTTTGTCTTCATTTTACCAAAACTCTCTGTAGCTTCCACCCTGATTCCTGAAAAACTCCCTTCCCCAGGTATCTCTCCAAGAGCCTCCCTCTAATTTAGGCTACTACTCCAATTCTTCTGTTTTCTTCCACGACACCTCTTGAATATCTGCCTCCCTAAGGGTCTCTTCCCTCAGCCACCTTGTTCTCTTACCTTCGTTCCAGTGAGAAATTCTCTCATTATCCACCTTTGACAATCAACCTACCGAACACTTACAGAGTCTCTAGTCCGGTCAGAAACCTGAGAGTCAGCCTTGACTATGCTTCCTCCTTCTCTCCTCCTCTAAATTCCCCCAAATCTTACTCCATAATATCTCTGTCGTCTGTCTACCAGCTGCATGAGCTGTCACTCAGATGATGGCACCAGCATCGTCTGTGGCTTCTCTGCCTCCAGTCTTGCTTTCCTCCAATCGCTCCACCAAACTGCAGAGAGGACAATCTCTAGAAAATCTTTTAAACAGGAACTTTTGTTTCCCTGCTTTCTCTGACTTCTTAATACCTTCAAGATCAAGTCCAAATTCCTTTGTAGCATCCAAAGTCTTTCACAAAGATCTGGCTCCAGCTTACATCTCTGGCTTCATCCCTCCCTCTCCTCAAACTCCATTCTCC